>NC_086317.1:269004325-270204325 GCF_036172605.1 Pelobates fuscus | reverse complement strand
CAATCAATAAAATAACTTATGTAAAAATATTACATAAATACGCACATAGAATTTAAATATGTATGCATATTTATATATTTGAAGTCTACGTGTATATATAATTATTTATGGAATTTTGTATATGGACATATGAATAGTTCGTATTCTTTTTATTTATTTATATATACATAGATATATATACAATTTCATTCTAAGTGTATTTTGATATAAATATATATATATATTAATATCAAAATACAGTTAGAATAAAATTTCGTATAGATATATAATTATTTTTTTAATTTTTATTTTTACTTGTTTAATTTAAATTACTTATTATTTGTATTTTATAATATATATACAATATATATAATTATATATATATATACGTGTGTAATTTAATTAGAAGTGTATTTTTATATTAATATATGTACATATTAATATAAAAATACACTTAGTATGATATATATATATATATATATATATATATATATATATATATATATATATATATATATATATATATATATATATATATATATATATATATATATATATATATATATATATATATATATATATATGATATATAGACATATATTATATAGACCCCCAGGGGTCCTAATTCGCCATGGGGAGACTGTCTGGGCTGCAGGCAGTCTCCCCACAACGGGAGCACGACGGCAATCGGGTAAGTACATCTTAAAGTTGGCACGGTTCAGGACCGTCATCGGTCGGCAATGGAAAAATGCCGATGACAGTCGTGAACCGTCCTCCGTCCTTAAGGGGTTAAAGGAAGTTACAGTACAATATTGTTTTCATGCAGGCTGTGTCAGTCACAGCCAAAGTAGGTGTTGCTTGGGCTTCATATACAGAAACAAAAGTGATTTAACTCCTAAATGGCAGAAAATAAAGTGGTGTGACTGCAAGGACATGATTTGTACACTAAAACTGCTTCATTAAGCTAAAGATGTTTTGATGCCCTAGTGTTCCTTTTATTGTACACCTGTGCAGAGAGTATAGATTGCGTCCCCTGTGGCACTCCTAACACTGTACACTGTAATTTGTAAATGATGTGAAATGTCTTGCATTTCAGTTATACAAGTGTTGGTTCACAGCAAAATACAGTTTCACGATCAATGGTATCTTATCAGAGCATATCTGATAATATCTGAAATTGTTTTAAATAACTCTGCATGCCAAGTTATTGTCAAACTGAAATGCTAAGATAATGTTTTTATTTTTTTGCCATACCAATGCTGCACTAACAGACAATTACAGATTAGTTCTGCCTCCCAGCTCGGATGTAGGAACATAATCTCTCCATCGCATTGATCCTATTTGTGTTTATTGCTTAGCTAATACGATGTAGCTGGCAAGTATTCTGGATTTCTGTTTTAATTCATAGGCCATGGCCCATTAGTCTTGCAAAATGTATTTGTATGGGAAACTTCTCTTGCCAGGGCTTGCCTACCTGAATATAGTGTTTGGGTTTCATCCGTGTACTGCTAGGCCATGAATGTGGCTCTTCTTACAGGAGAAATTTAAGAGAACTGCACAATATCGGGTTAGATTGCAATCACTGCTACCCTGTACATTGCATCATATTTTAAAATGATGAACATGGGTGGCTTGTATCAACCATATTTCACATTATAAAACCATATATATAATTTTAATTGCCTCTGAGTGTCAGAGGCACCAACTTACCTGTCCCCTCTGACCTATTAGATCCGTGTACATGTAGAAAGATTGGCTTCATTGCTAGCGCACTGGTGTATAAAAAGAATCCAGTCTTTCCCACTGTCATATATTTATCTGAAAAATCATGAAAGGCCCTTGCCAGAGATATATTCACAGCAACAATAATGCATCTGCTGTAGTTGTTAGGGAGGAAAGCAGGATGAGAAGGGCTCTACTTCCCACTCCTACTTGTCATTTCTCAGGATACAATCTGTTATGCTGGCATAGCCCTATTATGCTATGGATTGGTTTGGGTATGGTGCCATTTTTTAAAATTTATTTTTTATCTATATATATATTTGCCAGCAATTCTGTTAACAGAATGTCAAGATACAATGTTATGCTATTTCATTTAACTAGATGTTCATGTGACAGGCAGCAGTAATCCTTGTCTAAGTAACTGCAACAGTCAACTCTCCACTTTATGCGGACAATAGGCCAGAGGCACCCAGACCACTTCACCTCGTTGAAATGGTTTGGGTGCAGAGGTCTTTTTATTTTATTTTTTTCATTTTTTTTCAACACTTTAATGTAAAACATTGCAGTTTAATTGCGCAATCCACAAACACAGTTTTCGTCCCCATGCTTCTGTATGAGGAACATTGGATTGGACATTTAGAAGTTCCAGCATGACGTTTGGGGAGGTGGATTGAACAACTGTACTCTATCTTGGCGCTAGATCAAAAGGTAAGTAATTCCTTTTTTTTTTTTTTTTTTTTTTTTTTTTAGATTTGGGGGGGTGCTGAATCTAAATAAAGAGGAAAACACTTGCGTTAGAAATACAGGTTTGTATTCTTAATGCTATAGTGTTCCCTTAAAGAAACTTTATAATTTTTTTTTAACGCCTTAACGACCGAGGACGGTTCAGGGCCGTCATCGGCATTTTTGCATTGCCGACCGATGACGGCCCTGAACCGTCCTAATGGTGCAATGTACTTACCCGATCGCCATCGTTCCCCCGGCGGCGATCGGCGGTGCTCCCGGTGTGGGGAGACTGCCTGCAGCCCAGACAGTCTCCCCGCGGCAGATTAGGACCCCTGGGGCCATGTGATCGCTCAACCGGGCGACCACATGGTCACAATAGGTGTCCATGTGTCTGCCTGCAGGGGGACTGTCTGTGCTTACAGGCAGTCTCCCTGCTAGTGTAAAATCAAAAAATAAAATAAAGTTAATGTTAATTAAAAAAAAAAAAAAATTATATGTGTGTGTGTGTATATATATATATGATATATGATATATAGACATATATTATACCTATTTAATATGTCTATATATCATATATATGTCATACTAAGTGTATTTTTATATTAATATATACATATATTAATATAAAAATACACTTATACTTAAATTACACACGTGTGTGTGTGTGTGTGTGTGTTTATATATATATATATATATATATATAACTATATATATATTATTATAAAATAGAAATAATAAGTAGATTAAATTAAATAAAAAATTAAAATAATAAAAATTTTAGAAAAATTATATCTATGACATTTTATTCTAACTATATTTTGATATTAAAATATATATATATATCAAAATACACTTAGAATGAAATTGTATATATATCTATGTATATATAAATAAAAATAATATGAAATGTACATATGTCCATATACAAAATTACATAATTATATAAATATACACGTAGACTTCAAATATATAAATAGGAATATAAATTTAAATTCTACATGTGTATTTATGTAATATTTTTACATAATTAAGTAATTTTATTAATTGCAATTTGATGGACCTGCCTGCCAACACAGGCCGAAATTCCAGAGAATTTAATTTGCTAGCACTGTATTTTACCCTGTAACTTTCTATGACACCCTAAAACCTGTACACGGGGGTACCGTTTTACTCAGGAGACTTCGCTGAACACAAATATTAGTGATTCAAAACAGTAAAACATATCACAGCGATGATATTGTCAGTGAAAGTGACTTTTTTTCGCATTTTTCACACACAAACAGCACTTTTACTGATGATATAATTGTTGCGATACATTTTCCAGGTTTGAAACACTAATATTTGTGTTCAGCAAAGTCTCCTGAGTATAACAGTACCTACCATGTACAGGTTTTATAGCGGTTTTGAAAGTTACAGGGTCAAATATATGGGTCAAATATTTTTACATTGAAAATGGCCAGGTTGGTTACGTTGCCTTTGAGAGCGTATGGTAGCCCAGGAATGAGAATTACCCCCATGATGGCATACCATTTGCAAAAGAAGACAACCCAAGGTATTGCAAATGGGGTATGTCCCGTCTTTTTTAGTAGCCACTTAGTCACAAACACTGGCCAAAATTAGCGTTCAATTTAGTTTTTTACTTTTTTCACACACAAACAAATATGAACGCTAACTTTGGCCAGTGTTTGCGACTAGGTGGCTACTAAAAAAAACTGGACATACCCCATATTGAATACCCTGGGTTGTCTACTTTAAAAAAAAAAAAATGTACATGTGGGGTGTTATTCATAGATTTATGACAGATAATAGTGTTACAATGTCACTATTGATAACTTTGAAAAAATGTATGTTTTGAAACCGCAATATCCTACTTGTACCTATAGCCCTATAACTTGCAAAAAAAAAAAGCAGGTAAACACTGGGTATTTTAAAACTCAGGACAAAATTTTGAATCTATTTAGCAGTTTTTTTTATTCGCTTTTGTAGATGAGTCAAAGATTTTTCAAGTAAAAGTCAAAAAACGTGTTTTTTTTTTTTTTTTTTTTTTTTAATTCAATTACATGAGATTATATAAATAATGGTATGTAAAGAAAGCCTTTTTTTGTCCTGAAAAAAACATATAATTTGTATAGGAACAGTAAATGAGAGAGCGGAAAATTACATCTAAAAACAAACACCACAAAAGTGTAAAAGAGGCCTGGTCGCAAATGTACAACATCGCAAAAACAGTCCAGTCCTTAAAGGGAATCTCCAGTGCCAGGAAAACAAATCAGTTTTCCTGGCACTGCAGGATTCCTCTCCCTCCCACCCCCCAATCCCCAGTTGCTGAAGGGGTGAAAACCCCTTCAGTGACTTACCTGAGGCAGCGACATGTCCCACGTCGCTGCCTGCTCCTCCCCCGCCGCTCCACCTTTTGCCTACGTTGGCCGGTGGGCGAGACTGATCCCGCCCACCGGCCGAGGAGACCTAATGCGCATGCGCGTCAATGCCGCGCATGCGCATTAGCGCACCCCATAGGAAAGCATTGAAAGCGATAGTCAATGCTTTCCTATGGGGAATTGAGCGACGCTGGAGGTCCTCACACAGCGTGTGCTATAGAGCAGGAAGTTCCCTCTACCACTAGGGGATGACTTAACCCTGCAAGGTAATTATTGCAGTTTAAAAAAAACTGCAATAATTACACTTGCAGGGTTAAGGGTAGTGGGAGTAGGCACCCAGACCACTCCAATAGCCAGAAGTGGTCTGGGTGCCTACAGTGTCCCTTTAAGGGGTTAAATCATAAAGAAAAAAAAAACTAGTTTAAGAAACAAATATATTTTTTACTCAACTACCTTTGTACATGCTTAGAAAAACATACCTGATATGACTCAGGGTTTTTATATCATTATACTCTGGGTCAAAGAATCTGAAACACTCCTTCATAACCTGCATCAGCTGTTGTCAAGTGAGGTCAGAGTATTATTACATTCACCATCTATATATAGTGAATACAAAAATCTTTTACATGTCACTGTTACACACTGCTTTTGTTATAGTTTATTATCTAAATTGCATTTAGAAAATTATTAGAACCATGTGGTCATTAAATTGAATAGCTGTATCTGTGAAAGGTATGATAATGGAATAAAGGTCTGTAGCCAATCAGGGCTGGTTTTAAGTAGTGACAAACATTGGTTACAGAAATCCCTGCCTCATTGAAAAAGAAGTGTTTCGTGATAAACTTGTTCTAGTCTTCTCGGAGACACTGGAATAAAAATCGATCCTAAATCAGCATTCATATGCTTGGTAATGGCCATTTATTTATAAAATATTTTACCAGGAAGGATACATTGAGATTTCTCTTGTTTTCAAAAATGTCCTGGGTTCATAAAACATTGCATTGATACAATGGGATACAATAAAATACAAAAACAATATTACCAGTCATGGTACACACAAACAAGTTTATTCTAAAGGGTTACTTCAAGCACCATGACCAGTTCAGTGATTTGAAGTAGTCCTGGTGCCTGGAGTCTGGAATGTGCAGTGTTTCGCTTTGAAAGGTACAACTTTTTGGTACCTGAGGAAAAATAGAGAAACCTATTAAAGATGTATTGCCAGCAAAAGACAGAGAACTGTATATCTCCAAAAGGCCCTAGATCTGCTGGGATATTAAACTGTCTTTGTTCTTGACCCAGGACGGTTGGGAAGTATGCTGACAGTTGACCCATGACAGTTGGAAGAGAAGTAGTTATCAATTATGATTAAAGTAATAACCATGTCTGGTGCTGTGAGGGCAATGTTCCCCTACCATTGCTAGTAATCAAACCGTGTTAGAACCATTTGACTTCTTGACTTCTTAACTGGGGTCTGCCGGGTGCCGTTTCCTGCCTCTCTGCAGAGCCGGAAGGTCCTGTTGACTCTCTTGAGCTGGGCGCTGCAGTACAGGGTCGGCTCATTCGGGGAGAGCGTGAGCTGATCACTCTCAGCCAGTGAGGTAAACTGTACAGCTCCAAACGTTCTGAAACTGATTGTCTACTTACATAGAGGGTTAAGAACTCTTTGTTCAGTTACCCAATTCCAGCGCTGATGTCCCTCTCCTCCTACGTCAACCGACAGAGGGACCCTAGAGCGTGGCAAGCACATTAGGCCCTCCCCATAGGAAAGCATTTACTCAGTGCTTTCCTATAGGGATTTCACGGGCGCTGGATGTCTTCGTGCAGAGCGTGAGGACATCCAGCTTCATTTAGTCCACTAAACTCCCAGAAGTGCCTTTTAGTGGTAGACAGCCACTAGAGACGGTCTTGGTACTGCTGCGGTTTTAGAGAGGGTGCAGTGTTTACATTGCAGTACTAAGACGATCTCTAGTGGCTGTCTACAGTGTCCTGTTTTACATTGTAGGACTAAAAAGGGGGGACGGGGGGACGGACGGACAGTGATACTACCGTGAGACCACTTCAATGAGATGAAAGATGAAGCGGTCTGGGTGCCTATTGTGTCCCATTAAAGGGTTAGTAAGCGCATAACCACTTTTCATTACTGCAAACTGCATATTGCGGAGGGTTCCCGGAGCACAGTCACTTCTGGTAGTACTGGCTTATAGTTGTCTCCCAGCAACTGCAGGCACACCCACTAATTAGTACATGTTCTGAAGATCTTTCAGTGTATCTTATGTTGCCATAGGGAATGAAATTTAACATTTGTGAAAGTATCGGTGGGTGACTTCATGGAATAGGAGGTTTAATGCTAGTCCTCGAGTCCCACAGACATGGTAACCCATTTTATTTTACAAAATACAGATTTGTGGAGCATACAAAGATTTGTTAAGATACTTTTATTGTAGTCATCAGTTTCTTTGAGGTATTAATGTACTCAGCTCTATTTTCCATGGCTAGGTATAATGACTATACAGAATGAATGAGACTGCAGTGACTGCAAATGTTTCTAGTATGTGATGTTGGGTAAAAAGTCACAATCCTAAGGCATCTAGCCTTTTATCAAGCAAAATGCATAGGAGACATTTAGTATACCAGCCAGATCACCTGTACTTCTTGAATGAGATCTATCAAATCCAAAAATGAAAAGCAAAAATCAGTCCATAACATGTGTGTTTATCTAAAGCAGTTTATTTTTTTTAACTTTAATTTGCTTCTAAAGTGCAAATCCACGAAACAGTAGTTTTAGGAAGATTGTTTACAACTGGGAAAAAATGCTTTGCTTTTAATGCTCATAGTAAAAAAAAAAACTTAAAGGGTTTTTCCAACCATTTTTCATTAAAGCATGCACTCTGAGCCAGGGACGGAGTTTTGTGATGAACAAGGGAGAGAGTAAGGGGATTTAAACGGTTACTCCAACCACCATGACCAATTCAGTGATTTGTAGTAGTTATGGTGGTAGGAATCTGTAGAGAAATCTGCACTTGTGTGCCGTGGCCTAGTTACACCCCAGTCATGCGTGACTTCGGCAGCCCGGAACACTGTTCCGGACGGCGTAATTCAAATTATGTACTTAAAATGCGTTCTTTGTCAGCACGCACAGCACGCTGCCAACAGATGTATAGAGCTTCTGCCTTGCAGGCAATGCCTTCAAGAGGAATCATTTTTCTCCCTTCCCACTCTCCCTGTCACACAATAAAATCAATATTGCTTAAAATTTTATTTATTTAAAAAAAAAAAAATTCCACCCCACTCCTTCTCCCCTTCCCTGGCTCAAGATTTGCACATTTTCTCAGAATTTACATTTTCCCACTGCAATTGGCATTTCCATAAAATACATCCAAATAGGGTTATCTTTATTACCAATTGACATTGTCAACCCCATTAAGCAGGAGAATACACAAACTTTTATTTGTTTATAAAATATTTTACCAGGAAAGATACATTTGAGATTTCTCTCGTTTTCAAGTCTGTCCTGGGTCCACAAAACATTGCATTGATACAATAGGGTACAATAAAATACAAAAACAATATTAATACACAATATACGGTATATAAAATTTGACATAGAACAGGTAGGAAATATATACTCAATTTTCAAGGGAGCTTTGTCTCATGTTTAGACATTTCACTTTATTTCTGATTCTTATTATGAGTCACTTTCCTGAGACCCTAAGTAAATCACATGGTTGTATATATATATATATATATATATATATATATGTATGTGTGTGTGTGTGTGTGTGTGTGTGTGTGTGTGCTCTTTGTTCATGGCCATCCTTTTTACGTTATCACATGGCTCTACTGACTCCATTTTAAAACTGTTTTTTCTCCTCTGCATTTGACATCCAGCAGCCTTAAAGGAACACTGTAACAGATGTGTATCTCGAACACTACTACTGCTTTTGCTATCTGTTTTTATTTATTTTATTTGGGCAGTGGAGTATCCCTTTTAAAGGGACACTGTAAGCACCCAGACCACTTCAGCTCACTGAAGTGGTCTGGGTGCAATGTCCCATGTCCCTTTACCCTACAGTGGTAATTATTGCATTTTCTGTCTACCAAACAACCACTAGAGGGACTTCCTGAATTGAATGGCGATTAGGGGCCCTAAATGATAATGGGGAATCCACTAAGCCTCCACCCATTAGCGGCGGTTGGAGGCCCTAAGTGATAAGGGGGATTTATTGTATTCCCTTCTACCCCCACCTATTGGCCTCCTGTGGGCTAATTGTAAAGGTAACCTCACCCACCATTGACTAGGCTAGGGAACTTTAGTTCTCTTACATTGAAAGACTAAGTCCTCCTTTGCTTTAGGGTTCTTTGTCTCTCTTTGGTACTATGCATCAGCAGGAGGATTAGACAGGACAAAATTAAGTTTTCGTTATGTTGATGGTGTCTTCGTTTTCTCTTTTTTTTTTATTAATTTTTCTTTTTTTTTCTTTATATATATATTTTTTTTATTTGGAGGTGGCTCCCTGTTCTTGTGTATTGGCAAGAGAGGTTCTCAATACTTCACATGCTCTTGACATATATATATATATATATATATATATATATATATATATATATTTATTTTTTTTTCCCCCATGGCTTTGAAATTTCCAGAAATAATCTCTCTAGACAGGCATCTTGTTTCAGACGACACCCTTCATTTCCACAGCAATAAACGCTATTCTAAACAGTTTTTTTTTTTTTTTTTTTTAATATATATTTAATCCAAGCATAGTTATACCCAAGAGGAGAAATACACACACACACACACACACACTGTGTGTACTTCATATATATATATTTCTGAACATACAGTAATATGGAGATACAGAGGTTTTGTCATCCCCATGCTGAACCTGGGAGTTAATCTAAGCACATTATGAGATTATTCTTCCCTTGGTGTTTTTGTGTCACCTTGTCCATGCTTAGTTTGTAAGACCAGTATTAAGTCTGATATTGCTTGTCACTGTGAGCTCTACATCCCTGTATGTCTGTAGCACACAAACAATAGAATGGATCTTTTCTGTTGTTGGAAATTGCACACTCACGATTCTGTTTGGGGAAGAGCTATAAAGTTACTAGAAAGGATGTTATTTTTTTTAATTTTTTTTTATTGTTCGTCTAAAATTTGCTTCACTGGTTTAACTGGAATTTCCAGGTCATAAGATTGTACATGACTGATCACGTGACTGTGTCACAGTCCTTGGGCAATAACTAAATCACAGGGCTTTTGTTAAACATTGCTTTACAGTTTCACTGCATTCTGAAGAAAATTAAACTCATTTCACTTCACAGTACTATATATAAACATACCTGACCAATCATACATTAGGCTAATGGAGTTCATTATTTAGGAAAATAACATTTATGGAGGGGGAAAAAAAATAGGAATTTGACTCCATTAAAGGGACACTATATGCACCCAGGCCACTTCATCTCAATTAAGTTGCTTGTTTGTAGTGGCCCTGGTGTATTGCTCCTGCAATGTAAAACATTGCTGTTTTGAAGATATGGCAATGTGTACATTGCAGGGCACAAACACAACTTTGTGGCTGTCTCTCTGACTGGCAATCGATAGTCCCTCAGTTCCCACAACGAAGTCGATATCCCCAGGCATTTAATATGGATGTCGAAAGTCCTCTGATGCTTCTTATGTAGAAAAGCATTTGATTTGCACATTGCAATGCTTGCGACTCATGAGTATTAAGTCCACAAAGCTTTCCTATGAGAAACCTTGGACTGGACAAGCCTGATGACGTCAGTGGAGGCGGATGAGACTGCAGAGTGTTTCAGCTCTGGATTCCAGTTGAGGAACGGGTCAATTTATTTATCCTATTACACTCAAAGGGGGGCATAGAATACAGAAGACCCCCCCTAATAATTTGGGGCAATAAAATTATAATGTTATGGATCATTATATAGTGCCCCTTTAAGCATGTCCGAACGATCTGTGAGATCAGCATTTGGTAAGCTGTTCCTACGTTTCGAAAAATGAGTCACATTTTGAACAACCTGACAACCTCATAATGAGACCTTCGTTTTAGGTGGTATGGAACGGACATTCTGCACTCGAGTTGAGCAGGTTTTGCAAATTGGAGTCATTACTGCAATTTAGATTATTAGGAGGCTACTTTGCAATGGTAATTATGGACAGCAATTGCACATAAGTGAATACTTCTTTATACATATTGCCAAGGCATATATTATTAACCCGTTAAGGATAGAGGCAATTGTACAAGTTCTGATCAAAACAAAACCTTTAATTTGCGCTATATGTCTGTTCAACTGTTATTCACCTCTTTCATATCAAGTTCACCCACACCTACTATATATCACTTTTGTTTAGGAAAAACAGAGCTTTCATGTCGCATCAAATTTTTATATATGAAACAATTTTAATCTGAATAAAAAAAAATGTTTAAGAAAGTACATTTTGTTTTGTTTAGTTCTGCATGGCATTTTAAAGGACCACTATAGGCACCCAGACCACTTCAGCACAATGAAGTGGTCTGGGTGCCAGGTCCATTTAGGGTTAACCCAGCCTCTAGTAGCTGTCTCAATGACAGCCGCTAGAGGTGCTTCCGTGCTTCTCACTGTGAAAATTACAGTGAGAAGACGCTGACGTCCATAGGAAAGTATTGAGAATGCTTTCCTATGAACTGATTGAATGCGCGCACGGCGCTGAAGAAATGTACGAATTTAACCCCTTCAGCCCCGCGGGAGTGGGACCCAGAGGGTGGGGGGGACCCTAAGACCCTATAGAGCCAAGAAAACGAGTTTGTTTTCCTGGCACTATAGTGGTCCTTTAACTTTGAATGTCATAATACTGTTAACCTTTACTGGAATAAAACACACATTTGTATTCCGTAATGTATCAGGAGTACAACCGTAATTCCCTCCCCACCCCCCTGACTCCCCCACCCCATGTACAAGTTTTATAGGGTTTTGGAAAATTACATGGTCAAATATAGGGTTGACCCATTTTAGTTTTTACACATTGGAATTTGCCAGATTGATTATGTTATGCCTAGAATGAGATTTACCCCCATCATGGTATACAATTTGCAAAAGTAGACAACCCAGGGTATTCAAATGGGGTATGTCCAGTCTTTTTTAGTAGCCACTTAGTCACAAACACTGGCCAAGTTAGCGTTCATATTTATTTTTTGCAAAAAAACTGCCCTTTTACAAATTATATCCTCCGCATTATACATTTTTGTACCACTCTAAAACACTCATATTTGTATTCAGCAATGACTCACGAGTACAACAGTACCCCCGATCTCAAACTTTTATAGTTTTATTTTTTAAGTTACAGGGTCAAACATAAGGCTTGCTTATCTACACCAAAGTTGGTATTCATATTTGTTCTTTTGTATTTTTCACACAGAAACTTTACTTTCACAGAATATATATATATATATATATATTCAATACACAAGATCCAGCGCACTCTCCTATCTACTAAACAGCAACTTCAATGTTGACAGATTTTATTAGGAAAAGTTTTTTTTTAAAAAACACCTAATCTAGGCAAACAAAATTAATAATGGGGATGTGTGTAATTGTTTTAACTTTTTCAAAGCACTAGGGACTAAGGACTGCCTGGACAGCTATTCTGTCCAGCAGAATATCGCACACAGGGGTACTGTGAGTATCGATGTTTGCTGCGCCAGGTAAGTAAGGCACGGAATACAAATATGGATTCTTACCGCAATTGAGCCAGGACTAGGGCACCATTCCGCGGCAAATAAATGGCTTATTAACCATTTATTTGCTTACCTTAATACAGTTCTGGGCTCCCTCGGCACTGGTGACCTCTCCTCCTCCATCGACGTCTGCTTCCGAGTGGAGCTGCCTGCGCGGCCAGAGGCGGGTGCATTCAAACCCGCCTATAGGAAAGCTACTCAATGCTTTCCTATGGGGATCTTTTTTTACACTGGACTCCGTTAGGACGTTCAGCGTCAAATAAGTGTGATTTACTCCGTGTAAATTGCGGAAGCGGCCTTCAGTGGCTGTCAGGGAGACAGCCACTAGAGGCTGGATTAACCCTGCAGTGTAAACATAGTTTCCATGAAACTGCTATGTTTTCACCTGCAGGGATAAAACTAGGGGAACCTGGCACCCAGACCACTTCATTGAGCTGAAGTGGTCTGGGTGCCTATAGTGGTCCTTTACTTTTGAATTCACTTTAAATTCTCACTTTAGTAAATATCCCTTTCCCATCTTAGAACGGAGTGCCTCTGTCTTGACTTCTTGCCAAACTAAACTTTTCTCTTTTCTGTCAATTTAAAAATGGCTTCTGCTCCGGTGACCTTTCAGAAACATTGGATATATCAAAGTGATATGAAAAGTCTTTTATTATTTAATACTTATTAAAATGTTCTAAAAAGTGTCCACTTTTCTCTGCCTAAATTCTGCAACTTTTTGCTTAAAAGTCCATGTCAGAAAAGATCACCAAACTGAAAGTGGTGTGTAAAAGATGTTGGAAAAGTGATGGAAAGATTGATAAATCTGTTGCATTGGAATTAAAAATGACAGAAACAATAGCTAAAAAAAACCCCAAAAAATGATTTAATAAATTGTGCACGCAATTCTAGAAATCTGCCAAATCATTACACTTTTTACTCTGAAAAATAGAGCAGATGTGTTGTGTGAACAGTTTGCAAGGTAATTTACAGACCTATAAACCCAAACACATTAAATGTGTGAGATTCCAAAGCATGTGTAATTTCATTCATAAAGTGTCGCGCTTGATTAGGGCATATGGCCTAGCTAGTCAAAGGTATTCAACCTTGAGTACTTTAACAACCCCCATAAAAAACTGATTTTATGCCATATTTGGAAAAATCAAATAAAAAGCAAACCAACAAAAAAAACGTTTAGATCAGCGTAGGTTGTGAGAGATGTGATAAGATAGTTCTCTGTAGAACACCTTGTTAGCTTGATTTGAATGGTGCTGGAGTAGGTTTGCATGATAATAAGTATGCAGAATGTTTTTTTTTTTTTTTTTGGCATCTCTAAAGCCACTCTGACAACATCTGCGGTCTTTGCAGACTATAGACTGGCATGGCATCATGGCAATTTACTTTCTAGAACATCTAGGGACCTACTATTAGGCCAGTCCTATTCTAGAGTATGATGAACTGACCATGGAATCCAACATTTTGGATAAAATGCCTGATTTTTAATTATTTTTGGATTTTCTGGTATGTTTCAAATTCCTTTGCTAATGCACCTCAAATTACTGCTTAATAAACTCATATGCCAGTTATTTTGAATTAAAAAAATAAATAAATAAATAAAAGCTATAGGAAATGGCTGCAAAATTAGTCTTTAAACAAACAAGCAAATAAATAAATAAAAATGGAAGCATGAAATTGACCAATAAATCATTACACGGCATAAGACCTAATTTACATACTATGTGATGTGCACAATAAAAGGAAAGCAGGAAACCACATGTTCATATCCATATTTTGTGCATCCATGCAGTCTGCTTAGTATTAACTATTTACAGAACGGTATGGCAAAACACCTTGTACTACAATTAGCAATGCAATTATATGGGATATCTGAATATCTTTTTTTGTAGTTAATCCAGTATGGATTAGGTTGAGTATTAACACAACATAATCTGTGAGTTTAAGTTTTTTGTATAGATGAAACAGAGCCGTTCCTAACTAGGAATCCTTTGACACGCCAGATGTTGTGGACCATATCTCCTTGGATGATTTGCCAGCCTTATAGGAGATGTGATCCCTAAGGGTGCCTACCCTTGTAATATGTAAAAAAAAAAAAAAAGTCATCTAAAATCTTTAATTGTATACATTTAGAACAAAAACAAATGTAAAAAAAAAAAACTAATCCAATTAAAAGAGAAATCTCTGTAGCATTTTTAAAAATGTTTTTGTTTCAGCCTGGCATACCGACCTAAACCCATTTTTCAGGCTTTCAATACTACGGTATAATTTTTGGTGAGTTTGTAGCCAAATAAATAAGGAGTGTTTCACTGGTGTTGGCTTGTTGCTTTTCTATAACATCTTTGTTGCATTTATTATTTTGTTACATTACAACAGTTCACAAGACTTAGTTCATAAATTTGGACTTGACTTGACTAATTTCATTTAGCCTAGGCATTAGTCCAAAAATGTAGTATGATGAGATCTTTTTTGCTTGTGTGCATCACAATTAGTATAATTTAGATTCCCCCCCCCCCCCCCCCCCTAAAACAATGTTTTCATGGTAAATCTGTGCCCACCTCACACAACTCTATATCCTACTGCCCATTCAGATTGCACTGACATTTTTGGTCCATTATCCACTTCAGAACATTCTTCTAAAGTAACACATTTTTTTATATAGATTTGTAGGACTATGACTATCTATACATTTTCTAGCAATTCTACTAGCGCAATGCATAGATTATTTTTAATATGCTAATGTACTTAATTTTTTTTATATAGTTTTATTATTACAGGTACATTTTAAACATTGATAGCTAGTTTAGGCATTCACTAGGTTAAACAAAATATGCTGGAATAAAAGGCAACTCTGCATGTCTGCCTAACTGATCAGAGATTATACATGAATCTTTTTCAGAATGCGAGTCTACAATGCAACTGTGAATACATGAAAGGGTGGCAACAGATAATTTGACTCTTGCTTTGACTTCTGTGAGATGAGTTATTGATCTATAGTAAATAGTCTGCTTAGGCTGTATTGAGTTCATGTAATTGATCCTCAAGCTTTGGCACCCTCTGGCCTTCCTGACTGGTATTTGTGTGATGACAGTTGTTCGCTAGAATACTGTGTAACATACCTGTGAAAAAAAATTAGCCTGAAGCAGGACTGATAATTATTATTTATATAGCTCTAACATATTCCACAGCACTTGAAATCAAATCTATGATTTTTTTTTTCAGGTATGTAACAGAGAAATCTAGTGAACAACTGCAAGCTAATAACTGTCATCAGTTCTACAATATAGTGTTAAAGGACCACTATAGGCATCCAGACCACTGCAGCTCAGTGAAGTGGTCTGGGTGCCAGGTCCCCCTAGTTTCAACCCTGTAGCTGAAAACATAGCAGTTTCTCCCTGACAGCCACTAAAGGCCGCTTCCGCGATTTACGCGGAGTAAATCACACTTATGGACGTCCTCACGGGGTCCAGTGTAAAAAAAGATCCCCGTAGGAAAGCATTGAGTAATGCTTTCCTATGGGCGGGCTTGAATGCGCGCGCCTCTGGCCGTGCATGCGCATTCGGCTCCACTCGGAAGCTGACGTCGATGGCGGAGGAGAGGTCACCAGTTCCGTAGAAGCCCGGCGCTGGATTAAGGTAAACAAATACCGTTTAAGTGACTAGCGCTCTATAGCATTAGGAATACATATTTGCATTCCTAACGCTATAGTGTTCCTTTAGGCCTACCACTACGTCACCACTGGCATAGTGGTAGGATTAACATGATATGGCTATATGGTGGAACTTAATCCCCTTATTTGGGAGATAGATGATTAAGTAACCTTGTAAAATTTTAAAACCATATTTTTGCGCAGTTCCTTAATCTGTATTTTGTATCCCACTATTACCTAGGCCGGAGGGTGCCAAAACTGGAGGATCAACTACGTGAACGCAACATGGCCTAAGCAGACTATTTATGTACCATAGATCAATATAATGTGAGCAGAATGCAATAGGTGCCTTCTCTGCTGGTGCACGTATACCCTTATGATAATGTGGTGGTAGGCTTAACACAATATGACTATCGTAGCACTCAATCCCCATATTTGTTTGCTGAGATAGTTGATTTTAAAGAGACACTATAGTCACCTGGGCAACTACAGATTATTTTAGTTGTTCTGGTGAGTTTTAGACAGTCCCTGTAGACTTTTGCATTCAAACACGGTCTTTTCAGAGAAATTGCGGTGCTTACACTATGCCTAGGGACACCTCCAATGGTCACTAGAGCTGTTTCCATGGGAAGTGCTGCACAGCACGCAGCACTGCCATTCACAATTTCCACTTTCTGCACAGAGACACTGAACTTTCCTCATAGAGATGCATTGATGGTAATTAAACAGGGCTGTGTTTGGCTTGTGCTGGTTCTGCCCCTGATCTGGCTTCTTGACAGTCTCAGCCAATCCTATGAGAAAGCATAGTGTTTAGCTTTGTATAACACTCCTGATGATGTCCGCAAAGCAGGCAGATCAGTGGCTGAGCCAGCAGCAGCAAACTCAAATAAAAGTAAGATTTTGCTATATTTAGAGGGGGAGGAGGCAGGGGGGCTAGACTGTGCTTTTAATACTATAGGGTCAGGAATACATGTTTGTTTTCCTGGCCTTATTTGTGTTCCTTTAAGTCAACTTATCTCATTCAAAAGTTATAGGTTTGATTGAAATAGTTGCCTCACTCTACAGGCTGAAAAAAGCAAGCAAATATTTATTTTTTCATGTTAACCTGATTCTTCTTTCGTATGGTCACCAAACCCACTGTTGAGGGGGCTCCTAATCTAACCTATTAGTCCTATCCCGAGGTCTGCACTGGGCATGCCTACACATGTGCAGGGTTAAGACCGCTTTACCTTGCAGCATCCTGACAGAGGGAGTCTAATCAGTGTGATCATGCAGAGTAGGATCAGGTGTCCAGTTTCTCACTCCTGAGAATGATGTCTTGTTTCTGTCATTAGTGGACTGGTGTAAACTGAGCTGGGTGGGTAAAGGGTGGAGGCTGAAGAAACTCCCCTACCTGTGAGGTGTGCCCAATAATGCTATCTGACCAACTTTATAGTAAGTTTAAAAATATTTATTAGATACTTTTAAAAATGTATCTTGCTTTATTTGTTTATTTGGTTTGTATATTCATTTTCAAAGTGTTTGCCGGTTTATAAAAAATAATTATCAAGTGATGCATGTTTAATGTCAGCCCTGTGTTAAATCACACATAACCAAATCCAGTGCAGTGCATTACGCAAATCGTAAAACTATAATACACAAATACAGATATATGATGTAGCTCAGTGAGTAAGATTAGTAAAATGGACCAAAAAGTAGTGTACAGTAGCAATGAGGCAGTATTATAACAGATATAACGTCATCCCTTATGCTAATGTACTGAGGTAAAAGTGATCATAACAGGGGTCAAGTCCTGGGGAAAAAAGTGTGGGAACTCACCTAAGATCCATCCTCACCCCCCACACCCAAAAAATTATAATTGTGTGTGTGTGTGTGTGTGTGTATCTATATCTCTGGGTGAAGGTGTGACAGTGTGTGGGGCTGAAATGTGATTGGGGATGGTGATATTGTATGGAGGGGGTGTGGTGGTGGCTGTGACGATGTGCGGGGAGACAGGGTGGGGATGGCTGTGACAAGGTGCGGGTAGGAAAGCTGTGAGGTGGGTAGGGGGGCTCACGGACACACACTCATTCATGCACAAATTCACTGACAGACAGACGCACACACTCACAGACACACGCTGACAGATATACACACACAGACTCACAGCCAGACACACACTTCCTTCCCCCTCCCCCCCCCCCCCCCCACTCACAGATTTTTAAATTTTATTATTTAATTCCACCCAACCTCCCTACCTTTGGGAGAGCTGGGTGGATTTTTTTTACCTGGGGTCCAGTGGGGCTGCTGGCCGGGCAGTAAGGCAGGCGGTCGGTCAGTTGAGGTCCAGGCAGGCGGCGCGGGAGTGCTGATTTGTGAGGTCTCCCTGCTCAGCTCCTTCGCGCGCCGCAGAGTGATGCCAGGAGCCAGAATGTGACGTCACATTCCGGCTCCCGGCATCACTCTGCGGCGTGTGAGGTAGCTGAGCAGGGAGACCTCACAAATCAGCACTCCCTTGCCGCACACCTGGAGCTTAGTTTGCCTCACAGGCAAACAAGTCCTGCAGGACTACTTACCGTAACAGCGTTCCTGCTGTGGAAAAAGTGCAGGAATGCCGTTCCCATGCGTTCCTGCAGGACTCGAGCCCTGGATCATAAACTGACAAGAAATACAAACTAAGTAATAGACTAAAATCAGTGATAAAGAATTGCATCACAGAAAATACTAATATAAAGTAGCATGAAAAATTATAAAATTTAAAATATCTGTCAGGGTACAGTGTAGAATGTTCACACATAAGAGAATGTTTCCTGTAAGGGGCCCACTGCAAAGGACAGAGGTAACAATTGGTATATAATCA
The DNA here is from genome assembly GCF_036172605.1 of Pelobates fuscus. NCBI lineage: Eukaryota > Metazoa > Chordata > Amphibia > Anura > Pelobatidae > Pelobates > Pelobates fuscus. The sequence goes on along the minus strand of NC_086317.1, from coordinate 270,185,299 downwards.
GAACCATAAACAAAAGGCTACAAATACAGGAAACTGCACTGAATGTCTCCAAAGGTTTTTGCTGGAGGCAGAACACCAAGCAGCATCACAACTTAGCATGGTTGCATGCTGTGCTTATTTCCATCCACTTTAAAGGAACACTTCAGTGTTACAAATACAAAGCTGTAAAGGGTTCAACAATCCTTTAGTCACTTACCCGATTCCTGTGGCCATGTCCCTCAGCGCTGGGTAGCACTCTGTGACCTCAGTTGGAGGAGGCCTCAATGCTTTCCTATAGGATTTTCCTTGACGCTGGGTGTCCTCGTAGCGTTTGAAGACTTCAAGTGTTGTTTCACTGATTTAAAATCTGTGAAACTCCATTAAGTACCTCTAGTAGCTATCTGGTAGAGGTATCCACTAGAGGCAGTCTTAGTACTGCAGTGTAAACATTGCAGTTTCTATAAAACTGCAATGTTTTACATCGCAGGATTAAGGGGGGTAGAGATTAAGTGGTTTCTAGTTTAGGTGCCTATATGAGTGACTTAGAATGTGTTTGTTTAAAAAAAAAACAAACATATTTAAATAATTGTTTAGCACTAAGCTTGCTGGACAGGAGTTTGTGGAATGAAAAAAAGGCCCCATAGACCAGAAAGCGGTAATGCTTTTTTATTATATTATCTTAAAAATAAAAATTTTACCCCGTAATGTACTTTTGTATTTTACTACTGTTGAATTCAGTTCTGCTTGGATTCTAAAGGTTAAATGGATCCTATAGTGCCAGGAAAACAAACCCATTTTACTGGCACTAAAGAGTTAATAGGTTCCCCCCTCCCGTGGGGCGGAAGGGGTTAAAACCACTTCAGCCACATTACTGAATCCAGCGCCGATGTCATCCGGCGGGGGAGACCTAATGCGCATGCGAGGCAATGGCCGCGCGAGCATTTGACCTCCCCATAGGAAAGCATTATTCAATGCTTTCCTATGGGGAAAATCTGACGTGAGGAAGTCCAGCGTCAGATAACGGACCAAAAGTCAGTTTGGATTCCAGAAGCGCCCCCTGTGGCTGTCTGGCAGACAGCCACTGGGGGCAGACTTAGAGCTGCAATGTAAACTAAGTGCGAAAGGGTCACGGCACCCAGAATACTTTAATTAGCTGAAGTGGTCTGGGTGCCTACAGTGTCCCTTTAAATAAAGTTTGCAACATAAAACAATGTTTTACTTATTCAGCCATTAGGTGTCACTATTTTCTGCATTTAGGGATCATATGCACACAGAATAAAAGTGGTTATCTTGATATTTTCTGTTGGTCAGCACCACATTGTAGTTGATTTATGGATCGAAATAGCATTGACAGGATATGACTTTCTAAATATCTATCATATAGAGAACTGATCATTTTGTAATTTTAACTTGATGTGTTAAAATATTTTACAGCAGAAAAAGAAAATATTATTTTAGCTCAATGATTATAGAAATTATTGTGATTTATTAGATATGTTCTCGATTGAGCTCCTAAACTGATTTCCCATATTATATTCTAGGATCAGAGTTACAGAGGTATGTGTATATAACATTTCAAAATAGATGGAAAGTTGGAGTTTCTTATTGTTTTTCCTTAATTTGATCCTTTGAGTTTTGCTTGTTGTAGTGCCTCATTTCTCTGAATTAAAGTGCACTTCTCTGTATTTTTCAGCTGCTATTATGTGGGCTGCATGCTGTAACTGGCTTTGTCTAGATTCTCAGCCGGAAGACACTATTCCCAGTGGGAGAACTCAGGCTTCTTCAAACCCAAACGTCAGACCCCCCTCTACCATTCCAAATATCACTTGTAGGGCTTGTGGCACACAGCTACCTATCAGAAAGGTAAGATCAGGAGACTTTCTTCCTGTACCATTTTAATTAATTGCATTTTTCTTTTGAATACCAACACTATTTGGACTTGTGGCTGCCTATGGGTTAAGCGTTTACATTTCAAAGTAACTCAATCACCAGTAATTGTAAAATTATTCTTGTTTTGTACATTTACATTCTGCAGCTGCCATAATAAGCAGGCAAACCTCCTTAAAGGGACACCATATAGTCACAAAAGCAACTTTTGCTTACTTTCCACCCCCAGGGGGAGAAGAAAGGGTGTCTAATCAGGGTTATCATGCAGAACAGGCATTGGTGTCCGTTTTTCTTTACTGCTGCTGCAAAATGATCCCCTGTTTCTGTCATTAGTGGACTAGTCTGAAATTAGTAAAAGGGGTGGGTGGGACGGAAGAAACCTCCTTGGCTGAGAGTCATGTTTAACAATGCAGTCTAAATTATTACATACTTTTCAAGTTGTTCAGGTTTGTATTCCTGACACTATAGATTTCCTTTAAAGGAATCCTAACGCTATAGAGCCCTAGTCACCTAAATGGTGACTAGGGACCCGTTCCGCGGTGAATAAATGGTTAATTAACCTTTTGCTTACCTTAATCCAGCACCGGACTCCCTCGGCACTGGTGACCTCTCCTCCTCCATCGACATCCGCTCCCGAGTGGAGCCGCATGCACGGCCAGAGGAAAGCATTACTCAATGCTTTCCTATGGGGATCTTTTTTGACACTGGACTCTGTGAGGGCGTCAAATAAGTGCGATTTTCTTTGAAAAAAAATTTCAGCTGCAAGGTTAAAACTAGGGGGATCTGACACCCAGACCACTTCATTGAGCTGACGTGGTATGATGCCTATAGTGGTCTTTTAAGGCCTGTGTTTAATCATCTAGAAATATTTCTGATACAAATATTTTGAGATGCTTCCTCTCAATGTGATGCTCCTTCTACAATCTACATAGTAAACTTGGTCACATATTCCCTGCTAACTGAATTAATGAATCTCTATGAGGACGTTCAGTGTCTGCATGCAGAGGGAGGAGACACTGAATGTTTGGATGCATTTTAGGCAGCTATGACCCAGGAAGGATCTCTGACCGCTATCTCAGGAGGGGCCAGTGAAGTTATCACTAGGCTGTAATGTAAACACTGCATTTTCTCTGAAAAGACAGTGTTTACGGCAAAAAGCCTGAAGGTAATGATTCTACTCACCAGAACAAATAAGCTGTAGTTGTTCTGGTGACTATAGTGTCCCTTTAAATTTGTATCCTATTCTGGAGGAAGTAGGTGTATTTGGTTAGCTCCTAGAGTTTCTCAGATAATTGCTCTGGCCTAGCAGTCTTTGACTTGGATCCTGTTTTTTGCCTGGGTTCCAAACCGGGATCGTTGCACTACTTGTTGTTTCTCTAAGATAAGGCCAACATTTTTACCTATAATTTCCTCAAGCAGTACATGGTGTTTTTTTTTTTTTTTTTTTTTATCAGATCCTAATTCAAGTTAGAGGAAAAAGAGTATATTGAATGCAAAGCTCTTTAATTTTTAAAATGTGAGAATACCAATTTTTTAAAAAATATTTTTTTGAATGTGTATTTCAAAGATTCAGTTTGATAAATTTGGGCACACAATATTACAGCCGAGTCTTTTATCCTATGATTTGTATCTTGACTCCATTGAATTTAACTAAATAATAATTTAGGACTTTATGGTTACCTTAGGAAATATAAAGCACCCGCACACTGTACTGAGCAGTAAACACCCACTTCTTTATTCCATCTGTGTTTTGTTACTTAGCTGCCTTTCTCCATATAATTTTAAATCATTCAGACAAGAATGAACAAAGCAACAATGCACACAGAATTATCTTCAAGAACACCTCTTTGTTTGGTTAGCCGTCTGCTGACCCATTGTTTAAAGTCAAGTGTGTACTATTTGTACCAGTTCACACACAGTGATTCACTCCACCAATCTGATTGATGAATGCATGTTTCAAGACTTCTGGCATCCTCTCCTGACAGGACAAGTTCTGCTTTCCTCTTTTTTTTAAATTTTATTTATTCATTTATTCATTCATTCATTCGTTCAGTTTTTATTTTTGCCAGGTGTGTTTTGATACTTTTCTCCCTTAAATTATTTTATTTTGCAGTTCAAAACTTTAATAGCCAGTGTAAGAAAACTACCTTCTCTATCATCGAAATCAGACATCTTGGCTTTCGTCACCATGTTACTGTGGTTAATCTGCTTTTTAATTTATCGATCTACATTGAAGGAAGCAGACTTTAAAAATGGTACACTATAGGTTCCCAGTCCACTTTATCTCATTGAAGTAGTCTGGGTGCCCTGTCCATGTCCCCCTTAAGCCTGCAATGTACAACACTGCAGTTCTACAGATACTGTAATGTTTACATTGCAGTAATTTGACTGCCTCTAGTGGCTGTCTGTCAGTTGAACGCTGGACGTCCTCACACTCTGCATGAGAGTGTCCAGATTCAGAGAAAACCAGATAGGAGAGCAGTGAAGCAATGCTTTCCTGTGGGGAAGGCCTAATGTGCATGCGCATTAGGTCCCCTGTCAGAGGAGGCAGACTGTGACTAAGCATTGAAGGCCATCGGTGCTGGAACTGGGTACGTGATTAAATCCTTTTTTTTTTTTTTTTTTTTTAACCCTTTATGTGCAGGGGGTGGGATTGCGAGGGGAGGACCAGAGGGTACTATAGTTTAGGAATACAGTGTTATATTCCTAACACTATAAATATTGTTTAAAGTGCTATTGAGTTAGTGTTTTTATTATTTATTTTTCATTTTTCTAAAATATATGTTAAAAATGAAGTATAAAAACAAACTAATCTCTACCTTTAGTATAATACAGGACCCTTCTGCCATATACATGCAACTTGTGTCAAGTTAGCCTCTGTGGTCTCACCTATTTTTGTGCAGAGAGTAAAGCTGTGAAGATTAAAGAGACTAACTATTGATGTCCACACACTGTCTGACCCAAGGTGCGAATTAAAAAATATATATTTCAGGGACATAATCCCAAACCACATACCCAGGCTCAGACATATCCTTAGACACGACGGCGTTAAAACCCTAAGGGAGCTTAGAGGAGAGACACCAATCACATTCCTGACGCAATTCAAATACCGACAGCTATGCCATTACATTGCCACACTCCCTCAGGGCACATCGCTCACGAGAACCCCCACAGCATTCGAAAGGGAATGCCTGGAACCCCAACCATTAGCACATGGCGTCTCTTTTCTATACAACCTACTACTGACTCACACACCAACGACCACACCAGGCTTCATGGGAAAATGGGAGGAGGCACTAGGGCACACACTGGACGAAGTGGCATGGGGAAAAATCTGCTACCTCACACACCACTGCGCTAGCTATAGCAAGACTCAGGACACGGCATACAAAATCATGACACACTGGTACCGCACGCCAACGACTCTACACGCGATCTCCCCGACACACTCTCCACAATGCTGGAGATGTGAAGAGGCAAGGGGCACACACATGCACATTTGGTGGGAATGCAAGGGAATCATCCCGTTCTGGCAGGGAATCCACAAAATGCTGCAACTGTTCTCAGATGACCCACCCCCCCTTAAACCTGCAGAAATGCTCCTGCACCATACTAAGATACCAAGATCCGCATACAAAAAATCACTGTCCATACGAATACTGAACACGGCCAAATCCATTATCCCCAAATATTGGAAACAAACCACAACCCCACCACTGACCACCTGGTTCGCCCATATGGAAGACCTCCGAATCCTAGAGGAATTCCAACACACAGCAGCAAACACACAACAGACATACTTTAACACATGGACACACTGGATATTACAGACCTCGAAACCAGACTTTATGGACCGCTTGAGACTGATAGACAGAAACGAACCATAAGGGACTACAGACGCACCCGACACCCCCCCCCTAATTCCATGACCCTAACCCTCTATCCTCGACCTCTCCCACTCACCCCGACCAAGAAGGACCAAGTCCACGACCTGGAAATAACAGACAGGCCTGACGGGAGTAGCGGACCGACCTAGAAGCTAGCACAGGTAACGGTTGCCATAGGCAGGCCGACGATAACCGACACCTCTAACCAGACACTCCGAGAGAGCACAGATGGGACTGGGACAGGCACGGCCAAGCCGCGCGAAAATAGCTGTTCCACAAACATCATGAAACAGAGTGTTAACCAAACCAGGGGTAGTAAAGGTTTTCCTATGAGCTGCCGTTCCAGAGACCTGAAACGTCTAGATATGTCGAATATAATAGCATCCTACTGAGATCGGTCTGTCTCTCTATTAACCCCTTGAGGACGCAGGACGGTTCAGGACCGTCATCGGCATTTTTGCGTTGCCGACCGACGACGGTCCTGAACCGTCCTAAATTTAAAATGTACTTACCCGATCGCCGTCGTTCCCCCGGCGGCGATCGGCGGTGCTCCCGGTGTGGGGAGACTGCCTGCAGCCCAGACAGTCTCCCCATGGCGGTTTAGGACCCCTGGGGCCATGTGATCGCCCAACAGGGCGACCACATGGTCACAATAGGTGTCCTAGACTCTGCCTGCAGGGGGACTGTCTGTGCTGACAGGCAGTCTCCCTGCAAGTGTAAAATCATAGAAAAATTTAAAGTTATAGTTAATAAAAAAAAAATATATTATTATATATGTGTATATATATGATATATAGACATATATTATACCTATATAATATATGTCTATATATCATATATATAATGTCATGCTAAGTGTATTTTTATATTAATATGTACATATATTAATATAAAAATACACTTATAATTAATTTACACACGTATATATATAATATATATAATAACTATATATATTGTATATATATATTATTATAAAATACGAATAATAAATAATTTAAATTAAATTAAAAAAATTAAAAATAATAATAAAAAATTGAAAAAAAATTATATATCTATCCGAAATTTTATTCTAACTGTATTTTGATATTAATATATATATATTTATATCAAAATACACTTAGAATGAAATTGTATATATATCTATGTATATTTAAATAAATAAAAAGAATGCGAACTATTCATATGTCGATATACAAAATTACATAAATAATTATATAAATATACACGTAGACTTCAAATATATAAATATGCATATATATTTAAATTCTACGTGCGTATTTAGGTAATATTTTTACATAATTAAGTTATTTTATTGATTGCAATTTAAGGGACCTGCCTGCCAACCCAGGCCGAAAGACCAGAGAATTTAATTTGCTATCACTGTATTTTACCCTGTAACGTTCTACGACACCCTAAAACATGTACATGGGGGGTACTGTTTTACTCGGGAGACTTCGCTGAACACAAATATTAGTGATTCAAAACAGTAAAACATATCACAGCGATGATATTGTCAGTGAAAGTGACTTTTTTTGCATTTTTCACACACAAACAGCACTTTTACTGATGATATAATTGTTGTGATACATTTTCCAGTTTTGAAACACTAATATTTGTGTTCAGCAAAGTCTCCTGAGTATAACAGTACCCCCCATGTACAGGTTTTATAGCGTTTTGAAAGTTACAGGGTCAAATATATAGGTCAAATATTTTTACATTGAAAATGGCCAGGTTGGTTACGTTGCCTTTGAGAGCATATGGTAGCCCAGGAATGAGAATTACCCCCATGATGGCATACCATTTGCAAAAGAAGACAACCCAAGGTATTGCAAATGGGGTAAGTCCAGTCGTTTTTAGTAACCACTTAGTCACAAACACTGGCCAAAATTAGCGTTCAATTTAGTTTTTTACTTTTTTCACACACAAACAAATATGAACGCTAACTTTGGCCAGTGTTTGCGACTAAGTGGCTACTAAAAAAGTCTGGACATACCCCATATTGAATACCCTGGGTTGTCTACTTTTAAAAAAATATGTACATGTGGGGTGTTATTTAGCAATTTATGACAGATAACAGTGTTACAATGTCACTATTGATACATTTAAAAAATGTATGTTTTGAAACCGCAATTTCCTACTTGTACTTATAGCCCTATAACATGCAAAAAAAAAGCAAAAAGCATGTAAACACTGGGTATTTTTGAACTCAGGACAACATTTTGAATCTATTTAGCAGTTTTTTTCATTCGCTTTTGTAGATGAGTAAAAGATTTTTCACATAAAATTCAAAAAACGTGTATTTTTTTCAATTTTTCATCATATTTTTTCATTTTTTTTAAATTAAATTAGATGAGATTATATAAATAATGGTATGTAAAGAAAGCCCCTTTTGTCCTGAAAAAAACAATATATAATTTGTATGGGAACAGTAAATGAGAGAGCGGAAAATTACAGCTAAACACAAACACCACAAAAGTGTCAAAAAGATGCCTGGTCGCAAATGTACAACATCGCAAAAAAAGTCCAGTCCTTAAGGGGTTAACATTTTACTTATGGAGATCACTTGAGGCCTGCGAGCCAAAATTAAGAACAGACGATAAACGGGCCTGCGTGCCCATGTATACATATGTGAGCTAGAGACCTGCGTGTCTCCATGTTAAATTTCTACGTTTGACAATACTTATTCCAAAAATAATAAAAATTATATTTACAAAAAAAAAAAAAAAAAAAAATATATATTTCCTTTCAAAACTTTGATGAAATGGAAAAAAAAAAAAAAGGTTCCAGGTGACAGTTGTCCTTTAAAGCAAGGAATTGTAATTTTTTTTAAGTGTTGACCTACCCAACATGAAACAGGGTAACAGGGCTCTCAATAAAATAAAATTTACAGGGATACTACGTGCTATTTTTTATTTTTATTTTTGCCATCTGTATTTTAAGTTGTATCTCATTAAGACTATGCCCCATTTTAAAAATAAAGTGAAAAGCGAAAAAGAAACAAAAAAATAAAACCACGTAACTTACCTTTATTCCTGCAACTGAACAGCCTCTTCCTTCAAAGCCTTGTTTACCAACTCTTTTCCCAAGCTTCGTATGGAGCTTGATGATCATTGTCCAATGAAGAAGTGGGAGAAGCTTTGAGGCAAATGGATTAAGAAGCCCACCAATCAAATGCCTCATTTACAGTAAATAAATAGTGACAATAGCTCTAGAATACAGATCATGAAAGTGAGTGTAGTTTATTTTATACTTCCGAAGATACAAAGCAAGAGAAAATAAGATATGTTGCACAGCTAGACGGTATGATTGGTGACAGTAGGTAATTTGCAAAGCAAACAAAATAGAATATGAAAAGTGTTGACTCCAGCAAACTAGCAGTAAAACACATATAAGATGTAAATGATATTCATCAGACGTTATGTGTTTTTAAAGCTATTTTATAATCCATTAAAACCCAGGGATCAGTACTATCCATAACAATATAAATACATAGCATGCCACATTGCCAAATCGCACTTGGTATTGCCCCACATATAAGGGCAGTACACGGACTATAAGTACTTCAGAAGGATTAAATGATTTTCTGGGGCTGCTGTATCTCGCATAGAAAACAAAATAGCTTTTTGTTTCTAGACCGACTGTGAGTGTGTCTGATATGAGTTGATGTGCAGTTGACATGTGGAAAGAATGGTTTTGATTGGTTAAGCTGTATAGGTCATCTGTTCTTCGTTCTGCTTATTGTATTTTGTCCAGCATTTCTACAGTCCATTTCAAACCTTCTTTGCAGATGTATAAATATATGCTTTTTTGTTGTGATTATCATAATGGTAGAAGACAGAGATGATCTTTCCAGTGTAATACAAAATTGCAATGATTATACAACAAAGCTTCACATTACATCACGCACCTGCCATTCTAAAGGGCATATGTTAAGCTGGATGACTCACAGGTTATCCTTGGCCACAGTGAATGGCATACACTCCTTCAGATGAATATAAAGTGTGCTGTAGTTAGTATTACTAACAATTTCCAAGTTATATGTAGGCATCATTTTTTATTCTCCTTCCTATCTTTATAGAGCCCTTGCATGGATTGCATGAATAACTTTTGTGGATCGTGTTTTTCCCAAGTAAATGGTAGTCAACCCATATGTCAACTCTGCTGGAAGTTCCGCTCAACTTTTTTCTCCCGTGAAGAGTTATTGAAGATGAAGGTGAAAGACTTGAGGGATTATTTATCTATGAGAGGCATATCTACTGATCTATGTCGAGAGAAGGATGACTTGATACAGCTGGTGTTGAACCAGAGACCAACAGTGAATCATACTGATATTCCAAGTTCTGATATTCCACAGTTTACATCCAATCAGAACAGAGCTGATCATGATGAAGGTCCTGCTCCCTCACAACAACCACAAACGGTGAGTGTGCATAGACTGTGTCAATTAATATATTTCAAAAGTTTGGAAATGTTGTGATATCTGATATGTCAAAGATGCAAAAATCACATATGATTTTAGAATTATATATGTACCTTTCTTCTTATTGTGAACAGAGCACAAATATTAACATTTTATATTTTGTTTTGTTTTATTCCATCGAGACCATGCTAGTACCTCTTTTATAATGAAAGGGTCAGAACCAAAAATAATCATCCATACACTAGAGGTGCTAAACTGCGTTAAAATTAAGCATATTTAAACTTGAATAAGATTTAGGGATTTTCCGTGTATGGTTATGTAATTCTATGACCTCATATTATCTGGCATTTTATGTTGGTTGCATCCTGTTAAGCAAGGAAAAGAGATAACTAGACTGTTCTCCCCAGGTTTAGTAATAAATCGTGCACTACCATGCATGAAAGTTATTCATGCATGGTAGTGGATGCATGGAATAGCCTTCCAGCTGAAGTGGTAGAGGTTAACACAGTAAAGGAGTTTAAGCATGCGTGGGATAGGCATAAGGCTATCCTAACTATAAGATAAGGCCAGGGACTAATGAAAGTATTTAGAAAACTGGGCAGACTAGATGGGCCGAATGGTTCTTATCTGCCGTCACATTCTATGAAATCAACTAACAAGGGCTTTGATTGAATAGTTAGGGTCAAAATACCTCTGTTGGGAGAAACACCTGAATTTAAAGAAGCAAACTAATGTAAGAAACAATAAATATGTATTTTGTGGTTTTCTAGAAATTAGAGGTTTTTTTCGGAATCATTTGATTCACGATCCACCTCATTAGCCTGAAATAAAGCCTATTACTTATACATCATCCCACGCTGCACTGGTCGCACTACTATGCCCCAGCCGAGATCATTGAGTTTACGTCATAGAGCAGCATTAGGGGCTTACACCACATGCAAGTTGATCGCATTGCTGCGATATTCAGCAGCTCCTCAGATGCTCTCTCCTAATGTGCCTGTGGGGAGCATTTTATAGTCTTCTTGCAGAGAAAGCAAGATGTGGAAGGTCAATCACAGATTTCAGGTGCGTAATAAGAAGCACCTCAAGTGATGGCCGTGAGAGGTGTCAATGGGGACAATTGTTAACATTGCCTTTTCACAGAAAGGAGGGGGTTAACAAATGAGAATCCCCAGAGATAAACTCTTTGCGCTAATATCACTTCATTAAACTGTTGTGATTTTAGTGCTCAGTGTCTCTTTAAGACTTAAATTCAGCTTAGACTTAAAGTAGATGGTAAAAAAATTCTATGAGACATTTTAGCCATAGCGCATATGGTCTCTTCATTCATTGTATCGTGTTCATTTTAAATAGCTTAAGTAAAAAAACTGAAATAATGTCACAATTATAATTTTACAAAATTAGTTGAGTCTTTTTGAAAGCCTTTCCATGCTAACTTAAGTCATTCTAAAAATGGCCTGTGTGTATATACGTATGTGCTTTCCTAAATTCCTTAGGAATTGTTTTTTAATACAGCACCTAAGAGTAGTATTCAGATTTTTTTTGTGTGTGTATTTTTTTTATTCTGTATGTTATTGATGCATTTCACTCACACTTTCCTTGTTGTAGGAAAATAGCAGTACAACTCCTTCAGAGGATGGAGAAGATTTGATGGCGGAACAAGAGACTGAGGTACTGTGTGCGTGTGTGTATGTATGGTAATTTTGTTTAATAGTCGATACCTCCTTTATATATCAGAATTTCTTTGGCATGAGTCATTGAAGCTTTGTTCCCTGGCACAAATGCATCACTTTAATTTTGTAATCTGTCATCGTTTTGGAAGATTGTAAAAATTAAAATCCAGCGCACTCCCTTATCTACTAAACAGCTACTTTGGTGCTGACAAAAGTTGCTAGTTTTATTAAAAACACCTAATCTAGGCAAAAAATAATGGGGATTTAGTTACATTATATGATCATACATTGCATAAGCCTGCCACAACGTCAATGTACCCCATCTTTGGCAGGTCCTACTCTAACAACCAACTGTCTACTAAATGAGCTACTCACTTGGGGAAATCCTTCCATCTCGAGTTCTCTGCAGTACAAGGCTAAATAGGGTCCTGAGATGAGGCACCTGTGACAGGGAGGGGTGCAAAACCAAGGAACTGGCTAGACTCCTAAATATATATATGTATATATATGGGAAAACAAGAGGCTGACTGCACTCACCTGAACATGCTTAAATGGGGTGCTGCTTGGGGCCAATAAGTACAGTAAAAATGAAAATCCAACGCACCCCCTTATCGTTTTGGAAGATGACACACATCCAGGGCTGGATTAACATAAAGGCTGTTTTTTTTTAATTTTTTTTTTTTAACTTTACTAATCTTCACATGCTCTTACCTAACGAAACTTAAAAGGGATGTAGGGGAACTGCCTAAGTGATCTGAGCCTATCCTGCTAAGGCTCAGAACCACGTGAGTGGGTTCATATCTTTTATTACCACTCCATTATCACCCAAACGTATTCTACGATATGGCTTTTTATCTCATCCCCACCTCTAGGTTATTCAAACAGCCCAAGAGGGGGTGAGTTACCTCACTTTGAGCGCTCCACCTATTGACTGGTGTCGGTTCATTAACCATTCAGTCTACCATCACATTTTATGTATTTGTGCTAAGTTGTGAGAGGATTGCGCACTGGTGGTAGCGGCACAATTTTCTCCACTATTATCTATCGTAAGCGCCTGAATACACAATATTACTTTTTTGTATTTTGTTATGTAGGGGAATAAAACCTATGTGGACTGACTGACAATAAAATTAGTTAAAGGACCACTATAGGCACCCAGACCACTTTGGCTCAATGAAGTGGTCTGTGTGCCAGGTCCCTCTAGTTTTAAACCTGCAGCTGAAAACATAGCAGTTTCGGAGAAACTACTATGTTTCACTGAGGGTTAATCCAGCCTCTAGTGGCTGTCTCACTGACAGCCGCTAGAGGCGCTTCCGCGATTCTCACTGTGAAAATCACAGTGAGAAGACGCTGGACGTCCATAGGAAAGCATTGAGTAATGCTTTCCTATGGGCGGTTTGAATGTGCGTGCGAAATGCTCTTGCCGCGCATGCGCATTCGGTTCTGACTTCGGCAGAGGGAGGAGAGTTCCCCAGCACAGAGGGAGCCCGGTGCTGGAGAAAGGCAAGTGGCTAAAGGGGTTTTAACACCAGCGTGAGGGGGGCCCTGAGAGTGGGGGGGGGGGGGGGGGGGCTAATGACCCTATAGGGCCAGGAGAAGGAATTTGTTTTCCTGGCACTATAGTGCTCTTTTAATGTAAAGCTGACTTTGTGCACCATGCAAATGCTCTTGCTACTTCAGTCTCTCTAACACTGTGGCATGCTTTCTTTCTTCTACATTCACTAAATCCACCTTTTCTCTGTCACAGACTGTATAACAGGAGCTTCTGCTTGCTAGTAAGAAGGTGAGGAGTGGACAAGTGAGTGTTAGAGGACTGTCCTTAGAAAGTGTGGATCAAATGCATCATTAAATGCATTTATGCCAAGCTCAGTGTGCTGTCTGCCCTTAGTTGGCCTTCCATGCAGACACTTACCCTTTTTGGGCATGTTTACCCTTTTAGCGGTTCTGGTTACGTGATTCGTGTCAGTGGCCCAACATTTCACCCAGCTCACAGACATCCTGCTTCACCGGACACTGGTATTGGGGGGTATGAATTTACTGGAAAGATGAAAGCGAGAGATTAGGATTAAGTATGTGTTTTCTTATAGCTACATCCTATGAGTTTCCCTCCTGCACTACCTCTGCCAGAAACATGACGCTTGGAAGTTAAAACTATTTTAGTGTTTTAGGTCAATAAGATTCTGTAATTAGGCCCATCATAATTGTCAGCACCAGGCCCAATGGGCTCTTAATTTGGTCTTGCACACATCAGTATCTAAAACTAAGTACAGGGAGTTTATTATTCTATAGAATGGCTTTAGAATTGATAAAATATTGCCACAGGTTGAAGTATATACCAAGCACCTGCATTTCATTTTAAAATTTTTGCTAGACTGAAGTGCCTTCCTTTTTGATATGTGATGCTGAAAACTAGTAGTTAGACCAGCAGTTCTGTACGTCATCCATTGTCAGCAGCTGTCAACATTTATTATAAGGGTATAATACAAAGCCCATACCAGGAGCAACGTTGTAGATTATATTTTGATATATGGCGATATTATAATCTTGGAACTTTTATTCAGTTGTGTTTATTTAGTTGCTAATTTTCCCGTAGCACGGTTTGTTGCAGTATCTGAACTTTGTTTCAGTCTTGGCAATTCAAGCCATATTTCCTGCTCATACACCTCCTATTGGTTGAATTGGTTTGAGAAACCTGTCCATATCGATTTTAATGTAAGATAATAAATGCAACTGTAACTCCAGTGGACATGGATTACAAGAATGAAAGGTCACTACTCTATATTAATTCTCCTTGACCTCTCTGCTGCATTTGACACCGTTGATCATGCTCTCCTCCTTCAAACTCTTCAATCACTCGGTCTCTGTGACTCTGTCTTCTTATGGTTTTCCTCTCTCCCAACGCTCATTCAGTGTCTCCTTTTCCAAGGATACCTCCTCCCCTCGTCCTGTCTCAGTTGGAGTTCCTCAAGGCTCTGTCCTTGGTCCCCTTCTATTTTCTCTTTATACTGCCTCCTGGCAAATGTATTGCCTCTTTTGGATTCCACTACCACCTGTACGCTGATAACACTCAGATATACCTCTCCTTCCCAAACCTCTCCCCTGCCGTCCTGCAACGCGTCACTGCTTGCCTTTCTTCCATCTCTGACTGGATGTCCTCACGCTTTCTGAAACTCAATCTCTCTAAAATTGAACTCCTTGTCTTTCCTCCTCCTAATACTGATCCTCCTCTCTCGCTCTCCCTTCAAGTCAGTGATATCCACATAAGTCCATCCTTGCAAGCGCGCTGTCTTGGCGTCATACTTGACTCTGCCAGAAACATGACGACATCAGTGTCCATGACTCTGGCCCCACCTTTGAGCCTCACATCCAGTTTGTTGCCAAATCCTGTAGGTTCCAACTTAAAAACATAGCCCGCATCCGCCCCTTTCTTACACAAGATGCTACCAAGGAGCTTGTCCATGCTCTAGTAATTTCCCGCATGGATTACTGTAACCCTCTCCTGATTGGTCTCCCCAAAATCCATATTGCCCTGCTACAGTCTGTAATGAATGCCGCCGCCAGACTGATTTTCCTCTCTAGTCGGTCCTCTCACACCTCTCCCCTCTGCCAGTCCTTACATTGGCTCCCTGTATCCTATAAGAGTCAATTCAAAGTGCTAACCGATACATTTAAAGCCCTAAACAATTCTTGCCTGTCTTATATCTCTTCACAGATCCATAGGTATGCCCCTCCTCATTCCCTCCGCTCTGCCCGTGACCACCTCCTGACCGCTGCTCGCACCCGTACGGCCAACTCGCGCTTGAAGGACTTCTCGCGGGCGGCTCCTTTCCTATGGAATAGCCTTCCTACCCCCATCAGACTCTCCCCTAGTCTTCAATCGTTTAAGAAGGGTCTTAAAACCTGGTCTTAAAACCTTTTCTTTAGGAAAGCTTATGGCCTCCTAGCGTAACCTCTACCTTACATACCTGTCTCTTGCTCTCTCCTTTACTCTCTCCTCCAGCTCTGCTCCACTCCCACCCTATTTGATTGATATTTTCTGTCCTAATGTGTGTTATACCCCACCTCCTATAGACTGTAAGCTCGTTTGGGCAGGGTCCTCTTCAACCTATTGTTCCTGTAAGTTTTCTTGTAATTGTACTATTTATAGTTACATCCCCCCTCTCATAATATTGTAAAGCACTTCAGAATCTGTTGGCGCTATATAAATGGCAATAATAATAATAATGTCCAAGGCCAGTAGCCCAGATTCTACTTATAGTAGACGTTACTCCTAAAGATAACCTTAACATTTAATTAACAAAGCAAAAATCTGCAGCTGTGCTTCTGTCCAGAATGCTTCTTCCGTGTTGCCAACAGCCATTTAAAATGATGGCTCTACAAACTGATGTCTCATGGATCCTAGACCTTTGAGGGAACCAATGCACTTATTTCTGTACATATATGTGTGTGTGTTTATAGAAGTGGTAAATGTGCTTCTTCTTGTCACTATTTAATTGAACCAAATCTGTCCAAGATTCCAAAGGACCATAGAAAATGTAAACCTACATTACCCTTTCAGTGTGTGCTCACACATTAGCAAAGGTAGGAATATTTAAGATTATGCATGGTATCTCATCCCTTGTTTCTCCATGCTGGAATATCTAGATCAGGGGTCAGCAACCTGTGGCACATGTGCTGTGCATGGCACTAGAGGTACGTTTGTGTGGCACTCCAGGATGCCAGAGACAAACAGGCTTTGACCTATCAGGATCCCCAATGGTACTTTAGATATTTGCTAGTGCAAACTGAGTGGTGATTGCAGGTGTGAGGGACCATCCTTAATTTACCCATTGCAGCACTTAGAGAAAGTTATCTCCGATCACAAGAATCCTTGCTGGAATAGAGCAACCCGCAACAGCTATGCTCCTGCCCTTTACCTGTACCTGGTCAGGAAAGTTCATACTGGACTCCAGGAAAGCCATCCACACTTCTAGATATACACAGACCTGCATAAGAAGCCTCCCCATCATAAAATAACACAAACACACACAGTTCTTACAACAACAACACCGCTGACAATCCACATACATGCAGACAACCTGACAAGCCACCTCTCACATGCAATACCCCAAGCTGCCCCACACATACACAAAACAGACAATGTGACATATTATCCGCGCACACAATTACACCAGGAATCCCCATACAATGCCCACATTCATAGGTATCATACACAGTACCACAAATTATTGATGAATGTATACTGTACAATTTAACAGGCCACACACACACACATTCAAGGCTACAAAGCAACTGCTGTATTCATAAATAAATAACACAATTTAAAAAATAGGATTGTCACGCAAAGTGAATCCAAAAATCTTATTTTGGCACATACTACTAAAAGGTTGCCTACCCTTGATCTAGGTTTTAACTTCAGATATTAGTTTCTCGTAAATCAACAACTAATACCTTGTTGCTAATTATCTGCTGTATATGAGGACTGTTTCAAAAAGGGTATTCTGTTCCCTTTCTATTGTTCGCAAAGGGGCTGGAATGATTTATGGTGTACTTCTTATTTGCAGTCCTTAGACTCCGAAGAGGTACTAGTGCCCGGGCGGAGGGCCTCACTCTCTGACATCCACAGCGTAGAGGAAATTGAAGACCTAACTGTGCGTCAGCTGAAGGAGATCCTGGCCAGGAACTTTGTCAATTACAAGGGTTGCTGTGAAAAGTGGGAGCTGATGGAACGTGTTACGCGGCTCTACACTGAACAGAAGGGTCTTCAGGAAAAAGGTGACATTTATCAGCTACACTGTTAGAATCAGTGAACCTTAACAGTCTTACGTTTTTTGCCTTTAATTCGCAAACCATGTGTAGCAAAGCTAGTATAATTATAGCATATGAGCAGCAGTGCATGATACCATAGTATAATTATAGTGTGCATAGACGCTGTGCACTTGTGTATAAGTCCTAAGAGTACATCTGCATTTCAGTAAACAGGATTTCTTTATTACGCATCTCTGGATCCGCTCTGGTTTTGTAGTTTAATGACTTTGTAGGTGTTGTTCAAAGGCAAGCACTTCCTTATAGCATTATATAGTTTGGCTTTTTTTATGCAAGGCCTGCTTCACCAAGGTTCATGAACTTTGAAGTATGAAGTATTCAAATCAGTAAGAACATTCCTAGTCCTTACAGACAATTCTCAGAACAGTTTTGACCTGTTTTTAAATTTGCTGAATTGAACAATGCGATTTAGCATGCTGTGAAAAAGCATCTGTTCCGTGTCACAAGTAAATATTCACTGGTGTTTACTGATGTAGGCAGCATAGAAGGGGCTTGTGGCATAAGCCATCCATATTGAAAATCATTATTAAATTTGCATGAATCTTGGTGGGATCCTTAGATCTCTGTATTATTCTCCAGATTTGATGCAAAACTTTTTACTTTTCCAATCGCACGACTTTACCGGTCTTATGAATGTATTAAAATACAATTGTTTGGTCACACTCCAGTGAGGTCATACAGGCGTATAATCATGAGCCACATTGTAAATTGTATATCCAAGTTTGATGCTGCTCAAAACTCACTGCAGAAATACCTGTACCCAAGTATTTAAAGCCACACTACAATCTGCTTTAGATGAATAAACTTGGCACATTGTGACAATGAACTTTAGATGTATAAAATTGTCACATTAGGACAATCTGCTTTAGAGTCATGAAACTGGCACTCCATGGCAATCTGCTTTAGAGGCAAAAAAATGGCACACCATGGCAATTAGTTTTAGATGCATACAACTGCCACACCATGGCAATCTGCTTTAGATGGATAAAATTGGCACACTATGGCAATTGGTTTTAGATGCATGAAATTGGCATACCATGGCAATCCGTTTTAGATGCATATACTTGGCACATCATGGCAATCCGTTTAAGAGGCATACAACTGGTTACTCATAGACTCAGAAGAGCTTTGTCCACTCTTTCATCCAGACACCTTACGTTGAGTATCCCAGTAGTGGAACTAATGTAGGGGCCCTGGTGCAAGTACGTTTTCTGGTCCCCCCTCTAGAGCAAGTATGGCTAAAAGGTAGATCCCCATCTGTCGGAAACTCCAGTGATTCTGTGCCAGCAGGGGATCTACCATTTGCCCACCGTTGCAGGGTTGTATTTGTGAGCATTGTTTAAGCATTTGAATGTAAGCATGTTTTTGTATGTACTGCTGCCATTGGAATGTAGTGGTGCACTTGGGTGTTGTGTTTGTGTCTGAATGCCAGGGGTGTTTGTATGTAGTGATTGATTTTAAATACAGGTGTGATTTTGTGTGTAGTGTTGGTGTTTGTATGTAATGTTTGCGTTTTCATTGCAGGGTTGTGTTTAGATGTAATGTTTGATTTTAAATGTGGATGTACATCTGTGGGTAGTATTGATGTTTGAGTGAAGGGGTGTATTTGTATATAATATTAGTGTTAGATTGCAGGGGTGTGTTTGCATATTGTGTTGGTATTTGACAGCTTGGATGTGTACACAAACTGCCGCATACATAAACATTAACTGACATATACACACAAAATTCATATGCACACTGACATACACACATAAATGCACACCCTGAAACAGTTACACAGATTCTCATATACACACAGATGCACATTTTTCTAATTTACTATAACCTATTTCAACCATCTAAGCTTTGCTGTTCCCCTCCATTCTTTTACAGTTTGTACAGATAACTTTGATTTAAGAGAAAATATATACAATCTTAAGCTCTTCATACTGAGAATATTCTTTGATAGGGTTTACACAGTGTTTGACACCCATTAATCTCTGCATGGTACCGGCTTTCGTTGAGTAGGTTGTTTAGGAAATTGTCTTTCAGGAGACTTGGCTTTTTCAGTTAGGTTGTATGTACATAATACGAATACCCTTACTTGAATTTACACTTTTTGTATAGTTAGTGTGTAAGCAAGTTAGCTTTCATGTATAGCCAGATATAGAAGGTATGTTGTATGCAGTAAAAACCACTTTAATGGAACCAAGTTAAGACATTTTCTCTTTTGTATTCCAAGTGACGTGAAAAAGACTTTTTAGATTTGAAAGCTTGTCCTGCAACACTGTTTCATTAAAGCTATTTGTCTTACGTGTTATGTACCCTGATCTCTGCTTGGAATGATTGAGTATTGGGAGTGTGCATAATACCACTACCACTACCACTCCCTTTGTGGAGCGTGGAGTTATATTTTTATGTGTGCAGTTCCCCTTTGATGTATTGATCTGTTTAACTGACTTCCCTAAAATGCTACATGAGTACCAATTATATATTTGACAAGATCAGTGACACCTTCATGCAGGTAAGAAACGTACGACAGTAAAGCCTATTTGCGTTGTTTTTCTTACCAATATCATTGCAATCCCTGGTCTGATTGCCAAGATCTTAGATCCTCGAAAACATAGTTTGCAAAATCATGTTCGCTAATACTCTGAAAGAAAAGACATCTGTCCATTTATTTTTTGTTGCATATGGTCTTTCAAATGTATAGTGTTTGATCAAATTCCTCCAGTAGCTCGCTTTGTTACTCGTCTTTTAAGTTGGAACTTAAATGCTTTATTACATTCTGTGTTTTAACTTCATAGATTCTGTAGACTTGACATTACTGTACTTGAATACTTTCCCCTTCCTAGCTATTCACATATAAGTGTGTCTGATGTGTTCCTTTTTCACTATTCACCAGGATGAGACTATTTTGTCCACTTCCTATTCTTTACTTCTATAAAGTAGTTTCCACTGCTTCCATCAGCCAGGAAATCCTGGTTCTTACATTGTTAAGCATAAAAATATTACACAAAGCCAACCCTACAATCTGAATATTGTGCAAGCACCCAAGCATTATGTGGTGGCTACCAAGGTCAAATTTAATTTGAAGATATGTAACAGAAATGCACTTATTTGATGGCTTGAGAAAGAAACAGAAGGGTGTTGAAACATGACTGCATTTTTTGCTTTGCTGGCTTAATAAAACTAAATACAAACTAGAAAAGCTACAATTTCTGGGGAAATTGTGTGAAGTGTTCTTGCCTCCACCAGTAGTCTACAACTGGAGTTGGCTGGAGTAACTGTGGAAAGGTTGGAGTGTGGTTTACTCACTCTACAGCAAGGACAAATCCCTCGAACATTCCACCAACTGCCAACAGGAACTAATAGATTTCAAATAGGGCAGAGAAGAGCGGTTAAAAACAAACTGCTCCAAATTGCTCACTTCACTGGCGGTTGCCATCTTCAAACGGCCGTATTTTAAAAAAATAAATCCTACAGCGAAGAGATTTATATTGTGAGAATCACAAGACCCAGACCTACATGTATAGTATGTCTCTGAAATATTAGAAATGAAGGCACAGTCGCAGTTTAGAAATTGCCCTTCAAATTTTAGGTGGCTAGAGTGGAGTTTCAATGAATGTCAATGGACGGCGTGAGTTGCAAACAAATGGTCATATTGTAAAAACTATCAGGACTATGGCTTAGCTCTGGATATTTTTAGTGACAGCAGGGATAGCTGAACGTTTTGATATAAGATTTGTGTAGGTGGGCCTGAAAATGAGGGAGTGGTGGCAGTTTAGAAATCATGTCCTGATTTTTCAGCTTTTGCCATCTCCCACTCTAGCTTTGAACATTTTGCCATTCATTCCTATGGGACCAATTTCACCACAAGAACGACGATATTCCGTGAACCATTCGCGATCGGGAACAATCCGCACATTTCGGTATATTACTGTCTATGTAGTGTAAAAACTGTGGGAGGGGTTAGATGGTAAATTTGGCTATAATAAGAATAATAATATATATGTGAGATAACATTAAGTGGTCTTGCTATGCAAGAACACTTAATTAGTAGTGTGCTGAGGAATAATTACTATTATAGGAACACTATAGGGTCAGGAACACACATCCCCTTAAAAGGTAATAAAACTTACCTTATTTCCAGCACCGCGCTGGCCCTACCGCAATCTGACTCATTGCTGACATCAGAATTTATGATTTCAGCCAAATCCAATGCTTTCCCCGTAGGGAAACCATTGGATTGGTTGAAATTGTCAAGGAGACGGGACAAGGGCAGGGTCAAACGCTGCCTTGGCCAATCAGCACCTCCTCATAGAAATGCATGGGGTGAGATAAAATATAGACTTTTATTAATATTGTAAAATATCTTGCAGCTGGTTTTCAGTAATTGCAATTCTCTCTGTTTTCACGTAGCCCTTTTCTCAAGGTTTAATTTAGTTTTTGTAAAAATTTCATTCATATATCTGATTAATTCTTAATCTTGTATAGAAGCAGGGCTGACATTAAAGTGATTTGCAGAATAGATCTCCTTATTCTTAGTCTCTAGCTTCAAAGAGTGATCTTACTTTAAAGTCAAAGTAATTGAATATAAATGCATATTCTGTACCTTCCTTTTTCGAATACTTCTGCTCTAATGTTTAAGTGCTGAATTTATGCAATTATGTATTAATATATATATATATTTTTTTATCTTTCAGTTGCAGTTGCTGAAGGAGGAGGTAAGAAAAACTGTTATATTGTTTCTTGTCAATTGTTTCATCTTGCTTGATCTTACCATCTTCTAGATGGATGAAGAACCCAGTAGTAAGAAAATTACGATTAGGAAATTGTAATGTAAAGACCTTGCGGAGAATCCTTGCGTAAACTCATTTTTTTTATTTTTATAAAATATTTTAACTTTATATTATGAAAATGGAAAATGTTAGGACGCACTGTAATAGTTGAATGCATTTACAGCTTGGGTTTAAAATCAATGTAATAGTTGTGCAGAAAGAAACAGCCTGCCCATGAGCCCAAAATATATTGTGTACAGTACTTTTACTCAAAATCCAAGTAACTTGAGAGCTTACAGTTGGGCGATCAATAAAATAACTAAACTGCCAATGTGTGTCCTCATGGTCAAATATCTGGAAAATGTTAGGCAGGTAATGGTCTTGTAGTTTTCTAAAATTGCACTTTTTTTTTTTTTTTTTTTTTTTTTTAAATGTTATCTGGTAGTGATTAATCATTTTTTTATGCCACAACGTTTTCTGCTGAATTTTATGTAATTGATTTCTGTATCTAAATTATTTAAAAGCACTTTCTCTGGCAGAAAATTAATTCCATCACTTCTATAAAAAATATTTTAAAACTCTCTTCCATTTCCTCATGGAATCTGGATTTTCTCTAGCAAATATATCGAATATTCCATAAATCACAAATCCCATTGGATAATGCTATTTTTCATCTATATCTTCTTGATGAATTTTTCCAAGTTATTACCCAGTATGGTCTAAGCTGCTTCCTTCCGTAGTGGTGATTGGCAGCAGTGGTGGTTTCCACAACACCTTTTTTGCCTCCTTTTCTAAGTACCTAAATTCATACTGTGCATTATCTTTAAATGATTTATTTATAAAACATACAGCTGAACGCTGCGTAAGCAAACCAAACATTGAACCTTTCTTGGTTTTACCTCTATTTTCTCACCCAGTAAAATGCAGGGTTATTTATTAAAAATGAGAATTGTCAGGAATTCAAAGTGAAATTTAAACTTAAGGCCAAAATAGCTGAATTGCTTTGCTCCCAGTTCAGCTCTTTTGGTCTAAAAGTTGAAATTAACACGGAGTTCCTTCAAATTTTTTTTAATTTTTTTTTTTATGTATCACCGATGGTTCAAAACCTCAGTAGTTTTCTGTTACTGGGAATTTGAAAATGCCTCTGCTGGATGTGCTACCAGATCAAGAAAAGACCAGTTTTTGAAGGCATTCATCCATTAGAAAGCCATGTACTAAAATGTCCTTTTTATGGCTTTTTTTTTTTTTTAATTATTTGTATGTCTATTTCAATTCTTCCTACAGGCAATCCTGGTGCAGCACTTGATGATCACATATGCAAGGTGTGCATGGACTCCCCCATCGACTGTGTTCTGCTGGAATGTGGCCACATGGTGACCTGTACAAAGTGTGGCAAACGAATGAGTGAATGCCCCATATGCCGCCAGTATGTGGTGCGGGCTGTACATGTCTTCCGATCCTGATTTTTCCATTTCTGGGGCATAAAGTAATATATTTACAGCCTCGTACAAACAATTATGCTGCGCTATACATTTATATCTGGAAGAGTGCTGCATGAGAAATAGGACAGGCAGCTGCATCCATCCATCACACCACAAGGTGGAGATAGTCTTACTTTTTATTTTCAGAATATTCTGCTCTCTGGGTTTTGTATGTTATGAAGTGGTTTCTTAATGCCAGTGAATTCCATAAGAGGAAAAAAAACAAATAAACTCAGAAGCATCCCTGACATATATATGAATAGTCTTATCATATCAAAAATGGGCCCCTTTGCCCGACCCATTTTATGAGGAACTGTACAACATTCACTTGTGCTTTTTAGACAAACAATTTTCAGATGTGATCTATGAGTATCTATCAATTATTCAGTTTTGGTGTAAGAATATTATTTTGACTAAATGACTAGCTACTGAGAGCTTGGAGTTACATATATATGTTTTGTAATTTTTATTCAGTAGTGCCTTACACGATTGCCTTAGCCATTACATTGGTGAAAATATTTGCTTTGGTATATTAGTTACAAAACTTAATTTACAGTTCAATATATAAAGAGTAATGCTCATCTTATTTCTTTACTATTGCGATCATTAGAAACTCAGGCCAAATCATTTTTACGAGGGAAATGTATGCACTATTTTCTGAATAAATAACACCACCTAGCATTTTGTTAACACAGAGAAAATAGGAATGTCTTAAAAGTAATCATCATAATTCTATATAAACAAAGCGCCTCTTTGGCAAGAGACATAATTATTTTATGATAGATTACTTTGCATTTGCACTGTTTATTGATAAATTACCAGGAAGCTAAAGTAACTGGTGTTTATCAAGTACTTTTTAGGTAAAAGTAATTATGTTTTTCAGACATCCGCTTGAAAGTACATTTAAGGAAAGCATTATTAAAAAATAAATAACTTTTGTTGGAGGTCTGCAAATGAATCCCAAATTGTGCATATTAGGATATCCCTGATTTTACATAAGTGGTTCAGATTATGAGCCAGTGATTCATAAAGCACACACAAAACAAACTGATAGACGACACTGCTATAAGAACGTAAATTACATCTGCTACACACACTAGCAATATTTTACTGAAATCAGTGTTTCTGATACTAGTTTTGTTTCCGATTGCCAGCCAGAACCTAAAGCTGCTGCCTTTCTTTTATATTCCTAACCTGTGCTTTATGATCCAATGCAGCAAGTAAATCTTTTAGTAACCAATTGAGTCCCAGTGCCATGTTCAGACTTTTAACCATATTCGAAGCATGAGAGGGCACTACAGCAAATGGCCAGTCAGATGCAATTGTTTACTTTCAAATGGGACCTGTCATCTTCTTCAGGAATGTAATAAATTAGATTCTAAAGCACAAGAGGCCAATTTATTTATTATAGTGGACTAAATGTGCAGCCATTTATTTATAAACAACATTGTTGCTGGTGCATTGTCTCTGTTATGGTGGCATGGATGAAGACGTGCACAAACATTTTCTTATTTGTTTTTAGTAATTTTACTTTATTGGCATTGCTTTTTATGAACCATTAGATTAAGGTAAAGTCTTACACCTGTGCAGATCTACATAAAGTGGGGTTCATTTCATATATTACAAAGGTACAGCATGTATTGTTTTGTAACCAATAGAGCAGATCTTAAGCCACATACACATAACTGATGTACCAGTCCCCTTTGAGATGATGCTTGACCTTCTCAGCTGCTACCTGTAATAACTACAATAATAAAAGGGCTACATTTATCAACTGGACTAATAGTTAGGTGCTGTGCCTTCGTGGACAGTATGTCCCTTGGCCATTAGTGCCTCCAATTTTAAATAAAGCTTTGAAAGATTAATAGTTTAATAAACCCGCTCCAGGTGTTGTGGGATATTTTTACAAAAGAGTTCTGCTTTATTTTGTTTTGTAATAAAGTTTTAAGTTGATTAAGAATATGAGTGTTTTGTGATTTAATGTTTTGTGCTGGACACACCAATACATTCCCTGCAATTTTTGTTTGGGACAACTTTAATTTCATACAAAGCTGTATAAGGGTATGGCAGGGCTGCCCAACAGGTAGATCCCCAGATGTTGTGGAACTACAACTCCCATGATGCTTTGCATGCATTTAGAATGACCTCATGGGAGGTGTAGTTCTGCTACCTCTGGCGATCTACCTGTTGGGAAGCCCTGGGTTAGGGAATACAGCAAAATGACACCTACATGCGGTGCACAGTTCAAACTTGGTAATCACAGTGTAGGCATTGAAGGGATAGGGGCTTAGTTATTTCCAGCTTACACAAAATCGTTGTAATGCAAATATACTTTTGATGTAACCGTTTTATAGCAAAGTAAGAAAGTAAGTAAACCGTGTTCTAGTCAAATAACTTTACATAAGTGTCACTGTTGCCAATGCGTGGGGGAGAGAAATCACTTTTTTGAATAGTTTAAAATTGGGGTGGTCTAACAGTTGATCTCAGACAACTCACTAGTAGATCGTGATCGTTCGTGACTGAGGCGGCCTCTCTTCATAACAGGTTTCCAGCTTGGCCCACTTGTAGTTTTCCAGGGGGTTACAGACTTTTCATTTATATTTTTACTGGGGAGCTATGTGTTGCAGATTAGCAATACTAATTTTACCAAAAATAAACCTTTTGAAAGTAATCTGTAACTTTCTACCATCTTGTTACAAAAACAGAATATAGCATGATTTAGATGTTAATATTGTCGTCCTAGTTGTGTTTTATTAATGCATTCTCCTCTGCGTCTTCTCCTAGCTTTCTTATTATTGCATTTCTCTTCTGAATACGCTGTGAACTTGTTATAATCCTGGTTAGCAATGATCCAACATCCTTTATGCTAGGCATGCACCGAAATGAAAATTTGTGGCCAAAAACCGAAACCGAAAATTACTTTTTTTTTTTTTTACCCAAATGATTTTAAAAGTTTTTTTTTTCTATAATTTTATTATTAGACTTTTTAATGCATCTACTATGAAAAACTAAAAGCCAATACAATAACCACACTTTTATTAAAAGTAACACTCCAGAATTGGACAGAAAATAACTTTTTTCTAAATATAAATAAAACTCTGTTAAATCTGTTTGTTATATAGGGCTGAATAATAATATATTGTTAATATTAATTCAATATCAATATAAATTCTTCATTCAGTTCTATGTAACAGAATCTGATTTTAACAGACGTTTTTCTTTTTTTGTATCCAGTACAGTAAACTGCAGATATAAACTAGTACAGTAATCTGTAGAAATGAAAACCTGGACAGTATACAGCTATAAATGTGTGCAGATACCATAACATTAAAATTATGCAGCTATACTGGTAAAAGCTGTACAGTGTGTGCAGATACCATAACCTAGACAGAAAGCAGCTGATATCTGTACAGTGTGCAGATTGTATTTATCACCCAGTTTAGGGGTAATATTACACTGCATTACCCTGTTTTGAGGTAGTATTACACTTTATTACTCAGTTTCTGTGATTTCAGATGAGATTATAAAATACAAGCTGTACTCTGCCTAAATGCCCATAACAAAAATGGTGTATGTTGTCCATCTCCATGGAGATATGTTCACTTATATGGTTTCATAGGATACTGGATGTGAGGTAGATTTGATATCCTGCCAGTGATCCTCTCAATATATTTGGGTGCATTGTGACTATAGCTTCTTAGTGAATGATCGTAGTAAAATATATGGTGACCAAGGTTAATTGTCAAAGAGGCTCAAAGATGAGCTGGGAGCAAGAGACTTCTCCACAGATCTAGAGACCTGTATTGACCATGTGGGCCATATTGAACTTTGGTTACATAAGACCTATAATAAGAGTGAATCACCAGGAACCTATGATGTGTTTGACTCCTCAATACTAAAAGAATCCTGTGGACCTGTAAGCTACTTTTGTAGCTTACTACATCTCATCACCATCTGGTTCTCTATTAGTGGCATGCTATTCACCATGCCTTGCTTGTGCTGTGCCAGCTCAGCGTGATGGGAGTTGCTGTACAAGTAGGCCCTGAAACAAAACACCCCTGACTAGACTGCTCTGATAGTGCTTCCACAATGCTGAACCAGCCATAGATCTAGCAGGTCATAGTATAAGCCTTCTCTTGGCCTGTGTACTGGGAGGCCGCACTGTGCTGCCGTGGGATCTCACTTACACACATGCGGCGGCAGGCGCTCTCTGACATCACGGCCGCAAGCTCCGGGGCGGTGCTGCGGCCAGAGGCTGATCACAAAGGGACGGAGAGCGGCGGAGCTGGGAGGAGAGGTACGGGCAGCACTGAGCACGGCACCGGACACACACACACACACACACTCACACTGGCAGCATAGGGCTAGCTATATAACACCGTATATCAGGCGTTGCACAGATCTGTATACATTGTGTGATTTGGGGGGAGGGGGGTGCTACAAACTTACACAATGACACGGGGGGGGGAGGGAACCTACCGATCAACCTGGATACCTACCCACTGACCTGTTATATTATACACGTACATAATGACAGCCGAAAAATTCAGTGCATCTCTACTATATGCAGCGATTACAAGAAAAAGAGACGGGGAGATGTAGGTGTCATCTTCAAGCCTAGCAACCTTGAACACAAGAGAGAGCATGCCTTCTTTATAAGCTAGGACACCGTAGAATTTTTTTATCCATTATATATAAAATATACGCACACGTTCACTGGGATAGGACGGTAGAGATATACATCTATCTAAAACAAATAAAAAAATTAGGTGCTCAGTAAATACTATGAAGAAGCAGCAAACCTTACAAAGATTTCCCAACCTTGTGAAAATATAGAGCTCAAATAAACAAAACCTAGACTGCACCTAAAAGATGAATAACTTCTAAATGTGATCACATTCCCTGAACAGAGATTAGTTCATTAGCGCAGGGAATCTCTGAAATCTATGTTCCCTGAACATAGACTGAATTTCCCCTTGCTATGGTCTTTTGTATCAATTTGCAACTCTCTGTATTTCTCCTTGTCCCCAAACCAGCTGGTAAGGAGCCCCAATGAACGAGACAAGACAATGTAAGGTTCGAGGTGACTTCTGATGTTTAATGGGCTGTGTAACAGGTTATATACAGCAGGAAACAGGGGTGGTATTTACAAACATTATCCAATCCTAATAAAATCATCTATCTTATCTTAACCTATAGCAAGCTTGCAGGTGTATCTTCATGTTCGGGCCTTGCTCAAAGCTAAGTTTCACTTAGAATTAATACCCACTTAGAATTAAAGATATTTACTACGCAGTTCTAAATTACACATTACTAAGCAGTTATGATCAAAGGGAGAAACACAGAGGCTATGATACTAACACTTGTTACACAATGTTCTATAGCTCTTGTCTAGTGATATATTCACTAAGCATTGTATATAGACAAAGTATATTATTTCAAATGGCTGACATGCTGCAAGTTAGCCAATTTTAAACAGACTGAACATCCTCTCATCTGTAGCTTGAGCCTTGGGTCAGTATAGGCAAAGTGTATTATTCCCAATATAGACTAACTCTCTAATATGGGGAATCCCTTGAATCCCCACGCAAGAGAGATGTTCATAAGTCAGAGCAGTCGTAAAGCAGGTAGTTTGCAATGTGAGGACTACCTGTAGTCTCATAACAGGCCCAAACTCCAGCCAGACACTCCTTTTTAATTTGGACATATCTTGTTTCAAACGTTGTCAGTGTACAAGAGCGGTAGGTAATGGGCTCAAGTTTTCCTTCATTTAGTTGCAACAGGGCTGCTCCTAGGCTATAACTGCTAGCATCTTTGTTAACCACTGTCTTTTTAGAAGTCATAAAACCCCAGCACAGGGACAGACCCAAGTTCGAGAGCGCAAAGGCATACTCCTGTGGAGGTCCCCAAGTCCAAGCAACATCCTTCTTTAGCAATTCTGTAATAGGATGTATCACTGAGGATAATTCTCATAGAAATTTGCCCACATAGTTCACAAGGCCCAGTATTTGTCTCAGTTCAGTTATGTCAGAAGGGCTTTTCATTTTCTAAATAGTGAAAATTTTACTGGCATCTGGTCTAACGCCATCTCCACTAATAATTTGATTAAAGTAGCACAGTTCCATTTTCCCAAAGTGACATGTATCTTTGTTTCAGCTTCATTCCAAATCATACTCTTCTTGAGTGGACCCATACTCTAGGATGTTGTCCAGGACTACTAAAGTGCTCTCATGGTCACTCATGAGGGGGAACTTGTCTTCCTTTGGAAGATCTTAAGTGTAGAAGATATCCCAAAGGGAAGTCTGTGGAAACAAAACCGACCTACCAGTGTAATAAAGGTAAGCCTGCTGCTCCCCAGGACTCATCAAGCATGCAAAATTATTCAACTCTTGACATCCTTCGAGCTATACCTTCCAATGTCGGCAGCATATATCCCTCCCTCTTCACAGCCTCATTCATGCATTTTATATCTACATAAATGTAAACTTTCCCATTTTTCTTAACGACAGGCACAATGAGAGCACACCAGTCAGTTGCTTCAGTGACTTCCTCAATAACATCCATACCCTGCATTCTCACAAGTTTTGGTCTCATGGCAGTTTCATGAACTTTGCAAAACAAATAACGGTAATGTCCGCTCCCGTATCAATATTAAAAGCAATCCTTACACCAATCACTGTGAGTAACTCAACAATCTTCATCAGAGCTGGACTGTTCAATCACAGACCCTACAAAGTACACCTGCTCATTCTGGCAGGTTATTCATATAGCATCATCAAGTGTCAACTCAGACTCAAGCTGCAGCTTCAGTAAGACTTCTGAGTGTGCACTTCCTATGACAATTCTGTCTCTGATCTGCTTCTCTTTGGCAGCACCAAATTCACAGAACTCAACTCAAGCCAATTCATAAAGGCTGTGCACAAATGGGCACGCTTGTGAAAACAGGCCATCTCATGAATTGCATTCTTCCTGGGCACAAAATGGGCAATGAGCTTATTCATAACTATCTCAAAGTCAAATTCTCCCCCCTCACAGAATGTAAATGTATTGTAGATAGGCTCCACATGATTCCCCATTGAATATAAAATAGAATTAACTTGAAATTCACCACTCTCCTTATCCAACTTGGATGAATCCTAAAGCATGCAAACCGCTGGCACCAGGTAGGTCATGCCGCAGACTGCAAAAAATAAAATGGTTCAGGTGGAGTAAATTTACATTTATACAGATTAACAAACAGATGTGCAGATTAGTACTTCTGACACCATATCATGAAATGCATATAACACGGTGAGCTGGTTTCAACATAGCTTTATTGCTGAGCTTAACTTGAGGTGAGACACCATCTTCAGCAGCAACATTGACATTCGTTAAAAAAAAAATAACAGCTCCCCTAGCAACATCTGTCTCCACCCCTTTTCTGTGATGTCACTCAGGTGCTTATCATAAATTATTGCAGGACTAAGTGGAGCTGAAGTGGTCTGGGTGACTACTGCCCCTTTACTAAACATTTTAGTGTTATACCCTTAAGGAGGGATGCAAAATTTCTGAACCAAAACAAATCCTTGAATGTGTTTATTCCACCGCAATTTAAAAGTTTCTCTTTTACCCCTTAAGGACTGAGGCAATTGTCCAAGTTCAGATCAAAACATAAACAAAACCTTGAATTTGTGCTATAAATCTCTTCAACCGTATTTTTGTTCAGGAGAAATAGGGCTTCCATGTCACATCAAATATTTATATAAGAAACAATTTAATATTAATAAAATATATATAAAAAAGTAAGGAATGAAGAAATGTGGAATTTTTTTAGTTCTACATGGCATTTTTTTTTATTTAAAATAAGTTTTTATTGTTTTTAGTATCAACAGGTAACTGGGATACAAAAGAAAATAGGGGAATTAGCATGTTGTCATCATAACATCCTAAGGCTTTTTCATTCCATTCAGTTTTTAATAAAAATGTATACAGCTCCAACCTCTATCATTCCCTGTTGCATTTCACAATCAGGAGTTATTTTGTTCAATATCAATTCTTAAAGGGACACTATAGTCACCTGAACAACTACAGCTTAATGTGGTTGTTCAGGTGAGATCTATAGCTCCCTGTAGGCATCTAATGTAAACACTGTATTTTCAGAGACAACATGGAAAATACAGTGTTTACATTGATTTATAGGAATACCTCTAGTGGCCGTCACTCAGACGGCCACCAGAGGGACTTCCTATCATGTATGGCCCTAAAAAGGCCATGTACACGTCAGACGTATTAAAATATGTCTGACGTGTGCAGGAGAGAGAAGGCAATGTGTGCGTGCCTTCTCTCTCCTGCCTGTCAGCAGAGGAGAGGGAGCGGGCAAAGACCGCAAGCTGAGCTGTATGCGCGGTAGTGCGCTCAGGACTTCATAGGGCGGCATGAATGCCGCCCTATGAAGTATGTGTGTATGTGTGGTGAAGCCAGGCATGTGCACAAGGGAGCAATGACACTTCCGAATGGAAGTGTCTAATTGCTCCCTGCTCGCGCCCGCCTATTCCATCATTTTGACGAAATAGGGGGCGCGGCTTCACGAGGCTCCCGGCGCTGGAACCAGGTGAGTAAAAAGGGCTGCCTGGAGAGTTCCTTTGAAGTACATTCGACTATCTGTCTCCCGCTCTCCCTCCTGTATGGAACTGGTGGGGTTCCCTTGGCTAGGGCTATACCGAACCTGACTAGGTTGGGTCTGCTTCAATCTCTGGTCGTTGTTCAAGGTGTGTGCCCTACATTGCCTCTATATCTAGCTTGCGTGACTCATGCAGGTTGGGACAGGGGGAACCACATGGGGGGAGAGGTAAGGTAAGGGGCCTGCCTGGTTCTGCAACTGGGTAGGTTCTCTGCTATTCCATCACTGATCTGTATTAGTAATGGTGTGGTTACATATCTTTTCAAGCTTGAGGCTCACTCAATTCTAACTTAGAGTCCCCAAGTATATCTTTCCAATATCGTATCCAGGGTGACGATGTGCCTAGGCATTTATCCCTTTTTTCTAATGTTGACCAGTGAATTTCCTCCAGCTCCCTCACTCTCTTAACCCTCTACACCCACTGTTCTCTAGTGGGTATACTCGTCTTTCTTCAGTGTACAGGGATGAGGGTATTTGCTTCACCCAGCAGTATGTTCAGTAGTTGTTGTTTGGGTTTCTCACTAGTGGAATTTGGCCAACCTAGAAGGACTTGGGATGGCATCCCCCATTGCATCTCCAACATTTATCACTCACTGCGGGCCAGTAAGTATGGAGCTGTGCAGGGGTTCTGTACCATCTGGTGACCCTCTTATAGCCTCCTTTCTGGAACTACTGACCGGGGCTTTGCCTCAAGCAGGTGCATCCAATCTTTATTGGTCATATGGATATATAGACCTCTCCTCTATTTTTGTTGGAATAAGACCTCTTGCTGTTCTACAGGGCTTGTTGCTATTGTTCCGAAGTGCCGTGAGGAAAGATTCCATGGCAAGGACAAACAAGAGAGGAGAAAGGGGGCAGCCCTGGCGTGTGCCATTGCTAATTACGAAGGGACTGAACTGTTGTCCATTAACACAAACACTGGTCGCAGGCACTCTATACAGTGCCTGGATCCAGTTTTGCAGCCTCGGCCTAAGCCCCAATGCCTCCAGTGTAGGACCAATCCACCCTGCCAAACGCATTCTCGGCATCAATCGCCAGTAGTAGCATTGGTATTTTGGTTGTGGTCACCCCATGAAGTATGCTCATGAGTTTGATGGTATTGTCCCTGGCTTCACGGCCCGGCACAAAACCAGCTTGGTCAGGGTGGATCAGTCCAGGCAGGAGGGTGGATCAGTCCAGGCAGGAGGGTGGATCAGTCCAGGCAGCAGCTTAAGGTCTGGGTTAATGAGGGATATCAGTCTGTAGCTACCGCACCTTTCCTGGTTTGGGGAGGATAGTGATTGAGGCTCTCGGCATTGGTGGGGGGGGGGGAGAGTGTGGAGTCAGGGGTCAGCCCATTAATAGTCTTAAGGTAGTGTGGTGCCAATGTGGATTGGAAGGTTTGGTAGTAACATGTTGCCAGGCCATTAGGTCCTAGGCTCTTGTCCTTGGGCATGGTTTTAATGGCTATGTAGAGTTCTATAGAGAATGGCTCATCTAAAAAAGCCCTACTGGGATTGTCTATAAAACAAGTCGTTGAGGAGCCAACTCGTAAGGAGGCAATACTAGATTTAGTGTTAACAAATGGAGATTTGGTATCAGATATTACTGTAGGTGAAAGTTTAGGATCCAGTGATCATCAGTCAGTGTGGTTTAATATAAGAACAGTGACTGAGTCACACCACACAAAAACAAAAATTTTAGATTTTAGAAAAACAGACTTTTCTAAAATTAGAATATGTGTAAAGGAGTCAACAGAAAATTGCATTAGGCTTGTCAGTAAAAGCAAAGAATTCAAGAAACCACTGTGGTACTCCGCAGATGTGGCCAAAATAGTAAAAAACTAAAAGTTAGCATTTAGTAATTATAAAAAAACAGAGTGAGGAAGACAGAATGATCTATAAGATTAGGCAGAAAGAGGCTAAGCAAGTTATAAGAGCTTCCAAATCATACACAGAAGAGAAAATAGCACAGTCAGTAAAAAAAAAAAAGGGGGGACAAAACATTTTTTAAATATATAAATGAGAAAAGGAAAGTAAAACAAGGATTAGTTAGATTAAAAACAAAAGAAGGAAGGTATGTAGAAGAGGTTAAATGTCTAGCTGACTGCCTCAATGAATATTTTTGTTCAGTATTTACAGAGGAAAATGAAGGAAAGGGGCCTCAGTTAGGAAAAGGGACAAATTAGTCATGTATTACATGTGAGTTTACAGAGGAAGAGGTTCTATTTCAACTGTCAAAACTAAAGACAAATACGTCAATGGGACCTGATGGAATACACAAGTTATTAAAAGAGCTTAGTGGTGTACAAGCAAAACCATTAATAGATTTATTTAACCAATCATTAACAGGAGTAGTCCCAGAAGATTGGAAGTTAGCGAATGTTGTGCCCATTCACAAGAAAGTAATGGAAACCATGTTAAAGGATCGGATTGTTGAACATCTAAAAACAAATAGATTTCAAGATCAGAGACAACATGGGTTTACTTCAGGGAGATCATGCCAAACTAATCTTATTGATTGGGTAACAAAAATAATAGATCAGGGTGGTGCAGTAGACATTGCTTACCTAGATTTTAGTAAGGCTTTTGACACTGTTGCACATAGAACGCTTATCAATAAACTGCAATCTTTACGTTTTGATTCCAATATTGTTGAATGGGTAAGGCAGTGGCTGAGTGGCAGGCAACAGAGGGTTGTAGTCAATGGAGTATATTCGAAGCATGGGCTTGTCACCAATGGGGTGCCTCAGGGATCTGTACTTGGACCCATTCTCTTTAATATTTTTATTAGTGATATTGCAGAAGGTCTTGATGGTAAGGTATGTCTTTTTGCTGATGATACTAAGATATGTACCAGGGTTGATGTTCCAGGAGGGATAAGCCAAATGGCAAATGATTTAGGTAAACTAGAAATATTGTCAGAGTTGTGGCAACTGACATTTAATGTGGATAAGTGCAAGATAATGCATCTTGGACGTAAAAACCCTAGGGCAGAGTACAGAATATTTGATCAAGTTCTAACCTCAACATCTGAGGAAAGGGATTTAGGGGTGATTATTTCTGATGACTTAAAGGTAGGCAGACAATGTAATCGAAAAGCAGGAAATGCTAGCAGAATGCTTGGTTGTATAGGGAGAGGTATTAGCAGTAGAAAGAGGGAAGTGCTCATGCCATTGTACAGAACACTGGTGAGACCTTACTTGGAGTATTGTACGCAGTACTGGAGACCGTATCTCCAGAAGGATATTGATACTTTAGATAGAGTTCAGAGAAGGGCTACTAAACTGGTTCATGGATTGCAGGATAAAACTTACAAGGAAAGGTTAAAGAATCTTAACATGTATAGTTTGGAGGAAAGACGAGACGGGGGGGATATGATAGAAACATTTAAATACATAAAGGGAATCAACGCAGTAAAGGAGGAGACTATATTTAAAAGAAGAAAAACTACCTCAAAAAGAGGACAGTATTAAATTACAGTGGCAAAGGTTTATAAAATAATATCCGGAAGTATTACTTTACTGAGAGGGTAGTGGATGCATGGAATAGGCTTCCAGCTGAAGTGGTAGAGGCTAACACAGTAAAGGAGTTTAAGCATGCGTGGGATAGGCATAAGGCTATCCTAGATATGAGATAAGGCCAGGGACTAATGAAAGTATTTTAAAAAACTGGGCAGACTAGATGGGCCGAATGGTTATCTGCCGTCACATTCTATGTTTCTAATTGGGCGTCTGTTACGCTAGGGACTGTGAGTGGAAGATTCGAGGTAATGTATTCCCGTAGTTCTGAGGAGTTACAGGCTGGTGGTGGGAGATTGTAAAGGTCATGGTAGAAGTCCCCAAAGGTGGACGCTATGTCCTCTGTGGATATAGTTAATGGTTTTAATGAGGGATTGTATCTTGGATGTGCATTCTCTTTTAAGTCCGGATCCCCATTTAATCAGGATTGCCCTTATGTGCCTCCCATACCAAGTGAACTGTAGTGTCAGGTGTAGTATTCTCTTCAAAATACCAGTTCAATGTTGTTTGGAGATTTTCCACTACCCAAAGGTCAGCTAGGAGAGTCTCGTTCAGGCGCCAGTTGGTGTTGCGTCTCGTGTCACCCTGTGTGTTTATAGTCAGGAATATAGGGGCGTGGTCGGTCCAAGTGACATTACCTATGGATGCTTCCCTTACCGAATAAAGGTGTCTGTGGCCTATGAGGAACACATCTATTCTGGAGTAACAGCCCGCTGCACACCCTAAGGTATTACAAATGGGGTATGTCCATTTTTATTTTTTTTAGTAGCCAC
Organism: Pelobates fuscus; assembly: GCF_036172605.1. Classification (NCBI taxonomy): domain Eukaryota; kingdom Metazoa; phylum Chordata; class Amphibia; order Anura; family Pelobatidae; genus Pelobates; species Pelobates fuscus. Next base: position 270,148,452 of record NC_086317.1, on the reverse strand, counting down.
TTAGTCACAAAAGGATGCCAAAAAAAGGCATTAAATACAATCAGATGGAATTTCTTATATTTGGTCCTAATAAAATTTGGAATCATGGGCTCATTTAAACAAAATACAATGCTATTATACTCTAATCCCTATGCAAGAGTAATTTGACCTCTACTTATTTCTGACTGGTTTCCAATAAAAAAATGAAACCAGACACGGATGTCCACTGCCCCTATTGTATGTTCTGTCAATTGAGCCTCTGGCAGTAATGATTAGAAATGATATTGAGATTCACAGCATTCAAGTCAGTCATGAAAATCACAAAATCTACACTGTATGTGGATGACGTCTTATTGACGAACTAAACCGGAGCTATCAATCCCGGCGGCATTGAAAACCATAGATATATTCTCTCATTATTCTAATTATAAGAATAATTTAAGGAAGACTCACATTTTGACAGCTAATCCTCTAATGCAGCGGTTCCCAAAGTGTGGGTCGCGACCCACTGGTGGGTCGCAGGGCGATTCCCAGTGGGTCGCGCTGACCCACACATCCAGGGCCGCCGGGCAGTCAGGCAGACTGACACCAGGAGGGAGCCCGGCGGCTTGCCCTGTATGCCGCCGGGCTCCCTCCAGTCAGTCTGCCAGCAGCTCCGGTCTGCAGCTCCGCCGGGTGCAGAGCTGAAGACCGTGTGATAGAAGTCTCGCGAGCTCCCAGAGCGTTACCATGGCAACACTCTGGGAGCTCGCGAGACTTTTATTACACGGTCTGCAGCTCTGCACCCGGCGGAGCTGCAGACCAGAGAGGTAACCCACCGGACCACCAGGGATGTTTAAAGAAGGTAGGGCACAGAGCCCAAACAATGCCCCCCCCACCCCAATGTAACCCCTTCTCTGTCTACCCCCCACCCACTGTAACCCCTTCTCTGCCCCCTCCTCCCCCTGTAACCCCTTCTCTGTCTGCCCCCCTCCCCCCGTAACCCCTTCTCTGCCTGCCCCCCTCCCCCCACTGTAACCCCTTCGCTGCCTGCCCTCCCCCCAATGTAACCCCTTCTCTGTCTGCCCCCCTGTAACCCCTTCTCTGCCTGCCCCCCTCCCCCCAATGTAACCCCTTCTCTGTCTGCCCCCCTCCCCCCAATGTAACCCCTTCTCTTTCTGCCCCCCTCCCCCCAATGTAACCCCTTCTCTGTCTGCCCCCCTCCCCCCAATGTAACCCCTTCTCTTTCTGCCCCCCTCCCCCCCAATGTAACCCCTTCTCTGTCTGCCCCCCTGTAACCCCTTCTCTGCCTGCCCTCCTCCCCCCCACTGTAACCCCTTCTCTGTCTGACCCCCTCCCCCCAATGTAACCCCTTCTCTTTCTGCCCCCCTCCCCCCGTAACCCCTTCTCTGCCTGCCCCCCTCCCCCCAATGTAACCCCTTCTCTTTCTGCCCCCTCCCCCTGTAACCCCTTCTCTGCCTGCCCTCCTCCCCCCCACTGTAACCCCTTCTCTGCCTGCCCTCCTCCCCCCCACTGTAACCCCTTCTCTGCCTGACCCCCTCCCCCCACTGTAACCCCTTCTCTGCCTGCCCTCCTCCCCCCACTGTAACCCCTTCTCTGCCTGACCCCCTCCCCCCACTGTAACCCCTTCTCTGCCTGCCCTCCCCCCACTGTAACCCCTTCTCTGCCTGCCCCCCTGCCCCCACTGTAACCCCTTCTCTGCCTGTCCCCCTGCCCCCACTGTAACCCCTTCTCTGCCTGCCCTCCTCCCCCCACTGTAACCCCTTCTCTGCCTGCCCTCCTCCCCCCACTGTAACCCCTTCTCTGCCTGCCCCCCTCCCCCACTGTAACCCCTTCTCTGCCTGCCCCCTCCCCCACTGTAATGCCTACTCTGCCTGCCCTCCCCCCTGTAACCCCTTCTCTGCCTGCCCTCCCCCCACTGTAACCCCTTCTCTGCCTGCCCTCCCCCCTGTAACCCCTTCTCTGCCTACCCCCCACTCTAACCCCTTCTCTGCCTACCCCCCACTCTAACCCCTTCTCTGCCTACCCTCCCCACTGTAACCCCTCCACTGTAACCCCTTCTCTGCCTACCCTACCCACTGTAACCCCTTCTCTCCCTGCTCCCTCCCCCACTGTAACCCATTCTCTGCCTACCCCCACTGTAACCCCTTCTCTCCCTGCCCCCTCCCCCCACTGTAACCCCTTCTCTGCCTACCCCCCCACTGTAACCCCTTCTCTCCCTGCCCCTCTCCCCACACTGTAACCTTTTCTCCCCCTGCCCCCCCACTGTCGCCTTTTCTCCCCCTGCCCCCCCCCCACACTATAACCCTTTCTCCCCATGCCCACCCACTGTAACCCTTTCTCACACTGCCCCCCACACTGTTACCAGTACACACACTCCCTCCCACACTGTCACCCTCACCTCCTGTCTCTGTGTGTCCTTTTGTGTCAGTGTGTGTGTGTATTTGTGTGTATCTGTGTACATGAGTGTCTGTGTATCTGTGTGTGGGAAACTAAGTGTCATTGTGTGTATCGCTGTGTCAATGTGTGTATTTGTGTGTCTGTGTGTGTGTGTGTGTGTGTGTATACACTGCACACATACTCCATACAAAAACCATGCTTACATTGAAACACACATTGTGTATATGTATATTTTATAAACACAATATACACACACTGCATCCACTACACACACACACACACACTGCAATGAAACGCAAACATTACATACAAATACACCCCTGCATTAAAACACTAAAATGATCTACAAACACCCCTTCATTCAAACACCAACACTACACACAAAAAGCACACCTGCATTTAAAGTCCTACACTACATATACAAACACCCCTGCATTCAGATGCAAACATTACAAACAAGTACACCACTACATTCCAATAGCAACAGTACATACAAATACACTCATACATGCACACATATACTTAATACAAAAACATGCTTACATTCAAACACTGCTCACAAATATAACCCTGCAATGATGTGCAAATGGTAGATCTCCATCTGGCATATTATTGTTGAAGTTCTCCGACAGATGGAGATCTACCTTTTGGCCACACTTTCACTAGATGGGGGCCCAGAAAACATACTTGCACCACGGTCCTCTCTACATTAGTTCCACCACTAGGATAATCAACGTGAGGTGCCTGGATGAAAGAGCAGGACAACAAAATTTCTGATTCTGAGTTTGTGAGTAAGCAGTTGTATGTCTCTAAAACTGATTGCCATGATGTGTAAAGTTTCTGCCTCTAAAACTGCCATGATATATCAAAATTATGCCTCTAAAACTGCCATGTTATGCCAATTTTATGCATCTAAAGCTGATTGCCATGGTGTGCCAATTTTATGCATCTGACTGTTTGCAATGGTGTGCCAATTGAATGCTTCTGAAACTGATTGCCATGATGTGCCACGTTTATGCATCTAAAAGTGATTGCCATGATATGCCAGGTTTATGCATCTAAAGCTGATTGCCATGGTGTGCCAAGTTTATGTATTTAAAGCTGTCATGATGTTCCAATTGTATGCCTCTAAAACTGATTGCCATGATGTACCAATTTTATGCATCTAAAACTGATTGCAATGGTATGCCAATTGTATGCATCTAAAGCAGATTGCCATGGTGTGCCAATTGTATGCATCTAAAGCGGATTTCCACGGTGTGCCAATTGTATGCTTCTGAAGCTGATTGCCATGATGTGCCAAGTTTATGCATCTAAAAGTGATTGCCATGATATGCCAAGTTTATGCATCTAAAGCTGATTGCCATGGTGTGCCAAGTTTATGTATTTGAAGCTGTCATGATGTTCCAATTGTATGCCTCTATAACTGATTGCCATGATGTACCACTTTTATGCATCTAAAAGTGATTGCAATGGTATGCCAATTGTATGCTTCTGAAGCTGATTGCCATGATGTGCCAAGTTTATGCATCTAAAAGTGATTGCCATGATATGCCAAGTGTATGCATCTAAAGCTGATTGCCATGGTGTGCCAATGGTATGCATCTGACTGTTTTCCATGGTGTGCCAATTGAATGCTTCTGAAGCTGATTGCCATGATGTGCCAAGTTTATGCATCTAAAAGTGATTGCCATGATATGCCAATTTTATGCATCTAAAGCTGATTGCCATGGTGTGCCAATTGAATGCTTCTGAAGCTGATTGCCATGGTGTGCCAAGTTTATGTATTTAAAGCTGTCATGATGTTCCAATTGTATGCCTCTAAAACTGATTGCCATGATGTACCAATTTTATGCATCTAAAACTGATTGCAATGGTATGCCAATTGTATGCATCTTAAGCGGATTGCCATGGTGTGCCAATTGTATGCATCTAAAGCGGATTTCCACGGTGTGCCAATTGTATGCTTCTGAAGCTGATTGCCATGATGTACCAAGTTTATGCATCTAAAAGTGATTGCCATGATATGCCAATTGTATGCATCTAAAGCGGATTTCCACGGTGTGCCAATTGTATGCATCTAAAGCGGATTGCTATAGTTTGCCAATTGTATGCCTCTAAAGCGGTTTGCTATGGTGTGCCAATTGTATGCCTCTGAAGCGGATTGCCATGGTGTTCACTTTTTAAAATACGCATTAAAAGCAAGTGGGTCTCGAAAAATTACCATTTTGAAAAGTGGGTCTCGGCCCATAAAAGTTTGGGAAGCCCTGCTCTAATGCATTGGATAGTCTTAAAAATCTGTATCAATTTGATCGGAGTAGAACAATTATCGATTATCTGGTCCTAAAACTGTGATTTGATTTGACTTGACTGAAATTATTTACAATATTTTAAAGAAATAACAGAGGCATTAAAGAATTGGAAAAATATGGAGGTGTCTTGGCTAGGCCGAATCAATATAATAAATGCATATATAATCCCTAAGATACAATACCTATCTAAGGTTATCCCTTTAAGACTAAATTCTAAGATTCTATTTCCATTTCAAAGATGTTTTTCTTCCTACATTTGGCAAGATAGCAGATCTAGAATATCACAAACCATGGAGGTGTAGCCTATCCAGATATTTTGAAACTGCATAATTCTAGCATGGTATTTCACGCATTACAATGGGTGAGTCCTAAAACCCTTAATACATCTTGGACTGAGGTGGAAAATAAGGAACTATATCTTTAGATCACTTCAAATATATTTTTGCTCTACATGATACAAGCATTACATTTTAGATCTAAAAACCAAATTCTTAAAAATATTTTGCTTACTCTTAAAAACAAATTAAGCCTTAAGGACTGCATTACTTAATACTCCAAATGTAACATATATTGCCTTTTTCCTTTCTCCCCACAAAATTTGGTTTACCTTCTAGAGAACTATTTACCTATTTGAGAGTAAAAAATTATGTAATTAAAAAACAAATACTAATATCACATCAGATCTCTGACCTAATAACTTGTGACTTATGAAATAGACATAACTCCAAAATATCTAAAATTCTTATCGAAACAGTTCAAAACGATAAAACTTCAGCACTTTTGAAATGGGAGATCTTTATTGGTAAAAAAAATAATAATTCAATTGCACAATGGTATGAGAGTATACAACGGATTAGAAAGAATATCCTCTGTAATTATATTATAAATTGGTATATCACTGGTATATGGTCCCAACAAAACTCCATGAAATATTAAGATTATATTCAGATATATGTTGGAGGTGCTTGATTGCTAAGGGACACATTTATCATATATAGTGAGAATGTACTTGTAACGAACACTGGTATATCAGATACATTCGTTCGTTTCCTCGCAAACTGCTAGAGGCTGAGTGATTATAGCTCGCAGTTCGGGTGTTGATTCCAACGACCTCCAGACGAAACTCAGCAGCCAAGTAAATTCACCAAGCAAAACAGACGGATACCCAAACATCAACCTAGACTAGACAAAGGGTACCAACAGGAATGAATTTATTCAGGCCAACTGAGGTGGCACTAGAAAAAGTGCAGAGAAGAGCAACAAAATTGATAAAGGCAATGGAGCATTTTAGTTACGAAGAAAGATATAACAAATTAAATATATTTTTAGTTTGGAAAAACAGCGCCTCAGAGGGGAAATTATAACATTATACAAATATATTCGGGTCCAGTACAAACCATTATCTGGAAATCTATTCATAAACAGGGCTATACATAGGACACAAGGTCACATTTAGGCTGGAAGAAAGGATATTTCATCTAAGGCAAAGTAAAGTTTTTTTTTTTTTACAGTAAGAGCAATAAGGATATGGAAATCTCTGCCTGAAGAGGTGGTTTTATCAGAGTCCATACAGATGTTTAAACAGCAATTGGATAAATACTTGCAAAAATATAACATACAGGGATATCATTTCTAATTAGTGGCTGTTATTTTTAGGTCTAGAAGGAATTTTTTCCTAGTTTGTTACAAAATTGGAAGCGCTTCAGACTGGATTTTTTTGGCCTTCTTTTGGATCAACAGCAAAAAAAACATGTGAGGAAGGCTTAACTTGATGGACGCATGTCTCTTTTCAGTTATGTAACTGGCCGATTTATATGCAGTTACAAATGTATGAGGTTTACAGTGACATATTCCAAGGGCATGCCATGGTCCTGAGAGGGGACAATGACAAAGTACATTCTGCAGTTACATTGGCTCTCAGGTCCAGGACACTCCTACATAAAATGGAAATGGAAAAAAAATGGAAACCCCACAAAAGTCATCCCCTGATAGCCCTGATCTGGGGGACAAACATATTCAAAAATCATCCGATCGGTTCGGGGGTTCGATGGAAGTCTTAATTTGACCGGCCGCACACTATGCTCCTGCCCAGAAAGAGTTCCATGAAATTAATCTGTGCGGTTGGTCTCTTTCGGGAAGTCTAAAAAAACCAAACAAATCCACGAACAGTTTCCCTGGCTCATGGTTGACAGCATGGCCACACAGAGAGAGCACTTAATTTGTGGTCTTCTTTGTAGTTAATGAGCCAGGGGGTGATGATCAGTGTTCAGTAGTTTTATCTACCGAACGAAGAAAAATCTAAATTACTGAACACAAAGAGTAGTTTCTTCACAGTACTCTTAAGCAAAAAAAAAACAAAACACCAACATCTCTTAGCACTCCTAAGTGATATATTTGACACCATTAATTACATCTCTTGCCAGACCTTCATATTAAATATGGACTTTCTAGTCCATACTAAAGACCATAAGAACCTTTTCACATGGATTTTATTTGCTGTAAACATTTTTATAGCTAGAAACTGGAAAATTCCATCTGACTTACACAGCCTTCTTAAACACCTTCTGCAAAGAGAGATCTAATGTTCAAACTTCCTTTATTGCACAGTCTGGTTAATTTAGAATTTCTCATCTCATGCTCTGTTAATAGTCTGAGCTTCTTGTGTGTGATTAAATCCCCATATACAGAGTAGATAAACTTTGAAAGTAAGTTACATCTTATAAAATGAAACCATTTTGTTTTCATGCATGCTCTGACAGTCACACCCGGGGAGTTGTAGCTCGGCCTACATAAACAGAAACAAAGGGATTTAACTCCTAAATGGTAGAGCATCGAGCAGTGATACTGCAAAGCCATGATCAATGCACAACTGCATTAAGCTATAGTTGTTTTGATGCCTATAGTATCCCTTTGTACTCACCAGAACAAATTCAATAAGCTGTAGTTGTTCTGGTGACTAGTGTCCCTTCAATCATTACCTTCAGGCTTTTTGCTGTAAACACTGTCTACATTACAGCCTAGTGATAACTTCACTGGCCACTCCTCAGATGGCTGTAAGGGATCCTTCCTGGGTCATGGCTGACTAAAATGCATCCAAACATTCAGTATCTCCTCCCTCTGCATGCAGACACTGAAATTTCCTCATAGAGATTCATTAATTCAGTTAGCAGGGAATATGTGACCAAATTTACTATGTAGATTGTAGAAGGAGCATTTGATCTCTATGAGGAGATGCTGATTGGCCAGGGCATGTTTGTGTTCCTGACCCTATAGTCATCCTTTAAAGGCAAAATAGCCCCATACTGTTTAATTCACCACTTTTTTTTTTTTTTTTTTACAAAAACAAAACAGACTAATGTAAGATGTGTCTCGATCTCTTTAAACTGAGAGTTTTCTAATTTAGGGTGCTTCTTAAACATTCATTCTCCACAATCCAAAATAAAAAGGTAAACATTTTTTTTTTTTAAATAATAAAATTAAAATGATACATAAATAAAGTGGACACGTTGGAGAATTTCAGGTTCAGAATATAAATGTTTTATTGACTTGTGTTACCAAGCTGGACAAAGTAAACATATTCACATGCCATAGTGTTCCAGGATGTGTAGACTGTTTTCTAAACTTTTTTTAAATTTTTTTTTTGTAAGATGAAAACAATTTGCTTTGCTTTTCGGGCTATGTACAGAAACAAACAAGGTATTTACTTAATAAAATGGTGATCAAAACAAAGCGTATCAATAATTTCCATATAACCATGTAGTCTGGCTTGGCCATGGGGCCATAGTCATTGAACAAGCTTGGTCAGAATCCTGCACCAGGGCAGCATTGGAAAAACACTGTATTCTTGTTTATGTAATACACATGTAAAGGTTTGGGGTCGGTTATTCACTAAACCAGGAAGCATTGCTATTTGTCCATGGAAGTGTACATTTTACATATCAATACCTAAAATCGAACTAGAATACATATAATTTGTATTTTCCCAGCTGCCAGGTACAAGCTTCCAATTCCCTGGTCAACTCAGACAACACCAAACCAGGATACTTGAATACTTAAGTGTTCGAACAGATAAATATCTAAAATATCTGAACCTGCTGTGACCAGCCCATCAAACAGAATGAACTAACTAAACAAGTTCATTCGTGATTAACTGCCCCTGAAATACAAATTCAGCGATTACTAAAAATAAATGAAAAAAATAATAATAAAGAACAATTCAGTGGAAATTATGAGAAGCTGGAACGGGAAAAAAATAAATCCTAAAATAGAAACCACCACTAGAATATAGTAAAAAGGTAGAATGAGTACACGTCACATGGGCCAAACAGAGATAGACTAATATTGGTTTTGTGAAGAGTGAACATATTAAATATTTGGGTCTATTCTTCGAGTATTTGTAAGATGAAATGTGTATGTCTAAGCAGTTAACAATCATAGATTACAAGCATCTATTGTGTCTACAATTACACATCACTATTCTAAGAGCTCTCTCTTCTGAATCACTTTTACCTGCCATACAATATAAGCCTCTACAAATTTCTTGCTATGTTTTGGTCTGTGATTCCCTTTTATAGACATTGAACATAAAGATTTAAAAAAAAAAAAAAAAAAAAAAAAAATATTTTCTTCAAGTCAGTGTAAGGATTTATCAACAGGAAGTGGCACTTTTCTTATTTTTCCAATAAAACATTTCTCCACAGTTAAATATTTTGAGCACATGATAAACTTCCCAAAACACACACAGTACTAATAAAGCAACTGTAAGATAATCTTATTTGCAAAAAATGTGTTTACATTTATAATCTACTTATAGGTATATTATAGTGAGCAGATTTATACCAAACAGCAAAAAACACAATACAACTTGTCTATGTAGATTAATTTCTGTAAAATCGAAATAAGGGATTATCCAGTGACTGGTAGCAAAGCCAGCTGCCTATAGAAGATAGACTAGTGGTTGCAAATTAGTATAACCTACTGGAAAACATGGCACCTATTATAAAACTAACTTGTACTTTACAAAAACCATAAACAATTTATTATTTTGCTGAACAAAAACTGGCGCTAAAGGGAGCTGTGTCAGATTTTTTCCCCATAAAACCAAAAAAAAAAAAAATATATATATATATATATATATATATATATATATATATATATATACACACACACACACAAATTCCTTGTGCCCAGCACTTGTTGCTCCCTGGTCTTCTGTGCCCAGTGCGGCCTTCAACCTTAATACAGTCTGCCAAAAGAGTGCACCCGAGGGGCTTTTTCAATGAATTCTTTAAAGTACTTTATTGTGCCATTTTTACAATCATTTGTGTCGATGTTTAAGTCCCACAGGACTCTTTCATATATGTATTGTCCTTCAGGTTCTATCCAAGTGGTGATGGGGGTTGCAGTCCGAGTTTAACATTGTACATCTTTGGTCTTTCTTGAATTTGCCTGTGGGCTCGATACAAAATTTCTTCCCACTTTTGTGGTATTCCAGTCTTGCTTCTCTCCACAGTATTTTCTCTCTTATGTACAATATATGTTTTTGTATATAGTACATTTTCACCTGCACCTTTAAAGAACATGGTGTTGATCATAGGCTATACTTATCCCTTTTTGGTGTAGGGCTAATGGGGCGGATGACGCGGTTCAAATTTCAACACAGCATCACGAGTCTCCATTTCATCACTTACCCTCCAATTATATTCTTGTAGGACGTATTTAACGGTTGTTTTGCAATATTTTCATTGTCTGAAAAAAGTCCTTAGGGACTGAATCATTGACACAAATTATTGTAAAAATGGCACAATAAAGCATTTTAAAGATTTCTTTGAAAAAGCCCATTAAGTTCACTATTTTGGTAGATATATACATATATACACACACATACATACACTCTTATTTTCCTACTCTGATTCACAATGCATTATGGCATTGTAAACAAAAAGAAAACAAAAAAAAAACCCTACCCAAATGACATATTACACATTTGTATCTGAGTATTAACAGATACCATTGTATTTAGTTCTACAAGTACACAGACTTCAGCAGAACATTTCCAATAAAAATATACTTTGGTCTACAGTTTTGCTAAAAGAATGTGTTGGCAAAATATCCAAATCTTTATAGCATATGTAACATTTGCATGATAGATTTAAAATCTGTGTTTAAGCACAAATATTTTAATAAAAATGTTTCAGGATTGCATTTCTTCACTTGCTCTGTTTATCTGCTCAGTGGAAGAAGCAGGATGTTAATACTTAATGCCAAAATACTTTCGTATTTAGCTGGAAATAGAGTAAACACTGGCCAGTCAAGTCCATACAGCCAAGTACTGCATCTATTCATCCATTGACCTTCAACTAGTGACCCTGCTCTGTTCAAACAATAGTCACAAGCACGACTACACGCCCACTTAGCTACATAAACTATTTTGTGTATATAAAAAAAAAAAAAAAAAAGAAAAAAAAAAAAAAAAGACAGTCCAGACACCTTTAAAAGCGTTGACGCATCTGATAAGTTTTGGCATTATTAAAGGGTTACTATAACCCTTTTGAGATGGCGACCTTTACGTTGTAATATGCCCTACTGGGAACTATGGGGAAGGTACCCCCTCTCAATTTGCAGTAAAACCTGCAAATAAAAAGGTTTTACTCACCTTGAATCCAGTGCAGGGCGAGGCTTCTGGCGCTGCTCTTCAGCGCCACCGTCCTAGAAAAGATTGTAATTGGACCATTACACGGCGAGGGGAGAAAGAACAGTGTAGGGAGGGTTACAAAAAAACAATACAAAAACAATGTGCACCGAGGAAGGTGGGAGAGGGAAGCAATGTTCCCCGGAGAAGCACTCTGGAGTGCGCGCCAATAACAGACGTTATGTTATGCACAGAACTGACATTATGCAGCTCGGAACAGTTACAATTATTAATATATCTCTGTATGTGCAGTGGTTCAACCAGAAACATTGCACATACTGACTCCTCCAACATGACCAATTTAAATCACTGAAGTGGTCATGGTGGCTGGAGTAACCCTGTAATATGCTGTATATATTTTTTTAAAGAACGAGTAATGTTTTGCATCTTTCAGCACTTTAAGGCTACACTTTTACCATGCCCCCCCCATTCGAACATACATCATGCCTTCGTCCTCTACCTATGTAGATAAGTCTCTGAAAGCACCAGACTCAGAGCAGAGTTGTAGGAGACCAAAAGCCAGCATGTTAAGGAGAGTTCATGCAGGTAGACATGCAGTAACTATATATCTATCTATATCTCTATCCAGGTCTGTCCCTCTGTCCGCCTTCCTGTGAATGTTTAATGAACTGTGCTTTCATGGTTCAGTGTGGTATGTGTGCACCAGGATATACTAGACATGTGCAGGGAGGGAATAATAATTACAACCAACATTTTATCTGCAATAGCAAACTAAAAAGTTAATTATAACAAGTCGTTTCCCTGCATGCTCTTAGTTCCAGTTATCCCTGCCCCTCTCCTGTCTCTTAGCTGTGAGTGAAAGGTGAGAGGGTACTGAAAGCTGCACATCTTGGTGAACCCCCAGCTCTATGGTGGAAACAGAAGTCTGCCATCCCAGTTTGGGGGAGGGAAATGGGAATGGGTCTGTTTCACTGGGATACTGGCATCTCAGTTTACAATGCTATAGTAATAATGCAAGTGCAAGGTGAAATGCAGTTTAGTATTAAACTTTACTAATTGGCACTTACACAGTCCAGTGTTGTAAATGCACCAGGTAATGGAAGTGCTATTTAGTACAGGTACCTCTGTACAGACATATTTATAGTTAGTACATATAACATTGCAAACTGAAATGCTATTATATGTGTCGAGATGCACAAAAGCATAAAATAAAGGATTCCCATAGAGAATCACGTAGGCCATGCAAATTGGTCTTTAACCAACTTGAGCTGGTTACATTTAGTAGAAGTTTTAGCCTGAAATCTCTAGTAACTAGCTGCAAAAAACAGCTTTTCGGAGGAAAATATTACTAATACATATTACATGCAATGATGTTATAATGTTCATACAACATGTGCATTAAATACATAAAAAAAACGAAAAAAAAACAACTTGAGTGTTTCTTGAATGATCTCATGAAGCAAATTATCTACATTTCAGTAACTGCGGTTTGAGAGCAGGACCTATTGCAGGCAAAATACATGTAGCCTCAATTGCATATTAAAAAGCAGTAAAGTAAAAAGAGGAACTATTATAGGGTTTACACTGCCATTTACCCAGTTACGCCATTTTACTAAATCGCAGGGCTTTTATTCACAAAAACACAGAATTATAGAGAAATGAAGACCAAATATTTCAATTTTGTTAATAAACAGTTGCTATGAAAAAATAAAAAATTCACAGCTTGACTATTTTAGTCAAAATTTTTCCATTTGGATTTCAGTTCACTACAACTTACAGTTTTGTGAATAATCCTCATCTTTAGCCCTTTCTATGGGGAAAAAACTAATTCAGGTCCTATCCCCTGTGCGTACACAGTTTGGTACAAATATATTAAAAAAAACAAAACAAAAACCATGCTGAAATTGGGAAATAATGTAAAAGGCAGTCAAATTGGGTCTTTTCTATTTCTACACAATTCAAAACTTGCGTTCTTTTAAATGAATTCATTAGTGTCAAATTCAATTGAAAGAACCATAAATTCTCAATCATAACATATGCACATTTACCACTGCAGACAAGTGCTGCAAGTGTCCATTTTCTAACTACTGGCACATAAGGGGCAAGTTAATTCCACCCAGTCTGAGTTGCATCAAGTGAGGACAGAGGGAAGCATATAGTGTATAGTTTCAGGTGCCAACACGGGGGAACATAGATTAGCTGCAGTTTTTTTATTGCAACCTATGATCAGCTACCGAAGACTCCATACACTACATTGCATGTACATAAAAATATTCGCCCCCTTGCCAGCTCTGTAAACGTCAAATGTAAACAAGTTCGTGTCTGCCTGGTCGGAGTTTGAATGGCCCACAACGTCAGCATGGGGCCACTAATCTTCGGCGTCTGATACACTCCCATATCCAACGTGGAGTAACATGCTTGGCATCTACAGAACTCTCAGATATGTCACCCATTACATGTGTGGCTGAAGAAGCATCAAATTCTGGTACTAAGTCCCCGTCATATGCAACAAAGTAGCGACGGAGTTTGGCAAAATCATCCATCGAAGATGGTAGGAAGAGTTTCACACCAGTGAATATATCCAGGAGGTTCTAAGGGAAAATGTAATAGCAACATTAAATGAGAGTTTAATATAGCTTCAATTGTGCTAGGTAATCACCATGTCACCAGGTATATAAAACCACAATATATAGCCAAACTGAAAACGAATGAGTTGAAGAAATTTTGAACTAAAATGTGCCATTTCTTGTTCCTGCTTTGGTGAATAAGCTATAATAAAAGTCAAACCATAAAGTGCTAAGGGAAACAGTTCAGTCCAAAAGGTCTTTATTAACAAATTAAAACACTGACATCTGTGTTACCCACCTCTTGGCACTGAATAAAGCTAAAATAAAATATAGTGGTTTTCCACATTGCACTGCTAAACAGTAGTGGCAATGGAAATAAATAAATAAAATAAAATCTAACAACATTACAAGTGAAAAGAATTGTATTTATTTTTTACCTTAGGAGTGGATGGTAATTGGACTACACTGTGGCCATTGCTGTGACTTGCCTCAGAGATTTTAACCTGCAGATAAACACAAGCACATTTACAAAAATAAAATATTATTACACATATGTATATATTTTTTTTTAAAAATGGATAACATTTACAAAATCTGTGCTAGTTATACTCCCACTAGTCAGAGTGAGGATTTTCTATCAGATGGGAGTCTGTCTGATATTGGCGTGTTCCTAACAGGAATCCTCATGCTTGTTTGCAAGAGTAAAACAAAGTAAAACAAACCAAAACAATAATAAATAAATAAATAAATAAATAAATAAAGCCACCACAAAGAAACAGTAAAACACAGATCTTAAACAAAATTGCAGCACTATTTTTTGTACAAAGGCCTGCCCATCAGTTGCTTGCCTTCTTATTCTGGACAGGTCCCGGAGATACATTTTTGCGCTTCTCTGCTTTGGCAGGCTCTTCCTTTTTGGGCGGAGGGGGCATTTTCTTAACTAGAAAAATTGTAAAGAAAACAAAATCTTAGTCCCTGGTGCCATGTACAGTATACAGCATAATTAAAAATTGTGTTCATGTAATACAAGTATTCTGAAAAAAAATATGATCACTAAAAATATTAATTAAATAGTCAAAGAAACAAAGTGGAAGCTTGTGGTTGATACAGTTCTTAAGGAAACATTGATTATTTAAAAATTTTTTTGGTGGCAGTAAGTGAAGAAGTGTAGTCCAGTTGAAATAGAAAATTATACAAATCTCTTCATCAATTGAAACCACAAGGATGATAAAGGGTGCTCTCCATTCCAGAGGTCTACTGCTCAATCCCAGCAGTGTTTATTCAGATACAAAATTAGCATCTGTCTGCTATGACACCAACAAGTATGTTTAGACAGAACATCACACCTCATTTTTCTGTTCTACATATTACACCGTCATTGTTAAATCAAACCTCTGGGAGGAAATAGGAGAGAGAGCTATTAAGTAATCAGAGCTGCCTGGAAAGCTAGCAGTCCAAATAACAACATAGGCAGATACTGTTATATTTCTGTAATCAGATACTATCACAATGTAACTAGACCTCTATAGTGGTAATGAAGGGTAAGGCCTCTGACGAAGGTGCTTACGTACAGCACCAAAACGTGCGTCAGGCGTTTCTTTTTGTCCCTTATGGACATTACACTAATTCACGGCATGGCACAAGTTTTTTTTTTACATTTAATTTATTTATTCTTTAGTTTCTATGTCTAAGTAGATAGTTTGTTTTATTACCCTTCCCTACCACTATAGAGGTCTAGTTACATTGTGACAGGCAGATACTGTTATATTTCTGTAATCAGATACTATGTTGTTATTTGGACTGCTAGCTTTCCAGGCAGCTCTGGTTACTTAATAGCTGTCTCTCCTATTTCCTCCCAGAGGTTTTTCTGGCTATTACTCTATCCATAGATATGTTGTGAGCATTCTAAGTTTCACGATATCTATGTTCTATACCTCTTACTATTCATTTATTGCCTCTTTTCTTTCTTTTTTCGATTTGATAGTGTGCAATACCTGCTAAATTTGTGTCCTTAGGGCATCATATGAGACCATATATAAATTAGGATTCCTTTGGAGTTATACCAAGCATTTTGCACCTTAGAGGCTTTTTTTGTAGTCGTAGCTATTTCTTTATTTTTCTTTTTGTTCCCTGCTTGATGTATTAGATATATTAATGTCAATACTGCAGTGACCATATTGAGCCAGATTTATTAAAGCTCATAGTAGTTGTCCACAATATTGCTTTGACAGAGTACTGTATATTATCATCCAGGGTTTATGTCCTTTCTATCTACTTTCTATCTTTATATACAAGGATATTTAGCTGTTTTCATAATATATTTATCTATTAATTTGTTCTAGACTACTTTATCACTTTGATACATCTGTTCTTAGAACAGGTGTATGCTCTGCGTTTCCTCTTTTGTTTTCTAAATAACTTGGGGTTAAGCCCCTGGAGATCTCTTTTGGTACTGGGAAGGTTTGCCTGTACTGGTGACGCCAGTTTCGTTAGGCGTTGTACAGTGGAGATTGACTTTCCTTTTATATACTTCTTTATTTTATATTTGTAGATTTTTTTTGTGTTCATAAATATCATGCCTAAAAACTTCCTTCAAAAAGTTGTAAACAAAAACAAGACATGTGTATTAATGTATTCTCAACACCAGTATTTGAGTAGTCTGTGGTATAGCTTCTGACCTTCTGGCTTCTTAGCAAGAGATTTGGAAGAATGGCCTTTAGAAGATTTGACTGAGCCGCTAGGTGTAGGAGGCCTTGAATTTCCTTCATTCTCTCGACTGCTGCTTTCTGAAGATCCTTCCTCATCCTGAGAAGCTGAGGCGGTTATACTAAAGTCAGATTTCTCCTTAGACAACTGATAGAGCTCCTAAAAGAGAGTATACGGAAGTTTAGACATTTATATAGAAGGTAAATGTAGGGGCAGATGATGCTTTAGTTTGCTATAATAAAGGAAGCCAGTGAATGTTAAGCAAAACATTAAAATGTATGCAGAAAGTTTGGTATGGTGTGCAAACAATACATGCATTACAATTTGTTTTAAATTTTTTTTAAATAACAGCGAGCAGCCACTGGTAGACAAGCTTTTCTCGCGGCATGATGGGTAAGGTCAGGAGGGAGGATTTAACCTCCCTTATTTACTAATACTAAGTTGTTGTTTTTCACTTCGTATTTGTGAAATTGTGTGAAAGATCAAAATTACAAAAATTAAGGGCTTCTCATAATTGTGGTGCTTCAGCTTATTCGTAGATGGCTTCTTAATCCTTGTGGGATTGCCATTAAGAGCCATCTACTAAACAGCTCCCCAATTTTGTACTCATTAATACCAAAAGGGTACCAATTTATGGAGTCATCTACTAAACAGCTACAAGATACAGCCCCGGGAAGGATCGGAATTTAATTCGGACGGTAAAGACAGAAAATTGAATTAACAATTGATGAAATTCAGTTCGGACAATACAATAAATTTGGCGGCACCCAAGTCTACTGTTAAATAAATCACAATGTTTTAGATACAGAAAAAAATTGGCCAGTAGATTATAGGTTTTCTTTGCTTTGCTGAACTTACTTTCCAGTCACGTTTGTGATTGTAAGTAGGAGTGGTATGAATTAAAGGAACACTATAGAGTCAGCAACATAAACATGTATTCCTGACCCAAAAGTGTTAAAACCACCATATAGCCCCCCCCCCTTGCCTCCCTAAATATAGTAAAATCTTACTTCTATTCAAATCTGCAGCTGCTGCCTCTGCCCCTAATCTGCATTCTTACAGTTGACATCATCAGAAGTGATTCTGTAAGCCAATCACAATGCTTTCCTATAGGATTGGCTGAGACTGTCAATGAGGCAGATCAGGGGCAGAGCCAGCAGAAGTCAAACACAACCCTGATCAATCAGCATCTCCTCATTGATTCAATGCATCTCTATGAGGAAAGATCAGGGTCTGCATGTAGATGGTGGAGACACTGAAAGGCAGTACTGCACCTCTAGCAGTCATCTGAGGAGTGGCCAGTGGAGTTATCACTAGGCTGTAATGTAAACACTGCATTTTCTCTGAAAATACAGTATTTACTGCAAAAGGCCTGAAGGTAATGATTCTACTCACCAGAACAAATACAGTAAAAGCTGTAGTTGTTCTGGTGACTATAGTGTCCCTTTAAATTTATGAAAGTGCTATAATTTTAAAGGGGTCTACTCAGAAACATAAAAATGTGTCTGCCATTATAGTTTATCCATTTAAATTATTAAAACACATTTGGTTTTTTTTCCCCCTCTTTATTGCATTAATTTTTTTATTTTTTTTAAATTAATTAATTAAATAACGCAACGGAACCTGCAAAAAACTCAAAGCAACAGAGCAGAGCAAGTACTGGATGTAGAGTAGCGCAGCTGGAAAATAGTAGGGCTTATCTCAAACTACTATATATAGATGTATATAATAGAAGAATAGAGTAATACCTGCATCCTTAAAGTGGCTTTAAAATAACTAACGTACTTTAATTCAAAACGCTCACCTTTAACTGTTGGAGGGTTGTTGCACTCTTCCAGTCCTTGTCATCACGAAAGCGAGTACATCTTGGAAAGCGAATAGAAATACCACCTGCTGTGTGGGCCTCTGCTTTAGAGAACTCAGCTCCAGTAATTTCCCAGATTGGAGCTTTCTGTAGAGAAGTATACATGGGATTGTTAAATAACTTTAAAAAAAAATTATATATATATATATATATATATATATATATATATATATATATATATATATACACACACACACACACACACACATATATATACACACACACAAACATATATACACACACACACACAATCATGCAAATTTAGATGATCAGCAGCTTTAAAAAAATGGAAGTAAAAGGATCAGACACATTGATTTGTTAGGGCTTAGGTTTTCTTGAGACTCGTTAACTAGGAATTTGTAAGTAAGCTGGGAGGATTACAGTATTAAAGCATCTTACAGCAGTGCTTACACTGGACTGGGGCAGAGAGGGGTGATGGAACCACTATAAGCAGAGTTCCACGTTGCAGATTATTGATGCATTAAATTGTTAGGTCTTCTTGGTTTGCAGCAGAAATAAACTGAAAACTTCCAACAATTTACAAGCAAGTAAAGAAAAGCTTTTCTCAAAATAAGTCTATTGTTAGAGTGAACTCCATATTAAAGAGATATTATCTTAATACATCTTTCCTGGTAAAATATTTTATAAATAAAATATTTTTCCCCCCTGCAATCAGAAAAACAATTTAAGAAAGCTGTATGGTAGAAAAATACTTCCAGACATACAAGGACACATGATGGGAGCATAGTTATGTATCAGAAGATTTCTCTATGAGATAGACTAGCAATGAGCCACATGCACAAGTTCAATAATTTCTTGATTTTTGACACATTTGGAAGATGAGCAGAAGTTTCCAAACACTACGGTGCCAGTGTCTCTATTATTCTGCAATGTAATGTTGCAGATTTCATCAACCTTTCTGCAGCCATTTTGTCAGAGATCTTTGCAGCTATTAAAGGGAAACTCCAGTGCCAGGAAAACAATCCGTTTTCCTGGCACTGGAGGGTCCCTCTCCCTCCCACCCCCCAATCCCCAGTTGCTGAAGGGGTGAAAACCCCTTCAGTCACTTACTAGGGGCAGCGACAGGTCCCACGTCGCTGCTTCCTCCTCCCCCGCCGCTCCTCCTTCTGGTTACGTCGGCCGGTGGGCGAGACTGATCTCGCCCGCCGGCCGAGGAGACCTAATGCGCATGCGCGGCAATGCCGCGCATGCGCATTAGCGCACCCCATAGGAAAGCATTGAAAATGAATTTCAATGCTTCCCTATGGGGAATAGAGCGACGCTGGAGGTCCTCACACAGCGTGAGGACGTCCAGCGACGCTCTAGCACAGAAAACCTGTGCTATGAAGCAGGAAGTGTCCTCTAGTGGCTGTCTAATAGACAGCCACTAGGGGAGGACTTAACCCTGCAAGGTAAATATTGCAGTTTTAAAAAAACTGCAATAATTACACTTGCAGGGTTAAGGGTAGTGGGAGTTGGCACCCAGACCACTCCAATGAGCTGAAGTGGTCGGGTTGCCTGGAGTGTCCCTTTAAATATACCTTTTGTTTGTTTAGCAGAAGTTTTAGAACTCTTAAGTATCTGCAGTTTAAATCTGGCAAATTTTAGTTTACTAGCATTTTAGATTGATGACAAAAGGCTATCACTGACAAAGCCAATATAATGTAAGTGCTGTTAAACAAAAACTACTATTTGTACTTGAACATATCTGTTGCTACAGAAAACTGCTGAAATAAATAAAAAAATTAACAAGGCAAGAAAGAGAATACCCATACATCCAAGCGTACATTTGAGTTAGACTTGTGCAAAAATTCATTTGAGACAGTTCATCTGAATAAATTTCCGGTTAATCCATAACAATTCTGAATCAATCTTACCTGGTGACTCCACAGGTAAAATGATTCAACAATCAATAGAAATTTTAATCTGACGGACCAGCTCCAACTAATTTTTACACACGTCGAAAGTGAGTTTCATAAATTGATCAATAGAAGGTTTGAAGTGGTATGCCATGTAGATTTACCATCTTTTATAAATTTAGTTTGCTTTCTGCGATGTTGAGCTTCTGGATGGTAGTCAGAATTCACAATTCTAGAACCAATTCAATAGTAAGTGCATGATGAACGGTTATCTTCTGCAACCAACATGAGATATATGGGAAGTACAAGCTAATGCTGGTTGCAAGAAAACTGCTTGGATATTATTAGCATGGTTTACCCTAAAGTGTATGAACACTTTTTTTACCTCTGGTTCCCGGATTATAAAGTCAGGGTAGTAATTCTTGTTTATCTTCAGCCAAGGAGGTATTTTGGAGGGATCCTGTAATGAAGAAAAAGAAAAGAAAAAAAAAAAAAAAAAATTATATATATCCGCTAAGAAGTGCAGTTACAACCAAGTTCACTTGCCCCTTGTATATGAAAATCTCTCAAAAGGCTGGTTATATAACATTCACCAACTTAAGGATAGTTATTTCATAATACAATGACATTTTGAGAGATATAAAAAGGTACACATAGATAAGTAATTAAGAACATCAATGACAATATTTTTGCAATGAAAGGGACACAATAGTCACCGAAACAACTTTAAGCTTAATAAAGCAATTTATTGCTCAATTCTCTGCCATTTATGAGTTAAAGCACTTTGTTTATGTAGCCGTAGTCACACCTCCCTGCTTGTGACTTGCAAAACTTTCCTAAACTCTTCCTGTAAATCTAATCTAATGTTTATACTTCATTTATAGCAAATTAGGTTTAATTTATAATTTCTTATCTCCTGCTCGGTTAACAGCTTGCTAGACGCCGCAGGAGCCTCTTGTATGTAATTAAAGTTACATTTATAGACCAGGGGATGAAAACTTTTAAAGTGAGTAACATTTGATTGAAAGTGAAACTTTTTTTTTTTTCATGACGTCTGTCAGCCACAGCCATGAGAGGTGAGCTAAGGTTGCACAGACAGAAACAAAAAAGTGATTTAACTCCTAAAGCAGATAACTGAGCAGTAAAACTTCAGAAGCATGATCTATACAGCAAAACTGCTTAATTAGGTTAAAGTTGTTTTGGTGACTATAGCGTTCCTTTAATAAAATTATATGTACAGTTAAACATTTTGAGTGAGGGCAGAGAAGAAAAAAAACCAAAAACAATTTAAAAAGAAGGATATACAACTTTCAGTTTAAGTTTAACTCTTTAAATTTACAAAAACATTATCCCCAATTATTAAGGGCTTATGGAAAGTTTGAACAAGCATTATTAAACAATTTTCCCACCTTGCTGATTTTCACCATATCCAGTTCCTTTTGAAGACGTGCAAGAGTAGCATCATCGTAACCACTCGAACATTTGGTCACAGTACACCATTTCTGGGACTGTGGGTCATAGCAGCCCATAAGGAAAATAGACATAATACCACCTGCCATTGATAAGAGGAAAAAACAAAAGCCTTCAGATTACCAACAACCACAAATCTACCCCTTGCATAACTTTGCTTCCCTTTCACCAGCACATATAATTAGCTTGTATCCCAATTGTTTGACAGTGCTTACTTTCACTATAATAGTTTATCAAGCTCTAGACCCACCATTTGCTCCTTTCCCGTAAAAGGCGCCTAAGACCGCAAGATCAGCAGTGTCTGCCATAGCACCTTCGTTCAAGTAATCCTTCTTCACCTTTAGCCAGTGCCGTTTACCTGGTTCATAAATCCCCTAGTATGAGAAACAAAGTCAAATGAGAAGGACTTCATAAATGTTCACAGTTAAAAAAATGCTGCTTTTATCTGACAAACATACCTTTAAATCTTTCAACACAAGGCCCTCCAATCCCTCTCTGATAACCCTAGTAATCATGTCTGCCAAATCAGCAGCTTTCTATGACAAAAAAAAAAGAAAGAAAGATTAAAAAGGTTTCAAAAGGAACTAAAATTGCTGCAAACAATAACTTTATGTAACAAACTTTAGACAAAAGCAAAAACATATGGGAAATGGGGTCATTCGTACAGTAGCATTGCACAGCAAGCATGCAAAGTATCATTGAAGAAGATATTCATCACCAAAGCTGTACCCATAGCTTACACATACTTATACTAAGAAAACAAAATAGATATGTTGGAAAATACAAACCTGCACACCTTTCATGAAGTCAATAGTTGTGTGTGAGAAATATGCAATAAAACCAGTATAACAAAAAGAAAATCAAATACATGTTCTAAGGTGAGCAAAATGGGAAGCAAGTTCATTGTGGGTGCCTCTTCATGCAAACAAGAAACATGAGATTTATTACAGAAAAGGGTTCCAATGCAATACAAGTACACCACCCCAGATTATTAGACATTGGAAGGCATATATAGAAACATAGAATGTGACGGCAGATAAGAACCATTCGGCCCATCTAGTCTGCCCAATTTTCTAAATACTTTCATTAGTCCTTGGCCTTATCTTATAGTTAGGATAGCCTTATGCCTATCCCATGCATGCTTAAACTCCTTTACAGCTGCATATTCAGTCAAGTACTCACTGTTACATGTTTCATCTCAGAGAACAAGATACGGTTAGGGATTTCCACCATGTTATCACGCATAAACTTTCGCCGCTCACTAAGTGGCCTGTTAAAAAAATTAAATAAAAAAATATGTTGGTGATGTGGAGTATTAAAATGGGACAACATTTAAATGGGACACTATTCATATTGGCTTCCGGCCATGCCTACCTGTCCATCAAGCTAACTCCATTGAAATAAATGCAGTCGAAAACAAAGAGGCAAACATTGGCATCGTGAAAGGCTGCTTTCTGTAAATAGAGAGTGATTTTTAGCAACAACAATAAAATTTTTTAAAATCACAGATTCAAGTTGATTTACACAGCTTGATTCTACAAAATTTTCCAAATGTTTGCTTGTTAGGGCAGTGTTAGAGTCTGGAAGCTGCTGCACAAGAACTATACATTACAGGATCTACCTTATGAACACCCAGCGTCCCAAAGGGAAGGGGCTTGCCAGTGTTGGTATCAATGAGAAGAACTTCAGCATCCAAGATGATACTATTTCCTCCCGGAAATGCTTTGGGAATGAAATCCTTGAAATGAGCAACCTGGAAAACAGAAAAGCAAAAAAGTCATATTTAAATCATGTAAGGCACTGTGTAAAATACTTGGGTAAAAACCACATGAGTGAAGGAAACCATAGAATATGCTTCTAAAAAGAAAATTAAAAAATAAATAAAATTGCCTTGTGGGGAAGCACTGGCTTAAGGCTGCGGCTAAAATAGCTGAAGTGATCTCCATTCTTGTGAACTTGAACTCGCTCCCCATCATACTTAATTTCAGCGTACATTCCATTGGGGCACTTCTTCATGGCATACTCTACAGATTTGCAGGCTTCAGCCTAAGGGGATCAAAAATAGAGAGGTTAAGGATATATCTTTTACTGATGTACTGATGCACCTAGTTTAGGTTTTGTTTTTGAACAGCATTTACATACATAACTGCCAATGTTGCAGCCTATACAGCTTTGGCTTTAAAACTAAAAACAAGTTTTTTTTTTCTCACCAGCATAGGCTGAACAGGTGTCATTAGGGAAGCTTGTACACTGAGAGTGCGTTTCATTCCTGGAGCTTGCTGTTGGTTACGCAGTACACGTTCTACCACGTCTCCTAGATTTCGAGAAGCTTTGAATGCATCATATGCATTAGGATCAAGGGCATCCAATCTGATTGAAAATAAATATGTAGAGCTATTGATACTGTCCCATACGGTATCAAAAGTGCAGTTAACTTTACTCTGTCAATATAAACGTCAGCTTATAAAGAATGGGACAAATACCCAACACCTTAAAGGCAAAACAACAAGGATTTAACCACCAATTAACAATAGAATGATAGCCAAAAGAACTTTGTGAAGTGTGGTGTTACCCTAAGAACACAGAAGAACAGTATTCATTGCAGAAGCAGGTAACTGTTTACATGCACCCACACTAGCGAATCCCCCAAGAATACACTTACACATGTTTAGCCCCAGAGTTCATCTTCAGATCATGTTTGATAAGGCGTATTATACATTTCAGGTCATTACTGGTACACCTATACAAAACAACACGTTTTATGGGGTTAATTTAGTAATACTATATAAAGACTTGTGTGACATGACATTATGAATCATGGGGGTTAATAAAAATATGTGCATTAAATTCTTGTTTTGTTCATATGCCAGCCTGGACACAATGCTGTGTACACCTATACATAGGTACACAGTACAGCAATTCAACAACACAAGCATTAATGGTTTGAGAGAGTTGGCTGCATTGGTTTTTAGATGCATTTAATGTTGAAGAGAAGAAATACATGACATGGTAAAGCTTTACAATGGCCAATGCACAGATCTCAAACACAAAAACTTCACCTGCGGGCAAGATCTTCTAGGACTTTCTGCTGATCCTCCTCTTTTGTCATCTTGGAAAGCTGGTTAAGGATGTCATCCACTTCATGAATGGTCAAGAGACTTTTAGCAGCTGGTGGGAACGTCTTGCTTTTTTCAAAGAATATGCGAACCGTCTCTGAGACATCCCCCTATTAACAAAAAATGCCCAAGAAACATAATTTGTACCCAGCTACATCCACATACAGCAAAGCACTACACAGATTTTAGACTCTATACCATTTGCTGGGCCAAAGTCTAATTTTGTTCAGCAGACAACCAATGCAAAATTAACTGCCAGAAAAGTGTATACTTCAAAAGTCAGTTATTTTTACCAACAATTAAGTAATGCTTTGTGGAAACAATTTTTTTCTGTGTTTTATACATGTTGGATCGGTTTTAGTTTCACTGCTCGCTAATCTCATCTACATCAGGAAAGTTCGTGATACACATATCTGCATTTATTACACAGAGTTCAATTTCAGGGCTCTCCTGTGTCAGCTAACCACCAAGCACCAGAAGATGGATAGTTACTGCTGCTAAAGCTACCATACTTTGATATCATTATGAGCTTTAAAGATCACCTAAGCAGTGAGGATTGTGTGCACCACTAGAGTTAAAAAAGTTACAGAAGAATAAAATTTGCTGTCCAACTTATACACTAAAAGGTCTCCCAAAAAATGCAATTGTCATTTATTTAACACGTTTTACCTGCTCAAGGTCCCGCACCATCTCCTCCAGGTTGCAGTTAAAAACGCGACTGAAAAGTTTGACAATCTGCTTGTCATTCAGGTTATAGACACTTTTAATGACGCCTGGTAGCAACAGCTTTACCGTTAGGTATGTATCACCATGGAAACCATCTGAATTAAGACAAGACAGGAGAAAAAAAAACAAATAGTCATTACCCGTTTGAGAAACAGGTTTTTTTTTTTTTTTTTTTTTAAACTCAAGTAGTAGGTAATTTATTTTGATTTGATCATTTCTTCAGAAAGTAAGCTTTACTTTAAATGAACACCTCAAGCAAAATAACCACTACAGCTCACTGTAGCAGTTATAGTGCCAGTAGTGCCTTAAAGGACCACTGTAGGCACCCAGACCACTTCAGCTCAATGAAATGATCTGGGTGCCAGGTCCATCTAGGGTTAACCTTGCAGCTGAAAACATAGCAGTTTCAGAGAAACTGCTATGTTTACACTAGGGTTAATCCAGCCTCTAGTGGCTGGCTCATTGTTTGCTAGAGGCGCCTCCGCACTTCTCACTGTGATTTTCACTGTGAGAAGACGCCAGCGTCCATAGGAAAGCATTGAGAATGGACTGACTGAATGCGTGCGTGGCTCTTGCCACGCATGCGCATTCAGCCGATGATGTCGGAGGAGGAGGATCCCCAGCGCCGAGGGAGCCTGGCACTGGAGAAAGGTAAAATTTTAACCCCTTCCTCTCCCTTCACCCTGGTGGGAGTGGGGCCCTATTAATACTATAGTGCCAGGAAAACAAGTTTGTTTTCCCTGGGACTATAGTGGTCCTTTAACCCATTTTTTATATCAGTTTGACTACTTAAACTGAATGGGGTTCAATAACTTACCAAGTGTCTCCTGGGAGCTCTAAGTTATCAGTCATGCTCTGCAAGGTTTAACTCCATGCAAGGAGCTTCTGTACTGCAGATGAAATGACCAGTGGATCCAAAGCAAGCAGACAAACTATTCTTAAATGGTTTGACTATTTACACTGGGAGGGTGCCAGATCCCTCATAGCACTATTACAACTACAAGCAACTATACTGGTTATGGTGCTTGGAGTGTTACTTTAATAGTAGTGAATGAAAAATAAGTATAATATGCAAGTCACTACAGCAACTGTGTGTAAAAGAGCTTTATATGAACATATGCTTTGTCCTACAGGGGGAAGCAGTCTTTGAAATGCCATATTTTTGGAAACACAAAAATTGATTTAGTAAAATGGTCAGTCTAACCATCACAACCACTTAATCTTACACACAGTTAATAAATGTCATGCAAATATAGAAAAATTAATATTGGCAATTCAGAAGTGGTACTTCCACATTTGAAATATGGTCAAGAGGGACCAAGATGATGGTATGTTGGGATTCCTCACTCAAAATGATGGAAAGTAGTTTGACCCAGAACTGGGGGACACATCAGCCCTATAACCCCTTAAGGATGAAAGTAATTGTCCACTTTCACTGCGATCGGAAGCTGCAGACCACGGTCCCCAGATTTGTAGTTCCACCTGACATTTTAGCTGTAAATGTCATAATACTGTTAGCTTTAACTGCAATAAAATGCACAGATTTGTATTAAGCACAGTCTCACGAGTACAATGGTAACCCCCTTAACAGATTTTACAGTTTTTTTTGGAAAGTTACAGGGTCAAATATAGCACATTCCATTATTCATTTTTTTTTTACATTAAAATTTGCGAGTTGGCATACAATTTGCAAAAGTACACAACCCAAGGTATTGCAAGTGCGGTACGTCCAGTCATTTTTAGTAGCCACTTAGTCACAAACACTAAGTTAGTGTTCATATTTGTTTTTGTGTGAAAAAAACAAAAACCCAAAAACATATTTGGCCAGAATATATATATATATATATATATATATATATATATATATATATATATATATATATATATATATATATATATATATATATATATATATATATATATATATATATATATATATATATATATATATATATATATATATTTTTTTTTTTTTTTAACTTTTCCCACCAGCATGTGATTGCTCTTTGAGAGCAATCACATGGCCCCCGGGGGGATGATTTGCCGGGGAGGGCTGCCTGGGCTGTCAGGCAGTCCTCCTGAAGCGGATCGCTGGGAAGGGAAGTATCTGGAGGCTCTTGAGGTAGAAAGCAGTTATGGCGTTCCATGCCGCCGCAACAGTTTTAAAGCCCATTACAATGGGGACGGCATAGAACCCCGTAACAGCATTAAGGGGTTAATCTCAACTCATACACAAATTCTATACCTAAACCAAATTATAACCTTAAGCCTAATCTCAATCCTATCCCCATAAATAGTGTTAGAAGGAATCCCTCTGCAGAATAATTTAGTTGTGGATTTCAGCAGAGGGATTATTGTGAAATTAATTCTAAACCCATGTTAAATATAAACCTAATCTTAACCTATTTTCTTAATACCAATTTTAATCCTAATCACAAAAAGGTTTCCCTCTGCCAAAATCAGTAGTGAAATAGGCAAAGAAAAAAATAAGCTAAAACAGAGTAGTATGTTGCTGCCATGTAGTATGACAGCTTTATATCCTTTTCATTGAATCTAGTATGCCCAATTCACTGCAATTGGTGCTGCGCAACTGAAAACGCCCAGCACAGATGAAAAAGACATTGGGGCATGGAGAGAGAACCTCTGGGGTCTGTTCAGACTCCCAATCACTAAATCCAGTGAGATGATCACTGTGGCTGAGCTTAACTGCTCAGCTGTGGCATCCTCTATGGATTTAAAAGGCAATATGCTTACTTCATCAAAAAGTTTGGAGTCACTAAAAATGGCCCCTGCGCTTTCAGATCAAGGGGTCTGGTTAACAAAGTTAACAGATATTAACTTTCCTTCCTATAGTTACAATTTGTTTCTGCTAAACAGGTTTCACTTTGATTGTGATGCTTTCCAGAAATTAGGATCTTCAATTACAATCCGTAACAGATCCGTGTTATGCTAAAGATACAGCTGAGATGTATAATATGGGCCAAATTATAGCATCAAAATTATGTGAATTATAGTGCTAAAAAAGTTTTGTGCAAATATATTCAAATAAGAATAAGATATGCACTAAAAAAAAAATTATATAGATATATATATATATATATACACACACACACACACATTTTTTTTTTAAATTTATTTTTTATCTTGAACATATTCCAACATGTGTTTGTTCATTTTATTCTACTATTTGATCCAATTACAAAACCAAAAAAACAGCATATGTTCCTACTCCACATACCTCCAGCACTGCCTTTGGTCAAGAAGTCCTGAATGATCTGGGTCTTGGTATTGTAACTTGACTGGTCTGCAACCATTACACACAGCTTACGGAACTCACGCAGTAGGCAGTCCTTATGAGTGGGATCGCATTTTGCAGTTGAAATGCTTGAACCACTACTAGAACTAGGTGTGGCTGGAGACTGACCTGGTTTTGCTTTAGAAAATTAAAACACACACACAAAACAAACAAAAAAAGTTATGTAAATAAGGATTACAGAAAATGCTAAGATAAATTAATGTTATACTTCAAGTTCACTTTGCCAGAGAGTAAAGATAAGATATATAAAATGTTGGTTATTGGAAATTCCAGGCATCTAAAGATCAAGGTATCATAATTCATGTTTGCAGCCACTTATCATCTACTAAAACAAATGAAAGGTAAATATAAATCAGCCTTTACCGTATTTATTCGAGTATAACGCGCAAATTTTTTTACCGATTTTTAATTTAAAATTAGGGGTGCGCGTTATACTCTAATAAATATACCTCCCAGGACCGCCGGGCTCATTACAAGCCCGGCGGTCCTGGGGGGGCGGGCAGCAAGCGTTTACTCACCTCCGTGCAGCTCCTCCAGCTTCCCTGTGTAAATCTGCACGGAGGTGAGTAAACGCTTGCTGCCCGCCCCCCCAGGACCGCCGGGCTTTTAATGAGCCCGGCGGTCGGTATTATCGAGCACCCACTCGAATATTTATTCGAGTATAACAAGCACCCTAATTTTAGATTAAAAATTGGTATAAAATTTTATACCGATTTTTAATCGAAAATTAGGGGTGCGCGTTATACACGTGTGCGCGTTATACTCGAATAAATACGGTATTTATTAACCACAAAAACAGGTCAACATGCGGAATTATAGGATGAATTTTGTGCAACTACGAGATTGGTAACATCTAAAGTATGAAAATATTAGAGTAGGTAGAATTCCAAATTGCGTGATGCCCAGATATGTATAAGTACAGTAACGGGAAAAAGAAAGTACACCTTATTTAAAATCTATGGTTTTACTTTTCGGGACATAATAGCAATCATCTGTTCCTTAGCAGCTCTTAAAATTATGTAAATACAACCACAGATGATGAACAACAACAACATATGACATATTACACTGTGTCCTGATTTATTTAAGAAAAATAAAGCCAAGTGTGAAAAAACTGCATGCACCTTGTGATTCAATAGCTTGTAGAACCACATTTAGCAGCAATAACTGCTGAAGTAATTGTTTTCTGTATAACTTTATAAGTCTCTCACATCACTCTGGAGGAATCTTGGCCCACTCTTCTTTACGTTGCTTCAGTTCATTAAGGTTTTCTGGTATTTGTTTATGCTCAACTCTCTTAAGGTCCATACTACACCATTTCAATCGAGTTGAGGTTTCTCACACATGGCGTCTCCATTTTGGCTTTATTTTTGTTAATGCAGGACATATCTAATATGTCATGTGTTTGTGTTCATCTGAGGTTGTATTTACCCAATTTTAAGACAAAGGAACAGATGATGGTTATTATAGCCTGATATTTAAAACCATAGAATTCAAAGAGGGAATACTTTTTTTTTTCTCGTGACTGCATGTCTATTTATAAGAAAATAATGTAATTTTGGAGGCCAGAAGACTGAAAATGAATTTAAAAAGAAAACTAGTTACAAAATGGACTTTACAGAATTCTTGGACCAGCCTTCCACATATAAAAAAAAAAAAAATATCAGTGAATAACACACTAAAATGTATTTCTGAATGGGCAGGATTCACATAACTTTACCCAAAAGAACAATAAATAGGATATTTCACTAGG
The DNA here is from genome assembly GCF_036172605.1 of Pelobates fuscus. Lineage (NCBI taxonomy): Eukaryota > Metazoa > Chordata > Amphibia > Anura > Pelobatidae > Pelobates > Pelobates fuscus. The sequence goes on along the minus strand of NC_086317.1, from coordinate 270,117,732 downwards.
AGAAGGCAAACTAGGTTTTTCTCTTACATTACAATCCACGTTTCCTGGTAAGGCTGTGTAATTGGCCCTTCCTAAGTGCGCTTTAACAAATGAAAACACCATACTGACTGGTCTAGTTTTTATGATAGGAGAGCCTCTAACATATGCCCTCACTCAAGCAGGTGCTAGACAGAACCACAACAATCATAATTAATTTCCATCCACTGAAATCAAGGGGTTGTAATCCAGCAGATTTTGACATCTAACAGTAGTTAGACAAAAAAACATTAAGGAGGAAGAGCAATTCAACAGATGGACATACGAAAAATCTACAAATTATGACAATGATTAGTAAAGACTGAAGAGTAAAATGAGAATTTACCTGTGAATCCAGAAAACTTGAGAGGGGAAGGGCTGGTTGCTGGCATCTTATTGGGTGTTGATCCCTGTGCAGCTGTTGATTGATTCGTCTTTGACGGAGTCTTTTTCTTAGGTGTAGCACCTGCTTTGGCAGCAAGTTCTGGAAACAGATAATGATAATAATAATAATAATAATAATAATAATAATAATGTTTCAGTATGACTATTTATATTTCAGCTTAAGAATTAAAGAGAAACTAAAGGCTAATCATAATGCTAAAGTCAGGAAGACAGCCATGTTAACCCTGAAAAATTTTTTCATTTGCAGAGTTAACAAGGCAGGGAAAATGTACCCAGACCGCTTTAATGAAAAATTAAGTGGTCTGGTGCCTGGAGTCCCTTTATTGAATTGACTTTTGGCCATATATAATACTACAACAGCCTCAGAGTTAAAAACAGTGTAAAATGGAAAACATAATTTCTTAGATAATACAGTATGATGACTTACTTGTGATTTCAGACAGAGAGCCAGTAGTGGCTCCCAAAAGAAATAGATGACATTATTGATTCTATTTGGAGATTAGTGCCAGTATGCCAAGTAGAGAAGCTTCTCATAGTAGTAGTTGATCATAATTTACACATATGCACCTCAAGCCTTCAATACTTCTCTGTGACAAGCATTTATTTGACAAAAGCCATCACGTTTGCAGACCTCAAGTAGAAATACAAAACATTTACCTTTAATGTGTTGGGTAATTAGGTCTCTCTCAGGGTCCTGAAGTTCTTGCCATCCCTCTAGTTCTGTCAGATCCTCGATCTTCTTAGTAGTTGCCCTTGCACGTTCAAGTTTCTCAAACATGCACTTGACATGGTACCACTCTTTCATGTCACCTGCAGATTCACTGAAAGGATTTGGAACCACTTTTCCGATGCGTACCAAGCCCTTTCCAATCTTCTCCTTACATTTTTTGCAACCTGCAGTGCCACGCTTTGCATATTCAACCAAGTAACGCTGCTCTGCCATATTGTGGCACTTGGAAACCCTCAACGCAAAATTGAAGTTACAATTACTTTGAGGAAGTAGGGGATAAGTTTGTTGTTGAATAGAAAAAATGACCTTTAAGGGACACTGTGGAGAGAGATGGCAAAATGTTCTTGCTGTCGTCCGACAAGCCAGAAGCTTCACAACTCCTTTTTTAAAAATCCTAAGGTGAAAACAAATAAATCAGGGTGTTAGTATCTTCATGACTTGCAAACATTTTTCTTTCTAAAATAAATATGGTGTAATGAGGTGAAGGGTTAGACGTGAGAGACATTATTCAATAGAGAAGACATTTCAAAGCCACAAGCTCGATGAAAGAAAACTAAAATCTCCCAATCTGCCCCCGTGCACGGTGTACACACTTAATAATGCAGTCCCTGAATCACTGTACTTGAAGTTAATTATGATTTAGGGTGTAACTTCACCATAAATATTATTAATGACTGTCAAAGAGAGAACACACATTTTCAGTATGTTGTACAATACACTATGGAGCTAAAAAGGCATAGATAAAAATTAAAGGTGCACTATAGGGTCAGGAACACAAACATGTATTCCTGACACTATAGGGTTAAAACCACCATCTAGCTCCCCTGGCCCCCTCATGCCTCCCTAAATATAGCAAAATCTTACTTGTTTGGTCCCTGTTTCCATTAGACCTGCCGACTGCCTGCTGACATTAGCAGAAATAGTAGCCTGATCCAATCACAATGCTTCCCTATAGGATTGGCTGAGACTGACAAAGAGGCAGATATGGGGCAGAGCCAGCACAATTCAAGCCCTGGCCAATCAGCATCTCCTCATAGAGATGAATTGAATCAATGAATCTCTATGAGGAAAGTTCAGTGTCTGCATGCAGAGGGAGGAGACTCTGAATGTTTGGATGCATTTTAGGTAGCCATGACACAGGAAGGATCTCTTACAGCCGTCTGAGGAGTGGCCAGTGAAGTTATCACTATGCTGTAAACACTGCATTTTCTCTGAAAAGACAGTGTTTACAGCAAAAAAATCTGAAGGTAATGATTCTACTCACCAGAACAAATTCAATAAGCTGTAGTTGCTCTGGTGACTACAGTGTCCCATTAAGAAAAGAGGAGGTATCCTGTACCCTAACAATCTAGGATAGTGGTTTGATGAGTGGCACCTAACCCCATCGTTCACCCCACTGGTACCACAGAGAAAGGTTATAAAAAGGGGCCCAGGAAATGCCCAGTCTATTGTGCACTTTATAAAATATGGCTAGAAGATACCCAATATCCAGGTCCAAAAAGACTAAATAGGCATTCACAGTCTCACCCAGGGATCCCCTAAAATAACTGGCAATTCTTGATTGGATGGCTTCTAAGCCAACGAGTCACAGTGAACATAAAAGTATAAGAACACCTTTAGCCTTGAATACTCAGTTGGGACAGAAAATTGATTATTTGTAATCACAATTTTTGGGCCCACCCTCAATGTTGTTATTAGTATATGTAGTGTAGAGGGACATATTCTGGAGTTGTGGCTAGGTCCCTGGGAATCCCTAGCCACTCATGGAGTTGTGCCTGAAAATGCCTATTTATATGGGGTTCTCGTGGGTTTAATAACCCTCATTCCATTTAATGAATGCTCAAGAGATTGGGCATTTCCTGCCAACACAGGGTGGGTTTGAAGTGGGGTAAGAAATGCCCAATATTAATATAATTGGGCCAGGAAACACAGTTTATCTTGTGCCCTGTTAACACACTTCACCCTGCTAACAGAAAGTTGAAGCCACCCATCTGCGCAATCCAAGTATTTTTGGGTTCCAGGGGGCCTTTTGATTTAATATTTTCGTTTTCTTTTTATTATGATAATATAGATGGTCGATGTGCTCTGTGCGGGTGAGACCATCATCTTTTTGCGCGTGTGTGTTCCTTGCAAATACAAGAGGTCAACTTTGAGAAATAGTGTCTGCCAATAAACTTCCATTATATTCTACGGAAGCAGCCAACTTCAATGGCAAACAATGATTACAATTCACCATAAGAGGATATCAACCACTGCTTGATAATAGCAGTGACAGGCACTTAAAGTAGCGACTGGTTGGTAAATGTAAGCAACATTATCTGAGTTTGTGATAAAAAGTACCAGACCTGTGCCCTTTTTAACAAAACCTACACAAAACATAACACAAACTTTGCATATGATTCATGGTTGTAATAAAGACTTACATTCTTTACATACATTTTAGGGTTTATGTTAGAGACATTTTTCTAACAAAGTCTGTCTGTGACCTTCTCCTGTCCGCTGCTCGCACCTGCAGGACTTCTTGCAAGTGGCTCCCTTCCTATGGAATAGCCTGCCTACCGCCATCAGACTCTCCCCTAGTCTTCAATTTTTTAAGATGTGCCCTAAACCCCATCTCTTTAGGAACGCTTATGGCCTCCCAGGGTAACCTCTACCTTACACACCGGTCTCTTGCTCTCTCCTAAAGGGTAGCACTTTATGCTCTCCTCCAGCTCTGCTTCACCTTATATGATTGCCATTTCCTGTCCTAATGGGTTTTATACCCCAACTCCTATAGACTGTAAGCTCGTTTGAGCAGGGTCCTCCTCAAACTATCGTTCCTTGTAATTGTCCTATTTATAGCTAAATCCCCCCTCTCATAATATTGTAAAGCGCTAGGGCATCTTATGGCGCTATATAAATGTTAACAACAACAACTACATTTCTGTGCAAAATCCATTAAGGAGTTTGTCCTGGTAAAAAAATTTAAATTAGCACGGTTACTATGCAATAAAATAGGGGTCATCTCTTTATTTTTTTTTAACCATCATCATCATCATCAAGCACGAACATATTCCGCAGCAAATTATAATTATAGAAAAGGGATAGGAAGGCTCTGCTCAAACGAGCTTACAATTTGTGAGGATTTGAGATAGATGGTTGTATGTCATTTACTGGTCTTAAAAAGTTAAATTAAAAAAGTAATGCACATATTACACGTATATCCACATCAATGGATAGATAAACATGCAGAAAAGGAAGGTTCAAGTCACTAAAGCTGTACTATGGCCGGACTGGTTGAGGTGTAAGCAAAGATCAGTTTTGCATTATAATAATCTTATATACCTTTTTCCCCCAATGTGGCATTATCAGTGCCCGAGAAACAATGTATCACATTATGCTGAGCTCTCACACAGTGAGCACCCCATGGGGCTGGGGCTGTACGTGGCACTGATTGCACACTCACACAGGGGGAGAGCAGCCATACGGCCCAGCACAGCTTCACACACACCAAGCCAAGGCTTGTGGACGGACTGAGCTTGGCCTCACCTCCCCAGTGTTAACATAGTATATCAGCTCGCTCACCCTGCTGCCTCTCCGGGTTAACCGCATCCAGGAAAGTTCGGGGATGCACGGGGCCCTGAGAGGCCGTAGACAGCGCGGACTTCCCCTTTAAATCCCGCAGCCTGGGCCGAGAGCGAGCGCGGCGGGAAGGCAGCAGGGGAGCGGTGACGTCACGGTTAAAGGCTCAGCAAAAAAAAAAAAAGGGGGGGGGGAAATACTGTCGGAGGACAGAATGAGAGCGGTGGCTGCCGGGTGACGTCACAAGGTGCGACGGAGTCAGCCCTGTTTGGGCTGTTTGGCTGAGCCCGGCGCTGCTCTATGACCGAACAGTCCTGGACTGGAGCTCATGATCAGCGTGCCAATGGCATGATACAAAGACACATACCTCCACAGTGTACCTAATCCCTCATTTGGGGCCAAATCCTATTTTGACTCTTTACTATCCTAAGGGCTCCCCTTGCTAGGAGCTCCATATTGGTGTATCAAAGTGTATGGCAGCAATATCACTCACAGTAATTTGTATTTAAACTACAACAAATGTGTTTAGAAATCAGTCTGTGTGGATAAGATACATTGTTCATGCTCTAAGTTTCATTACGATCTCTTTGGGCTGTCAGCTAGTTTGAATATTTTCTTCCTGGTTAGCTGTATCAGTTTTTGCATCCAGCATGCTCACCCTATGTACCTTAGACAGGCTGCCCATGCCTGGGTGAGCTACCAACAAAGTTTCAAAGTTAAACTCGTTAACATAAACTAGTTCTGTTTTTTTTTCTTTTCTTTTTTTTATCTCCCCTCTTCTTCGGTGCAGAAGTAAAAAAAAAAAAAAAAACATAAGGCACTCTGTTGGAAATGTACGTCTCATCCAATATAGTGCAAGTAGTTGCCCGCCCCTGGTACACTACAATTTCTGTCATACTACTTGACATTTTGTCTGAGATATTCGACTTTAAATATACATCTGATGCCAAGGGATAGTAAGGATAACAATTATGGTCCATCATAGCTTTATATAGCAAGTCACCATTTTGAAGGACACATACAAATGTATATTTATAAGGTCACTTGAACACATAAAGAACTATAATAACATTTCTATATACAATTTCCTTAATCTCAATGAAACCACCCATGTCTATGAACAGCTTTAGACTGTAGGATATTCCTCAATGCTTCACCATAGGGCCATTTCATTGGACAATGTCCGACACTAGGACAAAAGGGTGTGGATCTATATCAGCCTCAGAGGCCAGTTCTACAGCTAATTAAACATAAGTTTTTAAGAGTTGGGAAATATCTGTTAGAAATTTAATATATGTATAAAACATCAACCATCAGGGTCTTAGATTTGACCCTCATGTCTTAGATCTGCAGAATTCCTTTTCTGGCTTGTAGTGCTTTGCTTTACATGAGTGGGACCACAACATTTTCCTTACTGAGACCCACAAGACCATATATTTTGAAATAATTCTCACCAATTCCACCTAATCATTGGAGCAAAATTTCACAGCCTATCTCATGATGGAAAGGAATCCAAAATTCTGGACCTACTGTCCCATTCCTTGCATTGTCTTCCATCTCCTCCAAATTGCAAGGAATGAAGGAGCTGTACTATATAGAGCATGACACAGAACAATTAATTCTAGAAAAAAATCCCTAAATATTATTGCTTACCAGAAGACAGAACACAGTAGGGGAAAATAGCCAAAGGTACAAAATGGAAAATGGCAACTTGCACATATTGCATCTGCTAGTCCTTAGCTTTGGGCTAGCATGTCAGACATGTGTACGACTGTTTTTTCATCACTTACATCATGACTTTGAGTAGAATTCTCTCACCTGACATTTCCCTAACTCTACGGTAAACCTCTTGCTTTATATATGTAATTATTGAAATTTTCCTAGGCAAATTGTAATCCTAGTCTCACTATTGTTTTCCCTATCCACGTTTTCAGAGCCCAGGAATCACAAATAATGGCAACATCAGAATACAGCCCAGTCCAAGCAACTACATAAGCTTTAGACAGTTTAGTGTTAATTATTTCCACTCAAAGAAGGAGGTACATCTGAAACCATAACATGTGATTTAAATGCATGCAGTCTTGGCACTTCTTAGATGGACAGTTGGACACAATCTTTACACACTTCTTTACCTCCTGAACAGTGGCTTACACACAATCCATGGGGTCCCGGTGCAAAACTGATCCATGCCCTCCCAACAGACACATACATACACACAGACACATACATATACACAGACACATACACACACACATATACATATGCACAGACAAATACACACAGACACATACATACACACACACAAGACATACATACAGACACACACATACATACAAAGACACATACATACAAACACATACAGACAGACACACAGACATATACACACATACATACAAAGACAGACAGACAGACAGGCACAGACATACACACATACATACAGAGACACAGACACACATATATACATAGACACACAGACACACAAACACATACACACATATACAAAATGTTTAAGTCACCCTCCTGTTTCCTACCTCTTAGGTACAGGAGGGTGACTTTCCCTGGGGTCCAGAGGTTGCTCAGGTGGTGGGAGTCAGAGTTCCCACTCTGACTCCCTCTCCTTCCTCCCACGCGGGCCCTCGCTGATAGCTGGGAGGAGTGAAGGGGAGTCACTTCCTCCCAGCTGTAATGTCATCACAGGGGGCTCGGTTGTGCTGTTAAAGCGCCACAGCATGGACCGGGGACCCCTGGAAATTCATCTCTATCGGGTGGCCCTAACAGCAAGGACTACCTGATGGGCCCCTTGAACATGTGGCCCCGGCGGTTTGTTGCGCGGGCCAGGGCTTCAACACATGGTGGAGGGCACCCGGTTGCAGGGGTTCGTAGGGCGGCCGGGCACCCTGGAGCTGCAACCCCTGCGACCGCAGTATGTACGCAATTGCTCCTGAATCATATCATGAAGGGCTTGATGAATTATAATTATGATTTTCTCCATTTCAGATTTGTACATGTTTTGTTAGTGACAGATTCTTTAGGAGTCATGTGAGGCATCATATACCAGCTTAAGTGATTTGTTAATTTCATTTATTTTTCATCCAGCTGAAGAAAGTTAATCTTCCATATGAGTGTAGGTCTTTATTCTCTGAACTGATTCCTCATTTCATATTATATAGGATCTAGACTTTCTTCTCAGGTGATATATTTTATGCCTTATGAGACTGCTTTTAAAAAAAAGGAAAAGATAGTAGGAGTAGGACTAGGACCGGCCATAGGCCTTAAGGCGCACTGTACAAAAAATCTTCACACTGCCCCTCCCCGGTCATACCCTTCATTTATGTATAGTTTATGTAAAAAAGATTTCTAAAATGTGTGCGAGGCATGATGTCTGTGTGTGATATGTATGCTATGTGCTGGCTGTGCGTTATTTGTAATGGGTGTATTGGTTGTGTGTGATATATGTATGCATATATTTCACTTGCTCTGTGTGATATTTCTGCTGGCATTATTGGATGTATGTGAAAGGCTGCAGTGGAATAGGCAGAGTGGACGATACCTGCCTGGAAGGAAGCTTTGACCACTGGAAGCTGGATCCAGGAGCCTGGTCCGGGGTGGGAAGCAACAGCGAGACTCCACCCAAGCTGTAGGGGCTGAAGTGCTGATGGTGCCCCAGCAATAGCTAGGAAGCGTGTTTGGCTGAGGTACCCAATCGGGGTACCAGGCTGTCCGGCACAACATGCATACAGTACCACAGTCAGATGCCCACAGTTACAGACATACACTGGCAAGCCCTCAAGCCATGCAGACCTCCTCCTGCCGCACGGTATGACTGAATCCTAATCTTTTGGATCTCAGTGATGACATGGACCTATCAAAACACAGGTACGCCTATTTAAGGCTTGTTTTAGCCCCCGTTTGTTGCCCTATTATGGTTTCTGTTAGATTATCTTGTGATTTCCTGTGTTTGACCTCAACTTCGTATTTGACTTCAGATTTCTGGTATCCTGACCTCAGCTTCGTATTTGACTTGAGATTTATGGTATCCTGACCTCAGCTTCGTATTTGACTTGAGATTTCTGGTATCCTGACCCGGCTTTATTTTGACTTTGTGTATTTCTGTATCCCTAACCTTGATTGATGATTTATTCTTGACCTTGATTCTCGCTATATATACATTAAGTCTGGCCATTCTAAGGCTCAGTAATACGTCTTTCGGATCCACCTTTCGCCACTCCCGTGACACTCACATATGCACAGTTACAGACAGTCTCACACACACACACACACACACACAGGTACCAGCAGACAGCCACACACATACAGTTACAGACTGTCTCTCTCACACACAGTTACAGTCAGTCTCTCTCTCTCACACACACACAGACACAGTTATTCTATCTCTCTCACACACACACACACACACACATTTACAGACAATCTGTCTCACACACATTTACAGACAGTCTCTCACACACACACACACACACACACTTACAGACAGTCTCTCTCACACACAAGTACCTGCTTCCATTATGGGCTGGCTGGGGGAGCAGGGACAATGCAGTCCTTGGTGTATAGGTGCCTGGGGAGCAGGGATGCCTACTTGCTTCCTCCACAGGGTCCACAAGTTCCCAGGCAGCAGGTTTGACTGTGTGTAGCTCTGCCCCTGCCGTTCGTGTAGCCCCACCCCCTTATTGGATAGTCCTGGCTGGAGGATAATGAAATCCTCCCCCCAGGGTGCAACGCGGCCACGCTACGTAGAGCGACCGTGACCTACATTATAAGAGAGTTCTGTTCACTCCCTCTCACCCAGGGAGTGTGCGAGCTATGTGTAGAAGTTAAAGACAAGATAAAAACTTATATAATATACCAGTTATTTGTAACTACAGCCATGGTAACAGACACGTTAGGAAAATTATAAATAAACACTGGCCCATTTTAAAAGAAGACCCCATATTATCCAGCATTCTATCAGAAAAAACAAAAATCATATATGTTTTTTATTTGTAAACAATACATTCTATATGTTATTCCAACAAAGTCCTTTGAAACCTTAAATAATCTTAATTGGGGTGGTGCCATCCCCTGAAAATTGGCACTCTGCTTATTACCCTTAGAGCCAGGAATTGAAGGCTCTAAAAAAAGGGAGCTTAATACTTACCATATGGTTTTTAAGTATATAAGTCTATAATACCACACATTGGTTGTTTCTCTTCTTATATCCCTTTTGGAGGAGACATCACCGTGCAAGTGGTGTGGTGCTGCCCTAAGAGCATAAAGGTTTATTTTGCAAAGCCAATATCTTATAGGCTGCAGAACATGTGAGTGATTCCAGCTTTTTCTACACAATTGATTGCAATTTTAGACTATCTAAATTAATTTGCAATTAAACAAATATGCATGAAAGTGTGAGTCTGACCAAGAGTATCTTTGTTTGTGAATGTCTTTATGAGTATGTGTCTGGGGCCGTATGGGGGCTGCCTGTGACCTTTGTGCATGATGAATGTCTTCAGTTTATAACAAGGTGAGTAAAGGGGTAACTAACTGTGGGGGGGGGGGGGGTGAGTGTGACACGATTAAGGGGGTTAATGTGGCAGGATTAGACTGGGTGAAGGGGCGAATGACGGTTTGGGGTAAGTGTGGCACAGTTGGAGGACAGGATTGGAGGGGCTTATGTGAGTGTGGCAGGGTGAAGGGAGTGACTGTTTGGGAATGGTGATAGTGTATGTATGGCATGACAGGAATGTGTGGCTGGCTGTGACACTAAGGGGGACTGTGAGAAGGTAAGGGGGCTTGAGGGGCTGGGTAGGGGGTGGAGTAGCTGTGGCGGGGGGTGTAGGGGCTGTGACATGTTGGGGGCTTGAGAACTGTGACAGGTGGAGAGGCTGTGACAAGGGGTAGGGGGTGGTGGAGGGGCTGTGACAGGGGGGTGTAGGTGCTGTGTTTCAGGGTTCTCACACACAGCCCCTACAAGCCCCTACCCCTGTCACAGCCCCTCCAACCCCCCTGTCACAGCCCCTGTACACCCTGTCACAGCCACTCTGGTGGGGGGTGGGTGGAGAGGTTGAGGGGCTGTGATGGGGTAGGCGGGTTGGATGGGCTTTGACAGGGCTTGGGGTGGAGGGGCAGTGACAGGGGGTAGAAAGGGTTCATAAATATTATTTTTTAAATTATTAAAACGATTCCCTGGTGGTCCGGTGGGCGCCCTCTCTCCCCCCGGTGGTCCTGCTCTCTATGGGACAGGGGAGGGGGGGAAAGATTGCTATGGGAGGGGGGGGGGGGGGAAGAACACTAAAAAAGAGGGAGGGTTGAGGAACACTAGGGGGGAGAGAGGAACATTAAAGGGGGGCACTAAGGTACAGGGGAGGGAAGGGAATATTAACACTGGGGTAGTGGGGCGACCACTAAAAGAGAAGGGAGGGGAACACTAAGATGGGGGGTGGGAGGAACATTAAGGGGAATGGGGGGCACTAAGAGACAGGTAAGGGGGACGGGAGAGGAACACTAAGGGACAGGGGAGGGAGGGGAGAGGAACACTGAGGGACAGGGAAGGGAGGGGAGAGGAACACTAAGGGACATGAAGGCGAGAGGACCATTAAGGGATGGGGAGGGGTGAGGACCACTAATGGACATGGAGGGGAGGAGAGAGGAAGAATAAGGGACATGGAGGGGAGCAGGGCCGGACTGGGAAAAAAATTCAGCCCGGGCATTTTTTGTTCACAGCGGCCCACTGAAAAGGGGGCGGGGCCAGATAGGGTGTGTTTTGTCATCCCCAATGACAAGCACGCCCCATCTCAAAGTGAGCATATTGGTTCAATGCTCTTCCAGGGCATGAGAAAAAGGCCCTGTATTTGTTCTGCACAGTGCAAGCAAATTTAATAACATGCTTGCATTGTTTGCTTGAAACTTGTCTCAGGGGTTTCCATAATTGGGATACTCACTGTATCCCATTTATGGAGACACTATGTGTTTGCTTACATGGAATCTAGTGTGTGCATAGGGGATCCAGAGTGTGTATGTCCGAAATGTAGTGTGTGTGTAGGTGGTGCAGCGTCTGTGTGTAGGGGATCTAGTGTGTGTTTGAAGGACTCAGGAGTGTGTATAGGAGATCTAGTGAGTGTGTGTGTGCGTGTATAGTGGATTCAGAGTGTATATAGAAATCTAGTGTGTGTATATCTGTAGATATCCAGAGTTGGGTAGGAATCTATTGTTTGTCTGGAATTTAATGTGTTTAGGGGTGCAGTATGTGTGTGAGGGGTTCTGTAGTATATATACATATATGTTTGGTGTGTAGTATTGTGTGTGTGTGTGTGAGTGGTGCAGCGTGTTTGGGGGCTGCTGTGTGTGTGACGTGTGCAGTGTGTGTGTGTGTGTGTTAGGATGCTGTGTGAGGGTGATGTGTGTGTGTGTGTGTTAGGGTGCTGTGCGAGGGTGATGTGTGTGTGTGTGTGTTTTAGGGTGCTGTGTGAAGGTTCTGTGTGTGTGAGTGAGGGTGCTGTGTATTGGGGCGCTGTGTTAGGGTGGTGTGTGTGTGTTAGGGCGCTGAGTGTGTTAGGGCGCTGTGTGTGTTAGCGTGATTTGTGAGGACGCTGTGTGTGTTAGGGTGCTGTATGAGGGTGATGTGTGTTAGGGTGATGTATGAGGGTGGTGTGTGTTAGGATGCTGTATGAGGGTGGTGTGTGTTAGGATGCTGTATGAGGGTGGTGTGTGTTAGGATGCTGTATGAGGGTGATGTGTGTTAGGGTGATGTATGAGGGTGGTGTGTGTTAGGATGCTGTATGAGGGTGATGTGTGTTAGGGTGATGTATGAGGGTGGTGTGTGTTAGGATGCTGTATGAGGGTGGTGTGTGTTAGGATGCTGTATGAGGGTGATGTGTGTTAGGGTGATGTATGAGGGTGGTGTGTGTTAGGATGCTGTATGAGGGTGGTGTGTGTTAGGATGCTGTATGAGGGTGATGTAACCTAAATAATACCCTAACACACATAACCCTCATACAATGATAATAATAAACATATATTTTAACCCCTCCAGTAGTTAAATCATTAGTATTACTAATGTGTTGGGGGAGGCAGGTAAATGCCAATATTGATGTGTCTTTTTTATAATAAAAGTAAAAAAAAACAACAAAACAGACATTATACCCCCTCCCCCTTAATTTCTTACCTATAGCCTGGAGGGGAGGGGGGCTTCTGACATCCATCCCTGGTGGTCCTCGTGGTAAGTGAACTCTAGCCCTTTGGGGCTAGAGTTCACTCTCGCGAGACCCGGCCAGTTGCCATGGCAACGGACGGATCTCGCGAGAGAAACCCGGCGGAGCTGCAAGTTAGAGCTCCGCCGGGTCCTCTCTCCAGGTAGGCTGTCTCCCTCCCTCTCTCCCCGCCGGCGGGCGCGTTTGATTGCATGTGGGCCGGTGAGGGAGCTCTTTGATCTCCCCACCGGCCCTTCATGCAACACAGCGGGGCCGGCGCTCGGATAGCGCCGGCCCTGCATAGACCGGCTGGATCTCCCCGGCCCGTGGCCATCGCGGCCCACCGGGCATTTGCCCGGTTTGCCCGATGGCCAGTCCGGGCCTGGAGGGGAGAGTGGCACGGCACACAGAGGGACATGAGGGGGGGGGGGAGAGACACACTGATGATCCTGGGGGTGAGAAAGTCCACAGAAAGTCCACATAGAAGGGCCTGTGAGTGGAAATATAAAGGGGCTGGGGGTGAAAGAGACACAGAGAGGCTGGAGATGAGGAAAAAAAAGAGACAGAGGGGCTGGGGGTAGATAGACGGGCTGGTGGTGAAAGAGAAACACACAAAGGAGCTGGTAAGAGTAAAAGACACAAAGGGTCTGGGAAAGAAGGAGACACAGAGGCTGGGGGGAGTAAGAAACACAAAGGGGGGTAGTAAGATACACAAGGGAGGTGTAAGACAAACAATGGGGAAAAATAGGGGATAAGACACTAAAGGGGGTAAGACATTTAAAAAAGGGGATAAGCAACAAAAGGCGGGTTAAGAGGCACACAGGTGAAGATGCTTTTTTGTACCCAAAAATCCTTGCACCGGCCCTGATTATGGGTAAGCCGCCGGGCCCCCTCCTGTGTTGGGCCCTGGGTCCTAGACCAATGACCCGACATGTCAGTTTGCCCAGACAGTGCAAGGCTTTAGGTGGCTGTGGCGGAACCATCCTCGCCACTGAGAACTGGAGAAGCCTGGTTGCTAGCCTCCTGCCCAGTGATTATGGTCCCTGGGAGGTATTGCCCTTTAAGGGACTGAATTTGGGGCTTATGGACTGCTACCATAATGTACTGACCCTTTTGAACTATATTTGGGCATGTTTTAGTTTATATTGCTGCTGCTGGCCCTTTTAGAATCATCCGTGGACATATTGGGACGTTTGGGAATAATGTCCCTTTAAGACTTTGTAACATATCACAGTAATACTGTCTTAAATATTATGTAGGTATTTATGTGTTCAGTTAAACTGGGGATATGTAGAAATGTGTGTTTTATGTGTTAAATGTATCAGTATGTAATTTTATGTCTTTTACTGTCTTTTTGTCTGCCATGTGGGTAATGGAGTTTTGCCTCAGTCCTTGGAGATAATTAGATTCCTTCCCCAATTATCTCCAGGCCAGAGGGGAGGGATTGTGAGGCATTGTGGGAGGTAACCGGTCTGAGCTGGAAAGTCATGCTGACAGGGGTTTTAAAAGATACTATTACTAACTTTTGAACCCCTGGTCTGATTCATGCCATTTTTTAATATGTTGTTCCCCTGAATGGATTGATTGTGGATATGTATTTTTATGTGAATGTGATGTATGGTTTTGAAGTTACAGATATTGTGTAAAAGTTATGTTTTAAACTGTATAATAAGTGGATTATCTCTCAGGCTAAGGGGAGGGGATGTGTGGGTTGTACCATATCTCGGATTGGTTATTTTATGCCTCCCCCTGGGTGTGGCCTGTATGTGTGAGATGGAAATAAAAGCCAGGCTGGATGAGCCAGTCCAGAGTTCCTGTTTAACCCTCAAAGTGAAGTGTCGTCTCATTATTGGGGGAGGATTTATTGCATGCTGTTCCAGTTTGACTGCTAGGAGTGCAAACCTATTCGTATGGTTCCTATTCAACTGTCTACAGCATTCAGAGGCTTGAGAGGATTCATATGCTTCTCTGATTCGGTGATTGTGGTGTCTGCCAGAGTGCTTGGAGGCCTCAGGAAACGCTAGGAGCATCCTTTAACGGAGGTACTCAGTTGGGGTGCCAGGTGATCCGTTACAGTGGCCACCTAAATTGCCTAATTAGAGAGTCGCCTCTGTGCAAGAATGTTACACACTGTAATTCAATTTGCAGACTGTGGCGAAATTAACATCGCCACTTGTGCCTGGAGAGGACTGCTTGCCAGCCTCTTGCCATGTGATTATGGTCCCTGGGAGGTTTGGCCCTTTAAATCCAAGATTTGGGCATAATGGATTTTTGTTGTGCTGCTGCTGGCCCTTTAACTCCCAGAGAAAGGATTTGTACTTTTAAATTGGCACTTCGGATGCAGTCGAAGAAGTCGAAGTGGCTGCCATTTTAATTTAGCTGAAGTTTTACATTCTCCAGACTTCAATGCATTCGACAGTTCGAAAGCCGTTCGACAGTTCGACAATTCGAATGGTTGTCGTTCGTGTGTTTGAACTGACTCTAACATGGGAAATAGACCGACCGCACAGCCTGATTCTCTGGAACTCTTTTGGGCATGAAAATGTGCTTCCTGTCGGTCAAAGGTGACTTATATCTATCTCCCGAATGGCTGAACGGATTCGAATGATTTATGGGTATGTTTGTATTTGGAATGTGCTGATTAATAATATGTGACTTTTATTAATATTGGATGTATAGTTTTAGAGTTATGAAAGTTGGGTAAAAAGTATGTTTTAAACTGTACGGCTAATTGTGTTACTTTCACGGTTCTCGCCGCGACATCCAGTCTGCCAGACGAGGTCACCTTCGTGAATCCTGCTCTTTAGCCACTGTGCTATCCAGCCATTCATGTATTGCTTTAATAGGTGTCCTCGCCTTGTTTCCAGCACTGGGAGCTGAACTAACCCGTGGCTGCTCTGCACACCTGTATCCCATATTAATTGGCTGGATATAAAAGCCTGCCTCACTCTGGGAGGGGTGTCAGTTCATTGACTCTGGTTCCCTTGTTTGGTTCCTGTCTCTCCGTACCTGTGTTCCAGTGTTTCCTGTCTTATTCCGGCTTCTGACCTTGGCTTTCCTCCTGGACTACTCTGATCTCTGGCTTCCGTGATTTTGGCTTCCCTTGATTATGCTTCTGCTAATCTCTACTGTACAGCGACTTGGAGCACTTTTCCAGGAAAGCCCCCGTGCACAGACTCACAGGCCAGGTGGCATCTTACCTGGTCACCCTGGTCTGTGTCTACTTTGCAAAGGTGAGCGTATAACTCTGTGAACTGGACTCCCTATCAGGTAAGACTTACAGTTACCTCTCAGGCTAAGGGGAGGAGATGTGTGGGATGTAACCAGTGTGTGATTGGCTAATGTATAATTGTCTGTGGGCGTCTCCCTTGCATGGGAGAATTGCATAAAAGCAGAGTGTGTGTCATTAAACCTCAGTTCTTCTTCACCCTCAATCTGAGTCATGTCTCTTATTGGGGGAATCTGCTACAAGGGATTGCTATGCTCGTCATACTCTCTTGCTATAATCACTGAGCTCTTGTAAGAGCTGTTCTGTTCCTGTTACGCTCTCTGGGGGTTCAGTGGGTTCACCCACTGGAAGCTGGATCCTGGCCTTGGGTCCAGGGTGGGTGGAGACGGCGAGACCCCGGCACAGCTGCATCGCTGGAAGTGGTGTCTGCAGTGCTGATGGTGTCGGTTGGAGTGCTTGGAGTCCTCGATGAGCACTAGGAGCATCGATTGGCGGAGGTACTCGGTCGGAGTGCCAGCAGTCCGTCACACAGACCCTCAAGCAACACTGAGGAAAGACTGGATCTAGCTCTCTTCAGGAGAATCCAAGAAATAAGGACCTTGACAAAAATGTTAGCATTTAGTATGAAATGATAGCAAAATGGAGGCATAGATTTGTAGAGAAATGATGTGAAACATTTGCAAAGTGTCCACATAGAGAGAGTGATTGGGGTGTTCATGTAGAACAGAAGAAAATGAGTAAGTATAGAGGCAGCTTGTTACCTGTATAAAAAACACCTTTCCACAGAAGCAATCAATCAAATTCCAAACTTCCACCATGGCCAAGACCAAGGAGCTGTCCAAGGATGTCAGGGACAAGATTGTAGACCTACACAAGGCTGGAATGGGCTACAAGACCATCACCAAGCAGCTTGGTGCGAAGGTGACAACAGTTAGTTCGATTATTCGCAAATTAAAGAAACACAAAATAACTGTCAGTCTCCCTCGGTTTGGTGCTCAATGCAAGATCTCACCTCATGGAATTTCAATGATCATGAGAACAGTGAGGAATCATCCCAGAACTACAAGGGAGGATTTGTTAATGATCTCAAGGCAGCTGGGACCATAGTCACCAAGAAAACAATTGGTAACACAATACGCCTTGAAGGACTGAAATCCTGCAGCACCCGCAATGTCCCCCTGCTCAAGAAAGCACATGTACAGACCTGTCTGAAGATTGTCAATGAACATCTGAATGATTAAGAGGAGAACAAGGTGAAAGTGTTCTGGTCAGATGAGACCAAAATTTAGCTCTTTGGCATCAACTTAACTCGCTTGTTTGGAAGAGGAGGAATGCTGCCTATGACCCTAAGAACAACATCCACACCGTCAAACATGGAGGTGGAAACATTATGCTTTGGGGGTGTTTTTCTGCTAAGGCGACAGGACAACTGCACCGCATCAAAGGGACGATGGACGGGGCCATGTACCATCAAATCTTGGGTGGAAACCTCCTTCCCTCACCCATCCATTTTCAATGCCTTGGCTATTCCAGCATGACAATGACCCAAAACGAACAGCCAAGGCATCCAAGGAGTGGCTCAATAAGAAGCACATTAAGGTCCTATTGTGACCTAGCCAGCCTCCAGACCTTAATCCCATAAAAAAATATGTGGAGGGAGCTGAAGGTTTGAAGTGCCAAACGTCAGCCTCGAAATCTTAATGACTTGGAGAGGATCTGCAAAGAGGAGTGGGACAAAATCCCTCCTGAGATGTGTGCAAACCTGGTGGCCAACTACAAGAAACGTCTGACCTCTGTGCTTGCCAACAAGGGTTTTGCCACCAGTAGTCAAAGGGTTTTGCCACCAGTAGTCAAAGACTTATTTCACTCATTGACATGCAAATCAATTTATAACTTTTTTGATATGCGTTTTTCTGGATTTAAAAATAAATAAATTTATTCTGTCTTTCACTGTTAAAATACACCTACCATTAAAATTATAAACTGATCATTTCTTTGTCAGTGGGCAAACGTTCAAAATCAGCAGGGGATTAAATACTTTTTTCCCTCCCTGTACTTTGGATACAAAGTCGCAGGGAGACCCTTTGACTCACTTAATTAACTAGAATGTAGATTGCGCAGCGTGTGGATGGTAGGGTGAGCATATAATTATGAAGAATTGAAAGCTGTGTAGCAAAATTTAGAATAAAATATAACATAACAAATATATAAACATGCAAAAATTTTACGTATTTGACCAAGGGTGAGAGGAATGGGAAATGAAAGAGTGGCAGAGAACTGAGAGCAGAGATGAGACTTGGCAAGATATAGGTAGAGAAAAGTACCAGCTTCAGCGACTTCAGACTAGCGGAACCAAGTCGTATGGTTTCTGCTTTTCTAGCTTCCAAATGAATAGGTAATGTCTTACAAAACACACACTTATTGTAGTTAAGGCAGCTGGGAATTTTGCCATGAAGTGGGATTAGGCAATTAGCAGCATTTCAAATGTGTTTACTGAAGGATGTTTAGAGCATGTTTACAGTGTGATATAAGTTGCAGTGTGTGTGATGTATTAATATTGGCACTGATTTAATGTAAGATGTGTAGGAACCAATATATAAATATTTTTTTCTGATACATCTCAAAAATACATGTTGAAATATAGTAAAAATGCATCATAAACAAATATGTTATATCCATGCAGTACTGCTGAAGGGATAGAAGTCATAAAGTTAATGAGGGGACAGTATCCATTTTAATCAACCATTTTGTGTTCTCACGTGGTCTTTTGACATATGATAAAATCATACTTCAAAAGACCTCAAATGCTGATGGACGAATATCTTTTGCGTCCCAGCGAGCTGCAAGTACATGCTTACTGTTAAGGCAGAGTAGGCACCTGCTCTCCCCACATTGCAGGTGCCTACTCTGCTAACATTTACCTGGCAGGGAGGAGAGGAAGTTGGCGGCAGCAAGGGAGCTGTCTATTCTTCCTGCTCCTGACTGCTCGCACGCGCCCTATGTGGTCATGCCAGGTGCCGGAATATGACGTCATTCCAGCCTGCCATCACTAAACTGCACGCGTGAGGGAGCAGTGAGAAGCAGGAAGGGAGATCTTTAGAGAGAAGATCCCCACTGGATCCCAGGGAGAGGCCCCATACCAGCTCCCAAAGGTAGGAAGCAATAAATTAAATTATTTGTGAGTGTGTGCAAGAATGTGTGTATGTCGATGGACGCAGCTGGACAGTGGAGGACCTGGAGGTGCACGGAGGCACATTCCGACGTGACGTCAACATGCTCCACCATTACAGGGTTTCAAGGAGTAGCAGGATGATCCACTTTGGCACAGGGTGAGGAGGTATACCAGAGGCTGGACTCCAGAGTCGCATACTTGCATCAGCAATGTGAGTGGAGTCTGCTTCTTCCTTAACCCCTTAAGGACCGGACTGTTTTTGCGATGTTGTACATTTGCGACCAGGCATCTTTTTACAATTTTGTGGTGTTTGTGTTTAGCTGTAATTTTCCGCTCTCTCATTTACTGTTCCCATACAAATTATATATTGTTTTTTTTCAGGACAAAGTAGGATATTGCGGTTTCAAAACATACATTTTTAAAATGTATCAATAGTGACATTGTAACACTATTATCTGTCATAAATCGCTAAATAACACCCCACATGTACATATTTTTTTAAAAGTAGACAACCCAGGGTATTCAATATGGGGTATGTCCAGACTTTTTTAGTAGTCACTTAGTTGTAAACACTGGCCAAAGTTAGCGTTCATATTTGTTTGTGTGTGAAAAAAGTAAAAAACTAAATTGAACGCTAATTTTGGCCAGTGTTTGTGACTAAGTGGTTACTAAAAAAGACTGGACATACCCCATTTGCAATACCTTGGGTTGTCTTCTTTTGCAAATGGTATGCCATCATGGGGGTAATTCTCATTCCTGGGCTACCATACGCTCTCAAAGACAATGTAACCAACCTGGCCGTTTTCAATGTAAAAATATTTGACCCATATATTTGACCCTGTAACTTTCAAAAATGCTATAAAACCTGTACATGGGGGGTCCTGTTCTACTCAGGAGACTTTGCTGAACACAAATATTAGTGTTTCAAAACTGGAAAATGTATCACAACAATTATATCATCAGTAAAAGTGCTGTTTGTGTGTGAAAAATGCCAAAAAAGTCACTTTCACTGACAATATCATCGCTGTGATATGTTTTACTGTTTTGAATCACTAATATTTGTGTTCAGCGAAGTCTCCCGAGTAAAACAGTACCCCCCATGTACAGGTTTTAGGGTGTCGTAGAACGTTACAGGGTAAAATACAGTGATAGCAAATTAAATTCTCTGGACTTTCGGCCTGGGTTGGCAGGCAGGTCCCTTAAATTGCAATCAATAAAATTACTTAATTATGTAAAAATATTACATAAATACGCACGTAGAATGTAAAAATATATGCATATTTATATATTTGAAGTCTACGTGTATATTTATATAATTATTTATGTAATTTTGTATATGGACATATGAATAGTTCGCATTCTTTTTATTTATTTATATATACATAGATATATATACAATTTCATTCTAAGTGTATTTTGATATAAATATATATATATTAATATCAAAATACAGTTAGAATAAAATTTCGTATAGATATATAATTTTTTTTTAAATTTGTATTATTATTATTAATTTTTTTAATTTAATTTAATTTACTTATTATTCGTATTTTATAATAATATATATATATATATATATACAATATATATAGTTATTATATATATTATATATATACGTGTGTAATTTAATTATAAGTGTATTTTTATATTAATATATGTACATATTAATATAAAAATACACTTAGCATGACATTATATATATATATGATATATAGACATATATTATATAGGTATAATATATGTCTATATATCATATATATATACACATATATAATAATATTTTTTTTTTTATTAACTTTCACTTTAATTTTTTTTCTGATTTTACACATGCAGGGAGACTGCCTGTCAGCACAGACAGTCCCCCTGCAGGCAGATACTTGGACACCTATTGTGACCATGTGGTCGCCCTGTTGGGCGATCACATGGCCACAGGGGTCCTAAACCGCCATGGGGAGACTGTCTGGGCTGCAGGCAGTCTCCCCACACCGGAAGCACCGCCGATCGCCGCCGGGGAACGACGGCGATCGGGTAAGTACATTGGACGGTTAGGACGGTTCAGGACCGTCACCGGTCGGCAACGCAAAAATGCCGATGACGGTCCTGAACCGTCCTCCGTCCTTAAGGGGTTAATATTAGTTTGTTTGTTTTTAAACAGGGGCAGGGGTTTTGGTAGAGGGGGAGGGGAGGGTTGCTGGGATTTAGTAGAGGGGGTGGTGCTGGGATTTAGTAGAGGGGGTGGTGCTGGGATTTAGTAGAGGGGGTGGTGCTGGGATTTAGTAGGGGGGTGGTGCTGGGATTTAGTAGGGGGTGGTGCTGGGATTTAGTAGAGTGGGGTGCTGGGATTTAGTAGAGTGGGGTGCTGGGATTTAGTAGAGTGGGGTGCTGGGATTTAGTAGAGTGGGGTGCTGGGATTTAGTAGAGGGTGATTCTGGGGTTTTTGTTATACTGTACTTTTCCAAATAAACCTACGTTTCTATGAAAATGTAAGTTTTTGGGGTTTGTTTGCGGCCCAGATAAACTTAAACCTTGTTTATTTGGCCCATGCCAGCCTTTAAGTTTGACATGCTTGCTATAATGCCTTATTTAGTGAAATTTGCAATTCTGTATAGCTATGGAAATCAGACTTTTTTTTAGAACTGCCAAGAAATGATAGTCACAATGTCAGTTTTATTACCCTAACTTACAGGATATGGGAAACCCACAAATAGATGGTCAAATATAGATATGTTACCGGGTCTTAGAGTGGCCGGACTTAATGTTATATAAAAATAGAGACAAAGTCAGAAATAACCAAGGTCAGGATTATAGAAATACAGATATATGAATAAACAAGCTAGGCCAGGATTCAAGAAATGCTCAAAATCAATTAACAAGCCGGGTCAGGATACCAGAATTACTCAAAGTCAATAAACAAGCCATGGTCAATTTTAGAAATTCAAGAGAGACTTACTTTAAGCACTGTGTATCAAGGTAGAAACCATGATAGGGCACTGAATAAGGGCCCAAACAGGCATTATATAGGCTTACATGGCTCCTGATAGGTCCATGTCAATAGAATAGAGTTGCCTACATGGCCACTTTAAGAGTGAATGTGTTGTTTTGCAAATTCAAACCAAATAAAAACGAGCCATTTGAGCGGGCAGCATTCAAAGATGCGGCAGAGCTGTGGATTCAGGCCCATGCAAAGAGAGATGAGTGCACCAGCTTCAAACTGGTAAATATAACATTGTTCACTTTTATATGTTTAAAGCCACGTGGCCGAGCAGTGCATGTTTCAGATTGACCGTGTCGGACAGGTATGTATCGTGGCACACAAGTATTTTGCATATGTGAGGCATGAGTGAATAGAATGAAGAGGACCCAAACTGGCAAATTGAATAGTTCCCTGTGGGATCTTAATCCATCTCTGAAATATAGTTTTATCAAGTCCACCTTAGATGTTGTGAATTTAGCAACATAGTAGCCTGGCATATATAATACAAATTCTGGCGCATTCCAGTTCACAGGGGCCTTATTGCACATTCTATTTAAACCTTGAACTGCATAGAACTCCAACGGGATGGATATCCCAGTAAGTGGGTTAATCTCATAACAGCAATCATTATGCAGGTATACAGTTTTTGTTTTTTTTGTTTTTTTTAAAGATTCTTTATTTTTCATTTTCAAGGTAAGAAAAAACAGTTGTACAGATGAAAAAAAAGTGGGGTTAGTGGTAGGGTAACAACATAGTGGTATTATAACAGTTTGGTTAAGTGGGGTTGTGGCACAACAGCAATTGAGGGTGGTTCTTTTGGGTGTGCCTTTCATTCGTGGACCGTGTTCGGTTGAGGTCTTGTGGCTCTGTTAGATGTTATGAGCGCTTTAAGTTGGGTTTCCCTCAAGGTGGTTAGGTCAGGTTGGGGTGATGTGCCCCAGGTCAAGTGTGCGGTCAGCTTAGCTTGTTCATTAGCTTATGATTGTGGCATAGTTGGTCGGTTCTGTGTGCCAGTGGGGGGGTATGAGGTGGCTTGGTGCCGTTGGTTGCTTATTGTGGATGTGGTGGGTGGGGGGGTTAAGGTTTGTGGGGGGGAGGGAGCGGGGTATCCCTGCTGTCCTCCCGGAGTCTCCCCCGGGTCCCGCTTGGGTGCTTTGGGTGGGTGGTGGGGTCGTGTTGGTTATTGTTATGGTGTTTGCTGATCGGCGGAGAGGGTATATTAGTAATGGTTTTACCATGGTGGGGCGGTGGGATTCTCTAGCCATGGGTCCCAGATTTTATGGAAGGATTTCGGGGTATCGTGTATTTGTGCCGTTAGTTTGTCCATGTCTATGCTGTCCTTTATTTTATGGAGTATTTGGTTGTGAGTAGGTATGTGCAGGGTGGACCATGTTTCCGCTATTGCTCTGCGGGTGGCTAAGGCTATTCTGGCTATTAGTTTGTTTTCGTTGCGGGTGAAGGAGTCAATGGGTTTAGAGAGCAAGAGCACCCATGGGTCCAGGGGCACAGGTCTGCAGAGAATTTTGGTTAGGAGGTTTGTAATGGCTGTCCACAGGGGAGTGAGCTTGGGGCAGGTCCACCAGCAGTGGAGAAAAGTGCCGGTGTCTCCGCATAGTTTCCAGCAGAGGTTTGAGGGGGATCGTTTCATGGCCATCAGGTGTTGGGGCGTGAGGTACCACCTGAAAAGCATTTTATAAGCCTGCTCCTTGTGGGTGACGCAGATTGAAATTGACTTGGTGGTCGCCCATATGTCGGCCCAATCTGTGGGTTCCTCTGGGGGTCCTAAGTCTTTTTCCCATGCAGAGATGTACGGTTGTGTGACCTGGGTGTGGTGAGTTGTCAGTGTTAGGTATAGGTCGGATATTTGGCTTTTTCGAGATGGTGCGCGGAGGCTTGTTTTTTCAAATTGTGTGAGGGCCAATGTGGCAGCTAGCCTGACTTTGTTTGTTGATGCAAAGCTGCGGAGCTGTAGGTAACGAAAGTAATCGAATGTTGTCAAGGAGTCGGGGTTGGGTATGTCCGTGAATTGTAGGAGTTTGCCGTCTGGGTAGAGGTGACTTAGTCTGCTGATGGTCCTCTCTTCAAAGTGGGCATAGTGTTGTGGTGTTAGGCCAGGTGGGAACATTTTGTTGCGTAGTATTGGGGTGAGGGGGGATATGCCAGAGGATAGATCGAATTTGTCGCTGAGGCGGTCCCAGAGGTCTAATGAGTGGGTGATTGTTGGGGATGTGGGGGGTGGTATTTGTCTATATTGTCTTGGGAGCCACATGTATTGGGAGGGGTGATCGCGTCCGAAGATGAGGTGTTCGAGGTCTACCCATCGTTTGTGGGTTGGGGGGAGGTGCCAATGTTGGATTTGCGTTAAATGCGCTGCATGTAGGTAATGTGTGAAGTTGGGGAGGCCTAGTCCACCTGATGGTGTGGGGACATATAGGGTGGATCGACGGATCCGAGGTTTCCGTCCGTTCCAAATAAAGTGATCTATTGACGTTTGTAGTTGTTTGAGGTCTGTCTTTTTACATGGGATAAGTAGTGCTTGGAAGGTGTAAAGAAATTTGGGTAAGAGGTTCATTTTACAGAGGTTATTCTTCCTAGCCATGAGATTTTCATGGGTTTCCAGCGTTGGAGGTCCGCGTGCGCTTTGGGGAGGAGTGGGTGGTAGTTAGCGGTGTATAGGGTGGCGGTGTCGTTGGTAAGTTGTATGCCTAGGTAGGTGATCGCCATTGGGCGGATGCGGAAAGGAAATGTGTGTTTTAGAGTTTGGAGCGTGTCTGCTGAAAGGTTGAGTGGTAGGAGTTCCGATTTGGTGGCATTAAGTTGGTATCCAGAGATTGTGGAGTAAGTTTGTAGTATTGACAGGAGTGCGGTTAGGGACGGGCAGGGGTTGGACAATGTCAGGAGGATGTCATCTGCGTATGCTGCAATGGTGAATGTCTTGTCTCTTATGCGTATTCCTTCTATTTGCTGGCTGTTTCGTATGGTTTCTAGGAGGGGTTCAAGGGATAGGGCAAACAGGAGGGGGAGAGTGGGCAGCCTTGGCGAGTGCCGTTGAAGATGGGGAAGGAGGGGGGGGGCTATGTTTGGGATCAGAAGTTGTGCCGTTGGGTTGTGGTACATGGCTTGCAGGAATCGAGCAAGCTCGGGTGGGAATCCGAACTTACTCAAGACCTTGTATAGGTAGGGCCATAAGAGGCGGTCAAATGCTTTCTCCGCATCCAGGGAGAGTATTGCTGTTGGGATGTGTCTGTGATTGGCTACCCATATCAAGTCGATGACTCGCCTTGTGTTATCTTGTGCTTGCCTCTGCGGGATGAAGCCGACCTGATCTGGGTTAATCAATTTGTTTAAGAGGGGGTTTATCCTGTTTGTCATTACCTTGGTCAGCAGTTTTAGGTCTTGGTTCAGGAGGGAGATGGGGCCATAGTGGCCTGGTTCGTCATGTGGTTTGCCTGGTTTAGGTATTAGGGTGATGTTTGCTTGTGTCATGTCTTGGGGTAAAGGTTCACCTGAAAGCATTGCGTTATAGACTTTGCATAGTTTGGGGGTGAGGATGTCTCCGTAGGTCTTATAGTATAGGGCCGTTAGGCCGTCTGGGCCTGGGCTTTTGTTAGGCTTTAGTGTTTTTATTGCTGCCAATAGTTCATCAGGTGTGATTTCTGCCGCTATGGAGGTTCTGGCTTCATTGGTGAGGGATGGAAGGGAGAGTTTTTGAAGAAAGGTGTCAGTCTGGGAAATAATTGGGTCGGAGGGGGGGTCCGGGGAGTGGTTGTATAGGGTTGCAAAGTATTTTTGAAAGGTTTTGCCTATTTGGTGTGGGATGTCGGTGAGTGTTCCGTCTGCTGTGCGTATTTTGGTGATTCGCTTTGTTTCCGTGAGGGTTCTGAGTCTTTTGGCTAGCATGGAGTCAGCCTTGTTTCCCTTCTCATAGAATTTTTGCTTCGTCCAGGCGAGTGCTTTTGTGGTAGCTGTTATGGAGAGGCTTCTGAGTAGGGCTCTGGCTGCTGTAAGTTGCTCAAGGTTGGAGGGGTTCGGGTCTTGTTTGTGTTGTGTTTCTAAGCGGCCTATCTCAGCCAGGGTGTCTATTAATTGTATGTTGTGTTGATTTTTGCGTGCCGTCGCTATAGCGATCAGCTTACCCCTTATGACGGGTTTATGGGCTGCCCAGAGTGTGATCGGGGATGAGACTGATTGGTCATTTAGGGTGAAGTACTCTGTGATTTCCTTGGCTAGGGTGGCAGTGACTAGTTTGTCGTGGAGGAGTTGTGGGTTTAGTTTCCATGTCCAAGGTCTGGTCATGTTGGGGATTGTGAGTGTTAGTGAGATGTCTGCATGATCAGACCATGTGATGTTGCCTAAGGAGGTTTGTGTGATTCGTGGTGTGAGGCCTGGGGAGGTTAGAAAGTAGTCTATACGGGAGTAGGTGTCATGGGGGTGGGAGTAAAATGTGTAGTCATGGACCGAGGGGTGTTGGGCTCTCCATATGTCAAGGAGATTGTTTTTGTTCAGGAATTGTGAGAAGAGTGCGTCGTTGGGCGATGGGCGCGTCCCGCTGGGGTGTTTGGTAGTCCGGTCTAAAATCGGTGTGTGGGCTGCATTACAGTCTCCTCCTATAATTGTGAAGGTGGCGTTGTGCATTGCTAAGTGTGCTGAGAACGCAGGCCAGAACGTTGGGTCCGGAGATGTGGGAGCATATAGGGATGAGATGGCATAGGTTGTAGGGCCAATTTTGCCTGTTATCGTTAAGTACCTGCCTTGCTTGTCTGGGAAGGTTTGTATGTCTGAAAGGGGGCAGGAGGTTTTGAGTACAATTGCTATGCCCTTGGATTTTGCATCCGGTGAGTTGGCCGTGAAAGATCGGTTGTAGTGTTTGTTTTTGAGGGGGAAGTTTTTATGAGGGGTGAAGTGGGTTTCTTGGATGAGCAGGATATCTGCATGCTGTGTGTGGGCCCATCGTAGTAGTGAATGCCGTTTTGGGGGATTATTAAGAGCTTTAGCGTTAATGGAGATGCATCTTATGGGCATTGCCAGGCGTGGTGTTTCTATAGGATGTTGTTGTGTTTGAGTGGTGTTTTTAAATTCAGGGATTAGGGCCGGGGCTCCGGGGGGTGTCGGGAGGACAGCAAGGGAGTGTGTCGGGGTTGGTGTGGGAGGTGGGTGCTGGGCTTATCACTAGTGCCAGCAGGGGTGTTCTGTATTGCCAGCGAGCTCTCTTGCTTGAGGTGCCAAGAGAGGGTGGCAAGAATCAGAGTGTGTGGGGAGAAGTGACCTGGGTCCCGAGAGAGGGCGGCAGGCAAGTGGCCTATTTTGGCGCTCCAGCGCAATAGTATCAGCCAAATGCCGGTCTCCAATTACACGCGAGCACCGCGTCACTTCCGGTTCGACGCGAGTGCCGCGTCACTTCCGGTGCGCTGTATGCGTTCCACCGGCACCCGGAACTAGGAAAAAGAATACACACCGGACGAAAATCTACCAATCTACCACCATATAAAAACGGATCTGAGAGGAGGTTGCACCACACTTCTGAAGAAGCCCTGTGAGGCGAAACGCGTTAAGTGGGACATTACTTTTTATACCTTTTATGGTTTTTGTTTATATTGTATTAATATTAAAGTATACTTTTAAAGTTACTTTTTATACTCATTCTTTTACCTCCTGGATCCAGTATATCCTTGGTGGGGATTATACCACCTAAGCTGACCACACTAGAGCAGGTTACATGCTCTAGTAATTGTAAGTACACTACTATTCATTATTTACACCATTATTGGGACGTACTTCACTATTGGCTGCTATTTTTTTCCTTTTTGTCTGCATATACCAAGCATACTGCACTTTGGAAGCACCTGCATATACTACAACATATCCCAAGACGGGGATTGTACCGTCCAGGCGCTGCACAGCTGAGCTCTGTTATAGCTCATATAAATGTGAGTGGATTATATATAGCCGTACTCACCACCATAAAATATTTTTTATTACTGTATTGCACTATTGTGTTTTATTCTCTGTTTTTATCCTGAGGTTCGGCTCCTTCCTGATATACTTGAGAATATATGTATGTATTTTTTGCACATATAATATACTAGGCGCAGGATACTCCCCTTGTACAAGGCAGGCACCAGGCTGGACAGCAAATGCCCCTGGGTGGAAAATTGTTTCCCTGCACGGACACCTAATGGGACTGCATTTACCACCAAAGTCATCAATCCGCTCATCCCACTATGGCAGACCGCACTGCAAACAGACGGATCGCCCGGCATCCCGACAAGGACGCTTGACTAGCTGCACTGGCCCAACATGAGGTGGACACTCTACACAGCAAAGCATACCCCTAATGTTGACACCGCTTTTGTGTCTTGCTCTTTGTTGTCAAGCTACCTACACCTTAAAGCTAGCTTCACAAACCATTTTCTCTTTCGCAACGATCAGTTAAGCCTGGACATAAGCCTTAAATAGATAACTCATATACGCGTAATGTTAAGCTTGGTTATATATATTAAAAATGTGCAAAGAACTCATGCCACTGTCTAAACTGAATGCATATGCAAATGAACGCTGTTGTGGCGTGTTGAAAATGCTTGTACCTGGGGGCGTGGCCTGACCAGGGAACGAGCTGGACGCAACTAGCTAGAGCTCCGTTCCCACAGCGCTGTATTTAGCTAATAATACGCAATTTACCTCACTCTACTCCGAAATAAAATGGATAAAAGAAGTGCTAAGAAGCCACACAAGAAGGGTCCTGACCCCGGGACCTCCGTTCTGGACATGCTGACCGTCCAAAAGGCAGGCACTGCGGAGCGCCAAGATGGCGCCGACTTGGGCCTGACTCCTAGCTCCCCCTCACCGCGCGGGCCGCGGGCCGCGGGCCGCGAGTCCCAAGAGGGGTGAGGCAGCGCAAATCCTCACTAAGCTAACCGAAGTCCAAACCTACCTGGCAGGGGAGATTGAGAGGTCCACCTCGGTCCTCAGATCTGAGATTTCTGCGGTGGGAGAGAGGACCGCGAGGCTGGAAGAGCGCCTTGAAGACACGACTCTGGCGCACAACGCGGTAGTGTCACATGTGCGCAGGCTGGAAACCCAGGTGGCAGACTTGGAGCTGGCCATGGAAGACATGGCAAACCGCTCCCGTCGGAACAATGTCCGCTTGAGGGGGCTACCGGAGAGAGAAGATGAGGGCACCTTGGAGACTACACTCCTGGCACTGTTCAGACCCTTGCTGCCTGACATACCTGCAGCACAATGGTGCATCGAACGGGCGCACAGGGCTCTCCGGGCTCGGAGACAGAACCCCAACTTCCCGCGCGACGTTATCATCAGGTTCCTCCACTTTACCACAAAGGAGGCCCTGATGACGAAATGCAGAGATGGAGGACTGCACCATGACGGAGTTACCCTGCAGCTGTATCAAGATTTGGCCCCCAGCACGCTGCAGCGTCGCCAGGAGTGGAGAGCGATCACAGAAGCTCTCAGGGAGGCCAGAGTGCGCTATGCCTGGGGCCACCCGTTCAAGCTGCTGGCTTTCCGCCGGGGGAGAGCCCAGATTTTGGCACCGGGGGGCAACCCCAAGAAGTTCCTTCAGGAGCTCCAGGTTCCAGTTCCAGCTCAGCTGTTGGAGAGAGAGGAGGCCGGTGACGACCTAGCACCCCTGCCGATGGAGTGGCAGGAGGCAAGAGCCCGGAGGCATTGACATTCGGACCGGGTATAGTACATGGGTGGACGGTTGGAGAATGTGAGCGGGGCAGGAGAGTGACTGGGGATGCGGGGGGGAACCTGTGACTTTATTTGGGTGGGTGGGGATGGGATGTCTGGGTCGCTTAACACTCAGTCCCAGGAGGTCCGGGGACATGGCTGGCGGTGGTGATCTTTTTTTTTTTTATTTATTTATTTATTTATTATTATTTTTTTTTCCCTTCTCCCTCTTTTTCTTTTATTTTTCCCCCTGCATTTTCCCGCTCTTTGTATTTTTGGGGGGAGGGACCTCGGAAGTCCTGGGAGGGGGGTGGCTCACAGTAATTTCATGGAGGGGGGGAGGAGGGTGAAACGAGCTCCCATGCTGGGGATTTACCTGGGGGGGTTCAGATCTCCTCATGGTTGATAGGGGAGGGAAGTGGAACAGCGCACACAAGGGGGGGCTCCACCTGAGAGGGGGTCTCGGTCACCCCAGAGCTGACGGGGGGAGGAAAGGGGACGGGGGGAATGGGAATGAGTTCACAAACCGGGGATCCACGGGGGGGGGGGGGCGCGCATCTTGGCCGCCCCATAGCTGTCAGTGGGAGGGAGGGGGGGAGGCAACTGGGGGACAACCTGCTATTGAGGCATGTAGCGGCGGGGTCTCCTGTACAGAGTACAAGGTACAGACCCCGCACGCTATTGTCCAAACCTTGGAGCACCAAGGATTCTGAACAGGCTGGACCTTATAAAATCCGACTAAGCATGATGATTAAAAATGTCCGACTGGCTACTCATGAAATAAATGGTCAACATAAATGTTATAAATGTGATCCTGGACAGCAAGTACCGTAGGGTCAACATAGATAGTGAGGCCATTACCAGCAAGACAGAATCTATTGAACGCATTATATCTGAACGTTTAAACAATAATTTGGCCATGGGTGTATATTTCTTTTATATATTGTTTAAGTATAAGCATAAGCTTTGTATGAGTAGCAAGGGGGAGTAAGGTTGAAGGTGAGGGGCCCCATGAGGAAGGCTAGGGGGGGCAGCGGACCGGTGTAGTCCCAGAGAAGGGAGATGTGCGGGGGGGCACCGGGAGGGGGAGGGGGGGACCCTGAGGGGGCTTGAGAGCCCACTTCACAGCGGGGGGGGTAATTGAGGACAGGGGGATGAGCGGCATCACACACACACAACTCTTGGGGAGCTGCACAACTTCCTACATATGGGGGGATCCTTGGTCGCTACTAGCCCTGCAAAGTGGTATACCTGCTACCTGAAACCTATGTACAAACCGGTTACCGATGACACGTTACAAAAAGGAGTAGAACACAAGGCGTACATATGCAAAATTAACTAATAGCAAGATAGCGCTACATGGTCTGCGGCTCATGCATCCACATCTCTTCGAGCGCGGTGCGCGGACGAGATGGGGAGATGTGAACCCCACACCAGTCTGGCGACGGATAAGACCAGACGAAGTCAGCCAAGCACCGCGTGTGCGAGGCTGCGGTTCTTTATTGTTCCTTTGTTTATTTTCTCTTCTGTTCTTTACCTCTTCTCTTACCCTAACCCTGTTGTCTATTCCTCTCTCACCCTGTGGCGGGGGGCCCGGAGGGGGACTGGGGCGGCCGCGCGAACGCACAAAACTTCCAACCTCTTAGGATGGCTCTGAAGATATCATCCTTAAATGTAAAGGGGCTTAACACGCCGACCAAGAGGCGGCTTCTCTTCAGGGAACTGAAGAGAATGAAGTCCGACATCGCGTTTATACAAGAAACGCATTTGCCGAGACAGGCAAAATTTCAACTGAAGGATCACACATTTCAGGTATCATATGAAGCACGCAAACACACAAAGCATAACGGGGTGGCGATATTAATCCGCAACAGCTGCCCCTTCAAAATTGACTCCACCACGGCAGACCCGAACGGGAGGTACATAATAGTTTCTGGCACACTCCTCTCGCACAAGGTTCATCTCATTAATGTTTATGCCCCCACTCACCCGGACCAGGGTTTCTGGGACGACCTAACAGCCAAACTCAGCACCCTAAACAACGGGCTCACCATCTTGGGTGGTGACCTGAACGCAGCGCCGAATCCGGCGATAGATAGAAGCGCACACAGGGGGGACCCGGGGACCAGTGGAAGGGGGGGACAGGACAGGCAGCTACACAAATTTATTGTGGACACCGGGTTGGTGGATATCTGGAGAGCACATCATCCAAGCACGAGGGACTTCACGTTTTACTCGACACCTCACGGTACTTATTCTAGAATCGACATGTTCTTGGTCAATGGGCGCTCGCTAGCACGGGTAACAGGGTCAGAGATAGGATCCATCTCGTGGTCGGACCACGCGGACGTCCACGTTAC
The DNA here is from genome assembly GCF_036172605.1 of Pelobates fuscus. Classification (NCBI taxonomy): domain Eukaryota; kingdom Metazoa; phylum Chordata; class Amphibia; order Anura; family Pelobatidae; genus Pelobates; species Pelobates fuscus. The sequence continues at coordinate 270,085,414 of NC_086317.1, read as the reverse complement.
ACTGGGGAACTTGTGCGTTACCCCTCCATGGTCGTGGAAGCTAAACTCATCCCTCTTAAGGGATTCGGAGACTGTCGAGCAGATCCGTACGGATATTCTGGAGTTTTTCGACTCCAATGACACACCGGACATGCGCCCGGAAATCCTGTGGGCAGCCCACAAAACGGTAATACGTGGATCTCTCATTAAGATAGCGACTGTTAAAAAGAAAGTGAAAACCCAAAAACTACAGGGACTCTTGTCAGACTTGCGGGCATTAGAACAAAAACATAAAGATCGGCCAAGCGGGGACACGTATGGACGGGTTGAGGCAACTCGCCATGCCATACGCACCTTGCTAGTGGATGATGCGGTGAGGGCCATGACTTGGACCAAGCGAAACTTTTACGAACGGGCAAATAAAATGGACACCTTACTGGCACGTGTCCTCAGACCCAGGGCGAAACGAGGCCACATAGCTTCCATCAGACATACGGATAAGACGGTCAAAACACTACCTAGAGATATCGCGGAAGTATTCACGGACTATTACAAATCCCTTTATAACCACTCCCCAACTGCAAACCCACGACTGTCGCAGACGGACGAGCCAACCCTACGATTTGTCCGGGATCTCGGCCTCCCTAGGCTGTCTCAAGAGGCGGTGGACGCCTTGGCGGCTGAGATCGCACTGGAAGAAATAGACCGTGCAATAACGCTACTGAAAGGTAATAAAGCCCCAGGACCCGACGGGTTTGACGGAAGTTATTACAAAACATTCCGAGAGGAATTAGTCCCTCACCTAGCAACAGTATTCCAGAGTTTCCAAACTGGCGGTGCTCCCAACCCGGACATGTCCCTCGCCACCATCGTATTACTGCCAAAACCAGATAAAGACCCTTTGGCCCCGGAGAGTTATAGGCCTATTTCGCTTATAAACCATGACATGAAGATCCTAGCGAAAATTCAGGCAGAGCGCCTGAACCCTTTCCTTGCGTCCCTGGTAGACGCCGACCAGGTCGGCTTTATACCAAACAGACAGCTATTTGAAAACACTCGCAGGAATATCGACTTAATATGGAGGCAGGTGGCCACGAAAACCCCAACGCTTTTCGTGTCACTTGACGCAGAAAAGGCTTTTGATCGGGTGATGTGGCCGTACCTGTTCACTCTGCTAACCCACCTAGGCTTCCCAGACCAGTTCATGACCTTACTAACAGCACTGTATACTAACGTCAGGGCACAGGTGCAAATCTCGGGGGCCCCTCTCCGACCGTTCCAACTGTCTAACGGTACGAGGCAGGGCTGCCCCTTCTCCCCCCTATTGTTCGTGCTATCGCTGGAGCCCTTGCTGCAGGCACTCCGGAGGCATCCAGATGTCACGGGTGTGGGGGTGGGGGGACGGGAGTTCCTCGTCTCGGCCTATGCGGATGATGTGCTCTTGGCTGTGACCAACCCGGTGCGATCCATGAGGGCCCTACAAGGGGTGCTGGGCACTTACGGGGCCATTTCCGGATATAAGGTGAATATGGCAAAATCGGGCGCCCTCCCCATAGGGGTACCGTCAGAAACCACAGCTAGGATACGGGATACTTACCATATAAATATAGAGCAACAGGCACTCAAATATTTGGGCATCCGCCTAACAGCCAAACCAGACCACCTTTATGACCGTAATTATACTGCTAAAACAGCTGGTGAGGGTGATGGAAGCGTGGGTAGACAGGCCAATTTCATGGATAGGGCGCATACACGCCGTTAAAATGAACATCCTGCCCAGAATCTTATTTCTATTCCAGGCGCTCCCTATACGCGTTACCAGGGCCTCCCTACAGCCCCTGCAGAGGGCGATCGGAGCCTTTATATGGCAGAACAAACGACCTAGAATATCCAGGTTTATATTATATAGGCCGCGCTCGAGGGGGGGTCTGGGCCTCCCTCACATATACTTCTATTACATGGCGGCACAATTATCACAGGTGGCGATGTGGCACTCCCCACCAGGGGAGCGCAAATGGGCGGACATAGAGTCCCTGATGACGGGCGCGGATATCCCACAGCTTCTCATGTGGGTCCCAAAGGAATTTAGACCAGAGATCAGGGCCACATGCCCATCAATCATTAATTCCCTTGAAATATGGGACACCTCCAAGCTTAAATATCAGCTGACATCAGACCCTTCCCCGCTTATGCCATACTTACGCAATAAAGCCTTCGTCCCAGGGATGTCGGCGAGAGACTTTAAAAACCTCGAAGGCATAGGCTTACAACGCATATGTCACTTATACGAGGGAACAGAGGTCGTCCCCTTCGAGGCCCTACAACAGCAGGGCCATCTCACTCCCGCTGATTTTTTTAGATATTTACAAATCAGGGATTTCGCGAACCAGACGCACATAAAGATGGCAGCGCGGAAACAGATGTCGTTTTATGAACGCATTTGCCTCCAAGAGCTCATACCTAGAGGCATGATAGCGCGCATGTATGCTCACCTCTGTTCGGAAGCAAGGGACTGGGGCAAACTAGCCTATACGGATCAATGGGAGAGGGACCTAGGTGACACACTGGAAGGCATAGAGTGGCAAGAGATCTGGGAGGCGAACCACACCTCGTCAGTATGTGTTTCCCTTCAAGAACAATCTATCAAAACAATGTTGCGCTGGTATACCACGCCAGTTAAACTATACCAAATTCACAAGACCCCCACGGACGTGTGCTGGAGGGGATGTGGCCAGAGAGGGACGTATGTCCACATGTGGTGGGAATGCCCACTGATGGTCATTTTCTGGAAACAAATACAGGCGCTACTGGCGCAGGTTTTCGTCAGACCCCCAGATCTCGACCCATGGCTCTTCCTCTTAAGTAGGACACTAGAGGGCTGGACTAGGCACGAGCAAAAGCTACTCCACAAGATAACTCTAGCGGCCAGGCGGGCGGTAGCCTCCGACTGGCTTAAACCAGGCACACCTCCCATGGTGGGGGTTATTAACAGAGTAAAAGAGGTCCACTTGATGGATGATCTTACAGCTCGATTCAGGGGCACTTCCAGATCCTTTCAAAAAATTTGGGAACCCTGGGAAAACTTCACCCTGGGACACTGACGCGTAGTCAGATCCTGATGACGGCCCGGACGCCCCTTCTCCCCCCTCTTGATCTTCTTTCTCGCTTTTTCCCTCTTTCTAGTTCTTCGGACTTTTGTCACAAAATAAAAAATAAATGACCAACATTCCGCATACATGGGAACAGTCACAAGAGGCACATCTTATTTAGGGATAGACGACAGCAGCCCAAACAGCCGCTCCACAGGGAGCATCCCATGGCCCGGAAAAACTTTAGACAGTAACTCACTCCGACAATGGAAGGGCAGATACGCTTTAGGATCAGGCACACCAGATTACCCACAGAGAGCCGTAACGTATGCGAGAGTGAACGGGGATGCTGGGAGATAGGGGTAACCCAATAACTTGCCAGGCGATTGATGCATTGCAACCCTGTTACGCCTTGTTCAAGCTGTAAACCAATACTATGTGACACTGTATTCTCTGTCAATCTGTTTTGCTATGTCATGACAAATAAAGAATTAAAAAAAAAAGAAAATGCTTGTACCTACCTGCACAATAAAAATAAAGAAAGAATAAAATAAAAAAAAATAAAAAACAGTCATACCTCCCAAGCGTCATGTATCTGATGGAGATGGTACTGGAGGGAAACTCATAGGATGCAGCTATAAGAAAACACATACTCTATGCTAATCTCTCTCTAATTTATGCTTTCATCTTTCAAGTAAATTCATACCCCCTAACAGCAGTGTCCAGTGAAGTAGGAAGTCAATGGGCGGGGTAAAAGGGTGTGCCACTGGCGCGAATCACTTGACCGGACCTGCCAAAAGGGGTAAACGTGCCCAAAAAGGGGGCATGTTTGTCCAAAGAATTGGAAGGTCAGCCTGGCATGAATGCATGTCAGGCTGCCAGCCAATCATGCAGGCTGTCCAACTAAGGGCATACTATGCAGGCAGCACCCTGAGCTTGACATAAATGCGTCTAATGATGCGCTCACTCCATGCTTTCCAAGGACTGTCCCCTAGCACTCGCTGGTACACTTGTCTCCTTACCTTCTTACTAGCAGGCAGAAATTCCTGAGACAGAGAAAATGTGTATGTAGTGAGTGTAGAAGAAAGGGGACATGCCACAGTGTTAGAGAGACCAACGTCTGCATTACCTAAACTAATTTTGTCAGCCAGTCCACACAAGTTTTGTTCCCATACATCCCTCTTAAGCTTCCAAACTTAAAGGGACACTATAGTCACCAGAACAACTACAGCTTATTGTATTTGTTCTGGTAAGTAGAATGATTCCATTCAGGCTTTCTGCAGTAAACACTGTATTTTCAGAGATGGCTGGCCGCTCCTTAGATGGCTGCTAGAGGTGCGTCCTGGGGCAGTACTGCCTAGTGTGCAGCACTGCCACTCAGTGTCTCCACCCTCTGCATGCAGACACTGAACTTTCCTCATAGAGATGCATTGATTCAATTTATCTTTATGAGGAGATGCTGATTGGCCAGGGCTATGTTGGACTTGTGCTGGCTCTGCCTCTGATCTGACTAGTTCTAGACAGTCTCAGCCAATCCTTTGGGGAAGTATTGTAATTTGCTCAGACCACCACTTCTGATGATGTCAGCAGACAGTCAGTTCAGAGGCAGATCCAGCAGCTGCAGACTTGAATACAAGTAATATTTTACTATATTTAGGGAGGCAAGAAGGGGCCAGGATGGTGGTATTAACATAATAGGGTCAGAAATACATGATTGTGTTCCTGACCCTATAGTGCTCCTTTAAGCAAGAGTATGTGAAGAGTAGTTAAGGTTGCCACCTTTCTTGGAAGAAAATACCAGCCTTAATCATTTGTATAACTAATTAGTTATGCATGACATCACATGATGTAAATCACAAGGAGTGACATCAGAGAAATTCTGTAAAATCACCAACAAACTACTCACAGTTTGATTCTGCTGTATAGATGGATTGCTCCCAGTGTCTCCTTGGCTCCCAGTGTCTCAGTCTCGCAAGTCACCCAGTGTCTGTGTCCCTATGTATCACAGTGTCAGTGTCCCCATGTCTCCCAGGCCCCTAGTCTCCATTTCTCTCAGTGTCCCAATGTCTCAGTGTGTCCCCGTGAGACATGGGGATACTGAGAGACATGGGGAAACTGGGAGACATGGGGACACTGAGACATTTAGGGAAACTGTGAGAAATGGGGACACTGAGACACTGGGAGACATGGGGACACTGAAACATTTGGGGACACTAAGCCACTAGGGACACAGATACATGGGAACACAGACACTGGGAGACTAGGGGACACTGGGACATGGGGACAGTGGGAGACATGGGTACATAGTGTCTCAGTGTCCCAATGTCTAAGTGTCTCTCAGTGTCCCCATGTGTCTCAGTGTCCCCATGTGTCTCAGCGTCCCCATGTGTCTCAGCGTCCCCATGTTTTCCAGTGTCCCCATGTTTTCCAGTGTCCTCATGTGTCTGTGTTCCCAGGTCTCCCAGTGTCTGTGTCCCCATGTGTCCTAGTGTCTCAGTGTCCCCTAGTGTGTGTCCCCTAGTGTGTGTCCCCTAGTGTCTGTGTCCCCATATGTTCCCATGTGTCTCAGTGTCCCCATATGTCCCCTAGTGTCTGTGTCCCCTAGTGTGTCTGTGTCCCCATGTGTCCCTGCTGCCTCCCCCCCCCCATCCCTCACTTACCTGTGCTGTAGATAGAGCTGCTGTCTGGACTCTGTGCTGTGTTGCTGCTCCCCCACAGATCAGTGAGTAGTAGAGAGAGGCAGGGATATGCTGTAACTTCCTATCCCTGCCTCTCTCCACATACAGTGACCCCTACTGGCCGGTGCTGGTATTGCAGAGTAATCTACATTTATTCTGCGAAAAATACGTGCATTTGTATTTCCGGTATTACTGCAATACCGTCATGGCCAGGCAGCCTCAAATACCGGCTGTGCCAGTAAAATACCAGTCAGGTGGCAAACCCAAGAGTAGTGTGTGTGTAAAAATTTTTTTTTTTTAAATGGGCCTATTCCATGGGCCTGGGCCTGGAGCTGCAGCTCCATCAGCCCCTATGTTAATCCGGCCCTGCTTGAGGGTGCAGGTTGGTGATCGGCTGCAGTGAGGTCTCGGCTGAGATCCCGGAGGCCCAGTTGTTCTGCGAGGTCCCGAGCCTCTGATGGTTTGTGCAATAGGTAGGTGCGATTTTCATGTCGCACCATTAACTTGAATGGGTGGCCCCAAGAGTAACGGATGCATCTGGCTTGCAGGGCCTGAGTTAGGGGTCTCAATTCGCACCGTTTGCGGAGGGTAGTCGGTGCGAGGTCATGGTACAATTGGACCGTGTGGCCTTCAATTTGTAGTGGTGCTTCTCTCGTCGCCCGCATGATTGCTTCTTTTACATGGAAGAAGTGACAACGAATAATTATGTCTCGTGGTTGTGTGGGATTCGCTGATGGCGGGCGGAGGGCTCTATGGGCCCTGTCCAGAAGAAGGTCAGATGGCGGAGCGTCAGGGAGTAGGCTGCTGAACGCTTCGTGGAGGATGGTGGTGAGTGCCTCCGGGTTAGATGATTCGGGCAGGCCTCTGATGCGTATATTGTTTCGCCTGGACCTGTTGTTTAGGTCCTCTTGTGCTTCTTCCAGGTAGGCTATCTGTTCTTTGAGTGCCATTTCCTGAGTGGATGTAGTGGCTGTTATGTCGTCCATTTTGTCTTCTAGCTCGCATGTGCGTTTGTTAAGGTCTGACAGGCCTTCTTTGAGCGGGGCCAGTTGTTTAGTGAGCTCAGATGCCACTAGAGATTTCATCTCTAGCAAGAGATCTTGTAGGTCTTTTTTGGTAAGGGGAGCAGGGCCTTTCCTGTGGCTGGCTGTGCTGGCATCTGATTCTGAATCAGAGGCCTGCTGCTCCCCTGCAGCTGATGTGTCCCTGTCCGTTCTGATTTTGAAGATCGGGGCCACAGCCGCGCCGGACTTAGATTTTCATCCTCCCCTTATTCCGGGTAACTGCTGTGGGGTTCGGGAATACAGTGTGGGGTTCGCAGTGCGGTGAGTAGCTGTTTCGCCGCTATTGTGGGCTATTATTTTGTCTGCCGCCTCGGAGCCTCTCTAGATCACGGCCATCTTTTTCAGCGGTCAGGCTCCGACCCCCAGTTTTTTGTTTTTTAACCTAAGTCAAGCGCTTTTTAAGTGCCCTGAATTATATATGCTGTATCTATTGGCCACACACATACATACAAAGATTTCCATACCTAATTTGAATATAGTATTTTTCATATGATCATATATATTTTATTTTAATTTACATTTACCTATATTAATTGATTTAAAAATGTTTTTGCAAGTTGAATCTTAATTTGAATTCACATCTGACCTTTTTATGAAGCAAAATAGAACTACAGAATAGGGAAAAAATTAAAAAAATTGATTATTTTTGTAAGTCACACAATACAAAACATTTTTTTTTTTTAAATATCCTATGATGAAAAAGAGGCTTGGCCATTTTAACCCTAGCACGTCTACCTGCATGTGATCAGTGCTATACATATCACACATTTCAAAGATATACCAAACTCATTACAAAAAAGGTCAACCTTTATTACTTCTATACCAACCAGGAGAGATTAAGGTATTTTCATAAACCTGATTTAAAGGATTTGAATGAAAAGTTCTTTAAACTTGATTTAAAGGAAGTCTCCCAGTGTCTGTGTTCCCATGTATCTGTGTCCCTAGTGGCTTAGTGTCCCCAAATGTTTCAGTGTCCCCATGTCTCCCAGTGTCTCAGTGTCCCCATTTCTCACAGTTTCCCTAAATGTCTCAGTGTCCCCATGTCTCCCAGTTTCCCCAGGCCCCTAGTCTCCATTTCTCTCAGTGTCCCAATGTCTCAGTGTGTCCCCGAGAGACATGGGGATACTGAGAGACATGGGGAAACTGGGAGACATGGGGACACTGAGACATTTAGGGAAACTGTGAGAAATGGGGACACTGAGACACTGGGAGACATGGGGACACTGAAACATTTGGGGACACTAAGCCACTAGGGACACAGATACATGGGAACACAGACACTGGGAGACTAGGGGACACTGGGACATGGGGACAGTGGGAGACATGGGTACATAGTGTCTCAGTGTCCCAATGTCTAAGTGTCTCTCAGTGTCCCCATGTGTCTCAGTGTCCCCATGTGTCTCAGCGTCCCCATGTGTCTCAGCGTCCCCATGTTTTCCAGTGTCCCCATGTTTTCCAGTGTCCTCATGTGTCTGTGTTCCCAGGTCTCCCAGTGTCTGTGTCCCCATGTGTCCTAGTGTCTCAGTGTCCCCTAGTGTGTGTCCCCTAGTGTGTGTCCCCTAGTGTCTGTGTCCCCATATGTTCCCATGTGTCTCAGTGTCCCCATATGTCCCCTAGTGTCTGTGTCCCCTAGTGTGTCTGTGTCCCCATGTGTCCCTGCTGCCTCCCCCCCCCCATCCCTCACTTACCTGTGCTGTAGATAGAGCTGCTGTCTGGACTCTGTGCTGTGTTGCTGCTCCCCCACAGATCAGTGAGTAGTAGAGAGAGGCAGGGATATGCTGTAACTTCCTATCCCTGCCTCTCTCCACATACAGTGACCCCTACTGGCCGGTGCTGGTATTGCAGAGTAATCTACATTTATTCTGCGAAAAATACGTGCATTTGTATTTCCGGTATTACTGCAATACCGTCATGGCCAGGCAGCCTCAAATACCGGCTGTGCCAGTAAAATACCAGTCAGGTGGCAAACCCAAGAGTAGTGTGTGTGTAAAAATTTTTTTTTTTTAAATGGGCCTATTCCATGGGCCTGGGCCTGGAGCTGCAGCTCCATCAGCCCCTATGTTAATCCGGCCCTGCTTGAGGGTGCAGGTTGGTGATCGGCTGCAGTGAGGTCTCGGCTGAGATCCCGGAGGCCCAGTTGTTCTGCGAGGTCCCGAGCCTCTGATGGTTTGTGCAATAGGTAGGTGCGATTTTCATGTCGCACCATTAACTTGAATGGGTGGCCCCAAGAGTAACGGATGCATCTGGCTTGCAGGGCCTGAGTTAGGGGTCTCAATTCGCACCGTTTGCGGAGGGTAGTCGGTGCGAGGTCATGGTACAATTGGACCGTGTGGCCTTCAATTTGTAGTGGTGCTTCTCTCGTCGCCCGCATGATTGCTTCTTTTACATGGAAGAAGTGACAACGAATAATTATGTCTCGTGGTTGTGTGGGATTCGCTGATGGCGGGCGGAGGGCTCTATGGGCCCTGTCCAGAAGAAGGTCAGATGGCGGAGCGTCAGGGAGTAGGCTGCTGAACGCTTCGTGGAGGATGGTGGTGAGTGCCTCCGGGTTAGATGATTCGGGCAGGCCTCTGATGCGTATATTGTTTCGCCTGGACCTGTTGTTTAGGTCCTCTTGTGCTTCTTCCAGGTAGGCTATCTGTTCTTTGAGTGCCATTTCCTGAGTGGATGTAGTGGCTGTTATGTCGTCCATTTTGTCTTCTAGCTCGCATGTGCGTTTGTTAAGGTCTGACAGGCCTTCTTTGAGCGGGGCCAGTTGTTTAGTGAGCTCAGATGCCACTAGAGATTTCATCTCTAGCAAGAGATCTTGTAGGTCTTTTTTGGTAAGGGGAGCAGGGCCTTTCCTGTGGCTGGCTGTGCTGGCATCTGATTCTGAATCAGAGGCCTGCTGCTCCCCTGCAGCTGATGTGTCCCTGTCCGTTCTGATTTTGAAGATCGGGGCCACAGCCGTGCCGGACTTAGATTTTCATCCTCCCCTTATTCCGGGTAACTGCTGTGGGGTTCGGGAATACAGTGTGGGGTTCGCAGTGCGGTGAGTAGCTGTTTCGCCGCTATTGTGGGCTATTATTTTGTCTGCCGCCTCGGAGCCTCTCTAGATCACGGCCATCTTTTTCAGCGGTCAGGCTCCGACCCCCAGTTTTTTGTTTTTTAACCTAAGTCAAGCGCTTTTTAAGTGCCCTGAATTATATATGCTGTATCTATTGGCCACACACATACATACAAAGATTTCCATACCTAATTTGAATATAGTATTTTCCATATGATCATATATATTTTATTTTAATTTACATTTACCTATATTAATTGATTTAAAAATGTTTTTGCAAGTTGAATCTTAATTTGAATTCACATCTGACCTTTTTATGAAGCAAAATAGAACTACAGAATAGTGAAAAAATTTAAAAAATTGATTATTTTTGTAAGTCACACAATACAAAACATTTTTTTTTTTTAAATATCCTATGATGAAAAAGAGGCTTGGCCATTTTAACCCTAGCACGTCTACCTGCATGTGATCAGTGCTATACATATCACACATTTCAAAGATATACCAAACTCATTACAAAAAAGGTCAACCTTTATTACTTCTATACCAACCAGGAGAGATTAAGGTATTTTCATAAACCTGATTTAAAGGATTTGAATGAAAAGTTCTTTAAACTTGATTTAAAGGATATGCATGAAAAATTATTTATTGTAAGTTCAAATTCTACAACAATGAAAGGATGGGTTTAGAAGGTTTAAGCAATGATCCTAATTTGATTATAAAGCCATCTGATAAAGGTGCCACTGCTGTTGGTATAAGGCATGCATTTTATTTTAAGTATTTTATTCAGTAATAAAATGGGAAAAATCAATTAAGAAGGGATATTAGAGTGAAAATTATTTCTTCAGAAACTACTTATAAAAATGCAGTTAGGATAGCTCACTGTGCGCCCTTTGCATACTCTAGAATTTTATTTATAGTCTCCTGTAAAATGACTTTTCAAGTGGAGATTTGTGAATAAAAAAGTGTCCACAAGTGTGTATGTGCTGAGCATAACAATATTGATCTCAGAATAAAATTGGAGAATCAGTTGCACTTTATGAAACATCATGTTTGCCATTGCATTAAAGTTATTTAAACTGACAGACACTGACCTCCAGTATTCATTTTAAGGACAATCCAACCACCACAATCACTTCAGCTCACTGTTATAGTTTGCTAGATATTGTTCATGCATTCCTGCCTTCTAAAACTTTGCAGATGTCTTTGACTATAACTCCGCCTCTCAATTTCTCTTCCTGGTTTGACTGTACAAATATTTGTACTTATTTAGCATGCATTACTTTGGTGCAGTTAGTGTACAGCACCCTTCCTGTAAGAAAGCAGCATTTTCTTTTTACTTGAACTAACACTAACTAGCCAATAGTTTGTAGTTACAGCTGCAAAAATATATGCCAATATGTATTAAGAAACTATATATCTTAATAAGGTAGAGGGGCACAGTGGCAGGGTTCTTGTATCATAACTGATGTCCAAAGACTTCTATATATTGTACATACACCTGTCATGACCAACATGACTTGGTGTCAGTATACAGAGGAAAATATTTTAGGGACACTATAGTCACCAGAACAACTACAGCTTATTGAGTTTGTTCTGGTGAGTAGAATCATTCCCTTAAGGCCGTTTGCTGTAAACACTCTTTTCTGAGAAAATGTAGTGTTTACATTACAGCCAGTGATAACTTCACTGGCCACTCCTCAGATGGCTGTAATAGATCATTCCTGGGTCATGGCTGACTAAAATGCATCCAAACATTCTACTCACTCTGCATGCAGACACTGGACTTTCCTCATAGAGATTCATTGATTCAATTGATTCATTGATTCAATTCATCTCTATGAGGAGATGCTGTTTGGCCAGGGCTGTGTTTGAATTGTGCTGCCTCTGCCCCTGATCTGCCTCTTTGTCAGTCTCAGCCAATCCTATGGGGAAGCATTGTGATTGGATCAGGCTACCACTACTGCTGATGTCAGCAGGCAATGGGCACGTCTAAAGGAAACAGGGACAAAGCAAGCAGCTCCAGACTTGAATACAAGTAAGATTTTACTATATTTAGGGAGGCATGGGGGGGCCAGGGGAGCTAGATGGTTGTTTTAACACATGTTTGTGTTCCTGACCCTATAGTGCACCTTTAAGTCTATACATTGTGCTTGTTAAATTACTAGCAAATGTCATTTCAATATATATTTTTCTTATGTTGCCATGAAATTAATGAGTGTGCATACTTATAGTGCATTAGATGAGTGAATTGTGGTAGATAGGTAAATATGAGTTTTGATTACAAGGTGTTTTAAAGCAGTCAATGAGGGACATTTTTTTGACATAGGCATCGTAAGATCGTTTAGTATCTGTAGTATTGCGGCTGGAAACTCAATTAGTTGTGGAGTGTGTATTTCTTTTTTTGTGGAAGAAAATCTATTTATTACAAGTATTAGGCATAAGTCTGGAATTGACAAACAACTCCAACCCATTAAAATGTACAGCAATATGGAGTTATTCCACTATTAATATTTAACATTTAACAATCCCCGCAGGCCTGCTTGAGAATTGATCTAAATAACTTGTGGATTGTAATTACTTGAAGCAAAGAACTTGTATCCAGAATCCCAGATATCAAAGCACAGTTTTATTGTTGTTTTTTGCAACAGTTAAACAAATACTCTTGGCACCATAACAACATCATCAAAATAAAGTTGATATAGTGCCTGGTGGCCCCTGGTGCTGTCTTGCCTATAGGGGTTAAACTGTTCATAAATGGCTTAACACTAAAGTCTCCTCTCCAGTGCTGTTTTGTTATGCTTCCTCCAATATCTGCTTTTAGACCTTATATAAAATGGAAGCGTTCGACTGCCGCAGAGGCGCTGCTGATTGGCCTAGCGTGGTCAGCTGACAGTCTGAGACAAACAGTAGCTTCTTCCCATTCACAAAACAGCGGGTCCCTTTAAGGATCATAGCAGAAGTTAACATTGTAAAGGTTTCACATGACCTCCTGGAGATATAAACCCTTTGAATAAACTGCAAGTCTCCTTAGAGCCTCTCTTTGTTACACAAAGTACATTTCAGTCGAGTTTATTTCAATAATACGTTACCATGTCAATAACAGATTTGAATTGCTGTATTCAAACCTGCAGAAATGCACAATTACTTTACTTTGTAATCTGCAAATTAGCTAGATAATAATTGTAATACTAGTTCCACTTAGCTTACAAACAATGGCAGCACCTTATAAATCTCTTAATAACATGCTGTAATTGACTTCCATGTATCGATGCCTAAACTTAAAGTTTAAATGTTTTTATTTTACAATGAAAACTCTGAATTACATGAATTTTGTAAACAATCACTTCAAACAGTATTTAAAAGCATTCTTCTCCATGACACACAAGACTCGGCATACCTTTACAAAACAAAATAAATAAATCTATATGAAAAAAACAGGTTACAGAGAGCGCAAGTAAATATCAGTAGTATAGTGGATTTTCTAAGCAAGTGCTTCAAATTACAATCATCCACAAGAAAAAAATGATATACGAAGCTGCTAGATACATTAAAAACCTTCCCAAGTTTTCAAACATCATACACGACACAAATTGAAATAAAAACAGTATCAGCGCTTAGTTGATATACCCCTATTCTCTGCTTAGGGGTCAACAAGAGAAATATATTAAATAAAGAGTCCCGATTCCAATCTTAATGGGGTGCTTTCAAATGTCCGCAGGGATTTGATAGTTGTAACAGTAATTGATGTGAAAAGACTTTGTCTCTATATGTATCCAACCTTTAATAAAAAAGATACTGACATAGCGTAATACAGTTACAATCTTTTATTTCCCATACGACAATCCCCCCATAAGAAGAACTCTTACAATAAAGAATGGTGAAACTTATTTCTAAGGTTCACGATAAAAGCGTTGAAATGCAGAGTATTAGTTGGTAGATAAAAGATTACTGCTCAGTGGATGTTAGTTCCAGACCGGTCCTGTGCACTCCGGATTGATCCTCACTGAGACGCCAACTAACCAGTATTACTGCAGTCTCTCCAAATTCAAAAATCCCGCCAGATTGTGTTTTATCGTGAACCTTAGAAATAAGTTTCACCATTCTTTATTGTAAGAGTTCTTCTTATGGGGGGATTGTCGTATGGGAAATAAAAGATTGTAACTGTATTACGCTATGTCAGTATCTTTTTTATTAAAGGTTGGATACATATAGAGACAAAGTCTTTTCACATCAATTACTGTTACAACTATCAAATCCCTGCGGACATTTGAAAGCACCCCATTAAGATTGGAATCGGGACTCTTTATTTAATATATTTCTTTTGTTGACCCCTAAGCAGAGAATAGGGGTATATCAACTAAGCGCTGATACTGTTTTTATTTCAAATAAATCTATATGTCGTGCTAACCTTACTGCCAGCAAATTGTTGTTTCTTCAGTTTTACCGTCTTGACTTTACCGTTATGCTAACAGGAAAGCAGTAACAATTGTGTCTAAATTGGTGAGGGAATCTGCCCTGCACCAAATTCCCACAATTGTGTATCCCACAATTCTTTGAGTGCACACGTACACTAGGAACTTGGTGAGACTGCTCTGGTTTCATCAAGTTCTAAAGATACAGCAGTTGGAGTACTAACTACAAAGCTACCTTATTAGCCTACTCAGTGTTAGGCTGGTAGGTGACTGCTCATGCTTGGGCCTTGCTATCTCTCACTTTGTTCACAAAGGTTTCGTTTCTTCTCTTGAAGTGACTTTATGGGAGTGGCAAAAGTGACACTTCACTCCATAAGGCCCAAATGGTGCGACTCTTTGTCAGTGACTTCTCGACAGTTTTCCTCTCCTTGGAGTCACCTCAAGCATTGCAAAAGGACTTAGGAAGTTGACTGCGAGGCAGGTAATATGTCCTCAGTTCAGTCTTATTGTAATGGATCAGACTGACATCCCTGGCAATGTTATCCCAGGCATACTCATGTAATATACATCTCAGCTGTAAGTATGTAATATGGTGATAAATACTGAATTTTATAGCATGACAGGAGGCTTCATATTTGCTTAAGTCTCTCTTTACTATAACTCCACAGCAGAACATTAACATAGAGATATAAACACCAAAGACAAAAACATAAGGCATCTATCTATATAAAGCTCCTCCTAAGCCACCATTTCCTCTTTCTTTGCTGCTCCGCAGACAGTACAGGTCAGAGTACCACTGCCTCCTATTATTTTATGGATGGTTGTGTGTTTTACTGTTTATAACTTATACTTGTTCTTGGGTAATGCATTACAGCTTTACTGTATTTATTTTCTATTGTTTCTGTACCTTTTACATTTCTTTTGGGGATATTTCTTTGTAGTTTTCCCCTTATTTCTGCTTTGCCTTTTCTCTATTGAGTTTGTTTTTTGTTTTGTGCTCGCGGTCGGCGAGAAGCGGTCTTCCGACCGCCTCCCATGCCGACCGCCGGGACCGCGGAGTAAGACTCTGGTGGTCCCTTGTGTTCCGGGTATTGATTCCCGCCTGCCGGCTTCGTCCGCCGAGCGGGAATCCTCGCTTGGCTCCCTGCCCTGCCCACGTTCCCGCTCGCCGGTTCGTTGTTTCACCCGAGCGGCGTGGAGACAGAGCAGGGAGCTCTTCTGTCTTGCTGTGGGAGCCTCTGCTCCCGACCGCACTTCCTCCCGTGACCACGTGGTCAGACGCGGGGGTGCGCGGCTCGTTCCTGGGTCTGACGCACGGTCACTGCCTGTTTAAAGCGACAGTGCCCGTTCTTTTTCTTCTAGTTGGTGTACTTCTTCTGTTCCACCCCTCTGTTTGGGGGGGGGGGGGGGGGACATCTCTGCAGTTTCTGCATTAACCTAGCATGTGCTAGTTCTCTCATTTCTTCTGCCTGCAGTTTTTTCTCTGCTGCATGATAGATAGCCTTGCATATTTACCTTCTATGGACATTCATTTTACATGCTACTGGACTATGCTGTACATACACATTACTCTGCATGCCACCTATAGGGGACCCTGCTTGACATCAGTGCCCTCACATTGACTTAGGACTGGTTTAAAGACCCGCCCCGTCTCTACCATGCACACCCTATATGTCAAGTTTTTACTGCATGTCTACAATAAGGATCTACATTTCTGCCTGCATACCCCACTGGGTCGGTGCTGCCCATACCCATATACTGGCCTGCCTTGTCTGTGCCCTTATGATTGGCCTGCTTTGTCTGTGCCCCTTGATTGGCCTGCTTTGTCTGTGCCCCATGATTTAGCCTGCTCTGTCTGTGCCATATTACGCATGCTATTGGCCGGGTGGCTCCATACCCTGGATCCCCGTGTGTTGAGCCTGCATGCTTTTCTACTTGCCTCTGCCATTACTAGGGGTGCTGCCCCTGCTGCCTGCTGGTGATACCTGTTCTTTATCTCCTTAGGTATCACGTATCATCTCGGACATTATGGAAGCATCTGCACAGGAGCAGAATTTGCAGGCACTAATTAATGCTGCAGTGGCCGCCTCGGTGGAGAAAGCCCTGGCTAGGGCCCTCCCGCAACCGCAAGCGAACAGGGGAGCGAGAGGAAGCCCCCTTTTGGCAGACGACTTGGCTGAGTCAGACTTTCAGGATCGAGAGCAGGCAAGTGCGTAAATGCGCTATTGGAAGGGTGAAGGCCCTGAACCTCGCTCCTGGAAGGGCAAGGCTCCGGTGAAGCGACAAGGTTCGAGGTTATCAACCTCGCCGGCCAGGCGCCGCCATCTGTCGGGCGCAGGGGAGGAGGCCTCCTTACCCCCCCCCCTACTATGGCCGTGCTGGATGAGTGGCGGGTAGACCAACCTCCCTCAGAAGAAGAGGATGATTGGGAGGAGGACCGTGGGGATGGTCCCGGTTGGCGCTGGGAGGATGAAGACGTGCCAGGGACAGAGGCCCCATCGGCGGTACCGGGAGACGACACCTTTCTGGATGCTACGGGAGAACCCCTGTTTGACCCTCGGTCTATCCGACACCCCAGGTCCTCAGAATGGTCGTTGCCTGACCACTTGACACAGTTCGTGCACTACTGGGTCCGCAGACCCCTTGAAGGGGAGGCCCGCAAGAAACTAGGGCGGAATGCCCCAGACCCGTCCTGCCGGACAAGGTGGCAGCAACCCCGGAGTTTGACCCCTTGGTGGCCACGTACTTGACCCGTATCGGTCGGGACCCCAAGAAAGGGGTGGAGCGTAGCCTCCGGTCAGCGCAGGATAAGCAGCTGGACATGCAGGGACCCCTATGCAGGATGTTGGCCTTAGCAGATGAGGCCTACACAGGAGGTACGAGCCTGGATCCGGCCACCATGCGGGACTGGGCACTACGTTCCATTTGCCTGCTAGGCAATGCCAATGTGCCCCTCTGCACTGAGCGCAGGAAGACAGCACTGTTCCGTATGGACAACAAACTATCGGAACTGGGCTCCAAAGAATTGGGCCCCATGGCTAAGGACCTACTGTTCGGGGAACCTTTCATTAAGGAGCTACAGAGGCACGTCAACCTGTTTACCTCCCTGGATAAAGCTCAATCTTCCATTTCAAGAAGGTTTTTCGGCCGCAAACATCCCGGGTTTTTGGACGGACTGGACGACAGCTGGGTCGTGTCTCCAGCCGCGGTTGGTCCTCGGGCCGCAACAGATCCCGTGGTCCGTCCTTCTTTCCGTCATACCAATCCAGAACCCCCTACGCTCAGAGGACGAGATTGGACCTGAAGGACGCCTACCTCTCCGTCCCGGTGGATGAGGATTGTCACAGATTCCTTCGCTTCCGATGGAAGGGCATTCCATGCCAATTTACATGCCTCCCCTTCGGCCTCAGCTCGGCTCCTTGGTGCTTCACCGAGCTCCTAAAGCCGGTGGTCGCCCGATTCAGGTCGGAGGGTGTCCACTGCATAATATATCTGGACGACTTGCTGATCTTTTGCGAGGACCCCTCCAGGCTCAGATATCAGACTCGCTCTGCGATCTCCTTGTTGGAACACCCGGGGTTCGTGGTCAATCTGAAGAAATCGGCGTTGGAGCCTTCCCAGACGGTGGAATTCTTGGGTTTCGAGGTCGATGCGAAAGAATGCATTCTTCGCCTGCCCTTAGCAAAGATAGCGACCATTCGGAAGGAGAGAAGACGGATCTTACGGCAAGACCAGATTCCCCTTCAGATGTTGGCTCACGTGGTGGGTCTCCTCTCGGCCTCGATACAGGCGATTTACCCGGGCCCACTACATTACAGGGCCATGCAACGGCTGAAGGCTCATTTTCTGTGCAGATGATCTCCCTGTCTCCGGACGTGAAGACCGAACTGCGCTGGTGGCTCCTGCCTGGAACGGCAAGGCGATATTCGGACCAACCCCGGATTTTGTGCTGGAATCAGATGCGAGTCTGTGGGGCTGGGGTGCCACGTGCGCGACCCGTGGTCGGACAAGGAATCAGAATTTCACATCAATTGCCTAGAATTGATTGCGGGTTCATTTGCGATTCGGAGCCTGGCGAACCACCTGTCGAACTGCTGCTTCCTCCTTCGGATGGACAATGTCTCAGCGGTGCAGTACATCAACCGCTTGGGGGGTGCTCGGTCTCGAGCACTATCGGAGGTGACAAAGGAAATTTACAGCTTCTGTTTCCAACGCAACATCACCTTACAAGCGGAATATCTTGCGGGGGAGTTGAATCTGACGGCGGACTGGTTCTCCAGACATTGGAGGGATGCCATCTTCCTCGAACTCGAGTATCAGAGGGGCCCGTTCACCTTGGATCTATTCGCCTCCAGGACGAATCACCAGACCCAGAGATACTTACTTCAGTTGGCTCCCGGATCCGGTGTTCTATCAGATCTCTATACCTTGTCAGAATGCTATACCGGAAGTGACGCGGCCGCACCGGAAGTGACGCGGCCGCACCGGACACAGCTGGAGGAGCGCAGCGCTGCGCAGGCGCAGAATAACAGGTTGGTGAAAATTTGAGACAGTTCGGGAGTGCTGGCTACCTAATGCGCATGCGCGAAACCCACACTACGCCTGCGCTAGCAGCCACAGGGGGGGGAGGTAGGGGATCTAATGGGCCAGTGCGCACGCGCGCCTAAGTACTCCCGTCGGGCACAGACAGCGCGCGTGCGCACCAACGGCCAGGGAGATCTATTCAGCCGAACATTCATCCGATCTCCCTGCCCCACACTGCGCACGCGCCTACCCAGCCAGGACAGCCTCGGGCGCCGCGCATGCGCACTGAGGGGTATAGAAATCTGATGGCCATATCTTCTGCTAAGAAATCTCCTACCCCTGAGTGCGCATGCGCGGTGTCTGCATTCTGACATCTCTCAGGTAAGCCTCGCTCCCAACACTCTCAGCCATCAGGGGGGACTGTGCTGTATGAAGGGGGGTTCTGTACTGTATGGGGGGGTCTGTACAGTATTGGGGGGGTCTGTACAGTATTGGGGGGGTCTGTACAGTATTGGGGGGGGTCTGGACAGTATGGGGGGACTGTACAGTATTGGGGGGTTCTGTACTGTATGGGGGGGCTGGACAGTATGGGGGGACTGTACAGTATTGGGGTTCTGTACTGTATGGGGGGGCTGGACAGTATGGGGGGACTGTACAGTATTGGGGGGTTCTGTACTGTATGGGGGGTCTGGACAGTATGGGGGGACTGTACAGTATTGGGGGGTTCTGTACTGTATGGGGGGGCTGGACAGTATGGGGGACTGTACAGTATTGGGGGGGTTCTGTACTGTATGGGGGGGTCTGGACAGTATGGGAGGACTGTACAGTATTGGGGGGTTCTGTACTGTATGGGGGGTCTGGACAGTATGGGGGGACTGTACAGTATTGGGGGGGTTCTGTACTGTATGGGGGGGTCTGGAGGGTATGGGGGGTCTGTACAGTGTGGGGGGGGGGGGTCTGGACAGTATTGGGGGTCTGGACAGTATGGGGGGGGTCTGGACAGTATGGGGGGGTTCTGTACTGTATGGGGGGGTCTGGAAGGTATGGGGGGTCTGTACAGTGTGGGGGGTCTGGACAGTATTGGGGGTCTGTACAGTATGGGGGGTCTGGACAGTATGGGGGGACTGTACAGTATTGGGGGGTCTGGACAGTATCGGGGGGTCTGAACAGTATTGGGGGGACTGTATAGTATTGGGGGGTTCTGTACTGTATGGGGGGGTCTGGAGGGTATGGGGGGTCTGTACAGTGTGGGGGGGTCTGGAAAGTATTGGGGGTCTGTACAGTATGGGGGGGGGTCTGGACAGTATGGGGGGGTTCTGTACTATATGGGGGGGTCTGGAAGGTATGGGGGGTCTGTACAGTGTGGGGGGTTCTGGACAGTATTGGGGGTCTGTACAGTATGGGGGGACTGTACAGTATTGGGGGGTCTGTACAGTATTGGGGGTCTGGACAGTATTGGGGGGGACTGTGCAGTATTGGGGGTTCTGTGCAGTATTGGGGGGGTCTGTGCAGTATTGGGGGGACTGTGCAGTATTGGGCGGTCTGTGCTGTATATTGGGGCGGTCTGTGCTGTGTATTAGGGGGCTGTGCGTTAGATTGGGAGGCAGTGTATTAGGGTGCTGTGTGTTAGATGGGGGGATTGTGCGTTAGATGTGGGGGGGTGGGCAGTGTACTAAATGGGGGGCTGTGCAGTATGTGGGGCCTGTGTGTTAGATGTGTACAGCCCTGGTTTGACTACAAAATATTTTGTTTCAGATATCTCAGACGCCATGGCCTGCTTTTTGCTACGAAAACCCAGCCATCTACTCACTCACCAGGGGTGGATGAGAAACTGCACCCCAGCCTGAGGGACTGCCCCACATCTGCAACCAAATCCGTCTGTCACTGAATTCTGTAATCTCCGTGTCTTTGTGCATTGTGTATGTATAGTACTCCCAATTCTTATATTTAATACGGTGTGTCTCTCACAATCTTTGTGTCTGTCTGCTGTAAATATGTGGCACGCAAGTCTGCATGCACGGTGTCTGTTTTGCCATTTTACTCTAACCATTATATTTTTGTGTGTGACAACTCTGACAAGCATGTTCTCCTATGGGGCACGAAGTACATAAAGAGGAATGAAGAAGTCCACGTTTGAGGCTCGCGTCCAGGGTGGATTATTGAAGTGCCATCTGACACGTGACAAGTTTCTCCTGTTTGCACGGCGACTTCAACATTGTGTACTGTGATCAGAGGTAGGTAACCTTAGGCAGTTCAGATGCTGTGAATTACATATTTGCCAGCATTATGGGAGGTGTAGTCCAAAACATCTGGAATACCGAATGTGTATGAATGAAAAGTATGGTGTGTGTGAATGGTCAGTAACAAGGGTTGAAGCCTTGACGTGGCGTTACTGCTCACATGTGTATTCATGTGCCAATTCAACCAATGTGAGTCACTGTAATACTTATAAGGTAACCAAAAGTACTGTGATTGTGGAGAATGAAACGCCTGTATCACCTACACACTGCTTACACTGTGACCGTATCTCCTATACACTGCTTACACTGTGACCGTATCCTATACACTGCTTACAGTTTGACCGTATCTCCTAAACACTGCTCATACTGTGACCGTATCTCCTATACACTGCTCATACTGTGACCGTCTCTCCTATACACTGCTTACACTGTGACCCTATCGCCTATACACTGCGACCCTATCACCTATACACTGCTTACACTGTGACCGTATCTCCTATACACTGCTTACACTGTGACCGTATCTCCTATACACTGCTTACACTGTGACCGTATCTCCTATACACTACTTATACTGTGACCGTATCTCCTAAACACTGCTCATACTGTAAGCACAGACATGCTTTTATTCAAAATTGAAAGCGCTCGACCATTCTTTCTATTCTACGCCTCCAATCTCCAACATTGACATTGTCGTTTGTAATAATATAAAATAAGTAATATGCTTTCTGATTACGATTTGGTGAGACAAGAGACTATTGGATACTGAAGGGCTGTACTGCAGTGTCGGCTCTAGACTTGGCGAGGCCTTAGGCGAAACTCATACATGAGACCCCACGAAGAACACCATTAGTGAAGAAAAAATAGCAGTTGACTTTGTGTATAAGAAGCTGTAGATATATTGATGGGGGAGCTTTCAGCACTGGATACACAGAGCTAGTCTCTGTATACATCGTTTCATTGTCTACCTGAGTGTGTGTCTGACAGTGAGTATCCTTGTATCTGTATGAATGTTTCTCTGAGCATGTGTATGTTTGTGTACTGACTGGCCTTTGGCACTGAGTTTATGGCGAAGCTATGTTTTATGACGGTGGGTATAATGATTGCCTTTGGGGGGTGACAGGGCGAGTAAAGGGGTAACTGTGGCAGGGTGAGTGTAAAAGAGCAGGAGGGTGCCAGCGTGTTGAGGGTTGACAGTGTGTATGGAGGGAGGTGCCAGAGTGTGGAGAGTGGTGCTCGTGTGTACGGGGAGTGGTGGCCATGTGGGGAGGGTGACATAGTGTGAGGGGGAGGGTGATGGGGGAATGACAGAGTAAGCAGGGGGTGACGTAATGTGAGAGTATGGGTGACAGAGTAAGGGTGGGTGACATAGTGTGAGGAGGGTGACAGAGTGAGGGGGTGTTGGTGAGGTTGACCGTAAGAGGGGGGTGACAAGGGGTGATAAGGTGAGGTGACAGTAAGGGAGGGGTGACAGGGTGTGGGGGGCTGACAGGGTGAGAGGGGGGTGACAGGGGGATGACAGAGTAAGAGGGGGGTGACAATAACAATATCTGATGTTAAGCCACATGTGCAATTATTATGTAAATAATGGACAACATACTTTTTAAATTTTGTTAAATTAGAAATTAAATATTGTTTGACTTTTTTTATATTGCCACTTTTAAAAAGATTAAAACTCTTAATTTTTAAATCTACAGTAATTTGTCTGTTATAACGTTAACCTGTTAATTATTGTGGGACAGTGGAGAGAAAACCCAAACTGGGACTCTACCAAACAATCCAGGACTGTTAGGAAATATGGCTTTGTAACAACATTTGATAATTTATGGTACATATAGGTCCTCTTGTCACTGTGCCTATGCATAGTTTTGCTTATAAATGTGATGACTTTCAAAAGATAGCAATAAGCATAGTAAGAAATTGCTCTTTAAAAGCCCACGTCATCTCGTTTAACCCCTTAAGGACCAAACTTCTGGAATAAAAGGGAATCATGACATGTCACACATGTCATGCGTCCTTAAGGGGTTAAATGGTTTGGGTGCAGTGCCAATGTCCCCTTAACCCTGCAATGTTAAAGGGACACTCCAGGCACCCAGATCACTTCTGCTTATTGGAGTGGTCTGGGTGCCAACTCCCACTACCCTTAACCCTGCAAGTGTAATTATTGCAGTTTTTTATAAACTGCAATAATTACCTTGCAGGGTTAACTCCACCTCTAGTGGCTGTCTACTAGACAGCCACTAGAGGTCACTTCCTGCATCATAGCACAGATTATCTGTGCTAGAGCGTCGCTTGACGTCTTCACGCTGTGTGAGGACCTCCAGCGTCGCTCTATTCCCCATAGGGAAGCATTGAAATTCATTTTCAATGCTTTCCTATGGGGTGCGCCAATGCGCATGCGCAGCATTGCCGCGCATGCGCATTAGTTCTCCTGGGCCGGTGGGCGGGATCAGTCTCGCCCACCGGCCGACGGAGGAAGAAGGTGGAGCGGCGGGGGAGGAGCAGGCAGCGACGTGGGACATGTCGCTGCCTGAGGTAAGTGACTTAAGGGGTTTTCACCCCTTCAGTAACCGGGGATTGGTGGGTGGGAGGGAGAGGGACCCTCCAGTGCCAGGAAAACGGATCGTTTTCCTGGCACTGGAGTTTCCCTTTAACCCCTTAAGGACACATGACGTGTGTGACATGTCATGATTCCCTTTTATTCCAGAAGTTTGGTCCTTAAGGGGTTAAATATTGCAGTTTCTGAGAAACCTACAATGGGACGCAGCAAGTGCTGGTATTATTTGTAGCTAAGTAACACAAATTACATGTTAAGGTGTCAGCAAAATACTTTAATTTCTTCTTAATATGCAGTTTACACTTTATATGTATAGTGGAAAACATATAAAAGTCAAATTTGGAAACTGGTTAAGAAAAGTCACACTGTGGTATCCAAGAAGGAGAAAGTTCAATCACATGTAAAGAAAGGCTGTATGGCATTAGGAAGGCAGTATCTTAATAATATAATGGTCTCTTTCCCTGGACGGTCCACGATTCTTAATCACTGGAAAATGAAGGTTGTATCATGTCTGCAGCATGCATTCCGAAGCAGCCATATGGAAGTTTTCTATAGAAGAAGGTACGGTAATCTCTTCTGTTTGAGCAGGTCGAGGTTAATGGTGGTGGGTTTGTCTCTGGCACTGGAACCATCAGTAAAGGAGTGTAAAATGGAGAGGATCACCTTGTTCTTCCCACAAATGTAAGAAAACACAGAACAGAAGATTGAGGACAGTGGTTAACAAATCAATGAAACACTAAAACTAACTTGAAAAAATAACATTCACAGTGTAAGCAGTGTTTAGGCGATACGGTCACAGTGTAAGCAGTGTATAGGAGATACGGTCACAGTGTAAGCAGTGTATAGGAGATACGGTCACAGTGTAAGCAGTGTATAGGAGATACGGTCACAGTGTAAGCAGTGTTTATGGGATACGGTCACAGTGTAAGCAGTGTATAGGCGATAGGGTCACAGTGTAAGCAGTGTATAGGAGATACGGTCACAGTATGAGCAGTGTATAGGAGATACGGTCACAGTATGAGCAGTGTTTAGGAGATACGGTCAAACTGTAAGCAGTGTATAGGATACGGTCACAGTGTAAGCAGTGTATAGGAGATACGGTCACAGTGTAAGCAGTGTGTAGGTGATACAGGAGTTTCATTCTCCACAATCACAGTACTTTTGGTTACCTTATAAGTATTACAGTGACTCACATTGGTTGAATTGGCACATGAATACACATGTGAGCAGTAACGCCACGTCAAGGCTTCAACCCTTGTTACTGACCATTCACACACACCATACTTTTCATTCATACACATTCGGTATTCCAGATGTTTTGGACTACACCTCCATAATGCTGGCAAAGATGTAATTCACAGCATCTGAACTGCCTAAGGTTACCTACCTCTGATCACAGTACACAATGTTGAAGTCGCCGTGCAAACAGGAGAAACCTGTCACGTGTCAGATGGCACTTCAATAATCCACCCTGGACGCGAGCCTCAAACGTGGACTTCTTCATTCCTCTTTATGTACTTCGTGCCCCATAGGAGAACATGCTTGTCAGAGTTGTCACACACACAAAAATATAATGGTTAGAGTAAAATGGCAAAACAGACACCGTGCATGCAGACTTGCGTGCCACATATTTACAGCAGACAGACACAAAGATTGTGAGAGACACACCGTATTAAATATAAGAATTGGGAGTACCATACATACACAATGCACAAAGACACGGAGATTACAGAATTCAGTGACAGACGGATTTGGTTGCAGATGTGGGGCAGTCCCTCTGGCTGGGGTGCAGTTTCTCATCCACCCCTGGTGAGTGAGTAGATGGCTGGGTTTTCGTAGCAAAAAGCAGGCCATGGCGTCTGAGATATCTGAAACAAAATATTTTGTAGTCAAACCAGGGCTGTACACATCTAACACACAGGCCCCACATACTGCATAGCCCCCCATTTAGTACACTGCCCACCCCCCCACATCTAACGCACAATCCCCCCATCTAACACACAGCACCCTAATACACTGCCTCCCACATCTAACGCACAGCCCCCTAATACACAGCACAGACCGCCCCAACTTACAGCACAGACCGCCCAATACTGCACAGTCCCCCCAATACTGCACAGACCCCCCCAATACTGCACAGATCCCCCCAATACTGCACAGATCCCCCCAATACTGCACAGATCCCCCCAATACTGCACAGTCCCCCCAATACTGTCCAGACCCCCCCAATACTGTCCAGACCCCCCCAATACTGTCCAGACCCCCAATACTGTCCAGACCCCCCCACACCCCCACCCATAGAGTATAGAACCCACCCATACTGTCCAGACCCCCCATACTGTACAGACCCCCAATACTGTCCAGACCCCCCCACACTGTACAGACCCCCATACCCTCCAGACCCCTCATACAGTACAGAACCCCCCAATACTATACAGTCCCCCCAATACTGTTCAGACCCCCCAATACTGTACAGACCCCGCAATACTGTACAGTCCCCCCATACTGTCCAGACCCACCCCCATACTGTACAGACCCCCAATACTGTCCAGACCCCCCACACTGTACAGACCCCCCATACCTTCCAGACCCCCCATACAGTACAGAACCCCCCATACTGTCCAGACCCCCCCATACTGTACAGACCCCCAATACTGTCCAGACCCCCCCACACTGTACAGACCCCCATACCCTCCAGACCCCCCATACAGTACAGAACCCCCCAATACTGTACAGTCCCCCCATACAGTACAGAACCCCCCAATACTGTACAGTCCCCCCATTCTGTCCAGACCCCCATACAGTACAGAACCCCCCAATACTGTACAGTCCCCCCATACTGTCCAGACCCCCCCATACAGTACAGAACCCCCCCAATACTGTACAGTCCCCCCCATACTGTCCAGCCCCCCATACAGTACAGAACCCCCCCAATAATGTACAGTCCCCCATACTGTCCAGACCCCCCATACAGTACAGAACCCCCAATACTGTACAGTCCCCCCATACTGTCCAGACCCCCCCATACAGTACAGAACCCCCTAATACTGTACAGTCCCCCCATACTGTCCAGCCCCCCCATACAGTACAGAACCCCCCCAATACTGTACAGTCCCCCCATACTGTCCAGCCCCCCCATACAGTACAGAACCCCCAATACTGTACAGTCCCCCCATACTGTCCAGCCCCCCATACAGTACAGAACCCCCCAATACTGTACAGTCCCCCCATACTGTCCAGCCCCCCCCATACAGTACAGAACCCCCCAATACTGTAAAGTCCCCCCATACTGTCCAGACCCCCCCAATACTGTACAAACCCCCCCAATACTGTACAGACCCCCCATACCCTCCAGACCCCCCATACAGTACAGAACCCCCCAATACTGTACAGACCCCCCCTCCATACAGCACAGTCCCCCCTGATGGCTGAGAGTGTTGGGAGCGAGGCTTACCTGAGAGATGTCAGAATGCAGACACCGCGCATGCGCACTCAGGGGTAGGAGATTTCTTAGCAGAAGATATGGCCATCAGATTTCTATACCCCTCAGTGCGCATGCGTGGCGCCCGAGGCTGTCCTGGCTGGGTAGGCGCGTGCGCAGTGTGGGGCAGGGAGATCGGATGAATGTTCGGCTGAACAGATCTCCCTGGCCGCTGGTGCGCACGCGCGCTGTCTGTGCCCGACGGGAGTACTTAGGCGCGCGTGCGCACTGGCCCATTAGATCCCCTACCTCCTCCCCCCTGTGGCTGCTAGCGCAGGCGTAGTGTGGGTTTCGCGCATGCGCATTAGGTAGCCAGCGCTCCCGAACTGTCTGAAATTTTCACCAACCTGTTATTCTGCGCCTGCGCAGCGCTGCGCTCCTCCTCCTCCAGCTGTGTCCGGTGCGGCCGCGTCACTTCCGGTGCGGCCGCGTCACTTCCGGTATAGCATTCTGACAAGGTATAGAGATCTGATAGAACACCGGCGTGCACAGCGGTGGATGCTTTTCTCCAGGTGTGGCCTTCGCAGGGAGCGTATGCGTTTCCTCCGTTCGCTATGATTCCCAGGGTATTGCTACAAATTCGACGTCAGTGTGTGTCCTTGGTGTTGCTGACTCCACTATGGCAGAGTCAAGCCTGGTTTCCGGAGCTCCTGGATCTCTCCTGTCGGGCTCCTCTTCTTTTACCGTCCCCTCGAATGCTCCTCTCGGACTCCCGGGGCAACCCTCATCCCCTAGTGGGAGACGGCCACCTACTCCTGGTGGCCTGGAATCTTTCAGGGGTGCCTGGAATGTCGAGGCGTTATCGCAATCGGCTAGAGACCTTCTCTGGGATTCCTGGACTCCCGGGACGAGGAGGTGCTATCTCTCAGCATGGGGTTCCTGGTGTCGCTGGTGTTTGGAACGGGATACCGATCCCTTTACAGGTCCTGTATCTAGCGTGCTGAATTTCTTGTCTCATCTCTTTGACCTCGGTTGGTCATACCGCTCGGTTAACGTGGCTAGGTCAGCTATCTCGGCGGCGCATGTCCCACTTAGAGGTTTTCCCATCGGCCCTCCGGCGCCCAAGTACTCTTCCCTCTGGGATGTACGTTTGGTTTTGGCGTTCCTTCGGGATTGGCCTGATAACCAGGACCTTTCTCTTCGCCAGCTTTCAGCAAAATTTGCCCTCTTGTTATGTCTGGTCTCGTTCAGACGTGTTTCGGATGTCCGGGCCTTCGATGTTGACGCTTTCTCGTTTTCTCCAGAGGGGGTCTCCTTCAAGGTGGTTAGACGTACCAAGTCGGATTCGACGGTTGTATCATACCCTTACTTCAAGGATTCGCCTAAGCTTTGTGTAGCGAAGGCACTGGCTCGTTATGTTGCAGTTACCGCTCCTTTGCGCTCTTCTCATTCTTGACAGTTGTTGATTTCGTATGTCAGACCCCACAAGCCGGTCTCGTCCCCTACCCTGGCTCGATGGATAAGATGGCTTTTGGCTCTGGCGGGCGTGAATGCGACCTTCGGAGCGCATTCGGTTAGGGGCGCCGCAGCTTCCGGAGCCTTTATGGCGGGCGCTTCCCTTCAGGACATTTTGCGTTCGGCGGACTGGTCCCGTGAAGAGACTTTTCGCCAATTCTACTTTAGACTGTCGGACCATGCTTCTTTTGCTTTGCTGTCGGAGCGTTAAAAAAGCCTCCTGTCATGCTATAAAATTGTAGATTATACTAGCTTTAGTGTAACTATAATCTTAATTTTATTAATGACAGGAGGCGAATATTTCCCACCCAGTTTGGTTTCTCCCCCCCTTGTTTGGATGGTGTACTTTCTATTGTGTCTCTGTTGACTTCTGGTAGCCTGGGCTAGGTTGGTGGTCTAGAGTTTTGTATGGGGAAGTTGGGGGAGGTGGCTGGTATATTGTATTGCCGGTGATTGGTTATGGATTTCATGTATTTTATACTGTCAGTACTGGATCTTGGGATTTATGTTTTATCAGTACATTTCGTTCACTAATCAGTGTTTTTCGACTCTGTTTATTTCGTTTCAGTTTAAGGGTTGGACTACAGTTCAAGGAATCAACGGCGTTGCAGGATGAAGCTCAAGATAACTTCCATTCTCCAAAATTTTTTCAAGATGTTATTCATTGTTATGTTATATATTTTTAATTTAATTGGTTTTCTGGCATTGTTGTGTACGTTGTGTTGTCGCAGTGTGAAAGAGGAAATGGTGGCTTAAGAGGAGCTTTATATAGATGCCTTATTTTTTTGTCTTTGGTGTTTATCTCTCTATGTTAATGTGCTGCTGTGGAGTTATAGTAAAGAGAGACTTAAGCAAATATTCGCCTCCTGTCATTAATAAAATTAAGATTATAGTTACACTAAAGCTAGTATAATCTACAACTATAAAGCAGGGCTTGTGGGACAAGAACATTATGGAACTGAATTGATGTGATCATGGTTGGGAGAGGGTGAGGACATTATGGAGTTGGGGCTGTTGTGATTTGGGTAATTTGACTAGGAATGGATGTAATGTAATTAGTACTATCCTACAAAAATTATAGACTGTTGTAAGTATACAGTATGAACATAAAGGAATATTAAAGGATCACTATAGGGTCAGGAACACAAACATGAATTCCTGACCCTATAGTGTTACAACCACCATCTAGCCCTCCTGGCCCCTCATGCCTCCATAAATATATCAAAATCCTGCTGTATTCAAGTCTGAAGCTGTAACTCTGCCTGCTGTTTGACTCAGAAAAACAAGCAGTATGCTGACATCATCAGAAGTGGTAGCCTGATCCAACCTCAATGCTTCTCCATAGGATTGGCTGAGACTGACAAAGAGGCAGATCAGGGGCAGAGCCAGCATGATTCAAACACAGCCCTAGCCAATCATCATCTCCTCATGGCGATGAATTGAATCAATGAATCTCTATGAGGAAAGTTCAGTGTCTGCATGCAGAGGGAGGAGATACTGAATGTTTGAATACATTTTAGGCAGCCATGACCCTGGAAGGATCTCTAACAGCCATCTGAGGAGTAGCCAGTGAAGTTATCACTAGGCTGTAATGTAAACACTGCATTTTCTCTTTACAGCAAAAAGCCTGAAGGTAATGATTCTATTCACCAGAACAAATTCAATAAGCTGTAGTTGCTCTGGTGACTAGAGTGTCCCTTTAAAGTAAATTTTTGTTCCATTATATATGAGATAAGCACACTTCCGTTTTAAACCTAACTTTCTGCCATTGATTGGTGTGACCCTAAGTTTAGTGTAATTTCTCCAAAGAATGTAAAAACAGGAACTTAATAACAATGAAAGAATTGCATCAATTCAGCTGCACCAGAAGCTGATATGAATCCTGTGTGATAGAAACATATCGCAATATTTAATGGTGTTATTAAATGTAGAAAATAATCCAGGCACTCCAACGAATTCCAAAGTAAGGCAATTTTATTAGAACCAGGAACTACACAGCAACGTTTCGACCCCTTAGGGCCTTTATCAAGCTACTGAAGCACATACACAGTACACAATATATAGGTAATAATAAACACATAAACAAAACATAATTGTCTCTCCAATAATAATCTCATATATTACGGGTGTCAAGAAACACAGAATAACTCAGCCAATAAAACCTAAGTTTGTTAGTCATTAAGTTTAATTGCTTAATTATGAACAAGTTGTATCAAATAACTTTTAATGAAATAAGATAATTTAGCCTATATTAGGAGCACCAGAGAAACGCTAGGTACTTACATTTCCGGGTCCAGTCACATGGATTAGATCATGTGACCATCTCCAACCAACCAAACGCAACTACTAATGCCGGTCACATGATCCGGTAAAGCCGAATCACAATAGCGCACGAATGCGCATGCACAAGAAGGTGTACCCATACCGCGCATACGCCGAATCACGCATGCGCAATACCCCACACCACACAAAAAAAATTAAACAAGATACAGCCATAGTGCGCACGCGCCAGATCGCGCATGCGCAATACGGCACATCATAAGGCAAAAAGACACCTAAATAATACATAAATGTCACGGCATATCGATTAAAACAAGAAAGATGTTATGTAAATATATACCCAACGTCTCATAAAGAGGCACAACTTGTAAATTACGGTACTGTTAAATATGTAATAGTAACAATAGACTAAATGCTAATCCAGTTTAAGTCATAATTAGCCATATATTATTATTATTAAATGTCATATAATAGACACTAATATAATTATTAAACACATTACAAAATGGCTGATTTAACTCCTGTTTTCAAATGACAACCCCAATAGTGGATAATATATAAAATATGAAGTTCATCAAAAATAGTTTAATGGTGTGTCCGGGACTAAGCTGCTGAAAGGTAGTAGTTTCTACCATTAGGGAACTCCTATATTCAAAAAAACTACACCCTGCTTTTGGTGAGTGTTCCTCTCAGTCATTGAACTGTGCAGTTTAACATTAATTTCTTAGAGAGCTCTGATTAGTGAAGCCAATCACAGAACAATATTAGAACAGGCTGATTGGGATTACAAATTAAAATGTACAGTGACACAAAGTAAAAGCTTCTTAGCAGGGTTTTATATGTAAGCAATCCTCACAACATGCTTGGGAGCTGTGTTTAATAGCACTATAAATGTATTACCAAATAAAAAGTGAAGGTTGAATAAAAAAAAAGGTCAAAAACAAGAGTGGTTGGTCCCCTGTTTAGTTTAAGAGCCTTCACTCACGGGACATGGGTGGGGGCTTGAGGGGGACACTATGTTCTCCCACTTTTTAATCGTTATATGAGGTGCCCCATCATGGGGGCATGGGGCCCTTTATTGGATTAGGGGGGCTGCTCACTGTTTAGTATACATGTCTCTAGTAGGGGCAGGAGGGAGATTTTAACATCCCTTATTTACTAATGCTAAGTAGCCATGTGCATTGGGAAAATATTCAGCTCAGTTCGGCATTCCGAAATTCGGGACTTCATCAATTCGTGACTTCGACACTTCGGAACTTCGGCACTTCGGCACTTGAACACTTCGGAACTTTGGCACTTCGGCACTTCGGCAATTCGGATCTTAACACTTCGGAACTTCAGCACTTCGGCAACATCGGCAGTTCGGAACTTCGGCAACTTCGGAACTCTGGCATTTCAGGACTTTTGTTGCAGCCGCTTGGTAGATAACTCCATAATTCCCATGGTATTAGGGAGTTATCTACCAAAAGGCTGAAAGACCTAAATTGGTCTTTCAGCCAAATTTACTAATACTAAGTAAAAATTACTTAGTATTAGTAAATTGTGCCCCTACTCGCAATACCGCGAGTAGGGGCATGTCTATTAAACAGTGAGCAGCTGTGGCTGCTCACTGTTAAAAAAAAAAAGGTACCTCTTCCCTGAGCGGGTGGGGGCCCTAAAGTAAAAAAAGGGGGGAGTACTTATTGTCCTCCCCACCAGCCCCCACCCCTGAGCGGCGGTGGGGGCCCTAAACAAGAATAAGGGGGGACCTAATGTCCTCCCCACTGGCCCCCACCCCTGAGCGGTGGGTGGGAGCCTAAACAGGAATAAGGGCACTGGCCCCCACCCCTGAGTGGTGCGTGGGGGCCCTAAATGCAAATTTGGGGGGACCTAATGTCCTCCCCCTGACCCCACCCCTGAGCGGTGGGTGGGGGCCCTAAACAAGAATAAGGGGGGGACCTATTGTCCTCCCCCCTGGCCCCCACCACTGAGCGGCGGGTGGGGGTCCTAAAAAAAATGGGGGGGACCTTATGTCCTCCCCCTGGCCCCCACCCCTGAGCGGCGGGTGGGTGCCCTAAATACAAATGGGGGGGACCTATTGTCCTCCCTCTGGCCCCCACCCCTGAGTTGTGGGTGGGGGCCCTAAACAAGAATAAGGGGGGGACCTAATGTCCTCCCCCCTGGCCCCCACCCCTGAGCGGTGGGTGGGGGCCCTAAATGAAAATTTAACCCCCCTCCCCAGGTAACTAGGGGTCCCCAAACCCCAAGTCACCCCCTCCCCCCAAAAATAAACTCCTACCTACCCTCCTCACCCTAAAAATAATGAGGCAGGACCATTTAACTAAGTACCTGTAAAAATAAAAATAAACTTACCATTCAATGTTTTCTTTCTTCTAAAATCTTCTTTTCTCAGCCCCAAAAAAGGGCAAATAAAAATCCATAATAACCGACGCAATAAAAAAAAAAAAAAATCCATCTTCACCCGGCGAGGGCTCCACGCAGACTGAGCTCTGCAGGGCAGGGCAAGGCTTATAAATCCTTGCCCCGCCCTGCAATTAGGCTCAGAGCACTCTGATTGGTGGGTTGCAGCCGCTTGGTAGATAACTCCATAATTCCCATGGTATTAGGGAGTTATCTACCAAAAGGCTGAAAGACCTAAATTGGTCTTTCAGCCAAATTTACTAATACTAAGTAAAAATTACTTAGTATTAGTAAATTGTGCCCCTACTCGCAATACCGCGAGTAGGGGCATGTCTATTAAACAGTGAGCAGCTGTGGCTGCTCACTGTTAAAAAAAAAAGGTACCTCTTCCCTGAGCGGGTGGGGGCCCTAAAGTAAAAAAAGGGGGGAGTACTTATTGTCCTCCCCACCAGCCCCCACCCCTGAGCGGCGGTGGGGGCCCTAAACAAGAATAAGGGGGGACCTAATGTCCTCCCCACTGGCCCCCACCCCTGAGCGGTGGGTGGGAGCCTAAACAGGAATAAGGGCACTGGCCCCCACCCCTGAGTGGTGCGTGGGGGCCCTAAATGCAAATTTGGGGGGACCTAATGTCCTCCCCCTGACCCCACCCCTGAGCGGTGGGTGGGGGCCCTAAACAAGAATAAGGGGGGGACCTATTGTCCTCCCCCCTGGCCCCCACCACTGAGCGGCGGGTGGGGGCCCTAAAAAAAATGGGGGGGACCTTATGTCCTCCCCCTGGCCCCCACCCCTGAGCGGCGGGTGGGTGCCCTAAATACAAATGGGGGGGACCTATTGTCCTCCCTCTGGCCCCCACCCCTGAGTTGTGGGTGGGGGCCCTAAACAAGAATAAGGGGGGGACCTAATGTCCTCCCCCCTGGCCCCCACCCCTGAGCGGTGGGTGGGGGCCCTAAATGAAAATTTAACCCCCCTCCCCAGGTAACTAGGGGTCCCCAAACCCCAAGTCACCCCCTCCCCCCAAAAATAAACTCCTACCTACCCTCCTCACCCTAAAAATAATGAGGCAGGACCATTTAACTAAGTACCTGTAAAAATAAAAATAAACTTACCATTCAATGTTTTCTTTCTTCTAAAATCTTCTTTTCTCAGCCCCAAAAAAGGGCAAATAAAAATCCATAATAACCGACGCAATAAAAAAAAAAAAATCCATCTTCACCCGGCGAGGGCTCCACGCAGACTGAGCTCTGCAGGGCAGGGCAAGGCTTATAAATCCTTGCCCCGCCCTGCAATTAGGCTCAGAGCACTCTGATTGGTGGGTTTAAGCCATCCAATCAGAGTGCTCTGACAGGTAAATGAAGAGACTGACAGGTAAGTCTCTACATTTACCTGTCACAGCACTCTGATTGGTTGGTTTGAAATCCACCAATCAGAGTGCTCTGTGTCATTTTACACAGGTGGGAAAATTCTTTGGAATTTTCCCACGCTGTGTAATTTGACTCATAACTCTATGATTGGTGGATTAAGTAACCAATCAGAGCTTACAGCTGAATCCTGTCTATGTTTGTATACTTTTTATTTGAAATTGTATACAGTGTAACATTCTTCTTCTTTCACTGGGTAAGTATATTCGTACTTAGGCAATACTGTGCTTCGGAACTTCGGCACTTTGACACCTCGGAACTTCGGCAACTTCGGAACTTCGGCACTTCAGCAATTCGGCACTTCGGAACTTCGGCACTTCAGCATTTCGGCACTTCGGCACAACACAGAGGAGGGTCATGACTACTGACCCATCATCCATGTCCCCAACGTTACCCCCCAATAACACGCCGGACACCTTCTTAGTGGATAAGGGCAACAGCTACAGCTTTTATTATCCGGTTGCCCAACAGACAGTTCCCTTAACCTTTGTCCATGAGTCTAAACAGTCGACACTTGCCATCCGCTCCCGTACGGGCTTGTCATGAGCCCCCCAAAGTGAATCTTCGTCTTTTCCTTTGCGCTGTCCAGGATACCACCACGGCAATGCCCTCCTTGCGCGCCCTACTCCGTGCCCGTATCATGGCCCCCCCCCCCCCCCCCCTGCTGACGGTGCAACTTCATTTCTTGACTGGAGTCCCACATTGAATACGCCCAATCCTACCGGTGACAGGTACACCCCATCCCCCCGCATGACATTAGAATTGTCCCCTTCCAGTTCAAAGTGGCGAACTACCACTCCCTCATGTGTCGAATAAATCTCAAGACCGTCATGTTGACTTTCTTCCTGCACCTCTCTAAGCCTTTCCTATATGCACTCACCCGCCATACTGGGCATGATCCCAGCATTATCCCCTTATCCCCCTCCAACGTACACACACTGACTCATAGGGAAAACCCAAGTTATAACCATATACTCTGTCTTCCACGCGCCTGGCTGCCCAGTACACATAGGAGTGCCCCATTATCCATGTGAAGCGCTGCCCACAACCTAGAAGGGAAGAACAGACATAAAAACCACCCGCCATTGAGAATAACATAAAAAACAAAACTGAGAGAGAATGGGAAGGGGGAGGAGAAACTGATAAACATCATCATAAAATATGCGGGCGCACATATAGCTGATACCGGCCCGATTTCAACCGCCCCAATCTTTTTAAAGCCTCCGTGGGGAGACCCATCTGACTCGCCTGAGTCGCCTCCCCTATACGGAAGAAGTGCGACGTGTATTGGCTAGGCTCCAATCCAACCTCCCTCACGCATAACTGCAGAATCCTGGAGTACTGGAACCGACTCAGCGACGTTCCATCCTGGTGAATCAGAAGGGAGCCCTCCCCCTCACCCCAAAACCTGAGATACTCCCTTATGAGCCGGTCTGGGCAATATAAGCCCCCCGTAACTCCGCTATGAACCTTTGCTCCCCTGCCTGATCCGTCTTTGACCATCGTATCATGAGAACTATCCCCGAAGCTGTCAGAGCCAAATCCGCTCTCTGTAACCATGATTGCGTCAAGGCCAAGGGAGCCACCAGTTCCCTAATCTGAAGCGCGTCAAAGAAGCATAACAAAAAGGCCACCCTAAATAGCCGCACCTCATATCTAGACGAACTCACCTGAGGAAGGACAGCTTCACCAGCACCTCGATTGAGATCGGCCGATGCGTGTCTGGTTGTCAACAACGGAGCCATCCTTTTACCACCCGAGTAACGAAAAAGACCTTGGATACGTCCTCCCACCCAAACCATTGACATAAAAAGGACAGAGCGGACAAGTAATGACTCACAATTGATACTGTCTTACCTGCCGTGCATAGTTACTCCAAGAGCTCCAACGTCGCACTCAACCTACCCGTCACAACTGACAGACCCCTAGCCGATCTCATGCCACACCAACGATGCCATACTGCTGTGTACGACCTCCAGGATGACTCCGAGAGAGATCCTCTGACCAACCTCCTCAAATGTCTGAAGTCAGGTCCCATAATTCTTGCAGACATCGCTCTCCTGTCTGGCCCATCTCTGTGGTCGGATCCTGAAATCGGTCATACTGAAACAGAGAAAGAGAGTCGGCGATGACATTCAACACACCGGAACATGGAATGCTACTATTCACACATTATGGCATGGCTCAATAGAACTAACTGCCTAAGCAGCGCTAGCACCGGAGGTGACGCAGATGTAGACAGATTAATAACATTGACAACCCCTATGTTGTCCGTGTGCACGACTACCTTCCATTTGGCCAGCTCCTCGCCCCACAGCTCCATCGCCACCCCTATGGGGAAGAGCTCCAGGAACGTAAGATTGCCAATCAGCTCACTGTCATTCCACTGATGCGGTCAGGCTTCCGCGCACCAACGACCGTGAAATTACGCGCCAAAACCCACGGACCCCGATGCGTCAGTGAATAACTCGAGATCCGTATTTGACAC
Source organism: Pelobates fuscus (assembly GCF_036172605.1). Lineage (NCBI taxonomy): Eukaryota > Metazoa > Chordata > Amphibia > Anura > Pelobatidae > Pelobates > Pelobates fuscus. The sequence continues at coordinate 270,048,300 of NC_086317.1, read as the reverse complement.
CGCGGGATGCAACCAACATGACTGACCATTTATACATACCAAAGAAGGAACTCCACGTCTGAAGATCATCCCGCAGTCGATCGGTAATCTAAATAAAGTGAAAGGGCTGACGCACTCCCACCGTCGCCAAGGACAAACGCAGACAGAACGCCCGGCACATAGAGAGCACCCGACATGCAAAATTGAGGGGACCTAACAGCACCTGCAACTGCCGCAGCTGCACTTTTTTGGCACCTTTCACCATATCTACCAAAAGGAGTAACTGCTCCAACTTGTCTTCTGGGAGACAAAATAACATGCACCTACTATCAATCTCTATTCTCAGGTAAGATAGGATCTCCACTGGTTCCACCGTATTCTCCTCCACCAGGGGAACCCCGAACTCCGCTGTGAATTTCTGAAAAGACTCCAAGAGATGGACGCACGTGTCCAACCCCTGAGTGCCGACGAACAAAAAGTCATCCAAATAGTGAGTAACTGGCGAACCTGTTCTACGACCCATTCCAGAAACAATGCAAACATCTCAAAGTACGAACACGAGATAGCACAGCCCATAGGCAAACACATATCAAAGAAGAGAGAACCATTAAACTGACAACCTAATAAATGAAAACAGTCCGGATGAACCGGAAGGAGCCAAAATGTGGACTCAATATCTGACTTAGCCAGCAGAACCCCAGCCTGGCCTCCCGAACCAATTCGAGAGCCCTGTCAAAAGAGGCGTACTGGACTCGAGACACCTCTTTATCAATATCATCAGTCACAGACCCGCCCGCCGGGTAGGACAGGTGGTGAATGAGACGAAAAGCCCTTGGATCCTTTTTGGGCACAAAGCCCAATGGAGAGACCTGTAAATTGTGGAAGGGCGGAACGTCGAACGGGCCAGCCATGCGCCCCATGCAAACCTCCTTCTCCAACTTCTCTGCTAAAATACCCTCCATACCAGGCCCGGACTGGCCATCGGGCACACCGGGCAAATGCCCGGTGGGCCGCGGTGGCCATGGGCCGAGGCCGGCAGGGGAAGGTCCCAGGATCTCCCCTGCCGGTCTATGCAGGGCCGGCACTATCCGAGCGCCGGCCCCGCTGTTTTCAATGAAGGGCCGGTGAGGGAGATCAGAGATCTCCCTCACCGGCCCCCTTGGAGAGACATGCGGCTGGGGAGGGAGGGAGAGGACCCGGCGGAGCTCTATCTTGCAGCTCCGCCGGGTTCCTCTCGTGAGATCCGGCGCGTTGCCATGGCAACGACCGGATCTCGCGAGAGTGAACTCTAGCCCGCAGGCTAGAGTTCACTCACCCACTGGACCACCAGGGATGGTGTCGGAGTGCCGGTCCCCCCCACCCACTCACCAGCATGCCGGTCCCCCCCTCCCAGGCTAAAGGTAAGAAGGGAGGGGGGGACATAATGCATACTCTTTTATTTTATTTTACCCCCCCAACACTCAATCCCTTCTAACATTCACACACAGCACACACATCACTATCACACACAGCACTCTCACTCCCATCACACACAGCACTCTCACTCCCATCACTCACAGCACTCTCACTCCCATCACACTCAGCACTCTCACTCCCATCACACTCAGCACTCTCACTCCCATCACACTCAGCACTCTCACTCCCATCACACACAGCACTCTCACTCCCATCACACTCAGCACTCTCACTCCCATCACACTCAGCACTCTCACTCCCATCACACACAGCACTCTCACACCCATCACACATAGCACTCTCACACCCATCACACATAGCACTCTCACTCCCATCACACACAGCACTCTCACTCCCATCACACACAGCACTCTCACACACATCACATTTAGGACTCACACACACATCACACTCAGCACTATCACAAAACACATCATACACAGCACTCTCACACACATCACACACAGCACTCTCACACATCATCCACAGCACTATCACACTCGGCACTCTCACACACAGCACCCTCACACACATCACCCTCAGCACTCACACACATCATCCACAGCACTATCACACTCAGCACTCTCACACACATCACACTCAGGACTCACACACATCACACTCAGCACTATCACAAAACACATCATACACAGCACTCTCACACACATCATACACAGCACCCTCATACACAGCACCCTCACACACATCACACACAGCATCCATCATACACACATACTGCACCCCTCACATACACACCGAACCTCCCCAACACACTGCACCACACACATACACAATACTTCCAAATATATATATATATATATATATATATATATATACACACACTACATTCCTGACATACACACTCTGGATACCCTATACACACACTAGATTCCTTGTAAGCAAACACATACTACACCCCTAAACACACACTCTCTACAAACACTACATCACATATATATACACACACACACACACACTATAGCCTGTATGCACACACTTTCTACATCCCCTATACACACATTCTTTACAGACCCTAGCCACATATGCACTACATTACACCACAAACACAACACGACTAAAACCGACCTTATTACACAATACCACACCACAATCAGCTCACTCTATACACACACACACACACACACAATCCCACAAGCAGGCACTTTGAGAAGGGGGCGTGTTTGTCGTTAGTGACGACAAAACACACCCTCTCTGCACCGCCCCTTCTTAGTGGGCCGCTGTGATAAAAAAATGCCCGGGCCGAATTTTTATCCCAGTCCGGCCCTGCTCCATACCTACCACAGACTTCAAATTACCAGAAAGTGAGGGGGAATCTGAATACACAAATGGAATCTAGAATCCCACGGAAAAACTCCAATAGAATCTCAGTTGTCCGCCGGTTAGGATACAGGTCGAGTCACGGACGCATCCTCTGTCCTAGGCACGTCATCTCTGGTCATGTGCTGGCCTTGCTTACCTTTCCTGAAGCATCGCAACACTGGATGGGCTCTTCCACAATGGGAGCACTCGTGCTTAAACCTGCAAGTTCCGTACCACTTGCAGTTGCTCCCATTAAAGAGCCAGCAAGCGCCTTTGCGTTGTCCTGCTGATGCACCGGGCTGTGCACCGGCCCCACCTGAAAAGGGGGCTGGCCTCGAGGGGGTCATCAACAGTAGCCAAAAGCTGCTGTCCTGCACCCCAAAGTCCATACCTTGACTGAACGCCATCTTTTGCCGAAATTGCTGGTTGTAGCGGAACCAAGATTGCCCACCATATACCTTATACAAATAAGATCCACATACCCAAACAGTGCCTTCTCTGGGAAGATCTGTGACACTATGCTCATATATACCATAAACCATTGGAGACAATTTCCAAAGGTGCGGGGAATCTTACCTTTTTCTCCATCCACCATGTCCCCACGCCGCGGCCTGTGCACGGATTCCCGGTCAGGGGACACATGAGTTAACACATCTACAAACTCACCCTTCAGTATTTTATCTCTGACCTCCAGGGGAATATGAATCCCTAGAGGTGCCAGCTCGCAGCCTGACATGGGGGAACGACAAAACGCTCTCACCTGAATAACCTGCGCCTTAGCCTGTGCAACACCCTCTGGAAGCCTATCTAGGACTGTCCTAAGCAATCATAACACTTCCCCCTGCTCCGGCCTGTAACTATCTCCCTGATGCCCATGCTCACTTGACCCCTTTCTGTTCGCTAGCGCTTCCCACGCGCTGGCACAATACTCACCATTAGCAGTCTCAGGAACCACCACTGGAACTGTAGTCCTCCCCTCCTCTGATCCAGAATGGGCACTGCCCTCTTCGGAAGGAGATGCTGGGGACAGTGGCGTACACACGACCCATGGGGCCCCGGTGCGAAAATTGAGCCATGGGCCCCCCTCCGCGCTTATTCTGTGTGGGTCGGAACACATGGCGTTGGCCACCTGGTCGCAGGGGTCGCAGTGGTATGTACGCCAGTGCATGCAGATACACACACACTTAAAGGACCACTACCGACACCCAGATCACATCAGCTCAATGAAGTGGTGTGGGTGCCAGGTCCCTCTAGTTCTAACCCCGCAGCTGAAAACATAGCAGTTTCAGAGAAACAGCTATGTTTCACTGAGGGTTAATGCAGCTTTTAGTGGCTGTCTCACTGACAGCCGCTAGAGGAACTTCCGCAATTCTAACTGTAAAAATCACAGTAAGAAGATGCCGGATGTCCATAGGAAAGCATTGAGTAATGCTTTCCTATGGGCGGTTTGAATGTGCGCGCGGCTCTTGACGCGCATGCGCATTCGGAGCTGAGAGGCGGATCGGGGAGCTGGAAAAAGGTAAATGCTGGAGGGGTTTTAAACACACACACACTCTCACGAACAGACACATACACACTAGCTAACAGACACACACATTTACTGACAGAGACACACTAAGCGACATACATACAAACACACTCACTGACAGACACACATACCGACTCACAAAACATACACTCTCACTGACAAACACACACTCACTAACAGACATCAAACAGACTCACTAACAGATACACACAAACTCACACACTCAGTAACAGACATACACAGTAACACACTCACTGACACACACACACTCACTGACACACAACCTAACACACTCACTGACACTCACTAGCAGACACACACACAGTAACACACACACTGACACAAAAACTAACACACACACACACTCTAACACTAACACACATGTTTCTTTAAAATGTAATCCTCCAGCCTCCTTACCTTTGGGAGAGCTGAGGGGATTCCCTGGGGTCCAGTAGTGCTGCTGGGCGGCCGGTCGGTGGGCTGTCTGGCTGTCTGTCGGGCTGGCTGTCGGGCGCGCGAGAGAGCACTCTCCCCTGAGCGTTCTCTACTCAGATCCCTCATCATATGACGTCATATTCCGGCTCCGGCATCAGTGCAGTGTGCAAGGGAGCTGGGCAGAGAGCGCTCAGGGGAGAGTGCTCCCTCGTGCGCCCGCCAGACCGGTGACACCAGGGCCAGCCTCCCAGGGCACCTCTGGAGAAGAGGCTGGCCACACTGGTGTACATACCGGGTCACAGGTCGGGCGTGGCCCCCTGGTGGGCCGGGCCCGGTCGCAGCCGCAACCCCTGCGACCCCGGTATGTACACCACTGGCTGGGGACTCGCTGCCTCCTGTGCAGCGAACCGCTGTCTGTACCTGCTGCTCCTGACCTCTTGCGTTGGTTGATGCGCCCAGGCCTGGGACCGGCGCTCTCCTCTTCGCACTGTCGTCTCGTACTCATCCAGCGTTCCACAGTCGACTTCCGGTGCACGCATGCCACGTCGCGTGCGTGATGACGTCACTTCCGCTTCGGCTGGAAAAGACGCGCACGGACTGCACGATCTGCCGGCGGGCCTTCCGCCATTGCTGGGACTGCCATCTTTGGCCTCACCTGAGTCACCTCCCCTGGACCGTCTCCTGCACCCTGCGGCCACCGCTGCCGATGTCACCGTTCCGGATCTTCTGACGGCGACCCCCTGACTCTGCTGCTGCCTCCGATCACTGTTCCTCACCGGACTGGGGGATAAGCGCGATGGAGACCTGGACTGCCTAGCCCTCCGCCCGCCAGAAACTGCAACACCATCCGCTGTCCCTGAGGTCATATCTAGTCCAGACACCAGGGCCTCCAGCGCCCACGGCCATGGGATGCCTGGTAGGCCTGCAGGAGGGTAGCCATCCTTGAAGGGGTGTCACACTAGGTCTAAGCAGGCCTGTGGTTGGCCTAACAGCTTCTTTTGCTTGCAGAAATTTAGCAGGAAAATCCGGACAAAGTCAGTCTGCTCCTGTCCCTTGTCTCTTAATCTGATAATCAGTATCGACCTTGTAAATGATTGATATTACCGATAACTCACTCACCTCTCCCAATCACCTAATCCTGTCTTCTGCATCCGGAAATTCTAGTCACCAGCCGATAAAGTGCCACGTCGTGACCTCATGCCACCCCTATCTATGAGTCACTGTGTGAGACAGTGAATATTCTACTGTAATGTACTAGGCTGTCTGATAGTGATTTGAGTGTGACTACTATCAACAATCACACTCCTATCTGTAACAGCACTTTACATGCTGGCAGGGCCGGACTGGGAAAAAAATTAGGCCCGGGCATTTTTCAATCAGAGCGGCCCCCTAAGAAGGGGGCGGGGCCAGAGAGGGTGTGTTTTGTCATCACTAATGACAAGCACGCCACCTCTCAAAGTGAGCATGTTAGTTCAATGCGCAGAGCCCCGCTGAAGAGCTCTGGCATTAGAAAAAGGCCCTGAATTTGTTCTGCGCAGCGCAAGCAAATTTAATAACATGTTTGCGCTGTATTTGCTTTTAAATTGTCTCTGGTTTCTCCACAAGTGGGATACCAGAGGACAAAAGGGCCAATAAAGTGCATGGTGCATATGTTTGGAGCCTGCTTGTGGGATTGCGTGTGTGTAGAGTGTGGTGTGGTATTGTGTAAATAGGTCAATTTCATTTGTGTTTGTGGTGTAATATGTGTGGCTAGGGGCTGTAGAGAGTGTGTGTATAGGGGGCATAGTGTTATAGGGGATGTAGCGAGTGTGTGCTTACGGGCTGTAGTGTGTGTGTATAGGTGACGTAGTGTGTGTAGGGGTTGTAGAATGTTGTATGTGTTTGCTGACAAGGAATGTAGTGTGTGTATAGGAGATTGTGTGTGTGTGTGTAGAGGATTAAGAGTGCATATAGGGTAAGGGATCTAGCGTTTATGTGGAGCGTAATGTATGTAGTGGTGCAGTGTGAGGGGTGCTGTAGTGTGTGTGTGTATGTAAGAGGGGTGCCGTGTGTGAGGGTGGTTTTTTCTGCCGTCACATTCTAGGTTTCTAATTTTCTTTGTTAACTCACTGAGGGTTATTTTATATATTATATATATATATGTGTGTGTGTGTGCTGTATATGTGTGGGAGTGTGCTGTGTGTGTGAGCGAGGATGCTGTCTGTCTGAGGGTGCTGTGTGTGAGTGAGGGTGCTGTGTGTGTCTGAAGGTGCTGTTTGCTGTGTGTCTGAGGGTGCTGTGTGTGTCTGGGGGTGCGCTATGTGTGTCTCGGTGCGCTGTGTGTGTCTGGGTGCTGTGTGTGTCTGGGGGTGCGATGTGTCTGGGGGTGCGCTGTGTGTGTCTGGGGGTGCGCTGTGTGTGTCTGGGAGTGCTGTGTGTGTCTGAGTGCTGTGTGTGTCTGGGATTGCTGTGTGTGTCTGGGTGCTGTGTGTGTCTGGGTGCTGTGTGTCTGGGAGTGCTGTGTGTGTCTGGGAGTGCTGTGTGTGTCTGGGGGTGCGCTGTGTCTGGGAGTGCTGTGTGTGTCTGAGTGCTGTGTGTGTCTGGGTGCTGTGTGTGTGTCTGGGGGTGCGCTGTGTGTGTCTGGGAGTGCTGTGTGTGTCTGGGTGCTGTGTGTGTCTAGGAGTGCTGTGTGTGTGTCTAGGAGTGCTGTGTGTGTCTGGGGGTGCGGTGTGTGTGTCTGGGAGTGCTGTGTGTGTGTCTGGGGGTGCTGTGCGTGTGTCTGGGGGTGCTGTGTGTATCTGGGGGTGCTGTGTGTGTGTCTGGGAGTGCTGTGTGTGTGTCTGGGAGTGCTGTGTGTGTGTCTGGGGGTGCTGTGTGTGTGTCTGGGGGGGCTGTTAGTGTGAGTGTATTTTGTATTTAAATATATATTTTTTATTAATAATACAAAAATAAAAAGTTATATTCCCCCCCCCCCCCTTCTTACCTTTAGGGGGTGGGAAGCCGAGTTTCCATGGGGGGGTGCCTGGTCCCTGGTGGTCCTAGTGGAGGTGGGGCAGATTGCTAAATATCCCCCCTCCCTTCTTACATCATGCCTGGGAGGGGGGATCCTTTCTGCAGCTTCCTTCCCTGGTGGTCCTAGTGGTGAGAGTGAACTCTAGCCGCGGCAACGCTCAGACCTCGCGAGAGGACCCGGCGGAGCTGCTGGCTAGAGCTCCGCCGGTGTTCTCTCCTGCCTCCCTCCCTCCCTCTCCTGCCGGCGGCCGCATCTCAGTGTCTCTGGGCCAGTGAGGGAGATCTTTGATCTCCCTACCGGCCCATGGAGACACACAGCAGGGCCGGCGCTCGGGTAGCGCTGGCCCTGCAGGGGCTGGCAGGGGAGATCCTGTGATCTCCCCTGCCGGCTACGGCCCCCTGGCCATCGCGGCCCACCGAGCATTTGCCCGGTATGCCCGATGGCCAGTCCGGGCCTGCATGCTGGTATCTCATTGATCCCAGCATGTACTGGAGCCTGAGAGTGCTAGAAGTGTAATTGCTGTCAGTATTTTCAGTTAATGCCAGATTTGTGTAGAAATTGTGTTAGTTTTTCAAAACTTTAAATGTACAGAAAATCGGCACCAGTTTTTGGCAATCAGTTGATCCCTAATCCAAATGTTCCCTCCCTAATGATGAGGTCATTTATCATAGAATATATTAACAGATATTCCACACTCATGCTACATACATCAACTGACTGCATCCATGGAACATGTTGACAAGTGTCAATACATTTCTAGTTGTACCATCTGTTTATAACTGCTTTCTGGTGGCAAAATAAAGTCTTTGCTTTATGACTTGTCCACAATTTGGACAAAATAAAAATGTCAGTCAGAGAAATGTTATCATATTCATGCACTAGTTATTTTAATAATGAACACAAACAATGCATAACAAAGAGAATGAACAATACCGAGTACTGTTAAAAATTAATAAACATAGATCAGCATGGATAATATATTGATGTATGTTCATACTGAACATGCCATGCATATAGATTTTGTCAATGGAAATAACTATCGATATCCTTATATTGTTAAGTATTTTCATACATTCAAGTAATAAATTTTTTTGTGACTTTTTATTACCATTTTAACACAAATTTATATGATGTCTTGTTTTTTAAAATATTGGTTTACTACTACTGCATGCTTTTTCAATGCATGATTGTGTATATCTCATGTATGATTCACTTACTGTTGTCTTTAAATGAAAACGATAAACAGATGTATTTATCTAAAAGAGAACATAGTAAAAGTGAACAACTTGTCTAGTCTAGACTGTCTACGGAGGGATTTGGATAAATCGGGAGACTGGGCAGGCAAGTGGCAGATGAGATTCAATCATTTGGGAATAAGTAACCCAGAAACAATTAATTTATCAGAAGGGGGCTGAGTTATGGACAACAGTGTGCCTGCTAGGGGAAGATTTTAACATTTGCTGTCAGCATAGGTGTGTGCTGATAACAGACATTAAATATGCACATAAGTTACGAGAAGGGCACCACCTTTTTTCCAAAAAGATTGTTTGTCACTTTCTAATTGTATGTTTTTTGTTTATCTATTAAACAGCACCAAGGAATACCAACACTTGTCACTTAGGTCACCCATGCATGGTCTGCCCTCAGTCGGCTGGTTTGAGTAATTTGCAGGCAACCTGCCCCATAATTCAGGCGGCCTTGCACCCATTCAGGAAAGGTCCAGTCCATTTGATCATCACCGATGACACAATTCGAGTCACTTGCCTGCCCCATTTTATCCCACCCACCACATCCCGATTCACAATGTTGGGGGCTCTAAATAAATATATATATATATATATATATATATATATATATACATGCACACACAGTGCAAAGTTGCACATTTTTTATCTACTTATTTTTATCTCATGCTTGTAAGCATCAAAGTGGATACACCATACAATGTTTTATTACACCATCCCGTCTGAACTTTTGACTTTGGAGAGTTGGAAATTCTTGTAGCAGACTCCAGCATCCGCATTATTCATAAGCTGAACACAGCACAAGATGTTTGTTTTTATTTTTCTTGTGTTATTCAGAATCCTTAATAATTTATCTGTTCCACTCAGAGCCGCTATGTTTTTTGCATAATATAAGCTGCATTTGCCTATAAATGTACAATGTTTTTCTAGATAATATATGCATCAACTTTCTATGGTTTGGGCTGGTGAAATTTACTATTCTATTAAAAGGTACTATACAGTTTAATTTCCTGGCAAACAACAGCTATATCTTCTTTGCTTCTAGTTTCCCAGCACTGGTATCACTTACAGGTAACAGAATACCATCTTCTTTTACTATGACTGACCTTATTACAGTGTGTGTGCTCCCCTCCATGATATTAACTCTCTCAGTGTCAGAAAGGTGACATACCATGAAACATCAATGAATGTTAAATATAATTCACAGGTTGTCCATTTTTTGCAAAAACTACTGTAAATGTGTCAGATAGCACAGACTGTAACATACTAATTCGTAGGTTTTTTGACAATTAGTCACCCACAAGTACACCCTGTTTCAAATTATTATGCAAATTATATTTTTCTCATTTACCTAAATAATTGATGTAAATAACAGTCAGCATAATTCTCATGTTATCAACTATTAAGAGTACAATTCAAATTTTATTGAACAAACCTCCTAACGTTAACAGTATTTTTTTTTAAACATAAAAAACGTACAATGCACTGTTCCAAATTATTACGCACAGTAAGTTTCAAAACATTTTATAGGTTGTAAAGAACTGAAAATTGTCATTTGTTGTGTTTGCAGCATATTTACTGAAATCAAAAGCTATTTCAATCAAACTTATAACAACATTTTAACTTTTTAAACATTTTAGCAGGTCACGTTATATTTTAACATAGAACCCCTTATTTGATAGCAGCTTCACAAGTCTTGCATCCATTGAACTTGTGAGTTTTTGGACAGTTTCTGCTTGAATTTGTTTGCAAGATGTCAGAATAGCCTCCCAGAGCTGCTGTTTGGATGTAAACTGCCTCCCACCCTCATAGATCTTTTGCTTGAGGATGCTCCAAAGATTCTCTATAGGATTGAGGTCAGGGGAGGATGGAGGCCACGCCATGACTTTCTCTCCTTTTATCCCCATAGCAGCCATTGATGCAGAGGTATTCTTTGCAGCATGAGATGGTGCATTGTCATGCATGAAGATGATTTTATTACGGAAAGCATAGTTCTTCCTTCTGTACCAGGAAAGAAAGTGGTTAGTCAGAAACTCCACATACTTTGCAGAGGTCATCTTTACACCTTCGGGAACCCTAAAGGGGCCGACCAGATCTCTTCCAATGATTCTGGCCCAAAACATGACTCCACCACCGCCTTGCTGACGTTGCAGCCTTGTTGGAACAGGGTGGCCGTCCACCAACTATCCACTACTCCATCCATCTGGACCATCCAGGGTTGCACGGCACTCATCAGTGAACAAGACTGTTTGAAAATTAGTCTTCATGTATTTTTCTGCCCAATGCAGCCGTTTCTGCTTGTGAACATTGGTTAGTGGTGGCCAAATAGAAGGTTTATGTACAGTTGCAAGACTCTGGAGGACTCTACACCTTGATGTCCGTGGGACTCCAGAGGCACCAGCAGCTTCAAATATCTGTTTGCTGCTATGTAATGGTATTTTAGCAGCTGCTCTCTTGATGAGATACATGGATCTGGCAGAAATCTTCCTCAATGTGCCTTTATCTGCACGAACCCGTCTGTGCTCTGAATCAGCCGCAAATCTCTTAATAGTGCGATGATCACGCTTAAGTTTTCGTGAAATATTTAATGTTTTCATACCTCGTCCAAGGCATTGAACTATTTCATTCTTTTCGGCAGCAGAGAGATCCTTTGTCTTCCCCATATTGCATGAAAATGGTGCTGTGCTTAATAATGTGGAGCACTCCTTTAGTAGTTTTTCCTTAAATTGGGCTCACCTTGCAATCTAATTATCACAGGTGTCCGAGATTGTTTTCAGCGATCAAAAGAGCCCTGAGACACAATTCCATCCAACTGAAAAACAAAATATTTAATCTTTGTGACACCTAAATAGAATTTGCATAATACTTTGGAACAGGGTGTCAAGGATATCGGGGTCAGATTTACGTGTCAGGTGCTTATAGGTAAAGAATTCTAAGGAACCACCTGGTGGCTAGGGTAAAGGGGGGTTGAGGTTAGTTATGGGTTATTTTTATAGATAGATTACATATGGTGTTAAGAGGATTAAAAGCTTAAGAAGGGGGGGCATAGTCTAACGCTTGAACTGAATGGACACCAATCTCCCGAGCTCCAGCACATGGCAAGTAAATCCAACGCAATCCTAGCAAACAAAGAGGTATACTTGAGCCACAACACTCACCTACTCGGCGGTGACCAGATGTATATTTTTGTTCCCGCAAATGGGCAGGAAAGTCCACCGCGGGGTTAAGGCCAATTGCGCGATACAGGCACAACAGGCTGCATCTTACCTCTCGGTGCTGATACCGGAGGACACCGACCAGTACTCTCACATTACCAGTGAGTACCCGCACAGTAGTGAAACCACGGGCCGAAAATCCCAAAAATCGCAGCCAAGCATGTCGAAAGACTCCCAAGACATCGGAGTTCTGCTACAATGCCCTGCGGCCTACAAAATGGTGGCCCAGCCAGAGCGTGACGCAAGCTCCTCTAGCTCAGAGTCAACCTTTGCAGAACAGGTGCAGCACCCGACCCACAAGATGGCTGTCACTGCTCCAACTGACCTAGACGCCCTGACCCCAGCCACTAAGCTGGATATAAAAAACCTCCTGCTAGAACTAAAGCAGATGTTGGAAGCTGACATGGACCGAAGTCCAGGTGGTGACAGCCTGGGTCCAGGCCTCAGAGGAGGACATCTCAGATGTAAAGCAAGAGGTACAGGGGCTGTGGGAAACAGTACAACAGCTACAGGCCTCACGGACGAAACTCCTTACCCGGCTGGACCTAGCTGATGACAGAAACAGACACACAAACATAAAGATCCGGGGCATACTGGTCGCAATAGGCCTGAATGAACTGCCTTACTACCTAAGACATCTAGCCACCACAATATTGCCTTACTCACAGGCCAAAAAAATTACTCTAAAAGGATACTTCCGCATCAACAAACCCAGGCAAGCACCAGCGGCAGCACCTCAAGACGTGATAATCAGATGCCAATCCATGTCTGACAAAGAACGAATTATGACAGCAGTTCGGGGAAAACCCCAATTTGAATTTGAATCCAAACAGCTTACCTTTTGTCAGGACTTAACCAAAAAATACACTAACATGGAGGAAATCTCTTAGCATAGTAACCCAGAAACTCCTAGACCCAGGAGTAGAATACCGATGGACCCTACCAAGAGCCCTCATGGTAGAAAAAAATGTCAGTACCATCCGCTATACAGCGCCAGCAGACGCGGAACACTTCTTCCAGGCACTGGGACTCCTAACGGGACCCAAGACCCCTGTGGCACCGAGCAGTGCGCACACCTGGGATCCAGCACGAACCACTCCTTTCATCCCTTGTACGAGAGGGAATTCAGGAGCTAACACCTGAACTGTTATGGTCAAGAGGGGCACCAATGTCCAGACATATTTGCTTCGTAATGCTTCCACAGTTTAATTTTAGTTTTTTTGTTTATTGGTGTTTAACAGTATTCTTTTGACGCACACAAACATACAAACTCATAACTGCACACTAGGGCAATTGACACACTTATCAGTAACCGACAACCTTAAACACCCTTGGGAACTGGGCTCAATTCCACCAACACAGACCAAAGGTAACCCCTCCACCCCCCGTGCCCCCTTGGTTAGGGGTCATAAGAGCATCGAAAAGAGACATACAGTCCCCGCCATGCTAAAAAGCGCAAACCACCACAGCCTAACTAACCCCACTAATTCAGGGCTACCCTAGAGGCAAAAGAGGCATAGTGGCATTAGTGGGGTAAGGGTTAATAATGAATTTGTGTTAATACTGTTTTAGGGTTAGGGATAGTGTATCGTAAAAGTTCGAGGTAATGTTAGGGTAGATATATGGTTAGAGTTAGCGTAAGCAAAAGAGATGGGGTTGGTATATTGTTGGGGGCTGTGACGGACTGCCTGGCACCCTGACCGGGTACCTCCATCAATCGCTGCTTCCTAGTACTTGCGAGTACCATAAGCACTGCACTGGGGCATCATAACCACTGTAAACTGCCGCCACTTGATTGGGGTCTCGCCGTCCTCACACCCACCCTGGACCCAAGACCAGGATCCAGCTTTCAGTAGGTAGACCTCGCCTAGTCCAGAGAGCATAGCAGGAACAGCTCTTACAAGAGCTTAGTGATTATACTCAGGGGAGTATAGTGATTATAGCAATTCCCAAAGTGAATGTAGTTCTCATATCCCCCAAACATGAGCCTAGACTTCATGAAGGGTAAAACAAGTGTGTTTAATGGAAGCCACAACTGGCCTTTTATGCAAGTCCCCAAGCAAGGTATACGCCCACATGGACCTTGTGGGGGACAGGGACACAAAGCTTACAAACAGTAACAGTAATTAAATGTACGACACTCTCAATCCCTCCACTCTGCATGGGAGATAATTGAATAAAGTACAGTATGTAACTCAATTATCTCAGAAACACCACATATTTTATAAAGTCTCATAAGTACCCCAAAACACAACATATCCCCATATATTTTACATCCCCTGAAGCCCTGGGTGAACAACATATCCAAAAATCACCCAGATCAGAGCAGGGGTTCGGGAATCCCTTGAAGTCTCTTTTTGACCGACCGCATGCATGGTTTCATGCTCAAAACAGTTCCAGAGAATCAGGCCGTGCGGTCGGTCTATTTCAAATAGTCAAAATACTGTTCGAATTACCAAACGTAGCCGTTCATGGATAATGTCATTATGTGTCTCTTGGTCGTGGGGTTCTTTTTACCGAACGCCGTTCGACTCCCGTTCGAATAGCCGAACCTCCACGGAAGGTAAAAGTTTAGCGGTGTTCGTGCCGTCGAGTGTCTGATTTGAGTTCCATGCACTTGAAAACCAAACACCGCTGGATGCGTTCGACTGAACAAGATGGCAGCCGCCACGTGTTCGAATGGCACTTCGGATGGCTTTGGAAGTTCGGGATATCGAAGTGCCACTTCAAAAGTTCGAAGTGTGGCCATGGAAGTTTAGAAAGGGCACACACAGTGGTTCTAACCAGAATTTGACACAGGGGCCATAGTCCCAGGGTAGGAGGCTGGCAAAAAGGCCCCTCCAAAAACTTGTGGCAAACAGAACAAAGGGAGTTTGTCACAGGGGCGGTTTGTATATTGTTAGCGTTAAATATCAAAAATGTATTTATATCCTAGACATCCTAGGCATTTAACAATCAGGATGGATATGTAAATTTATTTTGAGTTTAATTTTTTTTAGTTGCACTGGATGTGTGAAAATTAATTTAAGCAAAAATGTAAACATGTAAAATACATGTAAAATGTAAAATTTTTCATTTTGTTTCCCATTTTTGAAATTTTTCACACTTCAAGTTGTATTAGGTATACGTATAGGATGTTTAAAAAACAATATTCAATATGTATGTGGGCACTTAAAGGGACACTCCAGTGCCAGGAAAACAATCAGTTTTCCTGGCACTGCAGGTCCCCTCTCTCTCCCACCCCCCCCTCCCAAGTTGCTGAAGGGGTTAAAACCCCTTCAGTGACTTACCTTTATCCAATGCCAATGTCCCTCGGCGCTGGTTAAGGGTCCGCCCACGCTCCACCCCCACCAACGTCACCCGGTAGGGGAGACCTATTGCGCATGCGCGGCCGGCGGCGGGGGAGACCTAATGCGCATGCATTAGACCTCCCCATAGGAAAGCATTAAAAAATGCTTTCAATGCTTTCCTATGGGGATTTCAGCGACGCTGGAGGTCCTCACATAACGTGAGGACCTCCAGCGACGCTATAGCACAGAAAATCTGTGCTATAAACCCGGAAGTACCCTCTAGTGGCTGTCTAGTAGACAGCCTCTAGAGGAGAAGTTAACCCTACAATTTAAATATTGCAGTTTATGAAAAGTGCAATATTTACAGTTGCAGGGTTAAGGGTAGTTGACATCCAGACCACTCCAATGGGCAGAGGTGGTCTGTCTGCCTGGAGTGTCCCTCTAAAGAGAAACCCTTATATTATGGTGGAAGAAACACATAGCGAGTGCAAATTTTAGGTTTTGTTTTGGTTCAGAATTTGTACATTTGCCTCTTTGCTGAATGGGCAGTGGTTCCTATAGGGAAACATAGAAACCAAAGCTCCTCTATATGAAGCACTACCTTCCACCAAAAAATAAGCATTTTTATGTGTTGTGTGTTGCTTAATTAGACAAATTATAAATCATCTCTTATGAAAATGAATGAACTCTGTTATTTACTTAATAAATGCATGCCTTTCACCAAGTATTTATATAGATTGTTTATATTTTGATTCAACAACAACTTTTGAATTCAGAGAGCAATATTTAAAAATTACTTTTTTACCCAATGTGCTTATTTTGTTCTATAAATAATATTTGCCTGACAAAAATCTTGTTTTTTCCATACTTACTGCTCTATTTATGTATGACTACAAACATTACCATTCTATTTTTGGTAAATAGTTCTGAGAAATTGTGATAATAATATTCCAAATTAATTAAGAATGATTGATTGATCACTATTGAGCAAATTAAACTCTTATAGATAGTTATGGTGGCGCTGGTAAGCACATAAGCAGGCCTGGATGCCACAGCTATTAACACAGCACTGAAAATGTTAGTAAAACCATAAAATTCCGCACCAGAATGACTCATGCATACCATCACGAGATAATTATTAGTACATAGCTAGCTTTTAGATAAAAGATAATTAACCGCACAGACCTGGCATGGCATTGTTGGTGGGCCTGAATAGCCTGGCCAGCTGCCGGTCCCATCCAACACTTTTGAAAGGTTTCTGATGGGCTGCACTAATAAGGAGACTTGGTGGAAAAATACAGACTATCCATCCCACTGGTAAGAAAGGTATAAAAGACGAGAAACCTTGGCACTCGCTTGGAGTACTACCCACCTGTAATACGGACGTGTATTGCTGGTTCTGCTGATTCCAAGAAAGAGAGGGTCCCTTCAAACCTGACTGCCAGAAGTTCTCTCAGTCGAGAGCAGCAAGCTTTTCTAATAGTGATGTATAACTTAAGCTGATATCTAGATAATTAAGCTGTTTCCTTAGGCTGAATGATTACTTATTAATTAAGTCTCTGTTAATCAATAAAGTTTGTATTGATTATTTACAAGTACTTGGTGTCAGTGTCTTTCCCTTTCTCAAATACTCAATTCACTCATCCCGAATAGGTTTTTGGTGCCCACCAATATCTTTAAAAACCTTAGGGTCATTGATGATTATCTCTTTTTAAAATTGGCACTTCATGAATTTAATTGATTAGGCACACAGAAATGCAATGTTCTGGCTCAGTTTATTAATACTATTAATACTATGATCTAATGTTATAAAGTAGTAGTATGTATATCTTTTCACATGACAATAACCGATGACACATCAAACAAAGCACTGGTAACTATTAATCTTAAAAAAACGTTAATGCCAGTATGTTGTACTGACATCAGTATTACCTGTTCTTAGCTCTGCTGATCAAAGGTGTGCATTTCTTGTATATGTGCAATGTTTTATATAGTATGGGTCACAACTAAATAATATTTAATCCAAATCCATAACAACTATATACATTGCCCCCATCCAGCATTAGAATTATACTGTTGTTCCAACACCATGACCAGTTATTTACGTTATATATAAATAAAAAAAGCTACTGCTGTAAGACAAGACATACAAAAAATAAACAAGAAACTATTTAGATAACAAAAACAAGCAATTTTCATATTAATAATAGAAATATTATAGCACTTTTTACAACAGCAAAGTCAAAGCAAATTCTCATGGATAAAAAATAATTACAAAACGTATTAGAAAAGCCATTCAACGTGTAAAATGGCACACTTTATTTGTTATGGAATGGTTAAACATACATTTTACAGAAACAAAATGCACATATATTACATACATCTTTCTGAAATTATTTATTTATAAAATATTATTCTGAAATAATTATTAGAGTCAATTGTATTCCTTGCATTGAGCAATATGGGTAGGAGGTACTCTTATATCCCTTTATATTCTCATACTGCTTTATTAATTGTCCACTTCATGTTCTTATTGAATGACTATACAAATTAAGAGAAAAGAATACATTCATTGCACTAATGTGCTTTCATTTAAATGTGAATCTTACAAATGAAATAGTGCCATACTCATTTATTTTAGTTTTTTTTTTTTTTTTTTACAACATATTCATAATAATTGTGATCTCTCTATTATTCACCAAAGCTTAACTTTTACCTTTTTTGTTTCTGTTAGTAAGATATATAATTGTAGATGAACAGCTAGCCAAGAGAAACCTTTCACTGAGCTAAAGTGCTTGTTGAATTTCTAAATCTAAATCAAACTTCGGTACTTTTTTCCCACTTTAAAAATAAAAATTTTTTTAAATCAATGCATGTTAAATGCACAAAATAACTATATTTTAGTTCTATTTTGAGGGCAGGTGCTGCGAGTCTGGTTGGGGATAGGATATGACATGCAGCTAATGTTGCAGTGTCAATTCTACTAACCCTGGCCAGCCCCCGATAATACTTCTAGCAACCACGGTATCACTGAAGAGATGGGACACTACAAAGGGGAAGGTTTGTCTGCGTAATAGGATAATTAATTGAGAGACACATGGGGAATTACCAAAACAATGGAACACCTGAGGACCTACATGATTGGCTGAAGTGCGATCATGTGACTCAGGTGGAAGATCCAGCATACAATTTAAAAATGGTGTCCGTTAAAGTTCGTGGCAATGTAAATCTGTACTATACCTGCGTTGCGCAGCTGGCTGGTTACAGATCTCATTGAGCGTCGCCACAGTAATGTGTTGCGTGTTAGATCCTGAAAGAAGGTAAGTTGAGAGGATTCAAAACTGAGCAGAGTTTTACCCCGGACCGCAGTCATTAGTCGAGCCTTCTCAGTGGACGAGTGGTATTTGATTATGACATTGTGTGAGGCTGTTGGTGATGCTTGCCTCGGTTTTGGAATGCGAAAGAATCCCTCAAAGATGAGACTCTTTGCCTGGGTGTGCGGCAAGAGGGAGGTTGTGAGTCATCTGAGGTAGGGGGGTTGCTCTGTTATGTCGACGGAATCGGGTATACACCGGATCTTGATGTTCACACGTCTGTGGCGGTCTTCTGCCAGGTCTGCCCTGGTAGTTAGATTGACTTGGGAAGACTGCAGTTGGTGTACTTTCTTTGAGTCCCTGTACCTCCTGTCCTAAGTCCAGGATGTCCGCCTCAGAGGCCTGTGTGCGTGCCGTTATTGCCTTGATTTCTGTCTTGATCAGTTCCAAGTCCACTGCGTGTAGCTGCCTCATTTCAAGTAGTAGATCTGAGATGTCTTGTTTGGTAGCTGGGTGTCAGGGTACCTGAGGTCTCTACCTCTAAGGGAGGTAGAGACTTGGTGGTTTATCCGTCCAGGCGAGCTTTTTCCTCCGTTCCTCGCGGTCCATCCAGCCACTTAAACACCGGCCGCGAGGAATCCACATCCTTTTCTAGCAGGACGCTCAATACGTGACGTCATGACGCTATCACGAGCGACCTGTCACTCAAGTGTCCGATATCCAATCGGCACTTGTCAGAGGCGTGATTACCATCCAGAGCCAGGGTATTTAAGCTTACTTCTCTCTTCAGCTCATTGCCCTGTCGTGGTTCTAGCTTGTCTAGTCACTCAGTGCTCTGGTATTCTAGTTTGCTCTATTTGGTTTTGACTCGGCTTGTTGTACTTCCCTGCTTCTCTGTTCTCCCTTGACCCGGCTTGTCTCTCGCTTATCTGTCTTCCCGTTCCCTCGACCTCGGCTTGTCTCTGACTATTCTCTATTACTCTCGGTACGTTAGTCCGGCCATTCTAAGGCCCGGTATACGTACCTTTCCACTCTTTGTACTCTGCGTGTTGGATCCCTGTCCCGATCCTGACATTACGACAGGGCCAATGGATCCTGCAGGTACAAACAGTCAGCTTGGTTCTTCTGATCCCAGGTTTGACGCCATGGAGCATAGGATGGATCAGATGGCTCTAGCACTACAGGCACTTTTGTCTCGTGCTAGTAACCCACCTGAGGAGACACGTACTCCTTCTATTTCTCCTGCAGTCTCAGGTCTAGAGGTAGCCACTGTAGGTGCTTCTTCCCGTATTACCCCACCAGTACGTTATGGCGGGTCACCGGAGAAGTGCCGTGGTTTTCTGAACCAGATTAGCATTCATTTCGAATTACAACCCCGCTCTTATCCTACAGATAGAGCGAAGGTTGGATTTGTTATTACTTTACTCATTGAGAAAGCTCTGAGATGGGCCAATCCTTTATGGGAGAATGATAATCCACTAGTCTATAATTATAATGCCTTTGTAGCTGCGTTTAGAAGAACTTTTGACCCTCCTGGTAGAAAGGTCAATGCAGCTAGATTACTGTTGCGCCTTAGACAGGACAATCGAACACTTGTGGACTATGCACTAGAGTTCAGGTCCTTGGCGGCAGAAGTTAAGTGGAACGAACAGGCTTATATAGATGTGTTTCTGAATGGGTTATCAGATGTAATTCTTGACGAGGTCGCTACTAGAGAACTCCCTGAGAATTTGGAGGATTTAATTTCTTTTATATCTCGTATTGATGAACGCATAAGAGAGAGGCAGAACACTCGAGATAGGACCCGTAGACCCTCCTTTAAACTAGCGCCTACCTTTCAAAATTCTGAGTTCGAGGACTTACGTATTTCTGAACCTATGCAGATAGGCAGTACTCATCTCACAGAGAGAGAGAGACAGTACAGAAGAAGGGAGGGTTTATGTATGTATTGTGGAGTCAGAGGACATTTACGCCTAAATTGTCCCAATCGTTCGGGAAACGCTCGCACCTAAGTTTCTCTAGAGGACAGGCCTTGGGTGTTTCTACTTTGTCCTCTATTCACAATTACAAAGAGTTCAGGCTTCTGTTACCCGTTTCTTTGAGGTGGGAGAAGGGAGTAGTAAAGACTATGGCACTAATCGATTCTGGAGCTGCTGAGAGCTTTATAGATCAGGGTTTTGTTGCCAAGCATGCCATCCCATCCCAGTTAAAAGAGACACCACTGGCTGTTGAGGCCATCGATGGTAGACCGTTACTTGAGCCTGTTATTTTCCATGAGACCATACCGATTAACTTAACTGTTGGCATCCTACATAAAGAGGATATATCCTTAATGCTCATTTCTTCTCCGTCTATTCCCATAGTCCTGGGGTACTCCTGGTTGAGGAGACACAACCCTATTATTAATTGGGAGTCAGGGGAGATAGTTTCGTGGGGAGAGAATTGTCAAGAGAAATGCTTGCGGAAGGTCTTACCTCTCGGATTAACTAATACTTCGACTACCTCTGACAACCCTACAGAGACACAAATTCCGCCTCAGTATCTAGATTTAAAGGCAGTATTTGACAAAAAGAAAGCCGATACCTTACCCCCACACAGGTCCTTTGATTGCAAAATTAACCTACTCCCTGGTACCATGCCTCCCAGAGGTCATGTATACCCATTATCTACAAAAGAGAACTCAGTTCTAGAGGAGTATATTCACGAGAATTTAGACAAGGGATTCATCAGGAGGTCCTCCTCCCCTGCCGGGGCTGGATTTTTTTTTGTTAAAAAGAAAGATGGTTCTTTGAGACCTTGTATTGATTATCGAGGCTTGAATAAGATAACCATTAAAAATGCCTACCCGATTCCCTTGATCACCGAACTCTTCGATCGTTTGAAGGGCTCTACCATTTTCACCAAGTTAGACCTCAGAGGGGCATATAACTTGGTGAGAATCCAGCAGGGACATGAGTGGATGACGGCATTCAATACTCGATATGGTCACTATGAATATACTGTTATGCCTTTTGGGTTATGCAATGCGCCAGCTGTATTCCAGGATCTGATAAATGAGGTTCTTAGGGAATTTCAGCAAGATTGCGTCATTGTATACCTAGATGATATACTCATTCATTCTAGTGAGATTGAGACTCATCACAAGCAAGTCAGGAGGGTTTTGCACAAGCTTCTCCAGCATGGCTTGTACTGCAAGTTGGAGAAATGTAGCTTTGATCAAACCCAGGTAACCTTTCTCGGCTATGTGATCTCTGGGGAGGGATTTAAGATGGATCCGGATAAGCTCCAATCCATTCTAGAGTGGCCTTTACCCAAAGGTCTTAAAGCCATACAGAGATTTATTGGTTTTTCTAATTATTACAGGCGCTTTATTAAGGGCTATTCTTCCATTATCGCACCTATCACTAATATGACCAAACAGGGGGCTGATACTAAGAATTGGACTACTGAAGCTCTCCTTGCGTTCAAAACTCTCAAGGAGCTTTTCGCTTCCGCTCCAATTTTAGTTCACCCCGACACTTCTCTGCCTTTTCTACTTGAGGTAGACGCATCAGAGACTGGTTTAGGTGCTGTCCTATCTCAAAGGTTGGGGGTTGATAAACCATTACATCCATGTGGATTTTTCTCTAAAAAATTGACCGGTACTGAAAGCAGATATGACATTGGTGACAGAGAATTACTAGCGGTTATCAAGGCTTTGAAAGAGTGGAGACATTTATTGGAAGGTACATTACATCCTGTTACCATTCTAACTGACCACAAAAATTTGTCTTATATCGGAGAGGCTAAGCGGTTGTCCTCCAGGCAGGCTCGTTGGTCGTTGTTTCTTACCCATTTCAATTACGTTCTGACTTACAGACCTGGGTCAAAGAATTCTAAAGCCGATGCGCTATCTCGCCAATATGAGCCCTCTGCTTCAGTTGAACCACTTATGTCCTCCATTGTACCCAAATGCAATATTATTGCTAATACCAGTCTCAAAATTCATTCTCCGCTACTTGACCAGATCTTGAAGTCACAACATCTAGCTCCCGGAAACACTCCTGAGGGAAGAAACTTTGTTCCTCCTGAACTTCAACTGGAGCTCTTACAGTGTTTTCACGAAAGTAAAATAGCTGGTCATCCTGGTATTCGCAAGACATACTCTTTGATATCCAAGGATTTCTGGTGGCCTTCACTTCGAAAAGATATTGAGGAGTTCGTCGCAGCTTGTGAAACTTGTGCCAAGACTAAACTACCTCATGCATCTCCATGTGGCCTGTTACACCCCTTGGACATTCCTGAGAAACCTTGGTCCTGTTTGTCCATAGACTTTATCGTTGATTTGCCTGCTTCCAAGAGACAGACTGTTATTCTCACGGTAGTGGATAGATTTACTAAGATGGCCCATTTCGTGCCATTACCTAAACTTCCGACTTCTCCTGAATTGGCGGAGATTTTTGCAAGAGAGGTTTTTCGCCTACATGGGATTCCTTCGGAGATTGTTTCTGATAGAGGCTCTCAATTTGTCTCACGTTTCTGGAGATCCTTTTGTTCTCAAATGGGCATCAAATTGAACTTCTCCTCGGCCTATCACCCTCAGTCTAACGGAGCTGCTGAACGTACCAATCAAAAGATCGAACAGTATCTGCGTTGCTTTGTTTCCGAACACCAGGACGATTGGGTCGGTCTGATTCCTTGGGCGGAGTTCGCACACAATAACCTTGTTTGCGATTCAACTCGCTCTAGCCCTTTCTTCATGAACTATGGCTTTCATCCCTCGATTTTTCCTTCGGTTTCCTCTTCTCAGGGGATACCGTCGGTTGATGATCATGTCGCCAACCTGAAGAAATTATGGGATCAGACTCGGCAAATTCTGTTACATAGTTCCTCGTTGTTCAAGAAACACGCTGACAAGCATAGAAGAGCGGCTCCTGTTTTTGTTCCTGGGGATAGGGTATGGCTAAGTACTAAGAATATCCGACTAAAAGTTCCATCTATGAAATTTGCTCCTCGCTACATAGGCCCTTACAGGGTTCTCACTCGTATCAATCCGGTTGCGTATCGCCTTGCTCTGCCACCTGCCTTACGCATTCCTAACTCTTTTCATGTCTCCTTGTTGAAACCTCTTATTTGCAACAAATTCTCCTCTAAAGTCTCCTCGCCTCGTCCTGTTCAGGTGGAGGGTCGGGAGGAGTACGAGGTAAGCTCCATCGTTGATTCCAGAATTTCAAGGGGAAAATTGCAATATCTGGTCAACTGGAGGGGATATGGTCCTGAGGAGAGGAGTTGGGTACCTCAGGAGGACGTTCATGCTTCTCGCCTTCGCAGAGCATTTCACCTCCGCTTCCCATCTCGCCCCGGTTCCTTCCGCCCGGTGGGCGTATCTGAGAGGGGGGGTACTGTCAGGGTACCTGAGGTCTCTACCTCTAAGGGAGGTAGAGACTTGGTGGTTTATCCGTCCAGGCGAGCTTTTTCCTCCGTTCCTCGCGGTCCATCCAGCCACTTAAACACCGGCCGCGAGGAATCCACATCCTTTTCTAGCAGGACGCTCAATACGTGACGTCATGACGCTATCACGAGCGACCTGTCACTCAAGTGTCCGATATCCAATCGGCACTTGTCAGAGGCGTGATTACCATCCAGAGCCAGGGTATTTAAGCTTACTTCTCTCTTCAGCTCATTGCCCTGTCGTGGTTCTAGCTTGTCTAGTCACTCAGTGCTCTGGTATTCTAGTTTGCTCTATTTGGTTTTGACTCGGCTTGTTGTACTTCCCTGCTTCTCTGTTCTCCCTTGACCCGGCTTGTCTCTCGCTTATCTGTCTTCCCGTTCCCTCGACCTCGGCTTGTCTCTGACTATTCTCTATTACTCTCGGTACGTTAGTCCGGCCATTCTAAGGCCCGGTATACGTACCTTTCCACTCTTTGTACTCTGCGTGTTGGATCCCTGTCCCGATCCTGACACTGGGGTCACGTTGCTGATTCTGTTTGGTGTGCTCGGGTGTATGAGGGTTCTAGATGCACCCCTGTGGGTCCCTCAGAGCTGTCTGAGCCATCATTGTTTTCTGGCTCAGCATCATCTTTGTGACAGCCGGGCACTGTAACATGGCGCCTATGTCCTGTGTGTCTTTGCACACACCTGGTTGTGGTTTTTGGGATCTTCTGCCCATGGTGTCCGTGTCTCGCAGGGGTTGCGTGGACTGGAACGGAGGTGAGTATGTGGGTGCTTTAGTCCATTCAGGTATTTCGAGCATGGTCCATGCGGTGTGGAACTCGGGGTAGGCCCCAGATCTCCTTCGGGTTTTCATGCTAGTTTGCGGTAATATGAAAGGCATCTGTATGCTGCTCACCCCCTGAAGGTGTCGAGGTAGGTAGTTTTCACCTTCGATGGTGCAGTTTGGGGTCAGATAGCTGTCAGCTTTCACTCCTGGTTCAGGAGCTTCGAAGTGCTGCTTTTTGATGCCCTTTATGCCAAGATTCATCTAACTATACTTTCCAGTAATTTCTGTTAGCGTATACTATTCCCTTTCCCTTCTCCCTTTATCCTGCTTCCTCCATTAAATATAATTTCCCATTTCTTCTTCTTTTACCCCACCATTTCCCTGCACAATACAGCTTGTGTATAAAAACCAGCAGCTTTTTGACCTTTTTTTATTTTTTATTTTCTTATTCTTTTTTTTTCACTTTCCCTCCCTTTTCCCTTTCTCCCTTTTCCTCACAATCACATATGTTCAAGCACAGCAAACTTTTCAGATCACAATCTACACCTACATGTAACTTAGGGTGTGTGTGGCATTAATGTACAAAATCTTGTACATACAAGTATTAGGTAAAGGTAAGCTTTGGTGTGGTGCTTAAGTGAGATGTGGGATCAATACTTGGTAGTATTGCTTGGCAGTGTTGAGCTCTCTGAAGTGGCTTCCTGCTGCCATATGTTGTACTCCGTTTGTGTACAGGGTCTCCTCGGATTCCTCGGGTATCTGGCTCTATTGCTCACCATACACTCTATCACTCCAGTGCTTCTGCTTTCATGGGACTAGATGGCGTTTCCTTTGCATTTCCGGCATATCCCCCTCTCTGGCCTTGTGTTACTGGCACCGGGATTCCCTCTCTCAGCTCCCGCTGACCACGAGGACGCAGCGTCGTGCTACATCATCACTACTCACTTCTACTGAGTTTTATTTGTTTGTGTATGCAGTTGAGCAAGCAAATTATGAGGTCTGGTTGAGATTGATTCCAGCAAGAGATTACAAAATGACAAGAACAGAATGGTTTTATTTGCTCACAGTGCATCCAGGCATGAAGTTAATCACACTCTCTACTAATGACACAAAAATGAGAGAAGAGCATGTTGGGAAAATATGTATAATTTGGCCTTATCATTATACCAGTGGATTAATGACGTATTACAATTCTCTTTTTCAAAATGCAAGTAGTTGTCTTGTGAACTGTCAAAAAGATCCTTCCTCTCTTAACCTGCCATTGTACATTCCTAGCTATTCATTTTGTCAGAAGTTATCACTAAGACAAGCAGAACATACAGACAAGAATCTTTATAAAATCTTCTTATGTAACAACTTAGTACAAGCCGACACTGCAGTTCACTTTGTAAATTCTTCATCAGAAGGATGTCCAAAGGTCATTACTTAAGGGATAGAAGAATTTGCAGTAAAGCATCTTTTAAGGAAGAAACAGAAATATCTTTACTATTTTAGGTAGAGAAAATACATTTTATTAGACAAACTATGATAGCTGTCATACATACTAGAAAACTAGAATTCTCTAATGTATATGTGTTCAATGTTTGCATATAATAGTATTAATCAAAATTAAGTAACAAAGAAGTTTTCTACCTAATCACTTGTCCATGACATCTATTCTGCGTTTATACAATAAAGAGAATTAAAATCAAGATTCAACTGGATGATGCTTAAACACGATTTTTAAAAAAATCTTCCAAAAGACATGTCAGAATGGTTAGTTTGACAAGTTAATTGGCACATTATGAAATGGAAGCTGGTTAACACCAGTATGGCATAAATTCAACACAGTCTATATTGCTGTCTTTAAATACATTAAGTGACTGCTTTATTTGTGTTACAATGAGTTTATTCACTAAACACTAAATTGTAGTAAATTAAAAACTAAACTGTAGTCAAAAATACTGAATTGGAAAAACTCTCTAACTCAGCTGTGCCCACAGCATGGCTATTTTTGCCAATATTTAGCAATATAATTTTCCATTCGCTACAGTTTGGTGTTTCTATTGAAACAAGCATCAGCCCCAGAAGATGTTTTTCATCATAGTAAATGTGAAAGATCTACAGACATTGATAGATTTTACAATGCAAGTCACACAGATATGTATCCATTTTACATGAATGTTCTGTCACTATGTTTATTCATACATCTAGCAATTTTGGTAATCACTGGGCTTCTACAGTGTGTAAGTGTGGTTTTATATGCCTAATGTATATAAAGTTTATGATTTAATTTAAAGTGGCACTGCCACTGTCTGGGGACTTTGCATAATTTGCAAAGACTGTTAATGGTAAAATCGCTGCTAGTTATTCAGTGGCCGGTGGTGCTGGCAAAGGTGCATTAAGGATATTTTTCTTACATTTAATTACATTTCTTGCATTTCATATTAAGTTTTTTATTTCATAAAAATAAACAACTATTTGCTTCTCCCTTAAAAGCAGTTTGAAAAAAATAATATGAAAACTTTATTTTATTTTTTATTGTCTCCTCCACACTCAAAAGTATACCTATTTCTGGTTGACTATGAAGTTCTACATTATACCTATATTCCAATTTACTCTTACATCAATATTTTATATCAGTATTTTATATCAGGATGTATGGGTTTTATATTAAATTGTTGGTTTAAGATTAAATATAGACCTATATGTTTTTTTAATGTACTAATTATGTTTGTGTTTTCTGAGCAACTATAAAGGACTTTTGTTCAGTTCATTTTATCAATTATGATAC
Source organism: Pelobates fuscus (assembly GCF_036172605.1). Taxonomy (NCBI): domain Eukaryota; kingdom Metazoa; phylum Chordata; class Amphibia; order Anura; family Pelobatidae; genus Pelobates; species Pelobates fuscus. Next base: position 270,020,556 of record NC_086317.1, on the reverse strand, counting down.
CAGAAGAACGGACTTTAGAAATCAAATGGGAAGAATGAAGCATGCTGGGATTTGTAGGAACAACTAGAACCCGGAAGTGATGTATCGGCAAATCAAGCCGACCCGGAAGTGATGCAACGATGCCAAACTGGAAATGAAACCGAGCCGCACGGAAAAAGGCAAAGAGATGATTTAAAACTGAACACCAGCAGACTTACAGACACAGACTGAGGAAGCCGAAAAGGACGGCGAAACGCGTTTCTGACAGAAGAGGAGAGAGAGGATATTTAGTATTTATGCATGCTACTTTTACATGTATTTTATTTTTTGTCTAAATAAATTGTAATTTTAAGTTACTTATATTCCATCTCCTCCTCATATTTGGTATCCGGTTGAGGGAAGTGTCACCTCTTAGTTGACACTTATGCCTGCAGTACTTAGAGACAGTTACCAAAAGGCTCTATAAAAGGTGAGCACTGAGCTTATATATATATTTTGCACCATCTGACTTAAGATAATCTGCACCAGGAAATGTCTTTTGTGCTTTATTTGGAGATACAATCCACAGACAGAGGGAAGAAAGGAACAACCCCTATCCCTAGGTGTTACTGCCTACCTTAAAAGGCACGTTGGCCGATGTGTTTAGAGCCTATACCCTTATAAAAGGCTCTTTCAAATGTGAGTTTCCCTTTTTTATTTCACGTACGTTCCACTAAAAGATTACTCGACAATACTACTCTTACTCTATATATCTCTTTTCTTGTTTACTTTACATGCATACCCCGTGTGTACTGTAAGGGGTAAGTGCATAAGGAGTACTATTATCACACTTTTAGCGCTGCACTTATATCAAGTTGTTTTGAAGTGTGTTGCATTCTGATCCACTGCTTGGTATTTTGTTTTCTAAAGGTGCATTAAACTTACCTGAACCTGTCCCTAATGGGCTCTGCCATCACTTTCTTGACGGTTCTCTTCTGTTGCTGACACTTCAGCACCAGGAAACAACGTCACTACTGTACTGTAGTGTCCCGCACGTCCGCGGGATCCTCCATGGACAGAGCCAATTCCCTGCAGCCGTCTCTGGTGATGACTTGGGGATTGACACTTCTAGACAGTGGTAGCTCTGTCCAGTGTCAAGAAGTGTCAGTCAGGTAGGAAAAATATCTGTTGACTGGGTTAAAATTTCACAACTTATAGAGGCTCCATGGAAATGTACAATGGATTTATATAATTGAAGCACACTGAGACTACATTATCATCTTGCAATGAAAAGATTTATTTTTACTATGAGAATAGAGATGAACTATTTATTTTGAAAGCTACACCACATTGAACTTAAAAAACAAATATGTTTAATCATTACTTTTAAAACGCTTTTCAGCAATTTGGGAAACATTCATGAGCTGTGAAACACCTAATAAATCAATACAAATTGACACAAAAAGTCAGAGTATGTCAAAATTGTTTTAATTAACCTATTATTAAAATGTTTAGTTGAACAATGAAATCAACAATCTTTTCTAGTGTCACAGCAGATGTACATAATAAACATTTACAGCACAACTGTAGCAAAATGTTTGTACAAGAGTGTCTCCAGATGTCTGAATAAAGGTGTTTTAGAAGAGTGGTCTGCTCAATTAACCACTGAACAATCCAGTCTATACATTTATAAGTGCTACCCATTAACCTCTTCACTACAGAGTGATTTATTGATTAAACTTCGCAAAGGTAATTCACTGAAATGCAAATAGCCCTTTACTGAATGGGGCAAAACCATTTGGTTGCATACAGGGCCATTTGGACCTGCAAAATCCAGACATATATCAAGCTATTGATCAATTTCCAGATTTTGCTAATCAGTTATTGAACAAGCCTGAATTAGGCTGAATCTTCAGTCAGGCTGAATGCTGCTGAACGGCTGAAATTTAAACCCGAATACTTCAAATACAGCCCTGCATTTAAAAATCTGAACTATTTGCCCAATGACAGCTCTGGCAGCATGCAGGCAATAAGTTAAAAACCTCAGGGCTTCATGTGCTAATCATGTGGCAGCTGGTGATTGCTTGATTGCCAGCAACCTCATTAAAGTAAAATAAATAAATAAATATGATTGGGAAAAATACAAAACAAAAAAGAAACAAAATCCACCAGCAGGTGTCTCCTGATTCGATACAACGTAGTATATTTGCCTGGGAGAAGCCTTATCACAGTATCAGTGATAGATTAATCAATTATTTAAAACTTAGCTCTGAATATTTTAAATAAAATACAAAAGATAGGAAAATTAGTTTAAAATAAATACAAAGAGCAGGATATTTAGTCATTTTATTGTCTGACAATGTATCTTACTTGACAACACAGACAGTAAATGTCTGTTATTTGACAAAGTATCAGTGGGTTGCTAAATGTGGTATATGAGTGTGAAAGTTAAAGGGACACTGTAGTCACCAGAACAACTAAAGCTTATTGAATTTGTTCTGGTGAGTAGAATCATTACCTTCAGGCTTTTTGCTGTAAACACTGTATTTTCAGAAAAAATGCATCGTTTACATCACAGCCTAGTGATAACGTCACTGGCCACTCCTCAGATGGCTGTAAGAGATCCTTCCTGGGTCATGGCTGCCTAAAATGCATCCAAATATTCAGTATCTCCTCCCTCTGCATGCAGGCACTGAACTTTCCTCATAGAGATTAATTGATTCAATTCATCTCTATGAGGAGATGCTGATTGGCCAGGGCTGTGTTTGAATCATGCTGGCTCTGCCCCTGACCTGCCTCCTTGTCAGTCTCAGCCAATCCTATGGAAAAGCACTGTGATTGGATTAGGCCACCACTTCTGATGATGTCAGCAGACAGCTTGCTATTCTGAGTCAAACAGCATGCAAAGCTACAGCTTCAAGCTTGAATACAAGTAAGATTTCGCTATATTTAGGGAGGCATGAGAGGTCCAGGGGGGCTAGATGATGGTTTTAACACTATAGGGTCAGAATTACATGTTTGTGCTCCTGACCCTAGAGTGTTCCTTTAAGCACTCAATGGTACAAATATTTACAATGCAGACTGAAGAGGAAGAAAGATACAAGTTAACTACACTCTTCTGCAGTAAGAATCTAGTGTTTCATCATAAATACCTCTGTTTGCAAAGCCCATGAAAATATTAGCACCCCCACTGTTAAGCCTAATAATAGGTCAGAATAGTAGTGAGGTAGCAAAAGCTGAATTCTCGGTCTTAGTTGTGTGACCGAGAGTCCCTATCAGTAGTAGGTCACTATAGTCTGCTTGATTCTCCAGTATGCATAACCTTGGTCTGCATATTTAACACATCCTGTGACAAAACTGATCTGAGGAAATATAATGTGTCTTCATGGGCACCTCTTTAAAAATGCCCACTCTACTACTGAGACCCCCCACTGTAGAGTTAGGAAGTCAGAGAGTGATACGGACTAAAAATCCAGTGACAGGATTCCTATACGGAAAATAGTTCAGTTGATGTCAAGATTCCGGCGGTGTTTGTTAACACGTGGATTATGCTGGGTAGGTGTCCTGAGCCCCTGACATGTGCGTTTCGCCAGAGTTGCTCATGTCCCCTCTGATGAGCAACTCTGGCGAAACGCGCGCGTCAGGTTATCTTCCACACAGCCTGAAGTCTTCATACTTGCAAAAGATGCCATCACAGTTCAAAGCAGACTTGCCTGCTCTATATTTGAGTGTTTTTAGTCAATTTTTTTTTATTCCTTTTATATCATACATATTGCCCTATATACTTGTCCTTTTTCTATTTCTGAGATACCTTTTGGAATCCTGTGACAAGCAATGTGAAATACTCCTTAGTGAGTATAAGAGTATAAGGTGTCCACATCACCATTGTGGTTTTTATTAGAATTTGCACATTATTGCACAGTGCACATTGTCACTTTGGGTACTTTTACTATAAGGTATTTATTTTAGTCTTAAAGATACTGTGGAAGAATTCTTGGGTCAGAGATGATGCAGGGACACTCCAAACACTCCAGACACAGGTAGTTGAAGAACAAGGCTATTTATTGTTTTTCAGCTGCAAAGTCTCAGTCAGACAATAGTCTTTGAATACCTGGCTGTGCACATGTTTACAAGAGAAATATATACCACAAATGATGTATTCCATACGTATACAGAGAATACAAAAATGACACCTACATTACTATAGTTACATCCAATTATTAAACTAAAACTTATCTCTTACATATGTTATCTAGTTATGGGCATTCCTGACATTCCACACATGTGCCCTGGTTCAATATAGTTGCACAGTAATATTAACCATGTGAGTACTGAACTTTTCTTAAACATCCCATAGCTTCTACCACATTCCCCCCTTTGATGCTTCAACACCTGGATACAGGTGGCTCTTTTGCATCATAACCAGAAATACCATGCTAATCTAGTCTTGGGTTCTAGGCAAGTGAGGTTACACAGTATCTTCTTGATTAAGGGGTGTATACCTCCAGAGGACATGAGCTGCTGTTTTCCTCTCTATAGTAGCGTCAATTACTGTGGAGGGAACGGAGCAGAAACGGAATCAAACATGGTAGCATACAAAGTGCCATTGGGAGTAAAAACCCTCCCACTAGAGTTTTCAAACCTCTAAAAGAATCAAACCATCCTATGAACCAACTACTAGGGTCTAGTCCGTTCCATGTCTGTACTGGAACGTGAGCCACTGTCCTTATTTTATCAACAATGTCACTTATGGCCTTCCTTTCATCATCAATCTCAAGGCAACAATTAGACAAGTTAAACTTCCCGTATACACCCCCTTCCGTGGCTCACAAATAGTCTAAGGCTAGGCAGTTCTGATAGATAGCAGACCGCATTCTAGTAATCTGTTTGGCCAACAGCTTCATTGTTCACAATTTTAACTACAGCTTGTAACTTGGTTATTTGATTCAACATGTAGACAGGGGTAAGATAACCATAAGTTCCATCCTCAGCCCATGTTGCAGGACCATAATAATCAATTATTCGTTCAGGGGGCCACTCGTTATCCTTCCATTGACCTATCGTCAGTGCCCTTTGCTGCCTTAGGAGCTATTCATACACCAAGGATCCAAGTATCTCGCCTTCCCTTAGGGAAGCAAGAAGAAGGAAGGTTTCAAAGTTCCTAGAACACAGGCTCCCGACTAATCTCTGGGGAGTTCAGAGTAGGCCTTAAGGCCACAAATCCAATACATATTATTGAGTCCTAAAAATTGATCCATACATCTTTTAGATGTGGGTAATTACCAAGGGGACTAGGGGATGGTTCAAATGCATTGGTTACGGATCACCAGGAGGTAGTCCTATGAGAAGAATTATATGTTTGCTGCCATAGACACGTGAGAGTACATACAAAAGTCTCAAATTCTGGACCAGATCTACTTATCCACTCATTCTCAATTAGGGAGTTCTTTAACAACCATTCAGATTTGGGACAGGGTACTATGCTTGTTGTAGTACCAGCAAGTCTGTCTCACGTGCTTCCCAGGGCCACTGATCACCTACATTGGTGCCACCACATACATAGCAGCTAGTTACATTTAGGGATCGTGCTATGTTTTCAGCTAGGTCATGAAACAAATTACGAGTGGTGTGAGAAATTTCTGTCTGAGATTCTATCTCTTAAAAAGATTGAAAAACCTGGTGAGTCTCACTATTTAAGACTTCAATTTCAATATTCAAATATAGTATGGTTCCCGGGCCTGTACCAGAAGCATATATCTGCAAACCATGGAAGGTGCCCCATTTGTACAAGAATACCAGGAGATTAAACAGTGTCAGGTTCAAGGGGTTACAAGTGCTGGGACCACAACTAGATGTGGCCGGTATTGTCTGCAGACCCGCATGTAGGGTATCTGATCTATAGGTGACCCAAGCCACACAACTCCAGTAGGAGCAATAGTTATACCCACCATTTATGCAATCCCTTATCTTTGGGCACATCTACTTATTGTTTAATCTATAAGTTCTATCCCATGCCATCTCAGATGGACTCCGGTCACTTATCCAATATTAATATCACCACAAACTCAAGATGAGCAGATGATCCTGAAGAAGCTTCAACCATGCATCGGCACCTCAGCTTCCGGATGGAGAGCTGCAGGGTAAGGAGTACTTCTGATTCTCTTCTGCTTTACGAGGCCTCCTTTGGGGTCCTCGGCTTTCCATCGATGGCAGGTGGCAGGCATTATTATGGCCATCAAAACACCTACTTGTTTGTATTTTGTCCAACAGGTATCTTTATTCTTTTAAAATGGAGTTTCAATGGATTGTCAAGATCAACAAACGTTACTTCTCATCGAGCAGAGGTAGGCTTAATCCTGGAGTGGTGAACTCAGAAACTTTCATGGTGTACTATTTGGTGTGTGATCTCTCCTCCTATTTGGTGGAGATCCCACCAATCGGTGGTGGTCAACCATAGATGATTTCAAAGACTGGTAAATTGTGTTGGGGCACTCCTGATCCGGAACAAGGTAATCAGGAGAAAGACATCACACTTCTTGGTTTCTTAACACATTTTAGCCAGATGTAGCTTCAGTGTTTGGTTCATTCGCTCAACTTTTCCTGAGCTTTGAGGCCTATAGGCAATGTGCAGTTTCCATTTAAGACTGAGGCTGGTAGAAAACTGAGGCTGGTGGCTAATTCCTGTAGACACGATTGTAAGCGATTGTCAGATCCAACCGATATCAGGATCCCGTATCTTGGAATTATTTCAGTAAGCAGGAAACGGACCACTTTTTTTTTATTTTGTTGTTTCTTCTTTTCTATTCTGGTGGGCCGGGCTTCTACCCAGCCAGAGTAAGAGAATACGGTGACAGTGTTCCTGTAGACGGGGAAATGTTTGCAGCCAGTTATGTGGATACAACTATTCTCCCATCTTCTAATTGGTACCACTTGTTATTAAGGGAATGGTCTGGTTCTGTTTTCCAGCCATTTTGTTCAGCTAGGCTATATAGGGGTGACCAGTCAAAGATGGGTACCGTGAACAGCAGGGCAAGGGTTGACTGAGATACAGATTCTTCCATAGTGACATATTTTGCAGTGCCGTCAGCCAGCCTGTTTCTAATAGTCACACCGGCGTTGCCCTTCTTGTGGGTTTGGCAATGCATGATGCTAACTTGGGCAAGAGTCCAGACCACTTCAAGTAGTGCCAAAATTTCAGATGAATTCTTGATGTATTTTCCTCCAGAGTTCAGTAGGCCCGGTTCCTTTTACAAGGCCCCATGGGCATAAGTGGTAAGGAATGCATATTTTGATTCAGTGTAGATGTTGACATGTAGGCCCGTGACCAGTTGCAATGCCCTAGTCAGGTTCTGGGAGTAAAGTGGATAGGTTCAGTGAGTTGACGGTTTCACGGTAGTTCCTTGGGTTCTCACATAGCATGGCTTGGTACTTTGTGGTAGGACAGCATGGGGAACACAAACATAGAGTTCTTGTCCTAGGATCAATTTATCCGCTTCTGCAATCAGGAGAGCAGCCGCAGCTGCAGCCACTGTTCTCAGACAAGGGCATAGGCCTTGGGCCACTGGAATCCGTTGTTTGGACAGGTAGGCAACAGGACGCTGCCATGAGCCTAAGTACTGTGTGAGGACACGTACTACCGATTTACTCTTCTTTTGGACAGACAGGTAAGACACTCTTTGGTGATCAGGAAGTTCAAATACTAGGGCTTAAGGCAAGCAGGTTGTATGGATTAGGGACAACAGGGTAAATAGTGACAATGTAATTGTTGTCTGCTGTCTGCTATTAGGTCCTGAACAGGCCTGTACTCATTGGTACCTAATTTGTGTACGGGAGCAGAGAGGTGACTGGCAAAATATCAGGATACCAAAATGGATGAATTTCTCTAACTGGTACTCGCTCTAGCGGATGGGGGACAAGCCTGGTTTCAGTTCAATTTGGACCAGAGGCCTGTTTATGGCCAGAACAGGGGGGGTTTTGTTCAGCCCATGGCAAAATCCTAGTAGATCACATCCACTGCAACACCCTGATCTGTAATTCTACTTAATTCTTCGTAGAATGCAATAAAATTATTTTAGCTGGAGTGCCCTGTAGTCCAGCTCCCTGGTCTTATCAGTACCTTGATACAAAACTCCACAGATATAAAAATTCAAAGATGTGCGCACTCATAGGATTTACAATTCAAATTGAAGCTTTTATTGATACAAATTCTTGAAAACTGTAGTCAACGGTTCAGTTCTGCCTGGACTTTTTTCCTGACTGAAACATTGACCATGGCTTAATGAATTTGTATCAATAAAAGCATCAATTTGACCTTTAAAACCTACAACTGTTAAACAGACAAGTGCGCTCATCTTCGAATCTTGGACTTAAGCGGCACTGTCATGCCGACCTTACCTTTCCCCAATCGATTCCTCTTCTCTCCCTCTCTCAGGATCGGTTCTTCATTTCTTCCTGTCTGCTCTAGTTTTCTTTAAAACTTAAGAAAAAGTAGGGACTATTTCTGTTATGGAGGTTTCCTACGCGGAGACCAGCGGTGACCAGCGGAGGAGTGGAGTGTGCTTTGTTTCCGGTGGTCACTGCAATTTTCCCACAATCCTTACCATTCCTCTCTGTTCCCGCGATGCTTCCTGTCACTTAGACAGGACGCCGGCAAAACTGCTGAATTGCGTTCTAACAGATTCTCCATTTGTGTTAGAACGCAATTCGGGACTTTGTTCGTATCGGAATTTCATTTGAATCCTATTAATTGCTGCCGCTGCATCTTGCAGTCTCTTAGTGGATAACTCCCTAATTCCCATGGTATCAGGGAGCTATTTACTAAAAGGCTGAACGACCTAAATTGGTCTTTCAGCCACATTTACTAATACTAAGTAAAAAAAAACTATTGGCCCCCACCCCTGAGCGGTCTTTGTTTGTTCGTCTGACAATGCTATTCATTCATTCGTCAGAAAGACGAATGAATGAATAGATGAAATTCCCGTTTGCATGCCCAAGTGTTTCACTGGGCATGTGCGGGAATCTCACAGTCTATCAAGTGTGGGCAGATAACGTGTCCCACAGGGACTTCCTCTACCCACATAAAGATGGCGTCGCCCAGAATATAGATTGGGGCAGAAAATAAAGATTAAAAGTAGGTAATATGGGGGGCTTCGGGGCATTTAGGGGTGACTAAGGGGTCAATTAGATGTAGTGGAGGCGAGAGGGGGGGGGTTAAAAAAAAAAAACGGGATTCGGCCATGACAGTGCCGCTTTAGGCTAGAAACCAATTACACTGTTATACTACAAAGCTTAATTACATTAGTGTGAATGCAGTACTGTGGTGCAAACAAGGATGGGGACAGAAAATAATAACGGTGGATAATCACATAGTCATAGGGGATTTAAAGGAGTGACAGGACAGCCAGTTTGAAATGGTCTGGAGTGTCCCTGGAACTACGCCCTGCTGGAAAAACATTAAGACAGGAAAAAAGGGGGAATGGGAAAGGCACATACAACCTGGACAATCAAAACATACAATTATTGTTACATATAACTAAATCATATGCGGAAACATACAGGTACTCATAATAACACAATATAAAATAAAAAAACTAATTGTCTCTGGGCACTGGGATTCTGTTGCAATACAACATGCATCCAAGGTTCAGAGAGTAGACCCACAGTCTCTGGGCAGGAGGCTAGCCTTTATGCCTCTCCAGACGGCTGTGGCAAAGGAGCTTCTGTCACACTATATATATATATATATATATATATATATATATATATAACATATAACCAGTTTCCACTTTATTGAAGACCTGTGAGTGCACCCCTGACTTTATATTTCTATATATATAACATTATATGTGATATGGATGTTTGTCCTGGTGAAAGTTTCATATAGAAACTGAAACGTCAACCTTTCTTATACCGTATATACTCGAGTATAAGCAGAGTTTTTCAGCACATTTTTTGTGCTGAAAAACCCCAACTCGGCTTATACTCGAGTCAGAGTCTGTATTATGGCAATTTGCATTGCCATAATACAGACAATGGGGGCTGTGGGGGCTGCAGAGAGATGTTACTTACCTTTCCTGCAGCTCCTGTCAGTTCTCTCCTCCTCCGCCGGTCCGTTTAGCTCTTCTGTCAGCTCACAGTGTAAATCTTGCGAGAGCCGCGGCTCTCGCGAGATTTACACTGGGAGCTGACCGAGGTGCTAAACGGACCGGCGGAGGAGGAGAGAGCTGACAGGAGCTGCAGCAAAGGTAAGTAACATCTCTCTGCAGCCCCCACAGCCCCCTCCTACACAGTGCCCATCCACTGGACCACCAGGGAAGGAGAGCCCCCCTCCCTGGCCAGCTAGCAAGCAGGGAGGGGGACGAAAAAATGTATATATATTAATAATAATAATAAAAAAAAAATAATAAAATTAAAATAATAATAAAATTAAAAATAAAATAATAATAAAAAAATGTAATGAAACAAAAAAAAAATATTAAAATAATAATTAAAAAGTAAAAATGCCCACCCCTCACCAAGGCTCTGCATCACACTCTGCATTACACACACACATACACACACTGCATTCATACACACACACTGCACTCATACACACACACACACTGCATTCATACACACACACTGCATTCATACACACAGCATTCTCATACACACACACTGCACTCATACACACAGCATTCATACACACACACTGCATTCATACACACACACTGCATTCATACACACACACTGCACTCATACACACACTGCACTCATACACACACACTGCATTCATACACACACACTGCACTCATACACACAGCATTCTCATACACACAGCATTCTCATACACACACACTGCACTCATACACACAGCATTCTCATACACACATTGCACTCATACACACAGCATTCTCATACACACACACACTGCATTCATATACACACACTGCACTCATATACACACTGCACTCATACACCCACTGCACTCATACACCCACTGCACTCATACACACACACTGCATTCTCATACACACACACTGCATTCTCATACACACACTACATTCTCATACACACACTGCATTCATTATATACACACACTGTAAATAAATATTCAATTAATATAATTTTTTAGGATCTAATTTTATTTAGAAATTTACCAGCAGCTGCTGCATTTCCCACCCTAGTCTTATACTTGAGTCAATAAGTTTTCCCATTTTTTTGGGGTAAAATCAGGGGCCTCGGCTTATATTCGGGTCGGCTTATACTCGAGTATATACGGTATATATTTTGGATTAAAAGTTAAGTTTTGTTTTTAATCAAAACAGAGTTCCTGGAGTGCTATCTTTCATCACAATTTTATACACTGTCCGGCCCAAAAAAAAGTCGCAACCTGGATATAACTAAGCAAATAGATAAGAGCCTCCTTTTGGTTAGTTACTGCATGGGCGAATATCTTTCAGCTGACAACAAGTTATTTAACCAAAACTGATGCAATAAGTAGCTTCTAATTTCTTAAACAACCATGTCGAAACATACATCCTGTGGTCATGAAAAAGATGTTAGTCTGTTTGAGAAGGGTCAAAGCATTGGCGGGCATCAAGCAGAGAAAACATCTAAGGAGATTGCAGAAACTACTAAAATTGGGTTAAGAACTGTCCAACGCATTATTAAAAACTGTAAGGATAGTGGGGAACCATGAGTGATGGGTTAATCAGGGTAAGAAGAGAGACAGATGAAGTGATCATGCCTAATGCCTACTGTACAAGCCTGTTAGGGGCAGTGCTATGATCTGGGGTTGCTGCAGTTGGCCAGGTCTAGGTTCAGCAACATTATGTGCCCATAGAATAAGGTCAGCTGACTACCTGAATATACTCAATGACCAGGATATTCCATCAATGTATTTTTGCTTTCCTGATGGCACGGGCAAATTCAAAGATGACAATGCCAGGATTCATCTGGTTCAAATTGTGAAAGAGTGGTTAATGGAACATCAGACATGATTTTCACAAATGGATTTGCCACCCCATTGAGAATCTGTGGGATGTGCTGGAGAAAGCTTTGCGCAGTGGTCCGACTCTCCCATCATCAATACAAGATCTTGGTGAAATATTAATGCAACACTGGACGGAAATACATCTTGTGACATTGCAGAAGCTTAACGAAACAATGCCACAGCGAATGTGTGCCGTAATCAAAGCTAAAGGTGGTCCAACAAAATATTAGAGTGTGTGACCTTTTTTTTTTGGTGGCAACTTTTTTTTTTGGCCAGGCAGTGTATGTTATGCTGATAAGCACCGGGCTAGTGGAACTATACCTTGGAGTGCAAGTTCCAGGAATGTTTTAAGTTTCATATATATGTGGTGTATGTATATATATATATATATATATATATATATATATATATATATATACATACACATACACCACAACCTCAAACACATCCAAAGTTTTAGAAAATAAAATACTTAACACAGCAATTAATGGCTCACTTCTCCCAGGATTTTCTAGTCCTGATACACATAAGAATAAATACAAATATACAGTAACACATATAACATATAACCACATAGTGTAGCACTGTTTAGATAATTACACCAAATATGTTTAATGAATTGCACTCACAAGCAAGTTAATGCCCCAAAGCACCTGGCACGTCTCAATTCTAAAATCAAAAATCAAAATATAAAAACCACATGGTGCAGCAAATTCTTTATCTCAAAAAAGAGAGTTTAATGCACTTAACATGGTTAAAAACATTGACATCACATAAAACTTCATCAGACGGTTTCCAAGTCACCACGCCACGCCTGATGTGTTTCATCTGATAAGTCTTCCATAGGGGCTTCCAAATCAGTGGTAGATTGCAATAAAGTGCAAGTGAATCAATTAGAACCAGTACATTCATAAAGTCAGCAAAGGAGTGGATTGACATTGTGCACATTTGTCCTAAATTAACACTGGTTATCCCATTGTATCTTCAAGGGAGCATTTTAATGGAAAATTACCAGCCAGACAAGAGATTGTCTTGAAACAGTTTTCCATTGTCACTCATTTTTGTCGAGGTCAAAGAAATCATTAGCAGGTAACCAATATCATAATTCATGAAATCCTGTCCTTACACATATCTTATCTTTGAGCAACGCACTCCCAGGTGTCTTGTTTTTGCATTAATTGGCTGAATTCTGAAAGCGATATTTCAGCAGGTAAAGGGGCTAAATGATATGGCATGCAGCTGTGGTAAAGAGCCATTGTTTTCATTTAATATCAACATTTGCAGTAAATGTGTACCAAAGTCAATAGAGATTGTGCTAAGAAAGCAACGATTTGTAACTTCCTTTCTCAGGGAATTAGTTCATTGACTCTTCTGGGATTGACTGAGAAATCAATACCTTGACATGGCCTTGAGTCCTTATTCTGTGTATTTTGCTGTCAAGTTCCTTCTCAAGACAATTTCTGAAGCCGAGCGCTATTCAGAGATATTGCTTTTTTTTTCATCTTTTAGATTTGCACCCCCTCCTCCCCGGGCAGTCTGATTAATTAGTTCAGAAACACTCTCTCTGTGACATTATTTAATAGGCAGACTGTGATAAAACAGTGTAATTTACAAGCTGTATGACATGACATTATTTACAGTATAATATTTACATGTACATAAAGCAAATACAAACCCCACACACAACTACAAATATTAGATGAATTATCCCCAAACTGTACTTGCCATGCAAAACTGATTTAAACGCAGCATGGAGACAGATATGTGTTCATTATGTCCACATATCAAAAAAGATAAGCAGTGTATAGAAATGAAAGTAAGACTGGTGTATTATAATGTGTTTTTATTACCGTATATACTCGAGTATAAGCCGACCTGAATATAAGCCGAGGCCCCTAGTTTTACCCCAAAAAACTGGGAAAACTTATTGACTCGAGTATAAGACTAGGGTGGGAAATGCAGCAGCTGCTGGTAAATTTCTAAATAAAATTAGATCCTTAAAAAATTATATTAATTGAATATTTATTTACAGTGTGTGTGTATGAGAATGCAGTGTGTGTGTATGAGAATGCAGTGTGTGTGTATGAGAATGCAGTGTGTGTATGAGAATGCAGTGTGTATATGAGTGCAGTGTGTATATGAGTGCAGTGTGTATATGAGTGCAGTGTGTGTATATGAATGCAGTGTGTGTATGAGAATGCTGTGTGTATGAGTCCAGTGTGTGTGTATGAATGCTGTGTGTGTGTATGAATGCTGTGTGTGTGTATGAATGTTGTGTGTATGAGTGCAGTGTGTGTGTATGAGAATGCTGTGTGTATGAATGCAGTGTGTGTGTGTGTATGAATGCAGTGTGTGTGTGTATGAATGCAGTGTGTGTGCATGAATGCAGTGTGTGTATGTGTGTGTGTGTGTAATGCAGAGTGTGATGCAGAGCCTTGGTGGGGGGTGGGCATTTTTATTTTGTAATTATTATTTTAATATTTTTTTTGTTTCATTACATTTTTTTTTAATTATTATTTTTTATTTTATTATTATTTTTTATTTTATTTTATTATTTTTTATTTTTATTTTTTTTATTATTATTAATATATATACATTTTTTCGTCCCCCCTCCCTGCTTTCTAGCTGGCCAGGGAGGGGGGCTCTCCTTCCCTGGTGGTCCAGTGGATGGGCACTGTGTAGGAGGGGGCTGTGGGGGCTGCAGAGAGATGTTACTTACCTTTCCTGCAGCTCCTGTCAGCTCTCTCCTCCTCCGCCGGTCCGTTCAGCACCTCGGTCAGCTCCCAGTGTAAATCTCGCGGCTCTCGCGAGATTTACACTGTGAGCTGACAGAAGAGCTGAACGGACCGGCGGAGGAGGAGAGAGCTGACAGGAGCTGCAGGAAAGGTAAGTAACATCTCTCTGCAGCCCCCACAGCCCCCAGTCTGTATTATGGCAATGCAAATTGCCATAATACAGACAACTGACTCGAGTATAAGCCGAGTTGGGGTTTTTCAGCACAAAAAATGTGCTGAAAAACTCGGCTTATACTCGAGTATATACGGTATTTAATGCAGAACACCAAAATGTACCACAGTGCTGAACAATAGATGTGCTACGTATGTTAATGCACCAGGCTCAGGCTTTTAGGATGTCAAAATATTGTGTCCACTTAGCCAGTCAACTATCCCAGCTCCACAGCGTTTCAACCGGGTAGGTCTTTCTCAAAAACTTTTTTGACTTGTTTGATATCCCTGAGAGCCAAGTATCTTTGTGTAAAAGGTTAAATAATAAACCTTCTTTGCTCATATTTGCCAAGAGTGACAATATGAGTGGAGGTGAGCCCTGTATATAAGGGACTATGTCCAGATTGTTCAGGGAGACGAGATTGTCATCAGGGTGGCCAGATTATTTATAAAACAGGGGTAGGCAACCCTTGGCACTCCAGATGTTGTGAACTATATCTACCCTGATGTTAGATCTTACAGCTTTATGACTGTAAGATTATTATGGGAGTTTTAGTACACGAGATCTGGGGTGCCGAAGGTTGCCTGCCCTGCTCTAGGGTGCCGATTTGTTACAAGAGTGTCACCAGTGCCCAGAGGGAACCTTATTGTCAGGTATTTTTTTTTTTTTTTCATCTGTCGTGAAAAAAGAATTCGGGAAAGACATGCATTTGTATGTTCCTGCACCTGGATAACCGAGTAAAGTGGTTCGAAAGGCAAGGACTAGTATCTGTATGGAACCCTTAGTAGCAGTGTTTGCGAGTGCTTGGAAAAGGAGTACAGAATTATATAAAAAAACACAATGCAGAGCGGGAGTTCATTCAGAGAGCGAGAGAGAAAACAGAAGCATTACTTTTATTATTACTAATTTTAACAACAAGGGGTGTGTGAATGGTGAATTAAAAGAATAGAGTGTGAACCCAGTTTTTCATTTCATTCAAGGAGGTGCGCAGGGGAAATGATTGGTCAAGGGGGAGAGGGGGGACTTCACTGATTCTTGAACTGGGTCACTGCAATTTCTAATTTGTTGTTTGCAGTGTTCTTCAATCCTGTCCTCAGAACCAATCTAAAGGTTTCACATTCCTACTGGTGAACAGGTGTGGCAATACACTGTGCTGCAGCAGATATAATGGGAAATCCTGGACTTTTTCTTTTGGGGAGAAAGCCTAGGGGCAGTTTTGAGGAAGCCAGCAATTGGAATATTACTGGATACATAACGGAATATATAAGTATCTATCTAAAAATCAAATGTCTTCTATTATTTTTGCTGATGAGGGCAGCAGTTGGTCAGTACAAAGCTATCTTGAACACAGTGCTGAACTCTGCTACATCATCTATTATCACTCTGTGCATTTACTGACCTGTAAATATATATATATATATATATATATATATATATATATATATATATATATATATATATAAAAAAGAGAAAAAGCTCTTGCACTCACGCTTAAAGTCCCTTAATCAAGAACCACAAGGAAAATGGATATTGCACCCCTGTTGGTCACTTCATCCCAGACTGGTCACTCCACCCAGACTGGTCACTCCATCCAGAACCTCAGGATTAAAGTTCTTAAAGGGAATTTTAAAGACTCTCACGAACGAAAGACATTTGAGATGAAAATAATCAGACATTTCAAAACCAGAAATGAAGGACTCAATGTAGACTCTGGCTTTCTCACACACTACCAAAACTTTTTATAAACACACATCTTAATGCCTTACATAGTTCTTTTTCAATATTCTCATTTCACATTTATTGGATCAATTTATATACATACATATATGCAGCTATATACTTGCATGATCTGCTCTGTTTACTTCTTGTTTACTTGTTTTTTTTTTCCTTCTTTTTATCTAACTTATTGACTCTCTTATGTCTTTTTCTGGCTATTCTTAGCCAACCTGCACCTTTCCCTTTCGGGCACATCTTCTGCTATTTATGACACCCTACTCGCCCGCCCTCCCACCCTTCCTCTCCCTCCTCTCCCTCCCCTTCTCTAACATCAGTTGTTTTAAGTGTTAAACTCTATCAGATTATATATTCTTACTCATTTAACCTCCAGATTCTTCAAATCCTGTCATAGCAACCCTTGTGTCACAGATAGCATCACCCTTTTCAACTTTGCTAAATGGCTGGTTATATTTGTGTATTTATAAGTGCTGAGTTTCTGGAAAAGCAAGTACTTGCACTCGGCCAAAGATGGATTTAATAGGTATTTAAAAGCCTGGGTATGGTCTCCTGGGGAGCATTTATGTTCTATGTTGGATGTTTTTGCAGGATATTTAACACCAAGACATACTGAACACATTCTGCTTCTATTTAGGTTCACAACAGGTACTAAGTAAAGGGCACAGAGAGGCTAACATTCAATATGGATAAATGACTCAAGGAACACATAGTCAAACAATAAGCAAACATTTTTTTGACTTCTGCTGCCTGAAAGGCACCGCTTTGTAACATTGCATTTTATAGTGAGTCAGCAATAATACATTAGGAAGGAATAGTGGATAGAAAATAAGAGGATGGCAAATACAAGCCTTCCATTTTACAAAGTAGTAAGCAAGTTAAGCTGTTATTAATTATATCTGCAGTCAGAAGTCAGTAGACACAGCAGTGCTCATTGAAGTCCATGTTGTGACCTATTTCATACAGTTGACCTATCAGCTTGTCTATCTGCACAGAAATTGAGCTGCAGCATGGAAAAAAGTGTCACTTTCTTCAGCAATAACCTGCAGGTCAGAATAACCTGTGTTGCAGAATTTGTTTTAGGATCAACGTTACATTAAAGAAACATTACATTGGTCTTCGTATTTTCTTACACTTGTCAAAAAATGCTATAAATATAGTTAGCATTTTAAAATTATTTGCTGATGAGTAATGCTGAAATACAGCACTTTAATTCTTTCAGCTCCAACGTAATATAATAGAAATAATCCTTGTACAGCGCTACGGAATCTGATGGTGCTATAAAATTAATAATATTTAAACATGTGTAACGCCTTTCTTTTTCCCCCGACTTGGGTATGAGTGATCCGCAGTTATACTCTTGTCTTGAGAACCTACCTTACTGAGAAGATAAAAACCCACTACTTATCTACTCACAGACATAGAGAAACAAAAAATGCAAAATCCAACAATATTAAACAAAGTGCCTTATTATTAAACTGTTGCAGTATATGGGGGAGACTGGTGTGCCTGTGTGTGATGGTTAAGTGTTGTATAGTGGCTGAGTGTTGTCTGTGGAGGAGAGCCTGAGTGTGGCTGAGTGCCTTGTGTTTGTGGTGAGAAGAGGGATAAGAGTTTTTTTTTTTTGTTTGTTTTTTAAATTCTTTATTTTTGCATGTGCATATAGGTTACAGACAAGCGTGCAGGGCCACGACAGCTACTGCAGGCATATTCATGGCATTTCAATGAGTGGCATTTTGATACAGCACATTTTTTTTTTTTTTCAATGAAACAGCGAGTGTTGCTACAGTTTAGGCATGCATATGACATTCCTAGGTATTTCTAGGTTTAGTAATATATTTAGCGGATAATCATTCATTTGTCAAGCTAGGACAACGTCATCTCTTACCCCTGCTACCGTCACTGCCATCTGTCACCCACTACTACTCTCACTGCCACCCCCTCCTTCTCTAACTGCCACCTGTCACCCCCACTCCCCTCACTGCCACCCCTACTACTCTCACTGCAACCCCCTCCTTCCCTAACTTCCACCTGTCATCCCCTACTCCCCTCACTGCCATCTGTCCCCCCCTACTTCCCTCACTGCCACCTCTCACCTCCTACTACCCTCACTGGCACACACTCCTTCCCTAACTGCCACCTGTCACCCTCTACTACACTTACTGCCACCTGTCACTCCCTACTTTTCTTACTGCCACCTGTCCTGTCACACTCACCCTGTCAATTTAACCCCTTTAACCTGTCACATTCACCTCCCCTTTCCCTATCACACTCATTCCGCCAACAATGCCACATTCAACCCAACCCTGTGATACTCACCTCCCCAACCATGCTATATTCACCCTGTCACAATTTAATCCTGTCACACTTACCTCCCCTCACCCTGTAACACCCTTTGCTCCAACCATGTCACACTTGCCCCCCATGCCTGTCTCATTCACCCCTTCACCCTGTCACACTCACACTGCCACATTTTCCCCTTTACCCACCCTGTCAGAGTCAACCCTGAAGACAATCACAATACACACAAAGTCATAAAACACAGCTTCACCATAAACAAAGTGCACAAAGGCCACAGGCAGCCCCCCCTCCCCCATATATTACATGCATAAATATACAATAGATGGGGAAACACATATAGGATTGTATACATGTAAAGGATTATAGAATATGTGGGGAAAATGTCTATGACATTGTTTTCTTATCTGTAACTTTATTTGGTAAATTATTTTTTAAAAGCCCAACCAATATTTTCTTTTTTGTTTTCAATAACCTCTTCACACTGGCACTTATGTATACATGACGGCCAGACTTAACAGCCATACCCTGTAATCTTGTATAAACGATTAGCATAATTGCAATTTAAATTTATTTATTGCAAATTATACCATAACTATAGTCAGACAGCTCACAATGGAGCGGCACAGGATGCCGTGACAATGCAAGCCTCTGAAGATGAATACAGAGACTAGCTCTCTGTATCTAATGCTGCAAGCCCACCATTCAATATATCTACAGCTTCTTATACACACACAAGGCAACCCCTCACAAGGTCCCCACACAAGAGGACCATGAGGGAGCTCTTAATGTTATCTGCACCTGATAGAAGTACAGGCCACAATGTTCCTTTGTAGAAATAAAGGGCCCCGGGGCTGAGTAGGGAGATCTGTTAATCTGCTGTTGGCTTAAACAGGGGCACCACACATACAGAGCCAGAGTTCTAGTCTAGTCATAGGCCATAGTCAGCCATTTTATGCATCACCGGTCACCACTTAGTGACTCCCATGTTTCCCATTTCACTTTTTTATTATTTATATTTATGATATAGCAGTTATAACTCTTAAAGTGCAAATTAAGGTATTATACCATTGCACTTCCTCCTCCCTAGTGATATACTGCTATAATTCTCTTTCCACAGACTGCGCCTTCCCTTACATTTTCTGTTTTATTGTTAATGTTGGTTATTGCTGTATTTATGTTTTGCTTTTAAATATAGTGCAAATGCATTTTGAATATTGCTAGTGGAATTTTATTTTACAGTAGACTTTTAAATACAAATATTCTACAGTGAAATGTACTTTCCCATTGCTCAAGCATTGTTTGCTATATCTATCTCTTAAAATAGCTTAAAATGCAGGTACGTGTTGATTGTGAGACTGCTATTCAGCTTTACACTCAAGTGGGCTCATACAAATGTTTGTTAATTTTCAGGGACCTGAATGAGTGGAAAGCACACTGAGCTGGAATGTAATTTTGTGTGTGCGCGAGCACCGTTTTGCTCCATTAGTGTTTAATCCTGGCTCAATACATTGCCAGCAGACAAATTAAGAAATCTGGAAAAGCATACTTTAATGTACTCAGTAAGTGGCTTTTTTGGTTGCAAGGTACTCACAATGGCTTTCACATTTTTATGGAATCTTGGCGACGGTTCTAAACAGACTTTGTGCAGCTCTATTTTAATAGAAAACACAACCAGAAGAGGTCATCAGAGACTAAGCTACAAGAGCTCCTGGGCTCCTACAGAAAGATATACAAAACAGGAAAAGAAAAACAGCAGTGTTTAGAAATGAAGAACAAAATTGACTTTTTGTGCAGTATTCATCAAAAGCATGTAGTAGTTAGCATTTGACTTAATGACTCTACAACCGGCCAAGTGGTTGGGTAATTGATTCACTTAATTCAACAATCCTTTATAAGCAAATGAGGTGCTGCTACTTTGTTACTTATTGTTCACATTATCAAACCTTCAAAATAGGATATAAATGGCTCACCTATTGTTTATTCAATTTGATATGGTGTGCCCTTTACGCATAGGATCCTGGAGAATAATAAGCTCCCTGGAACATGATTAAGAGTTGGGATAGGTCACATTAATACATTTTCTCTGTTTCTCAATCTCTCTCATTCACCTTATTTTTAGAAGAAAGGGTATTCTAAAGATACCCAAGGTTGTTTTAAAATAAGTTTAATAACAATTTTCTTAAATTGAGCAATGGTATTACTTTATGCTTCTGATTTTCTTTTATTTTTAATTATAAGAAATTTGACATTGATTCAGATAAGAGCTTGAATTCAACAGTATCAATAATAAAAAAAAAACAACAGAAATTTTTTATGTAATTCTAGGTGATGTCCTCGATCAGGATTCCCCAAACTCCAGCCCTCCAGATGTTGCTGAACTACAACTCCCATGATTCTCAGCCCATCTATTTCATTCATAGAATCATGGGAGTTGTAGTTAAGCAACATCTGGAGGGCTGGAGTTTGGGGAAACCTGTCCTAGATGATTTCTAGATGTGTTGTTAACCCCCAAATATTTATAATTGAAATAAACCCTACAAATGAAATAAACCCTACCTCTCCTTCCCTATAATAGTGAGGGGCATTAAAATTATCCTTACCCTCCAAAGTCTTTTTTCTTCCAAATCTCCTTATCTCCAGAAAAAAAATGCCAAAATAAAATCTATAATATGCAACAAAACTTTTCAAAATGAAGAAATCCCAAATTTGCAAAAAATGGAAACACCAATGGAAAAAATTAAAACCATAACGCAAAAAAGTTAATTCAGCTTTGGTCAGAAGAATTCTGAGTATAATAAGGCTTCAAAGTGGGAAAAGTCTTTATCAAGCTTTGATTTTCATGAGAACACTGTGGTTGGTTGACTTGTAAGCCAACCAATCAGAGAGCTCTGACAGGCAAGTCACTCTTCTCTTTAACCCCTTAAGGACACATGACATGTCTGACACGTCATGATTCCCTTTTATTTCAGAAGTTTGGTCCTTAAGGGGTTAAACTTGCCATGGTAGTGGTAGCACTCAGTGAGAAAATAGTTAGGATTTATTTAAACCAATGCCCAGATTTGAAGCCTTCTGGTCTGGATTTCAGCTGATTGGCAGCATTCGGTCCCGTTGAACTCTGGGCCTAACTCAGACTCTTTTGGAGCCTTCAGAGCAAAAACAAAAATGACTATTATTGTATCAATTATGTCAAAGATCTTGAGAGAAATTGACCTTCTAATTGCCATTATGGCTTGCATTCTAGTACCTTTTAGTTCTGGTGTCCCTAATCCTGTCGATGCTGTATATCGGTACTGTTCAGTCCACACAAAAATGCATAAACTGAAGATGAACAGCAACGTAGAGGTTCAATAAAAATAAAAATTATTTTTTATAAATAGCAATTATCCCACAAGACCACAGACTGTAGCCTTATGGGTTAGTTGCTATTTAGTATGCTGTTTGCTGTCTGTTACTGATTTATATTTTAAACACACAGGTGGGGAATAAAGAATAATAAGAATGGTTATTTTATTTAAACCTCTACATTGCTGTACATCTTCAGTTTAAGGCATTCGGAACCTGCAGTATAAAACTGTTAAATAGTTTAAGCAATGTTCAGATTTTGCAGTCCAAATAACCCTGGATAGTTTTGCCTCTTCGATACAAGGCCATTTAGACCTTAGGGAATAACCATGTTAAACACTGGCTGAAAGAGCATTCAAATAGAAGTCACTAGAAAATTACAAGGACCTTTTCAGTAGTTCATTTTCAATGTATTAGTATTAGTATTAGTATTAGTATGAGGTTTTAAATAAACAATGAATAAGCAAAATGTTTCAACCAAGATGGCTTGTAAGATTGGTGGCTAGTGATGTACCGAACTGTCCGCCGGCGAACAGTTCCCGGAGAACTTAGAGTGTTCGCGTTCGCCGCGGCGGGCGGACACATGCGCAGTTCGATCCGCCCCCTATTCGTCATCATTGGGCAAACTTTGACCCTGTGCCTCTCGGTCAGCAGACACATTCCAGCCAATCAGCAGCACTCCCTCCCTTCCACACCCTCCAACCTCCCTCCCAGCATCCATTTTCGATTCATTCTGAAGCTGCATGCTTAGTGAGAGGAGGGAAAGTGTAGCTGCTGCTGATTAGATAGGGAAATTGATAGCTAGGCTAGGGTATTCAGTGTCCACTACAATCCTGAAGGACTCATCTGATCTCTGCTGTAAGGACAGCACCCCAAAAAGCCCTTTTTAGGGCTAGAACATCAGGCTGCTTTTTTTTTTTTTTTTTTTTCTGTGTAATGTAATTGCAGGTGCCTGCCTGACAGCTTCTGTGTGAGGTTCACATTGGATACTGTGCCTACTTGCCCAGTGCCACCACTCATATCTGTTTTTACAATAGGTTAAGCTTTACATTTAAAATAAATAATTTTTTTTCACTGTAATAGAAGAGCAGTTGCCTGCCTGCCGGCTTCTGTGTCAGGTTGGATGCCTTGCCCATTTGCACAGTCAGTGCCACCACTCATATCTGTTTTAACAATAGGTTAAGCTTTACATTTAAAATAAAAAATTTTTTTCACTGTAATAGAAGAGCAGTTGCCTGCCTGCCAGCTTCTGTGTCAGGTTGGATGCCTTGCCCATTTGCACAGTCAGTGCCACCACTCATATCTGTTTTAACAATAGGTTAAGCTTTACATTTAAAAGAAATATTTTTTTTTCACTGTAATAGAAGAGCAGTTGCCTGCCTGCCAGCTTCTGTGTCAGGTTGGATGCCTTGCCCATTTGCACAGTCAGTGCGACCACTCATATCTGTTTTAACAATAGGTTAAGCTTTACATTTAAAATAAATATTTTTTTTTCACTGTAATAGAAGAGCAGTTGCCTGCCTGCCAGCTTCTGTGTCAGGTTGGATGCCTTGCCCATTTGCACAGTCAGTGCCACCACTCATATCTGTTTTAACAATAGGTTAAGCTTTACATTTAAAAGAAATATTTTTTTTCCACTGTAATAGAAGAGCAGTTGCCTGCCTGCCAGCTTCTGTGTCAGGTTGGATGCCTTGCCCATTTGCACAGTCAGTGCCACCACTCATATCTGTTTTTACAATAGGTTAAGCTTCAGATTTAAAATAAATATTTTTTTTTTCACTGTAATAGAAGAGCAGTTAGTTGTCTGCAAGTGTCTGGGTGTCAGGCCTACTTCAGCGTGTGCTCTGCAGACCTGTGCCAGCGTGCTTTGACAGTTGCCAATCATATCTGGTGTCTCTTTAGCGTGCTTTTACAAAGAAAAAAGGTTTCCAGTGTAAGCTAATAGCAGCCAGTCAGTGTCCTTCAAGCGGCTCTGTCAGGCCTTCCTTCAGCGTGTGCCCTGCACAACCCTGCCAGTGTACTTTGACAGTTGCCACTCATATCTGGTGTCTCTATAGCATGCTTTTACAAAGAAAAAAGGTTTCTAGTGTAAGCTAATAGCAGCCAGTCAGTGTCCTTCAAGCAGCTCTGTCAGTCCTTCCTTCAGCGTGTGCTCTGCAGACCTGTGCCAGCGTGCTTTGACAGTTGCCAATCATATCTGGTGTCTCTATAGCGTGCTTTTACAAAGAAAAAAGGTTTCTAGTGTAAGCTAATAGCAGCCAGTCAGTGTCCTTCAAGCGGCTCTGTCAGTCCTTCCTTCAGCGTGTGCTCTCCAGAACTGTTCCAGTGCACATTGCCAATCATATCTGGTGTCTCTATAGCGTGCTTTTAAAACCCAAATTTTTTTTCACTGTTATAGATTGAATAGCAGTTACTTGTCTTCAAGCGGGTGTGTCAGGCCTACAGTGTGTGCTCTGCAGAACTGTTCAAGTGCACATTGCCAATCATATCTGGTGTCTCTATAGCGTGCTTTTACAAAGAAAAAAGGTTTCTAGTGTAAGCTAATAGCAGCCAGTCAGTGTCCTTCAAGCGGCTCTGTCAGTCCTTCCTTCAGCGTGTGCTCTCCAGAACTGTTCCAGTGCACATTGCCAATCATATCTGGTGTCTCTATAGCGTGCTTTTAAAACCAAAATTTTTTTTTCACTGCTATAGATTGAATAGCAGTTACTTGTCTTCAAGCGGGTGTGTCAGGCCTACAGTGTGTGCTCTGCAGAACTGTTCAAGTGCACATTGCCAATCATATCTGGTGTCTCTATAGCGTGCTTTTACAAAGAAAAAAGGTTTCTAGTGTAAGCTAATAGCAGCCAGTCAGTGTCCTTCAAGCGGATCTGTCAGTCCTTCCTTCAGCGTGTGCTCTCCAGAACTGTTCCAGTGCACATTGCCAATCATATCTGGTGTCTCTATAGCGTGCTTTTAAAAACAATTTTTTTTTTCACTGTTATAGATTGAATAGCAGTTACTTGTCTTCAAGCGGGTGTGTCAGGCCTACAGTGTGTGCTCTGCAGAACTGTTCAAGTGCACATTGCCAATCATATCTGGTGTCTCTATAGCGTGCTTTTACAAAGAAAATTTGTTTTTCACTGTTATAGATTGAATAGCAGTTACTTGTCTTCAAGCGGGTGTGTCAGGCCTACAGTGTGTGCTCTGCAGAACTGTTACAGTTCACATTGCCAATCATATCTGGTCACACAGTAGCTTGCACGCATAGTACCACTAATCCCCCCAAAAATGACAGGCAGAGGCAGGCCACTCCGCAGGGGCCGTCGTGGTCGTGGTGCTGTGATTCCCTTTTGCCCTAGAATAATGCCCAGTTTTCAGAAGCCACGTACCCTGAACTTGAAAAGTTCTGAGGACATAGTTGACTGGCTAACACAGGACACCCAATCTTGTACAGCCTCTGCTCGGAACCTTGACGCACCATCCTCCTCCAGCTTAGCTTCAGGCACCTCTCAAGATACCACTCACCCGCCTGCCACCACCACCAAAACTAGCACCACAGCCGCTTTACTTGGTATGTCAGAGGAGTTATTCACACACCGGTTTGAAGAAATGAGTGATGCGCAACCATTATTGCTAGAGGATGTAGATAACAGGGATATGTCTCAGGCAGGCAGCATTAAACACATGGAGGTACGGTGTGATGATGATGATGTTGTACCCGCTGCTGCTTCCTTTTCTGAGTTGTCAGATACAAGCGAAGCGGTTGATGATGACGATGCGTCCATGGATGTCACGTGGGTGCCCGCTCGGCAAGAAGAAGAACAGGGCGAAAGTTCAGATGGGGAGACAGAGAGGAGGAGGAGACGAGTTGGAAGCAGGGGGGGGTCGTCGCAAGGAGCTAGTGGCACAGTCAGACAGCATACATTGGCACCCGGGGTCAGCCCGACAGCACGCCAATCAACGCATGCTGTGTCCACCACCAGAATGCCGTCATTGCAGAGCTCAGCAGTGTGGCATTTTTTGTGTGTGTCTGCCTCGGACAACAGCGATGCCATTTGCAACCTGTGCCAAAGGAAACTGAGTCGTGGGAGGTCCAACACCCACCTAGGTACAACTGCTTTGCGTAGGCACATGATCTCACATCACAAATGCCTATGGGATCAACACATGAGTACAAGCAGCACGCCTACTCTAAGTCGCCATCCTCCTCCTGGTCTAGTATCTTCAGCCACGTCAACCACTGCTGTCCTTCTTGCCCCCTCTCAACCATCCGCCACTCCGTCTCCCGCCTTGAGCAGTTCCCGCTCATCTGCCCACAGTCATGTGTCTGTCAAGGACATGTTTGAGCGTAAGAAGCCAATGTCACCAAGTCACCCCCTTGCCCAGCGTCTGACAGCTGGCTTGTCCGAACTATTAGCCCGCCAGCTTTTACCATACAAGCTGGTGGAGTCTGAGGCGTTCAAAAAATTTGTAGCTATTGGGACACCGCAGTGGAAGATACCCGGCCGGAATTTCTTTTCACAAAAGGCAATCCCCAACTTGTACTCGATTGTGCAAAAGGAAGTCATGGCATGTCTGGCACACAGTGTTGGGGCAAGGGTCCATCTGACCACTGATACCTGGTCTGCTGCTGCGTCTTGCTCCACATCAACGGCACCCCCCCAGCTCCCCAGGTACTATTCCACATCCCGGATATGGCAGTGTCACGCCGTCTTGGGTTTGACTTGCTTGAAAGCAGAGAGTCACACCGGACAAGCACTCCTGTCCACCCTTAATGCACAGGTGGAAAAGTGGCTGACTCCGCAGCAACTGGATATCGGCAAAGTGGTGTGTGACAACGGAAAAAATTTGATAGCGGCATTGAAGTTGGGCAAGTTGACACATGTGCCGTGCATGGCACATGTGTGTAATCTGATCGTACAACGCTTTGTGCAGAAGTACACAGGCTTACAGGACGTCCTGAAGAAGGCCAGGAAGGTGTGTGGCCATTTCAGGCATTCCTACACGGCCATGGCTCACTTTGCCGATATCCAGCGGCAAAACAACATGCCAGTGAGGCGCTTGATTTGCGACAGCCCTACACGTTGGAATTCAACACTCCTAATGTTCGACCGCCTGCTCCAACAAGAAAAAGCTGTTAATGAATATTTGTATGACCGGGGTGCTAGGACAGCCTCTGGGGAGCTGGGAATTTTTTTGCCACGTTACTGGATGCTCATGCGCAATGCCTGTAGGCTCATGCGTCCTTTTGAGGAGGTGACAAACCTAGTCAGTCGCAACGAAGGCACCATCAGCGACATCATACCATTTGTTTTCTTCCTGGAGCGTGCCCAGCGAAGAGTGCTGGATCAGGCTGTAGATGAGCGTGAAGAGGAAGAGGAAGAGTTGTGGTCACCATCACCACCAGAAACAGCCTTATCAGCATCGCTTGCTGGACCTGCGGCAACGCTGGAAGAGGATTGTGAGGAAGAGGAGTCAGAGGAGGATTGTAGCTTTGAGGAGGAGGAGGAGGAGCAAGACCAAACACAACAGGCATCCCAGGGTGCTCGTTGTCACCTATCTGGTACCCGTGGTGTTGTACGTGGCTGGGGGGAAGAACATACCTTCAATGACATCAGTGAGGAGGAGGAACGGGAAATGAGTAGCTCGGCATCCAACCTTGTGCAAATGGGGTCTTTCATGCTGTCCTGCCTGTTGAGGGACCCTCGTATAAAAAGGCTGAAGGAGAACGACCTGTACTGGGTGTCCACGCTACTAGACCCCCAGTATAAGCAGAAAGTGGCAGAAATGTTACCGAATTACAACAAGTCGGAAAGGATGCAGCCTTTGCAAAATAAATTAAAAAGTATGCTTTACACAGTGTATAAGGGTGATGTCACAGCACAACGGGAATCTAACAGGGGGAGAGGTGGAAGTCATCCATCTCCTCCTCCTCCCACGACCACGCCGGCAAGGACAGGACGCTTTAAAGACGTGCTGTTGATGGAGGACATGCGGACCTTTTTAAGTCCTATGCATCGCCACAGCCCTTCGGGATCCGCCCTCAGAGAGCAGACTACCTCGCCTTAACTGCAGATATCGACACTCTGAGGAGCGATGAACCCCTTGACTACTGGGTGTGCAGGCTTGACCTGTGGCCTGAGCTATCCCAATTTGCGATAGAACTTCTGGCCTGCCCCGCTTCAAGTGTCCTGTCAGAAAGGACCTTCAGTGCAGCAGGAGGTATTGTCACTGAGAAGAGAAGTCGCCTAGGTCAAAAAAGTCTAGATTACCTCACCTTTATTAAGATGAATGAGGGATGGATCCCGAAGGGACTGACACTGGGCGATACATTCGCTTAAAAAAGGCCTGATGAGATGAGCTGCCTTGGGCTAAAAATGGTCCACACGCTGCTGTATTTTAGCTCTGAATGACGTTTGACTTGCGTGACTTATCCGCCACCAACTAGGGTTCAAGCCGCCATGTTTTAGGGCACTTTCTGCCTGTGAAACAAACATAAATTTTTCTGGCCGCTGCTAGAGCAGCGGCTGCAACAATACCAAATTTTTCAGGCATGTGTACATGCCTAATTTTTAGGCCCACTGGTGCAGCACTGTGGCTTCAAAAACCAAACCAAAAAAAAAAATCCTCCAAGATGGCACCAATATACCAGTGGTCTAAGCATCTTCCCACCTTGGCCTAAAAAGGGGAGGTGATTCAACAATTAAAAATCTCTGCCATTTACACGTCCACTGATAGGAGACGCGGAAGGTATTAAACTGATATGAACAATACTCCACTCCTATCAGTAGGTCCGTCCCATTGTGATTTATGCCCCCCACCCACCGCGCAGGGATGGGGGCCGGGGGGGAGGAAAGTATGCCCCCCCATTGTGATTTATGGCCCCCACCCACCGCGCAGGGGTGGGGGCCGAGGGGGGGAGGACAGTAGGTCCCCCCATTGTGATTTATGGCCCCCACCCACCGCGCAGGGGTTGGGGAGGACAGTAGCTCCCCCCAGTGTGTATCATGGGCTTTGAGGACAGGTGTCAATCCATACCTGCCAAGTGACCCTATTTAGGGGTAACAGTCCCTATTCTGCTCTGTGTCAGTGTGTATCATGGTCTCTGTGGACGGGGAACAGTCTCTATTCTGCTCTGTGTCAGTGTGTATCATGGTCTCTGTGGACGGGGAACAGTCTCTATTCTGCTCTGTGTCAGTGTGTATCATGGACTCTGTGGACAGGGAACAGTCTCTATTCTGCTCTGTGTCAGTGTGTATCATGGTCTCTGTGGACAGGGAACAGTCTCTATTCTGCTCTGTGTCAGTGTGTATCAGGGGCTTTGAGGACAGGTGTCAATCCATACCTGCCAAGTGACCCTATGTAGGGGGGGCAGTCTCTATTCTGCTCTGTGTCAGTGTGTATCATGGTCTCTGTGGACAGGGAACAGTCTCTATTCTGCTCTGTGTCAGTGTGTATCAGGGGTTTTGAGGACAGGTGTCAATCCATATCTGCCAAGTGACCCTATGTAGGGGGAACAGTCCCTATTCTGCTCTGTGTCAGTGTGTATCAGGGGTTTTGAGGACAGGTGTCAATCCATATCTGCCAAGTGACCCTATGTAGGAGGAACAGTCCCTATTCTGCTCTGTGTCAGTGTGTATCAGGGGTTTTGAGGACAGGTGTCAATCCATATCTGCCAAGTGACCCTATGTAGCGGGAACAGTCTCTATTCTGCTCTGTGTCAGTGTGTATCAGGGATCATTAGGATAGGTGTCAATCCATATCTGCCAAGTGACCCTATGTAGGGGGAACAGTCCCTATTCTGCTCTGTGTCAGTGTGTATCAGGGATTTGACTATCTTTATTCAGATTCAAAAATTACAATTCCAGGAAAAATTTAACAAACATTTACAAGAACATGTTATGCACATCATAGAAACAACGTAAACCTCTTTAAAGCCACAAACTTAAGACAAAAATTACGTACACACAATGTGTAAGGGTTTGAAAGAATATTCTGAATCCTTACATGTTTACTTTATCGTTTGTTTGATTTTTGTGAACCATATATAAACTACAAGCAGCGTGAAAACTATAAAAACTCAAGTGGCCATGCTGATCAAATTAAATAGTATGCTTTACACAGCGTATAAGGGTGATGTCACAGCACAACGGGAATGTAACAGGGGAAGAGGTGAAAGTCATCCTCCCCCTCCCACGACCCCGCCATATCTGCCAAGTGACCCTATGTAGGGGTAACAGTCTCTATTCTGCTCTGTGTCAGTGTGTATCATGGTCTCTGAGGACGGGGAACAGTCTCTATTCTGCTCTGTGTCAGTGTGTATCAGGGCAGGGCTTTGAGGACAGGTGTCAATGTTAGGTGATTTCTGCCCTTTATGGATTAAAAGCAGACTCTGCATCAACTGTGCAATTTTCCATGGGAGTTTTGCCATGGATCCCCCTCCGGCATGCCACAGTCCAGGTGTTAGTCCCCTTGAAACAACTTTTCCATCACTTTTGTGGCCAGAAAGAGTCCCTGTTGGTTTTAAAATTCGCATGCCCATTGAAGTCAATGGCGGTTCGCGCGGTTCGCCGGTTCGCAAACATTTGCGGAAGTTCGCGTTCGCCGTTCGCGAACCGAAAATTTCGGGTTCGCGACAACACTATTGGTGTCATATTATTTTAGTATTCGGAAGGTAATACATAATTTTTGTGGCAATACTAAGATGACATGAACTATGGATAATATACAGATAGTGGAAGTGCACTCAACCCTTCGTCATGGAATCCAGGGTGCTCCAATGGACAAGTCCCAGTACCAAAAAGGACCAAATAAGGAATTTTAAATGTAGAAAATAATCCAGGCACTCCAAGCTTGACAAAGGCCCTAAGGGGTTGAAACGTTGCCTTTTGGTTCCTGGTTCTAATAAAATTGCCTTTGGAATTCGTTGGAGTGCCTGGATTATTTTCTACATTTAAAATGAACTATGGATAAAACCTATATAGAAAACTAATAAATACAACCATCACACTATCTATGTTATAGCCACAGATGGGCATGCATATATCATTGGATTTACTTTCTGATATTCAGGAAAAAGAGACATTAGTTTGAAGTAAAGCACTCTAACCATAAAATTTGGTATGACCTGAATATATTCAAATCTTGATTGAAACTAGACTAAAAAGCTAGAGGCTTGAAAATACATAAGGAAGAGATACCTCAATGGTTAAATGCACAGCATCACTAGTACCAAGTGAAAAGGCACATTTGTCTTCCCTCAGAAAAGGTAATCTGCTGCTTCACTATATAAAGGTTACAAGAACTACTTTGCTATCTGGTTCCCATGATTCAATTACATCTTAGTGTCCCAAGTAGCAGGCTCTTCCTGGATTTGATTGCCATTCTTTTCCAAGCTTCCTTATTCTGCCATACTTCTCCTGTCTTTCCTCTTCATCTCTTTCCCTCTTCTTCTGGTTTCACTATTTCGTTTATTGCCTAGCTTCTAATCTGTTTTCCATTTACCTTTTGTTTCATTTTCCTTATTGCTTGTTACCACTTGGTGCTCCTCCCGAATTGTTAAAATGTATTTTTTTTTTAAATATTATTTCCGCTTTTGGATTTCCCAGTGTTCTTCCACAGGCATATATAACCTTTTTCTTCAACCCTAATGTGGCAGTTAATGTGTACTAGGACTTATGTTATTCACAGTCCACACGGTGTATTTGTTTATTTTGTTCACCAGCATGTTTACTATCAACATTTATTATATTGTTAACTTCTGCTTCTGGGGTATTCGACTATTGTTCAGTCTGTGCATTTTTTTAATTTCTGTTTATTTTTCTATATCTTGGAAAATCCTTTCTTAAATAAAGATTGTTAAAAAGGCCATCTCAAATGGCCTTATCATTTTGACAAAATAAGTGTATTTCAGTATGGTAATAGTAATATCAATAACCTGGTATGTGTTTGCAAAATACTAAAAGCTAAATGCACAATATGTGATTAAATAATTTTATAATATCATTGCATATATCAAAGTATGGTATGGGTTGTGTACATTCACCATAATTAAAGAAAATATCTTCTCAATCTAAATTCAGTGATTGCAACTTTTTATAATTTCACAGAAATTCTGTCATCTATGAGCCATTCTCCAGATGTCCAAGATTTGAAGAGTTGTATAAGGAACACAAAATAAGTGTTTTCTATTATGGAAACATTTTGCCATGAGTGACAAATGTGACTTTTATTCATCAATCTCACACAGCCAATGTCTGACAGCAACATTCATTTTTGTTGAGATTTTTCTAACTATCCAAACAATCTGTTGTGTCTTTGTTGACTGCTTTAAGAGATGTCTTGTTATTGCACAGCAAGTTTATTTTTTACTGCTCTTAATTCTATTAAGTGTATAGCAATCCCATGGGGGGTCCAGTACACCACCCTTCCAAATATTTACATGGTATGTTTCAACCGTGTCTATATTATGCTGAAGTTGGAATTGACTGGAAGTTGACTTTTAAAGATTGATTACCTGGTGTCTTGGGAACACACACACTGTGACTGAAGAGATCTGCTCAGCATTGTCAGTCAACCTTATATTAATAGTTACCGTATGTAGGTTCTACAGCACTGGTCATTTTGTCATTTAGAGTTATGGTTAGGGTTAAAATTAGAGTAAGAGATAAATGTAGCTCAAGGCCTCAAGTCTCTCTC
The DNA here is from genome assembly GCF_036172605.1 of Pelobates fuscus. Taxonomy (NCBI): domain Eukaryota; kingdom Metazoa; phylum Chordata; class Amphibia; order Anura; family Pelobatidae; genus Pelobates; species Pelobates fuscus. Next base: position 269,987,627 of record NC_086317.1, on the reverse strand, counting down.
AGAACCGGGTGCAGAGGGATGCCGGGAGGACGCGTGAACGGGCACGTGAGAGCGTGAGCACGCCGAGAGGCGGGTCTATTAGTGACGAGTGAAGTGCGGTCTGTGGGAGACGAAGGAGTGGGAGAGAACCCGATGGTGTAAACGGAGCAGATAGCAGAGAGCCGACGAGAGGTCAGTGTACCAGTGGCCTCAGGGAATATACAGAGAGACTCGGATAAGCGACGGACAGCTCTGAAAAGTATTTTCCAACCACCCCACGAGATCGGGTGAACAGGCGCAGTCACTCAAAGTTATTCAAAGAAGCCAAAAGATCTGCTGAAGTGACACCTATAATCAGAAGGGACTTCTGTTAAAAAGCTGATCAAAGATAAGTGTACATAAGACCCATATGGAAGAAAGTGGGAGGAGGGGAGGAGCAGCCTTATATGTTATATGAGATTTGTGATTTATAACAGCTGCTATAAGCTTCATAAGCAGTGGTGTATCCTGGTTTTGTGCTGCCCTAGGCAGGACAAAACTCAGGCGCCCCCCCTCCCCCCGCGCCCCCCTCCTCCCGCGCCACCCCCACCCAACCTTTCCCCCCGCCCCGCATACTAAATACACACACATTCACTGACAGATACGCATACACTAGCTAACAGAAACACACACACACTAACAGACACACTCACACTCAGTAACAGACAAACACACTCACTAACAGACACACACTAACAGACACACACTCACTCACTAGCAGACACACACACACTCACTAACATACACACTCACTAACATACACACACAGTCAGACACACACAGTCAGACACAGACAGACACAGACACAAACACTAACAGACACAAACACTAACAGACACACACACTAACAGACACACACACTAACAGACACACACACTAACAGACACAGACACACACACTAACAGACACACACACTCACTAATATACACACTCACTAACATACACACACAGTCAGACACACACAGTCAGACACAGACAGACACAGACACAAACACTAACAGACACAAACACTAACAGACACACACACTAACAGACACACACACTAACAGACACACACACTAACAGACACAGACACACACACTAACAGACACACACACTCACTAACATACACACTCACTAACATACACACACAGTCAGACACACACACACACACTAACAGACACACACACTAACAGACACAGACACACACACTAACAGACACACACACACTAACAGACACAGACACACACTCACCCACCCACATTAACACATTTTTTTAAAATTTATTTTTAACACTTTTTTTTAAATTTATTTTTAACACATTTTTTTTTTAATTTATTTTTAACACATTTTTTTTTATTTATTTTTAACACATTTTTTTTTATTTATTTTTAACACATTTTTTTATATTTATTTTTAACACGTTTTTTTTATATTTATTTTTAACACGTTTTTTTTATATTTATTTTTAACACGTTTTTTTTTTAATTAACCCCCCCCCCCTCCTTACCTTTGGGAATGCTGGGGAGGGGGGGTGTCTCTTCTTCCCTGGTGGTCCAGTGGCTGCTGGGCGATCGGGCGGCACTGCCTGCCTGGCTGGCGGGCGGCCGGCGAGGGAGCACTTCCCCTGAGCTGTCTGCTCAGCTCCCTCGCGCGCCTCAGAGTGAGGCTGGGAGCCGGAATATGACGTCATATTCCGGCTCCGCCTCCGACCCTCACTCTGCGGCTGGCGAGGGAGCTGAGCAGACAGCTCAGGGGAAGTGCTCCCTCGCCGGCCGGCCGGCCGGCCGCCAGCCAGGCAGGCAGTGCCGCCCGATCGCCCAGCAGCCCGCCCGCATGTCTGTTAGCCGCAAGGCTAACAAGACATTTGCCTTGGGCATTTGGGGGCGGCTTTTTTTGCCGCCCCCTGGAAAATGCCGCCCAAGGCAAATGCCTTGTTTGCCTCGCGGCTAATACGCCCCTGTTCATAAGCCCTAGTGTTGGTGTACTGTTGCTATAACAGGGCACAATAGCAATAAGGTTTTTGTATACCAATACTAAATATTAATACTAATACATCTGGGCATTTTTTCAAAGAATCACTCTTTTGTCAGACATATTGTGCATATTGTCTGAGGCTGATATTTAAAGCTGCTTTTAAAGCTACTGCCAATAAAGCCGTGTGGAAATTAACACACCCCTCCCCCTAGACCCCCTAGACCAAGATAGATTAAGTCAAGATACGAGGAGAAAGAAGAAAGGACCACAGGCACTCCAAATTGAAACCGTATGCAGATTTATTAGGAAAAAATGCAACGCCAAGCAACGTTTCGACCAACAAAGGTCTTTTTCAAGCTGACACCACACAGTGAAAAATGTGCTTATATAGCAAACAAATAACAAACAGGAAATCAATCCATGATTTAATTAACTAATTAACAAAAGTTGTTAATTGATACAGCCAAGAGATTTTTTTAAAAAAAATCTATCAGAAAAATATATATTTTTCTGATAGATGTTTTTTAAAAAAAATCTCTTGGCTGTATCAATTAACAACTTTTGTTAATTAGTTAATTAAATCATGGATTGATTTCCTGTTTGTTATTTGTTTGCTATATAAGCACATTTTTCACTGTGTGGTGTCAGCTTGAAAAAGACCTTTGTTGGTCGAAACGTTGCTTGGCGTTGCATTTTTTCCTAATAAATCTGCATACGGTTTCAATTTGGAGTGCCTGTGGTCCTTTCTTCTTTCGTGTATAATTCTGGGATTGCTGGTCCTGATCCGGAGCACCCTTGGCCGCTGGGATTGAGTGCGGTTCCCACCATCTACTTTGCGTAAAGATACGAGGAGAGACCTAAGATGGCGTCCAAGAGACAAATAAAAACTAAAGATAAAAAGGATGACTCTCAGCCAACAAGATTGTCTGGCTTTTTCTCTCCTAATAAAGAAAAATTGGGCCATAAAGAAAGCGAAATGATTCTTCACGATCAGAATACGCAAACGATAAACGCTTACAGCGTAGAGCAGACGAATCATGTGTCTCAAGACTTCCTGGTGAATAAATTGGACGAACAGATGGCACACATTGCTAGTCAGATTACTAACAGCTCTAATATAATCAAAATCGAGATGGAGAGAATAAATACTAAATTAAGTTCTGCATTGGAAAAGATTAATGAACTTGAAGGACAAATAAACAACATGCAATCAGCGAATATTCAAACAGAAGACATAATACAACAAATGAATTTAAAGATAAGAGATCTGGAAGACCGCTCGAGGAGGTGTAATGTTCGTTTTAGAAATATACCAGAATCCATAACTCAAGACCAGTTACAAGACTTTTTACTTTCTTTTTTTCAAGAAGTTGGTCTGCAGAAGGAAGCTCACCAACTTATAATAGAACGAGTACATAGATTAAGGAAACCTAATGAGGTGCCTGCGCAGTATCCTAGGGATGTTATCGTCTGCTTTTCCTCTTTTTCATACAAACAACAATTGTTAAATTTGCTGAGGAATAAAGACAACTTAACGGAGAAATTTAAAGACATCATCACTTTCCAAGACCTCTCAATGCAAACAAGAGCATGGAGAAAAACATTCTATCAAGCTCTAGAACCACTGAAGAAAAACAATATGAAATATAAATGGGTTCAATCATCCAAAATAATTGTGTGGTGGGAAGAAAAATGGAGACCATTCACTTCAGCTAAAGATCTAGAAGCGTGGACAAAAACACTAACGTTTTAAAGAAAGAGGAAAGGTCAAGATGAATAATAAGAAAAAAGATTGCAAATATTTAATGAAGTGAAGAGTGACGGTAGTAAAGAAGACCATGGTTTTTTTTTTCTCTTTCTTTCTCCATCTAGTATACCATCGATTAAAAATGGACTATATCGTCTATACCTATAAGCAGAGAAAATAGAAAGAAAAAGGAAGATGGAAATAAAGATATCATCGTAATTTAAGTAACTATCTATCCAAATGAGATTATGAATGGGATTACGAGTGACAAATTCTTCCATCAAGATCAATGAGGAACAACAAAAATAAAACTCTCTATCAAGACTAAGGAGAAAAAGCCAGACTACCGAACTTAAAAACACTGAAGCATGGACTGACCAGCTTAAAACTTTAAAAGTTGAAGTCTATAGTTGACAGCAAATTGAACAGTAGGAAGATTGCTAATGACCCTTTCAAATTTTCCTTGAATACTTCCTGTCTCTTTTTTTTTTTTCTTTTCTCTCTCTCTCACTGATTTATAAAATAAGATGTAGGTTAGAGATATATTCAAGGGAAGAATGGATAAAATTATAGAGTATAGAGTGTAAGAGTATTAGTTTTAGGCAAAAATTGTGGTAATAGGTGAATAACTATTCAATATTGATATTTAGATAAAGGTTTGTGCAGATAATTAACTATTAGAATTATACTAATCACTGAAGAGATTAAAGTTATTGATATAATGGAATGTTTGCACTATGATACACCACTACAGAACTAGTTAAGAATAATGGAGAATTAAGTGAATTGAAGAATGATAGCACGAGCCAGCCTTTTTTTTTTTTTTTTTTGAGGTGGAATAACTATTTATTATAGATATTTAGATAACGGTGTGTGTAGATAATTAACTAGTAGAATCATATTAGTCACTGGAGAATTTAAAGTTATTGACATAATGGAACACCTCACCTATTGACACCTCATTACAGGATTAGTTATGTGTAATATAGAATAGTGTATGATTTGAAGAAGGACATCACGAGTCACTCCTTTAGATTATATAAAAGAAATAAGTGGGTATGAAATAAAATATTGAATAATGCACTTGGGATTTATAAGAAGGTTAGGGGAAGGAAACTAGGTAAACTAGGTAGTATACTATATTATGCTAAATTCAGCCTTTACCTAGTTTCCTTCCCCTAACCTTCTTATAAATCCCAAGTGCATTATTCAATATTTTATTTCATACCCACTTATTTCTTTTATATAATCTAAAGGAGTGACTTGTGATGTCCTTCTTCAAATCATACACTATTCTATATTACACATAACTAATCCTGTAATGAGGTGATCCTACTATATTATGCTAAATTCAGCCTTTACCTAGATTCCTTCCCCTAACCTTCTTATAAATCCCAAGTGCATTATCCTCCTTTTATAGTCCTTCTTCAAATCATACACTATTCTATATTACACATAACTAATCCTGTAATGAGGTGATCCTACTATATTATGCTAAATTCAGCCTTTACCTAGTTTCCTTCCCCTAACCAAGTGAAAAAGGAGATTATAAAGGTGCTATAAGTAATGAGTAAAGGGGAAAAGGAAAAGGGAAGGAAGGGAAGGTAAAGGAAACAGAAAGGATAAGATATCGAATAGCGGAAGGTATGATGGGTCAAGATAGAGAGGGAAAATTGAAAAGAAAAGGAAGTGAGAAAGATAAAAGGAAAAATTTTTGGAGGAGAAATAGTCATTAGAAAAGTTTTAGTATGAAATAATTGAAATAATATAATTTTTCATAGAAGGGTTTTATTTTATTTTTTTCTCTACTCCCCTCTCCCCCCGACCATAGTTCCTCGACTCCAACGCATAGACCTGCCTGATGCTTATACCAAGCATAAATCTCAGAGTGGTAGTCTACTCATGAGACGGGGCTATCCACCAGAGACTAAGGTTTATCTGTGGTGAGATAGGTTAAATTGTGGGATCATAAGATGTTCCCGACTAATGTACTGTTGTTTGTTTTAAATATGTGTTATCTGCGAGGGTTTAAGGGCGGGAGGTTGGAAAAGGGATTGAGAACAATCAAATATGGTTAAGTTTCTGTCTATTAACGCTCAGGGCCTAAATACAATATATAAGAGATCCATGCTACGTAACCTAATGATAAAAGAAAAAATTGATATATGTTTAGTTCAGGAGACACATTGGAGACAAAATGAGAAACCTACATGGGGAGGCAATAAGTTTCCAATAATTATACATGCATCAATGAAGGATAAAAAAAAAGAGGTGTAGCTATGATTATCTCAGATAGAGTTAAGTGGGAGAAACTCTATCTAGAATTAGATAAAGAAGGTAGATTTATGATCCTGGTAGTCAAGATTAATGATATAAAATACACCATAGTTAACCTTTATCTTCCCAATGTAGCTCCAGTTTCACAACTAAAGAAAATTTTAAATAAAGCGGACTCAATTAAAACAGGGATATATATAGTGGCTGGAGATTTTAATTGTATACTAGATCCACAAAAAGATAAAAAACTGTTAAAAGGGAGCTCAATGAATAAAACACTAGTTAAAAATGCTAGTTCCTTGACTAATCTCAAAAACAATTTTGATTTATTTGACGTCTGGCGTCTCCATAACCCAGATTTAAGAGATTATACCCATTTATCAAGAGTTCATTATACATACTCAAGAATAGATATGATCTGGGGCAATATAACTTTAGTGGAGAAGTTGATAAAAGTAAATATTGTGGAAAATGTATGGTCAGATCACAGCATGTACATATTTGAAATAAAAGATAAGTCGACAGTTAAATATAACTCAACTTGGAAACTAAATAATTATTTGCTATATAATAAAAAATATAAGACTAAGTTGGAGAATTTGATAATATGCTTCTTTAAGGAGAATGATCCCTTAGACACTTCAAATCTTAATACTTGGTGTGCTTTTAAAGCAGTCATAAGAGGATATCTTATAAAATTAAATCATGAAGCTAAAAGCAAAGAAAAAAGATTGGGAGATCTCTATATTGAACTCTATAAGCTTACAATAGATAATAAAGAGGATCTTACTGTGGAAAAAGGAGTGCGAATAGCAGAAGTACAAAAAAATATTCTACAATGTTTGAATATTAAGATAGCAAATAATATAAAAAAACTAAAATTAAGATTTTACTGCAGAGGGAACAAAACAGATAAGATGTTAACTAATAAGCTAAGGAAACAGTATGCTAAGGCACGCATATCTAAGATTGTATATAATCAAGAAACCTATATAAACCCAAAAGAGATTGGAGACTGTTTTAGAGATTACTATGGGTCACTATATAATCTTCCGGTGGAAACTTCTATAACAAAGATTAAACAATACTTAACCAGCACAAATCTAACAAAAATAGATCAAACTCAGAAAGATAGATTAAATAAAGCGATCACAGAGGATGAGGTGAAGAGGGCCATATCTAAAACTCAGAAATTAAAAACCCCAGGCCCAGATGGATTCTCTAATTTATTTTTCCATACTTATAAAGCTATATTAAGTGCCCAATTGGCATTAGCATTTAATAATGCGGTTCAAATAGGAAGTTTCCCTGAAGAGATGACAAGAGCAAATATGCTTCCCATTTTGAAACAAGGAAAAGATCCATCTGTAGTGTCTAGTTATCGTCCCATCTCTTTAATTAATTCAGATGTAAAAATATTCTCATCTATTCTGGCAGACCGCCTTAAGAGTATTATTAAAACGCTTATTCATAACGACCAAATAGGTTTTATACCTGATAGATGGGTGGGCTCTAATTCAAGAAGAACTATAAGTATTTTAGATAATGCCAATAAGAAACATATCCCTCTTATGACTCTAGCAGTCGATGCAGAAAAAGCTTTCGACAGGCTGAACTGGAAGTTTTTAGAACTAACTTTAGAAGCATATGGAATAGATGGATGGATGATAAGAGGAATCATGGCCCTATATAAAAACCCTTCTACTAGAATAGTAGGCCCAAACGTATGTTCCGATTGGGTACCAGTAAAAAATGGAGTGAGACAAGGGTGTCCGCTCTCACCTCTACTATACATCCTCTCAATAGAACCTCTAGCGGAAAACATTAGAAACAATGTAGATATAAAGGGATATAGAACAGGAGATAAAGAATCAAAAATTAGTCTCTATGCGGATGATATCCTTTTAACAATCACTGAGCCAATTAGATCATTGAAGTATCTAATGGAGGAAGTTAGGCGGTATAGCCAACTAGCAAATTATAAACTGAATAATGAAAAAACAGTTGTAATGAGTATTGAATTAGATAAAAAAATCAAGAGAGGAAATTAGCAATCTCTATGCATTTACATGGGAACCCCAGAAATTTGACTGTTTATGAATATCTTATACGAAGAATATAGAGAGAATGATGGAAGAAAACTTTTTGAGTCTCTTAAAAAGTACAAACTTACTACTAAAGGATTGGAGAAATATGCAGATTACGTGGTGGGGCCGCATTAATGTCATCAGCTCTTATGTTATCCCTAAGTGGAATTATCTATTTCCGATGATTCCACTCAGGGTTCCAGATAGCTGGTTGACGCTATTACAAAATAACTTGGAGAGCTTTATTAACAAGGGCAAGAAGAATAGAATAAATAAAATACCTTATCACTAAAGACCAAGGAGGGAGGACTAAATTTCCCTAATATAAAATTTATATATTGGGCTAACGTGATAACGCATATGTATAGGTCGCAAACGGCGGCGGCTAAAGAAGAAAGTTGGTTTAGTATTGAAATGGAAGATTTGAGACTAAAAAATATAGAGGGTATACTTTGGAATACGAAACCATTAGAGAAGATGAGGATTGATATTAAAAATAATATTATATGGGCTCAAATGCAGCCCGTTTGGGAAGAAATTAAAAAGAAAATGGGTCTTAAATATACAATTCTAGATACAGCAAATCTGAGCGTAATTGAAGTCAATATGAGCGATCTTTGTTTGGACAGCTGGCGTATTCATGGAATACACAAAGTCTCGCAGATATTAGGCTCAGTCAATATATTGTCTTTTGATACTATTGTACAAAAGTATCACTTATCGCAGCGAGAGGCATTTACTTATTTGAGACTTAAATATTTTATGCAGAAATATCTTAATAAAGATTCCGGAAAAGCTCCCATAATGATAAAACGCATATTTTCACATCAGAACGTACCGAAAGTTTTATCCAAAGCAATAGAGGTGGTAAGAAATATTAATGAGGTAGTTAGTTTTCCTCAGAAGATTAAGTGGGAAATGGATCTGAAATGTCTTCTAGAACAAGAGGAATGGTGTAAAGCTATAAATAATACCTGTCGACAGGTGCAATGTTTAAATTTAATAGAATGTTACTATAAGGTCATCTACAGATGGTATTTAGTTCCCAATAAGCTATCCCTGATGTATCCAGGGGTCTCTCCTAAGTGTTGGAGATGTGATAAAGAGGTGGGCTCATTTACCCACATTTGGTGGAGTTGTCCAAACATCCAGAGTCCTATCAAGATTATGCTAAGATTTATTAAAGCTAATACTGGGATAGATTTAGATATGAAAGCAGAGGTAGTTCTGTTACATATGCATTGGCCAAAGATGTCATATAGTAATAGTTGCTTTATTATTCACTGTTTTATAGCATTTAAAATTATTCTCGCACGGAATTGGAAATCTAATAAGCCAATTTATTGGGATACTATTAAAGATCAAATCCATCTCCAGATGAGGATGGAAAGAGATCTGAGCATCCCATATTTGAACTCCCCTAAAAGAAGAGACCTATGGCAAAGTTGGATCGATAAAATAGAAACTTAGATTAAAATCATATTGAGATATACTAGACCTATTATCTAAGGAATAGTTAGAGCCTTGAGCGTAACGAGACTACCTCCCAGTGCCCGACCTTGCAGTTAACGGTGTAATTGTGTTTATGTATTGTAATTGTGCGGACTATGTATAGTATGTATTGGACATGTCTGGTCCTATTGTTATATGTAGTTTTGTAAAAAACGAAATAAAATAATTTATACTAAAAACAAAATCTTCCCCAAGCCTAGAAAGAAAAAAAGGGAAGGAAAAAGTGATAAATGTAGCTTAACTACAAGACATTCTAACGCCAAAACTAAATGGAATACTACATTTAAATATAATTTTATTCTTATTTGTACCTATTATTCTCACAAATCTTACACATTTTAGTCAGTTCTGAAGCCTCACCTTGGTAAAACTAAATGTCATCACTACTGGTATGAAAACAAAAGGAAGGAAACACTGTCCTAAATAAAGATAGTTAAAACATAACTTTTAATCACAAAAAATCAGTAGTTGATGTGTACACAGAAGATTACTCTCAGAAAACCCATATATACATACCCCTTTATCCCTTTATGTATATATGGGTTTTCTGAGAGTAATCTTCTATGTACACATCAACTACTGATTGTTTGTGATTAAAAGTTATGTTTTAACTATCTTTATTTAGGACAGTGTTTCCTTCCTTTTGTTTTCATACTCCTAATCAGTGTTAAACCCTTCACTGCCCTATAGATTTTTTTCTAAACCAGGCTTCCATTCTGTCAATTTTCATCACTACTGGTGTTGTAGTGCTCTCCTTAACCCTAAATTAGGTAACAGATCTCAATGGTTGATCTCAAAGTCAGCGCAATGCCTCAACTAAATAAAGCATACATGGTACAAAATATTGCTGTTGCAATACAAATGTCACTTAATTTATGAAAAAAAAACATTCTTCCACAATATTATAAAATAAAAAGTTAAGTGCTCAGCGCAGAATATAGAAGCAGTATTTAATAATCTAGCTCCCAGGGTTTACACCACCCAATGTGTAAAAAGAGTTAGTATAGATATACCCAAGGATGAATACACTGTTATTGCTTCTTCCTGGAATAATAAACAGAAACAACACTCTCATAGAGTAGTATAGTAATATCTCAGATTGGTCACTTAGTGTATTCTTTAGGTATTCAACTCACATTTTAATGAGCCTGTTAATAAACTGGCTCAGGTAGTAAGGCATAATCAAGTAATGCAGGTCCCATTGCAGGAATACCAGGTCTTCATGGAATATGATGGAGAGCACCAGCTTCCTGGTTTAAAATATATTTATTATAACAAAAAATAAATAAATTGTACATACAATAAGTGTCTACAGTAGCACAACGCGTTTCATCGCTAAAATCTGCGTCTTCTTCAGGTGCATACATATTCCCATGTGCAGTCTCTGTTTATAAATCCATTTTTGGTGCCTATTTTTCAAACTATGGACTTCCCCCCATTCCCATTAGCCTACCAGGGCCCTCCCAACCTCCGAATTCCATTGCGATCGGTATCACAATGGTAGATGACGTCACTTCCGGTTTTCCTGTCTTGCATTCCAGTGGCCATTTTCATGCGTTCCACCATTAACAATGGCTGTATTCCGGTTTAATTTAGTCCAGGGAGTTCACATTTTCTTATATATGGCAATATCCAAGTCCTAAATACTATTAGCAAACCCTTTATAGGGATAAATTCTCAACAATAAAAATACATAAGTAATACATTATTAAGGACAAAAAGAGAGAAAAAAAATAAAAAAGTTTAGGTAAAGTATCTATTAAATAACACATATACTCTTAATACCTTCTACATGTGTGCATTATTAAAATTTATTGCACTTTACCCATAATGCCTTCCATATATATATTATACTCGTAAAAAAACGAAATAAAATTGTACATTTCAAAGTCTATATTAAGACCATAAGGGGAGAGGGTTTCTAAATCTAAAATCCACTTCATTTCTATCTTATTTCAAATTTTCTAAAAATCTCCCTCTCTCCACGGTTTCATTACTTTTTGGATACCAATAAAATGCAACATTTTAGAATGAAATGAGCTGATACAGAGTGAGTGGTAACTTTATTTTGGATATTATGTAGATGCTCACTCACTGGTTTTCAATGGTCTTGTGGTCCTCCCAACGTACTGGAGGCCACATTTACATGTTAAAAGGTATATGACTTTACTAGTGTCGCATGTAATAAAATCCTCAATAAAATATTCCTTTTTTGTAACATTAGAAAAAAACTTTTCTGTTTTCGTAGAGATAACACTCGTACTTTTATAGGCTTTACAACGACCACAATTGTGAAAACCTTTTAATTTAGTGCCAAGTTTATCTGTGTCTACCTTTCCTTTTTTTGGTATACAACTTTTAGTTAGAATATTTTTACAATTATTGGCCCCTCTAAAAACTACCTTAGGTTTTTCTCCTATATACTTATTTAAATCTTCATTTTGTCTTAAAATATGCCAATGTTTGTTTAAATTTTTTTTTTTAAATATGGCTTTGAGAATTAAAATTACTAATGAAAGTCACCTGTTCATTTTGTATGTTAGTCTCCCCTTTTTTATTTTTATGTACCAAAAGATCTCCTCTTGGTTTTTCTTTTACAGACATAGATTGTTTCTTCACTTCTTCTAAATTATAACCTTTTTGCAGAAATTGTTCCTTCTTCTAATTTAGAAGAAGTGGAGAAACAATTTATGGCTGTAAAAGAAAAAGTGTTATCTCTAAGAAAACGGAAACGTTTTTTCTAATGTTACAAAAAAGGAATATTTTATTGAGGATTTTATTACATGCGACACTAATAATGTCAAATACCTTTTAACATGTAAATGTGGCCTCCAGTACGTGGGGAGGACCACAAGACCATTGAAAACCAGTGAGTGAGCATCTACGTAATATCCAAAATAAAGTTACCACTCACTCTGTATCATCTCATTTCATGAAAAGCCATAATTGTGATCCTAAAATGTTGAATTTTATTGGTATCCAAAAAGTAATGAAACCATGGAGAGGGGGAGATTTTTTAGAAAATTTTAAATAAGATGGAAATGAAGTGGATTTTCGATTTAGAAACCCTCTCCCCTTATGGTCTTAATATAGACTTCGAAATGTAATACATTTATATATATATATATATGGAAGGCATTATGGGTAAAGTGCAATACATTTAAATAATGCACACAGAAGGTAATAAGAGTATAGTGCAATATATGTGTTATTTAATAGATATTTTACCTAAGCTTTTATATTTTTAACATTATTTTTTTTCTCTTTTTGTCCTTAATAATGTATTACTTATGTATTTTTATTGTTGAGCATTTATCCCTATAATGGGTTTGCTAATAGTATTTAGGACTTGGATATTGCGATAAATAAGAAAATTTGAACTCCCTGGGCTAAACTAAACCAGAATACAGCCATTGGTAATGGTGGAACGCATAAAAACAGCCACTAGAACACATGCCGAAGGTGGAACGCATTAAAATGGCCACTGGAACGCAAGACAGGAAAAACCGGAAGTCACGTCATCTACCATTGCGATACCGATCGCAATGGAATTAGGAGGTTGGGAGGTCCCTGGTAGGCTAATTGGAATGGGGGGAAGTCCATAGTTTGAAAAATAGGCACCAAAAATGGATTTATAAACAGAGACTGCACATGGGAATATATATGCACCTGAAGAAGACGCAGATTTTAGCGTTGAAACGTGTTGTGCTATTGGAGACACTTATTGTATGTACAATTTTATTTTATTTTGTTATAATAAATATATTTTAAACCAAGAAGCTGGTGCACCCCATCAAATTCCATGAAGACCTGGTATTCCTGCAATGGTACCTGCATTATTCGATTATGCCTTACTACCAGAGCCAGTTTGTTAACAGGCTCATTAAAATGTGAGTTGAATACCTAAATAATACACTAAGTGACCAATGAGATATTAATATACTACTCTATGAGAGTGTTGTTTCTGTTTATTATTCCAGGAAGAAGCAATAACACTGTATTCATGACTGCTGTCTAGATGTAATGCCCAACCCACCCGTTGCCCCCTTTCCCAATGACACACAAGAGACCATATTAAGTTGGGTAAGCGCAACGGACACAGCTTTATTCATTCTTACATGCCAGCAACATAACCATACTGTCAGCTGTTGGGGTGATTGCCCAACAGACAGGTCTATCCCCACAAAACCATGAGTCCAGAGCAGCCTGCCTCCGCCATCAGCTCCCAACAGGCTGCAACTCCCCAAGCCTCCTCGGCAACTTCTTCACTTCTGCCTGCGCTGGCCTGGACTCCCGTCACTGCGATGACTTCCCTTCACGCCTCCTGCCGTCATCGCGCCACCCCGCCGACAGCGCAGCCTCAATCCCGCTCTGCAAACCCGTATTAAGTATATTCAACCCTATGGCATTTAAGTGTACCCTATCCTTCCTCATCAAATCCTGGTTATCACCTTCCAGCTCCACGTGCCGGACGACCACCCCGCCCAGCCGCCGTACGAATTTTCCTACGGCAATGTTAAGCTTGCGCCGGCTCTTCTCCAAACCGCGTGAGTGCGGCAGCGCGCGCCAGCACGGCCTGGAAACCACCTCCGACCAAACCATGGTCATGTCCGGAAATATCGCCATGCACCTCGCCAAGTCATGCCGAATCGCGTGGAGAAGATCCACTGTCCTGGATTCCCCTAAGTCATTTTCTCCCGCATGGACCACCGCCACCACCGGCCCTGAGACAAACTTATGCAGCGCCACGAATTCTGGGTATATTTGCTGCCATCGGAGGCCCCTAATGCCCTTCCACCGGACTCGGGCCAAGTCAAATGAGAACCCCAAATTCCATCTGTAGGCCCGGTCTTCTGCTCGCCGAGCTGTCCAGTACACATAGGAATGCCCTATAATCCACACGTACCAGGGCCGACCACCTACAACGAGAAGAGGGTTACAGCATATGAGGTCGGACATAAGACTTAAAATGCCCCGACTCCTATCTTCCAATGCGTCGAATGCCCGCAGCCGAGTAGCCCAATACACTTGCCTGAGTGGGCGCCCCAATCCGAAAGGAATGGGCCGAAAACCCTCGACCATCCATCCCACCCGCGGCCAATGCTTTTTACAGCATCGACGAGAACTGATACCGCATTAGGGGCGACCCATCCGAGTGAGCTAACAAAGGGCCCCCCCGCTCCGGACGCACCTTCAGAAATTCGTGAAAGGCCCCAACCGGACAGACCTCGTCCCTCGTGGCCCTTAAATGAACCCAGGCACCCGGGCCACCTGGTCCGTCTTAGATCGCCGCACAAGAATGTCAATGGTGGAAATAGACCACCGCACATCAGACAATGCCAACGGCGAGGCCTTCCCCTTACTAGGGGCAACCAACTCGCCGATGCGAAAAGCTCCAAAGAAGCAGAATGAGAAGGCCAAACAAAATAACTTGGAACCATACTGCGAACTACAGACCGTCGGCAACACTGAAAGAATCCGCCGCAACATCTCCGCCGAAATCGGGCGACGCCACCCCTTTATCACCCTCTGAATCCCAAATACCTTGGTGATATCCCGCCAACCCATGAAACGGAACAAAAAGGACAGAGCAGCCAGCGCCTTTTCTGCTGCCGCGCAAGACCTACCTCTCATGACCATGTCCTCCAACAGCACAAGAGTCGCCTCCAGACGTCCCGTTTCCGTGGATACATCCCCATCCCGTGCTGACGACAGTCACTGTCCACACTGTCCACACTGCCCGATATGCCTTCCAGGAAGATTCCGCCAAGGAGTCCGATACCAAGCCCATCAGGCCTCGAAATCGAGCTTCCATAAGGAGTCCGGACACCGCAGACCGATCCGCCGCGCCTCCGGCGCTGCCTCGCGAAACCGCTCCCACTGCAATCGAGACAATGCATCAGCACGCCCGGGACATGCCGCGCCCGCACCCAAACATTAAACTGCAGACTAAGTAGCAGGAGGTGACGGAGAAGAGCCAAAACTGGTGGGGACGAGGAGGACGACCGGGCAATCACATGAACCACACTCATGTTGTCCGTGTGAAAGACCACCGTGTGATTTCGCAGATCCTTACCCCACAGTTCCAGCGTGACCACTATCGGAAAAAGCTCCAAAAAAGTCAAATTCCGTCGAAACGGGGAAGACTGCCACTCCTCCGGCCACTTCCCCATGCACCACTGGCCCCGAAAATACGCCCCGAAGCCCACGGACCCCACGGCATCGGTAAAGAACTCTAACGCAGCATTGGAGGTGGCCTCCCTCAACCAGCAAGAGTGCCCATTGTAACGGCGTAAGAAGGAGCTCCACACTGCCAGATCCGCCCAAAGGTGCCTCGTGATCCGAATGTAATGGAAGGGTTCCCTCACCCCCACCGTGGACAAGGACAATCTGTGACAAAATGTCCGACCCATCGGTAAAACCCGACACGCGAAAACCAAGTGCCCCAAAAGGCCCTGCATTTGACGCAACTGAATCTTCTTGGAACCCTTGACCAAGTCCACCAGACGCAGTAACACCTCCAACTTCTCCTCCGGGAGCCGGAAAACCATGCTCTCGGTATCAATTTCGATACCCAGAAACTAAAGAACCAACACCGGGCCGATTGTTTTTTGTTCTGAAACTGGAACTCCGAAATCCGACCCCACACGCCGAAAGGCCTGAAGCAAAGAAAAACAATCCTGAGAACCCGACGGACCGACAAACAAAAAATCATCCAGGTAATGGGTCAAGGAACCCAAACCTGAAACTCTTGACGTGACCCACTCCAAAAAAGAAGAAAACAGTTCGAATTAAGAACAAGAGATAGCGCAGCCCATGGGCATGCACATATCATAATAGAAGTAACCGTTCGCAAAACACCCTAACAAGTGAAAACAATCCGGATGGACCGGCAACAAACAAAAGGCGGACTCAATGTCCGATTTTGATAATAATGCCCCACGATCGGCCCGCCGAAGGAGGAGCAATGGTGAGTCGAAGGACGCATAGCGCACCCTGCACACATCCCTGTCGATGTCATCGTTGACCGATGCCCCCGAAGGGTACGAGAGAAAGTGAATTAATCTAAACGCTCCCGGATCCTTTTTGGGTACCAGTCCCAACGGAGACACTCTCAGATTGTGGAATGGGGGGGAATCAAAGGGGCCGGCCATGCGTCCTCTATCACCGTCCCTCTCCTCTTCTGACTCCTCCTCCTCTCCCGAATCCCCCTGGAGCCTCCCAGCTCCCAGGGGGGCTGCAGCCGACACGGCCTCCCGACCGTCAGCATCCTGGCAGTACATAAACCTTGGGGCTGCCGCCCAATCTGCAGCACCCCGTGAACTGGCCGGTCCTGTAGACTCCCACATCCTTGGGGCTGCTGCCCGATCCACAGCACCCCGGGAACTGGTTACTCCTAAAGGCTATTTTTCGTTCCGGATGCCCGGCATCCTCCTTCTGGCGCGGGCATCCACTTCCGGGTTTTGCCCGTCGCCGGCTGCTGATGTCACTTCCGGCGCACCGTCCGTACGCGACCGGCGTCACTTCCAGCTGTGCCGGAAGAGAAGGTGGAGGGCTCCTTGATCTTCCCGCCGCTCCGCGATCTTGAAAATGCCCGCCGGCCGCGGCCGCAGCCCTCACCTGGGACCGGACCACTCGTGGGGACGACGGAAGGCTCGGCCCCACAGCCCCAGCCACTTCTGATCACCGGCGTCGTCTTCCTTCTCGCCCTCCTCTCACCGGACTGGGAGACAGTCGCGACGGCGGCCTAGCATGCCTGGCCTGCCGCCCTCCATCCACTGGCCTTGCCTCTTCACCTGGGGCACCATGCCAGCCAATACCGCTGCCAACGAGCCTGCACCATGTGCAGCCCGGTAAGCCTGCAACAGGGCCACCAACGACTGGGAAACTTCCATCACTCTCAGAAACTCAGGAAACCAGGTAAGTTGAGAATTCTGATGATTAATAGATATTTTAATTTTTTTATTTTTTTTAAGGGGTCAGCAAATAGGGACAGAAAGAAAGTCAGGATCCCTGCACTTCCAAGAGCTGACTAGTAAGTCCCCTCCCCTAACTGTCCTTATAACTGTCCTTCCATCTTGGCAACTATGTATCCATCTGTACCCCTCCCCTCTCCTACTCCTTCAAGACTCCTTAGCCTAGCCGCAATCATGTCCCCCCATTCTTGTTAGTGAAGGGAGGTGTCTTTCTTAGGTATATCTATACTCACTCTTTTTACACATTGGGTAGTGAAAACCCTGGGAGCTAGATTATTAAATACTGCTTCTATATTCTGCGCTGAGCACTTTACTTTTTATTGTATAATTTTGTCTGTGGTGGAATTAGGAGTGATTAATTCCACAGTGTTCATAGCTGCATGCTGTTTAGCGCCCACACTGTTACTGTTTTTTGTATACTATTCGTCCACAATAAATTCAGTAGTCTCCCAAAGTATTGTATAAAATGATATGTGTGTGGATATAACCAATTTAAAGGCTTACAACTGCTAACCTAGAGCTGTTTTGATTGATCTCAAGAAGGTGTTATTTGGGTTGTAATGATATATATTATATTACTAAAGTGTCTTATTAAACAATTTCTAACCTGAAATATAACTGCACATTATTGGCATTCCTAATTTCTTGTAAATATTGTATTGTACACTGTTTAGGTCATACTACTGTGTGCTTATAGCGTGCACTTAGTTGACACTATGTAAAGGTCATAGATCATAAGCAAGAGGTTTTCTAGAATTTTCACACTCCACAAAGAGCATCCAAAAACAAATATTTTTTTACATTTGTTATATGTTAACTTTACCCGGAGAGAAGTTTAACTATTAATTATAAGAAAGGGGTTACATGGACTGTTATCATTTTGACATCATATACAAACGTATGCCATCTGGAAGGCAAGATTTTTGTGAGATATGAAGCGCACAGTTCAAAAGTTAAAAAAATATTATTATTGACTAAAGGACACTTGAGGTTATTAGCTAGATATTAAATTACAAAGTTTGGAGTTAGGTTTTATAGCCAAAAGGTATTATGGGTCAAAATAGCCACAGTGAAAAAAAAATCTGTAAAATATTTCTATGTGTTCTGCAGTTAATAGAATATATCTATTTTTCTGCAATTTTGTTGAGACCAATTATTATTTAAGGGAGTTTACTACCTGCAGAGGCAAACAACTTTTTTTAGGATTGGTGGAAATTGTCAATGACTGAGCAGACAGAAAACTATCAGACATGAAATTGTACAAAATTCCATAATTGTGATGCTGACAACCAGTCATTAGTTGTGGAAGTCCGCAAGTGACTACATATTTTTCAATCGACTTGAATAACAATGCTTGTGTCAGATTATACAAAATGAATCTCTTGGATCTTAACACATTTGGAATAATGTATTAGATTATTACAGATGTTTACTGGAAAACTAATTCATGTACTGTTTCTTTTGTATGTGAATGTTATTAACTCTGGCATATCTGTTTATAGTTATTGCAAAAAATCAGTTAATGTAATTAAATGTAATTGTTGTTTGAAGATTCTTTATTCCTGAAAAGGTCAATTGGTTGATAATGCTTTTGCTGGGCTTACCCAGCAATGAATGTATATAAAGACAGTGCAATCATATATTGCATTACTAGAGACAACTTCTCTGTGATAAAAAGAAGAGATAAATTGTACTTGTAATTACACTTCCTATGGCATATATTTGTGAATTCCGAACACTTTGGTATTTAATTTGCTAATCTTATTTATATTTCTGAGATGCTGAATAATTTTACAAAGTGGATTTTGACTTTCCATCTGTAAGGGTAATAACCATATGAAACACAATAGCATTAAGTTCTGCATAAAGAACAACATTGTTCTACACTTAGCATCCAACAGGTGACTTGAAAACAAAGATTATTTAAATTGTCATTCAGAATATATAATTTAAATTACATCCACTATGTTAAGAGATTACTCTCTTTAGTTTCATTCCATGTTTGAATCGAAATCTAGAGGACATTTTTTTCATAGGGATGTGGCTTGTAGCACCAACGGGGTGGTTCCTCATCCGGAAGGTAGTTTTTTGATTTAGGAGGGTGTGCTGTATAATGTGACTTACACTTTGGTGAACGTACACTTCCCTAACCATGGGTAATATAAATAAAAAAATGTAAAAAAATCATAATTGCTTCAAAGTTTCAGAAAATGTTAGGGGCATAATGACTATTGGGGGTGATATGAATTTTGTTTTGGATTGTGATCAAGATATTGAGAAAATTATCATATCCCTAAAAAATTATACCTAAAAATTAAATATAAAAATGAGGGAGAGAAAGACTACACTTACTACTCAGTTACTCATAATATGTACTCTCGTATTTACAGATTTTTGACAAGAGAACATGATATTCCATACATTTTTAGGTCTGGTATATTAAATGTGACCTGGTCGGATCATGGCCCTATAGTGTTACATATAGAAGAATCCCTTCAGACAAACTCTAATAGATCATGAAGACTGAGACTATCTAATTATGGAATAAAAGAACAAGTCACTTGCTAAGAAAGTGCTTAATGATTATTTTAGGGACAACTTGACTCCAAATGTACAAATTACTTCTGTATGTAATGCACATAAAGCTATCTTAACAGGTCATTTTATACAGAAGGCTTCATACTTAAAGAACATTTGATATAAAAACTTGAAAGAATTAGACAAATAATTATATAATTTAAATTTGGCAAACAAATTTGGCCCTTCTTCTGTTGCTGCAATGATTTACAATATTAAAAATAGAATAAATAAAATTCAGTTGGAACTTACAGCCTTGATGTTAAAAAGACTCAAACTAATTTTTATTCCAAAATAAATAAGTCCTCTTCTCTATTTGCC
This sequence comes from Pelobates fuscus, assembly GCF_036172605.1. NCBI lineage: Eukaryota > Metazoa > Chordata > Amphibia > Anura > Pelobatidae > Pelobates > Pelobates fuscus. The sequence continues at coordinate 269,967,156 of NC_086317.1, read as the reverse complement.
TTAAAGTTAAGGCATAAACTCTCTAAGTCTCGGATTGAGCACTTGTTGACAAGAGATGGTGCAAAAATAACACATCCAATAAAACATTAGTAATGCTTTTGCTAATTATTATAAATAAGTTGTATAATTTGGAATTAGATCCAACTGTGGCACAGCACTCAATGGATAAAATTCACTTGTTTCTAGATAAAGTCCCATTGAAACAAATTTCAATTGATAAATTGGAAGCACTTCGTTCACCCATTTCTCAAAAAAGAAATTGTAGATGCCATTGAAATGATTCTGGCTGGCAAGGCTCCAGGACCTGATGGCTTTACAATGTCTTACTTTAAGTCCTTCTCCGGTGTTTTAGTACCTTATATATATGATTTATGTAACCATTATTGGACCTATGGAGTAAGGCCATGAAAGGCTTTCTGTGCTCAAATTATAACATTAACTAAACCTGGTAAAACACCTAATTTATGTTCACATTTCTGCCCGATTTCATTGATAAATAATGATACAAAATAATACTCGAAAATATTGGCTAATCGATTGGCACAAGTCCTCCCATTTTTAATTGACAAAGATCGACCATCAGGCCCCAGATAGCGCAAGGTATTTCATAAATGTAATAAACCAAATGAAACTAAATCACACTTCTTCTCTGCTCTTAGATATGGAGAAGGTGTTCTAGATCCTTTCTCAAGGCTGTATTTGCACTATATATCAATTCAACGCTATGTTATGTGCAATTGACTTTATTTTTGATAACTTTACTTTATCTAATGGAACCAGACAGGGGTGTACATTGTCGCTGCTTTTATTTGTGTTGGCAATGGAGCACCTGGGTAAATCAATAAGACAGTGCACAGATATTAAGGGTATTGCAGTAGGAGATAAAGAACATAAGATAGGCCTTTTTGCAGATGACATAATGCTATCTTTGAAAAATCCTTTGACCTCAGTTCCACCATTAATGTCGTGAATTAATTTGGCTAAATTTCTTATTACAAACTAAATACAAACAAAACATAGGCACTTTCCTTCTTTATCCCATTGCAAGAATTGGATATTCTAAAAGATAAATTTGACCTTGACTGGAGGGAATCATATATTTCCTATTTGAACATTAATCTATGTAAAAATCTGTCGAAGATGCATATCTATAACCCAGCTAAGGTCTGGCCAGTATTTAGGGCGGACATTGAGAGGTGGTGTGGCCTTGAAATTTCATGGTTAGATAAATTCAATTTGGTTAAATTGAATCTCCTTCCCAAAATTTTATATTTCCTTAGAACAATTCCCCTCACTACACCATCATCATTTTTAGGAAGGTTATTTTTGCCCTTCTGACATTTATATGGGATAGGAAGCCTTGCAGAATCCAATTGACCATCTTACAAAAGCTCAGAGTTAGTGGAGGTATGGGTTTAAGAAACCTTATTATTATTTTGTGACTAACGCGGCCAATGCTCTAAATTTAATCTGGATCATGGATGCCTTCTGTGGCTTGAGATGGAGGCTACAACAATTCTTCCTCATTTAGTAAAAGAAGTGCTATAGTTGTCTCCTTCCCAATGGCCGCAGGTAACGAACATGTTTCCGACTACCAAAATTACGATTTAGGCTTGGAATGTCTTGTATGAAAAGATCAACAATGTAATAGAGCAGAAGGAAATGCTAGCAGAATGCTTGGTTGTATAGGGAGAGGTATTAGCAGTAGAAAGAGGGAAGTGTTCATGCCATTGTACAGAAAACTGGTGAGACCTCACTTGGAGTATTGTATGCAGTACTGGAGACCGTATCTCCAGAAGGATATTGATACTTTAGAGAGAGTTCAGAGAAGGGCTACTAAACTGGCTCATGGATTGCAGGAAAACTTACAAGAAAAGGTACTTAACATGTTTAGCTTGGAGGAAATACAAGACTGGGGGGATATGATAAAAACATTTAAATACATAAAGGGAATCAACACAGTAAAGGAGGAGAATATATTTAAAAGAAGAAAAACTACCACAACAAGAGGGCATAGTCTTAAATTAGAGGGGCAAAGGTTTAAAAATAATATCAGGAAGTATTACTTTACTGAGAGGGTAGTGGATACATGGAATAGCCTTCCAGCTGAAGTGGTAGAGGTTAAAACAGTGAAGGAGTTTAAGCAAGGATAGGCGTAAGAAAATTGGGCAGCCTTGATGGGCCGAATGGTTCTTATGTGCCGTCACATTCCATGTTTCTATGTTTAAACGTACTATAATGTCATCATTAGAAAAAATGTAGCAAATCCTGGTTGGAAACACCATCTCGATGTGCTATACTTTTTTTCTGGGGAACCTGATTCAAAATTAGACTATGACAAAATGTGAAAACTAACTGTAAAACGAGTGTAAATAGGAAGAATGGCACGAGATTCTGATGGCATTAGACAGTATTACACAGTCTGCAGTGCTTTTGGAGTCTCATTACAAACTTATATACAGATGGTACCTGACTCCCTCTAGACTTTTTAAATTGCAACTATCTCAGACTAACGCATGCTGGAGGGAGTGCGGTCAAATTGGTACTCTGTATCATGTCTTTTAGTCTTGCCATAAACTAAAACAGTAATGGGAAGATATTCACACTCTAAACTCATCGCTGAATTGTGTCTTTTGAAGAGATTCTCAGATGACTTGCCCAGAATTAAAATAATAATTTTAGACCATCTCTTGGTTTCAGCCACTTAGGTCCTTCCTTGATATTGGAAAACAGCTACTATTCCTTCTATGACTGAGTTGTTGCATAATACTCTAGAAACCAAGAGATGTGATTTAGCCTTTGGACCACCTTCCAATACAGTTAATGCTCTGAAATATGAATGGGAACTCTGGGAACGGGACGTCAAGAATCAATATAAATTATAACGTATAACTTCACTTGACCAGATAACCAAGTTATTTATATAATCTTATTTTCTTGGCATCTTTATTTATTTTTTAATACTGACTATACTTTATTGAAAAATTGTTAATTATTACATATTGCATTGCATGATATGTGTAAATTATATTCTATGGTTATTTGCTTTATTTATTTTTTCTGTTTCTTACTGTTATGGAAACAAATTTATCTATATCAAAAACCATTTGAAAAGAATATATAGTTTATTTAATACATTACTTACAATGCACTATGAAATAAATTAGATTGCCACATCTTTGAGACACTCTCACATTTTGTAACTTGCAGCTTTTGTATTCAGTAATTGGATAGACCCCCCCATAGGTTAACATTTTCTGGAGTGTGACTTTGATACGCCAGTTACAGAAAAAAATACCATTGCTGCATGTGGGAAGAAGACATATTTAAGAAGTTAAAGAAACTGAAGTATATTGAAATGTTTAATATCTTCTAAGAAGTCGATTGAGTTTCTACTCCAAATAGGATACATACTATTTTTCTTTTTTTTTGGTTCCCCGTGAAGTTAATTCAATTTTCTCATGCATGAGAGAAAGGAGCATAGCTAATATTTTTAATACATGGAATTCTTTCTTTATTCTATAGCTATAATGTGGAGCAGAACAATCATATCAAATCAGTAGAAAACATCCACTTTTTTTAAAAACACAAGATGGGCAATAGAACAATGCGATTGAATAGCACAATTAAAAACAAAATTAGCTAAAAGGTTGCTGTTAGTGTGATACTCAATAGCTGGATTATTTGAGGTAATAAGGTACTTCCGATAGGTACAAATAAAATGAGGAAACACAAAACCTCTGAGGAAACTAAACAAGGTTTATATAAAAAAAAAAAATATATATATATATAGAGATAGCAGGTATCATGGGGCTTCATATCAAACTTGCTGGACTGATACATACAAAGTGAAATGTACAGAGGCATCACAAATAAGTCACCTGGTCACGGTGAAGGGACAACCCTACAAAAACAGCACATCACTTCCTGTAGGAGTACTTGAATTATAATATAACTAAAACAAAAGCTCATTATGGTGCAAAAGGTAATACCAAAGAACAGGCAGTTGCTCTGAGTAAGTGATTCAATAAGCATATGGACCCAGTCCAGTACAAAAAAAATGTCCTGATCAAGACATTATGGGGCATTTTCAGCAAGGTAAACCTGGCACCCTCACAGAGGACCAGGCAGCCTTAAAGGAACACTCCAATGCCCAAATGGGCAAAAAACTAAATGAAAATCATTGTTTATTAGATTTACCCCAATGAATACATGCATGTATTTATTGGGAGTATATCTTAAAAGAGATTGTATTGTCTTCAAATCTTATGAACTGCAGCCTTTTTTTCCCAGAAGAGACTTTCAGTCTCATTGAGAAGTCTCTGATTCAATGCACATGTGCACGCTCTTGCTGACTTGTCTGGTCTGAGGTCTGGAAGAGCTGGTCTGAGGTCTGTGTGAGAAGAGGCAGGCATGCTCAAGTAGAACGTGCCTGCAACTTCCATTAGCTCAGGGTAGTTAACGGAGGTAGGAAGGAAACCTTCCTGGCTGTTTGATTGACAGCAGAGAGGTAGTCCATAGTTAGTTAAAAAGTGCAGATTTCTCATAGAAGATAGGTTTTGATGTATGGAGTGGTCCTTTATGAGTTGTGGATCCTTATCTGTCCGATGGCAGGCGCTTTGCTCAGCCCCAGGGTTGCAGCTGGTAGGAGCCAAAGTATGTCCCAACACCTCAGGTAAGGTATGAAGAGGTAAGCGTGGTAGCTCAGCTGAAGCATACACTGCAGATTCAATGGGTCTTCTAGGGCTGATACAGTTTGCACTGCATCTTTATAACACTGCAAAAGGTCCCGTAGCTTCCTAGTAATATTGGATGTTAGGTTCTCACAATGCTTTAGTTACCAATAAGAATCAGCATCTATCCATCAGTATGGAAAATGGTAGGTCATCAGACACCCTCATGGATTAGTTCTCTATACTTATAGCAGGTAGGTTGCTTGAATGGGCCAATAAGTGGAATTCTAAAGATTATTTTTGAAGTGTCATAACCATCTCAGAGCATTAAATCCTGAAACTTAATGCAATTACTGTATGTTGTTTATATGCTAATTTCCTAGTTTGTTTGCTAACTTTTTAATTACATAGCTGTTATGTTTGTCTCTTGGCTAAAATGAAATAAAAGTGTTAGTGCAGTTAATGTTAATGCTAGAAGGAGGAAGATATTTAAACATATTGGTTCAATTTACTCAGTTTGGTATATTGATTGTAACAAGATGTATTAGTTTGGAGTCGGACATTGATCAGTTCCAAAGGAAGGAGAACATTTTTGATAATATTGACATCACTGGTGCCATACCAATAATTTTTTATATAACACTGAATTTGCTAAGACTATCTTATACATGATTTGAATAGTGTCCTCACTAGAATTTTGAGTCATATTAATAGTAATTGAACATTTGGAATATTTAGTCACCTGTACTATTCTTTAATGGAAATAACTAAAATATTAATTAGATCACGTGCTTTAGTTTGTCTAACAATAAATTGTTATAATATATTTACATTTATATTTATAAAATATGAAATACTTTTTACAATATCAATATTGTTTTAATTAGGAATGCTAAGGCTTTGATACTTGCTCAATACACATGTGGATATGATTTATTGTTGAGGTTTTTAAATGTAGCATTTCCAGTACCTCATTTTTCATGCTTTTTTATGAATTGGTGAGTTCTTATGTGTAGCAGGCTAAACTAATTTATGAGCTTGAATAGAATGGACAATAGTTACCTAGTCTGTCAGCTATATTGCTTTTTCTCTGCGTTGCTTCCTGAAAACAAAGGGGAGTAATCTTAGATATCATGAGGGCCGGATTAAGAACCCATTGGACCAGTGCTGACAATTGTGATGGGCCTAATTACAGAATTTTACTGACAGAAAACAGCTTAACCACCCAAGCGTCATGTATCTGGTGGAGGTGGTGCTGGAGGGAAAGTCACACGATATAGCTTTCAGAAAAAAACATACCTTATGCTAATCTCTCGCTTTCATCTTTCAAGTAAATCCATACCCCCTAACAGCAGTGTCCTGTGAAGTAGGATTGCAGTGGGCTGAGTAAAAGGGTGGGCCACTAAATCACGTAACCAGAACCATCCAAAAAGGGCAAATATGCCCAAAAAGGGGGCGTGTCTGCACAAACAATTAGATGGTCAGCCTGGCGGGAATGCCAATCAGGCTACTTGCCAATCATACATGATGACCAACCAAGGGCATACTGTGCAGACTGCTCCCTGAGCTTGGCATAAATGCATCTAATGATGCGTTCGCTCCAAGCTTTCTAAGGACTGTCCCCTAGCACTCGCTGGTCTACTCCTCTCTTAACCTTCTTAGTAGCAGGCAGAAGCTCCTGCTATACAGTCAGGACAGAAAAAAAGTGTATGTAGTGAGTGAAGAAGAAAGGGAACATGCCTCAGTGTTAGAGAGACTAAAGCAGCAAGAGCATTTGCATAGTGCACAAAGTCAGCTTTACCTTAACTAATTTCATTGTCAGCCAGTCCCTTACAAATCAGCCCCTATTTTAACATATATTATATATGTTAATATATAACGACATCATGGAATACAAAATCAATGACTGTGAACATGATTCTGTTCTAATAAATATTATTAATTTGAGAAGAAATAAAGGCTATTTAAGGGGGTACTTTAAGAAGAATAACTACTATTGCTCTCTTAAGTGGTTATAATTCCAAAGTTCCCCTGGTCTTGCCTCGCAGTTAAGAGTCAGCCAGTTATTAAATGGTTTTACACTTTCCTGTGACCCTCAAGTATTTTCAAGTGTTTTAATTTTAAAACTAATATTTGTTCTTTACAATATTTATCCTATGTGAGACATTTTAACAATCATTACTAATATGTAAAGTCTATTCAAGTTTTACTTTTAGCTGCACTCGTTGTGTAGATATTATTCAAGGAAAACTGTACAGATCTCTTTTTTTTTTATTAATTAACAATCACTGAATATGTTTATATATAATTAGGACTATCTCGTCAGTACTTTTTACTGACCAGTCACTACTTACTAAAGTGCCTGTCTCTATTGTTAGCAAGTAGTGACTGAAGTGTTTACCAACTGCAACATTTTACCATTAGCAAGAGGGAAATGCTGGCAGCCTATATTTAAAGCCAGTTGCTAAGTAGTAGCTAACGGTTTCAATAATACTTAAAGGGCACCGGGTTTCAGTCCTCTCACTACTATCTACTGGCTGCTGCTAAGTCTGAAAAAACTTTCAACCGGCCTCTTGCCTGGTGCAAAAAGCTAACAGCTTGTTATAAATACATATTGACTACACGGCATTACATTGAAACCCTAAAGCATATATCTAAGCATATTATACCATTTGAAACAGCAGTAAAATGAAAGAAAAGGCCAGACAAATTATATTAACCATGAAATTACTCTTTTTATAAATTAAGTACCTGCATGAGGTAAAGGAACACTATAGCATTAGGTATACAAACCTGTATTCTGAATGCTAGCGTACTCCTGTCCCTCTCTCTGCCTCCTGCCGCATCATGGCCTCGCCTGCAATGGTCTAATGATCCAAATACTTGTCATAAAGCAACTATAGTGACTTGATGTACATGTGCGATGAGTGCAGCATGTACATAGATTTCTGCTTCCGCATCCATATTACATGACTGTGTTTTACTTGGTCAGTCATTGAAGTGGAAGACAGCCACTAGAGATGCATTTAACCTTGCAGTTGTAAACTTTGTAGTTTCTTGGCAGGAAGTGGTCTGAATGACTATATTATTTTTTTTTAGTGAACAATTCACACATAAGAAATTATTCACACAGGTTGCATGGATATGTTTATAGCATAACACAAAATCACAGCTTAATACGTTGTATACACTGCAACTCTTTCTTGAGAAGGTCAATCACAGGATTCAGTATGCATGCTCAGGGTAAGCCTTTTTTTTTTTTACCAGCAAGGTGTGGTTGCTATGGTGACCACTTACATACTTCTTGTTTCTATGCGTTAGCAGCGACTGGCTGTTTTGAGAGTGATTGGTATCTCTGTGCGCAGACATTATTGGTGGCAAACATTAAAAAAAATTGTTGGAATGCTGGAATGCAGCCAGTAATTAATAACTGCTACTAGCAACCACCTGCTGTTGATTGGGGCAGTTTAACTCAACTATTTACTGACATGGTTTGAAATGAGCCTCAAATGTTGTTTTAGAAGACAGCCTATATGTCATTAAAAATCAATATATACTAAATATGGGTATTGTTAATGGCAATGGAAGAAAGGAAAATGGAACAAACATAACAAAAGTGTCAAAAAGGCCTCGGTCATGAATCCACAGAAAGCCTCAATCACTAAATATTTATAAATAAGCAAAATAAAAAAACAAAAAATGACACACATTGAAAATGGACAACATTCTCAATACTTCCTGCTCAAATTTAATTTTTTTTTGTTCAAACACGACTATATAGTAGGAACAGGGCTTGAGTCCTGCAGGAATGCGTGGGAATGGTGTTACTGCACTTTTTTTACAGCGGGAACGCCGTTCCCGTTAGTAGTCCTGCACAGGGCTCGAGTCCCTCACTCACACAGTACAGATCTCACACAGCATTCCAGTGCTTTACATCCCAGGTGCCTCAATATTACAGATTGCCACAAACACAGGGATCCCCAGTATTACCTCAAACAGCCCCCCACTCCGTGCAGCAGACAGAGACCCCCAAGCACCCCAGTCCAATAAAAGCAAGTCCCTTTCTCCGCTATGATTTCCTCTGAGATGATTATACATTCAGCCAGGGTTTACACATTCCCCAGGCAGAGACTCCCACCAAGTATCGCTCTCCCTCGCACATTTTGACTATTTACCAGTCTTCTAATTAGGCAGATCGGTTTATATTACAGTTTATGTCATGAAAGGGTTAAACTAGAGATCAAACATCTCCCTCAAAGCCCAGCAAACTTTAATGTAGAGTGAGGCGTAATGCAAGTCCTGAGCTATCTGTCTTTTAGATGGCTGTTCCCCATGTGACCACTGAAGGGGCACTGTGCTGGGAGGAAGTGATTATATTTCACTTCCTCTTGGGTCACACAGAGCAGTATGTGGTAGAAAGAGAGGAAGGGGTGCTTAGCTCTACACACAGCATGGGGGAAGTGAGGCATTCAGATAGCTGGTGAGTGTGCACTCTGTGTGGGGCAGTGTGCATGTGTCTGGGTCAGTCTGTGTGTATATGGATCCATGTTTGAGTGTATGGGTCAGTCTATGTTTGTATGGGTCATTGTGTGTATGTGTGTGTATGGGTCAGTCTGTGTGTGTATGGGTCAGTGTGTGTTTGTATGGGTCAGTCTGTGTATGTGTGTGTGTGTATGGATCAGCCTATGTTTGTATGGGTATGTGTGTGTATGGGTCTGTGTGTGTTTGTGTGTATGGGTCAGTCTATGTTTGTATGGGTCAGTGTATGGATGGGTTTGTCTCTGTATGTAAGGGACAGTCTGTGCGTGCAAGAGTCAGTCTGTGTTTGTATTGGTTAGTGTGTGTTTGTATGAGACACCATGTGTTTGTATGGTTAAGTGTGTGTGTCATGCTGAGACTTGTCTATAAGGAGACTCTCTATAAGGAGTTCAAGAAGGGAATTTCCCTGGCCAGCACCCCTCCCCCAGCTGTTCATTGCTTCCTTATGTTTAAGACTTTAGTTGGGTCCCCCACTCTAGCTGTATGAAACCAAAAACAAACCAAAAGTGTTTACTGGTAAGTAAAATATCTGAGAGCCTGTCAGTTAATTTTTTGACTGGGAAGTCCTTACATTAGGAGTGTTGCAGTGTCAGTGAGTTTGTGCATGTCCACATGGGTAAGTCTGTGTGTATATGGGTCAGTGTGTGTGTCAGTGAGAGCTTGTGTGTACCTGTAAGTTAAGAACAGGAACGTGGAGAGGGGGATATATATATATATATATATATATATATATATATATATTTATATAGTGTCCTGTTGTACCTTTGACCCTGAAGAAGGTCCTGAGCGGGGACCGAAACGTTGGTTGTTATGGTCATTTTTAAATTATTCTAATAAATGCTTGTTTTAAATCCGGAGAGCAACCTTATTTTGAAGAATTATATATATATATTTATTTTTTAAATAACAATAGTAAAGACCCTCCCTATCCCACCCTCTACACCCCCACATAAAGTGCACTCTCATATACAGTAAACAATCACACACAATCAATACATCCACACACCACAGTACAGTACATCACCCATACACTGTACACTCCCCCAAATACACAGTACTCTTCCCCACAAAAATGCAATACATGACCTCAAATACACATTTCACCTGCATACACACTTCATGCCCACATACATACACACTTTACCCCTTATGCACAGACACTTCAACACCTATGTATATATATATATATATATATATATATATATATATATCTGTGTGTAAGAAACAGATAAAAACAGATAAAATGTTATTAACCCTTTAAGACCGGAGGGCGTCCAATTACACCCTATTTTAAGCGGCTCTAAACGCCGCCGGGCGTAATTGTACGCCCTCCGTTTTTTTCTTACTTACCCGGTCGCCGGCGATCCCACGCCGGCGGTTGGGGGGACTCCCAGGGAGCCCCCCGCGGCACGTCCGCCCTCCAGCAGCCCCCCCAGCCATGTGAGAGTGAGGTCCTTGCGAGGACCTCACAATCACATGGCCGGGTTAGCTGGCTCAGGCATTGCCAGCAGGGGGACTGCCTGTAATGACAGGTAGTCCCCCTGCTGGCTGGAAATAAAATAAAAAGAATTAAAATAAGTGTAAAAAAAATAATTATATACTTAGATCATATATATATATTATATATATATGATCTAAGTATATTTATATACACATATACATACACACACATACACTGTCTAGGTGTATTTTACTATTAACATATATATAATTATATATATATTAATATCAAATTACACGTAGACTGATACTGATTAAATATATATATAATTATTGTTATATATATTTTTATATAATATAAAAAAATATGTAAATACGTAAACAAATAAAATTAAAAAAATAATTAAAAATAAATAATTAAAAAATATATAGATGTGTGTTATTTCGTTCTAACTGTATTGTGATATTAATATATATATATTTATATCAAAATACACGTAGAACGAAATAATATATATCTATATACATAAATATATACGTATATATCACTATATATATACCTATATAGAAATAAAAATATTTTACAAAAATTATATATATACATATATATATACACATATGTATATATATGCATATATTAATTCTACACATATATCTATGTAATATTTTTACATAATTAGGTATCCTGATTAATTACAATGAGCGGGACCTGCCTGACAACCCATGCCGAAAGTATAGGGAATTTAATTTGCTAGCACTATATTTAACCCTATAACTTTCCAAGACACCATAAAACCTGTACATGGGGGGTACTGTTTTACTCGGGAGACTTCGCTGAACACAAATATTAGTGTTTCAAAACAGTAAAATATATTACAACGATGATATCGCCAGTAAAAGTGACGTTTTTTGCATTTTTCACGCACAAACAGCACTTACACGGACGATATTATTTCTGTGATACTTTTTACTGTTTTGAGACACAAATATTTGTGTTCAGTGAAGTCTCCCGAGTACAACAGTACCCCTCATGTACAGGTTTTATCGTGTTTTCAAAAGTTACAGCGTCAAATATAAGGCTTGTGTTTCATTTTTTTCACATTAAAATTCGCCAGATTGCTTACGTTGCCTTTGTGACCCTATGGTAGCCCAAGAATTAAAATTACCCCTATGATGGCATACCATTTGCAATAGAAGACAACCCAAGGTATTGCAAATGGGGTATGTCCAGTCTTTTTTAGTAGCCACTTAGTCACAAACACTGGCCAAAATTGGCGTTTTTTTGCATTTTTCACACACAAACAAATACTAACGCTAACTTTGGCCAGTGTTTGTGACCAAATGGCTACTATAAAAGACTGGACATACCCCATTTGCAATACCTTGGGTTGTCTACTATTGCAAATGGTATGCCATTATGGGTGTAAATTTATTTCCTGGGCTACTATACAGTCTCAAAGGCAATGTAACCAATCTGGCGAATTTCAATTTCAAATGTAACACGCTATATTTGACCCTGTAACTTCCCAAAACACCATAAAACCTGTACATAGGGGGTACTGTTTTACACGTGAGACTTTGCTGAATGCAAATATGTATATTTTATTGCAGTAAAAGCAAACAGTATTATGACATTGACAGTTAAAATGTCACGTAGAACTAAAAAAATAAAAAAAGTTCTTATTTTCTCCCAATTTTTTCATATTAAATGATGTTTCATAGCTAAATATATGATATTAAATGAAAGCCCTGTTTCCCCTGAATAAAATGATATATAATAAGGGGGGGTGCATTTAATATGAAAGAGGTGAATTACGGTTGGACAGACATATAGCGCAAATGACAGGTTTTGTTTACGTTTTGTTCTGTTCACAACGTGTACATTTGGCTCAGTCCTTAAGGGGTTAAAATCACTTGCACTGTGGAAAACAAACACAGGGCCCTTCAACCATGTTGAGCTGGTGGAACTCTTGGGTGAGTTCCCACACTTTCTTCCCCAGGACTTGACCCCTGGGTAGGAATCTGCATGCCAGCTGCTTCTACAAACATGAGCAGTCCTCATGGTCCAACCCACATGAGCAGTGTTTGAACATATACCATGACTATAATTTTTTTATTAAAATGCCACATCAAACATCTTGCTTATTTGCTTACAACATTTAATTTATTTAAAAAATAATTTAAACTAATAAGTTTGTGGAAACAGAATTACTGCAAAGGTCCTTACTGTCTGCTTTAATGATCTTTACAAATAACAATTTTGCCGTAACCATTCCAGTGGGATTGTAATCACAGATTCCGTTGAACCATGCAAGTTGTTTCACACAGTGATTTTCTACTGCTCACTTCGTATTGCTTATTTCCCATTTTATTTTAGCCTATATGTAAGCACTGATAACAGGTGCTAAATGCTTGAGGCAATTCTGTTTTCTGCAATGTCCTTTTTGTTACATTGCTGCAGCTATGTACATTTTATATGGCTCACAATAAAGCAAATTTGAGTTCAAAGATGCTAGAGTTGACTCACTCTGATTTCTGGATACTGCACAGAGGCGACTTCTTTGTTCTCCATTTCTGGTATCATTTCCTTGTAGCAACATTGGTTTCTCTAACGTCTTTTTGATCTTGAAAAGCAACTTTTGTTATGGTTGGATGTTTTGCATAATTTATCCCAGGTAAGAAAAACTTAAACTGACTAAAAAGAATTATTCAATTCTAAGTTCTTTGGAGACATAATAAATCCCAGACATATATCTTCTGCCCTTTCTGATGGTTGCTGTACCCTGTGCATAGCAGTCACAAGTGACAAGCAAAGTACATAATAAAGTGGCCAATTAATTTAGTCCCCACACCTCAGGTCTCACCAATCGCTGAGTGTCACAGCTACTACTGGATTTATCACAAGTGAAGGAATCCGGCAAGAAACCCACTGACACTACCCAGGCATCTAATCAATTCTACAAAAGTCAAATGCCATCCGCCATATATAATCACTTATAGTAGTGGGTGCTCCCAGACATGCCATGATTGGAGCATATAACAGGCTATTGCCGAATGTCTCAAGTAAGACACATCCAGCATTAGTGTTTAGCTAATTGATGCACATGGGTTGAGAAGGCCTGACTAGCCTATCTGGTCCAATTACACAAAAGAGCTACCGTAGCTCAAATAGCTGAAAAACATAATGCTGGTTTCGATAGAAAGGTATCAAAACACAGAGTGCATTGCAGTTTGCAGTGTATAGAGCTTCATAGCCACTGACCGGTCAGTCAGGCATAGGGAACAACCCTCCTCTGCATTAAAGACAAAGTTTAGAATGCAAGATGATCTCAATCTTTGACCACAGACTTGGACAATTTCATAGTAAGATATAAACAAACCCAGAACAACTCAGTTAGTGAGCTACTTTTTCTAAATAAGCATATATATGCAGGTTCTTGTAAACATGGCATGTAGAAGAGTCTCACAGAGTTCTCTCGCTTCTGGTGCTGGAATGAAATGACAGTATTCAGTTTATTTGACCCAAAGTGGACAACAGTGTTCATTGTGTCTATTAGCTTAAATATTTAATACTATACATAGCAGTATGATTATTAAAAGATTAAGGAGGCACTAGTAGTCCCCTAGTGTGCTTTTGTGCATTCCGATTGGTTTATTGGTCTAAAGACGCCCACAAAAAAAGTCTTTACGATAAATTCCTGTGTCAATACAACAGTGAAATTGATCCAAAATCCAGACCCTTGGATGATTTCGATCGGGGTAGGCAACCTTTGGCACTCCTGATGTAGTGAACTACATCTCCCATAGTGATCTTACAGCTATGGCACTTGCAAAGCCTCAGGGGAGATGTAGTCCAGAATATCTTGAGTGCTGAAGGTTGTCTACAGCTGGTTTCGATCATAAACATTTAATTACAACTTACACCTTACTGTAAAAATCTTTTAGCATTTTGTAGCACTGGTAGTTTTTAGCACCCAAGGCATATTTTTGTTTATTAATTATGTAACATTTCTACTCTTTCTTCTCATAAGGAACTATTTCTACCCAGACTCTACAAGTCATATGATCACATTTATCATGGTTTATTTAACCGTAAGAGCAAATAAAGCATATTCTTGTATTGCTTGAGCTTATTCATCAAATTGCCTACAATTTCTTACTGTTTGATGAATAAGCTCCGTTGCATAATGTCGGAAGAGGTTTTATTTCCCCCAAATGAGAAATAAATAAAGACCTTGAACAAAAACAAACCATGGCTGGTAGTGATACATTCCTTCTGAAAGAGGTTCTTGAATATCATTTGATGTCACAATATTAATGATTATTCCATATCAGGAGTATAAAATTAGTACTGCGGCAATGACATATTTACGTATGTATGCTGATAGTTTGGTGTCAATGTCATAAATAAAAAAAAATAAAAAAAATAAAAATTAAAACGAAACAAATACATAACTCCTTCCAAGTCAGCCTGACAAGAACTGGACTTTATGGGAAGTCAGATTAATTATCACTCAACTATGGAATGCTTGCATGTACTATATATTGTTGAACTATAGGGATAACTAAATAATTCTGCAGCATTATATATATGACCCACAGCCTTCTTGTTATTATGGTTTATAAAAAGCCAAACAGCACAATACTATGGCTACCATTCAAATGGAGGAACCATGTCAAACTTCTTCCTTGATGCCAGATTACTTTGCTTCACCATTTCATTTACTCTGTACTAAACTGACCATTGCCAATTTTCCACTGCTGCCTGCCTCTAACAATGCTGTTTTTGCTTTGCTCAATAGGGCTGTGAACGTTTCTACTTAAAATTATTTTTATGTATTGCTATATTTTCTCTATTCTTGTTATTTGCACCGCCTGTTCTATACTTTGTTTTTATATTGTATTTTTTATCCACTATGATCACAGATCTGTAATTTTTCACAGTTATCACTGCATTCCATGCTGTCTTTATTTGTGGTTTATACAGGAGTTAATGGCTTTCTGCTTACTGTATAGAATTTTTTTCATCTATTATTACATACGTTTAATTAGATACAGACATCACGCCGGATGACCTCTCCTAATTTCTTGACATGTTGCTCCTTCAGGTTTGGTTTTATACTCCATGTCTTCTAGAAACAATGTTTATTTTGAGTGTGGCTCTCTTATTTCTGTTTACCTTAACTTTTTTATATATATTTATTTATGTTTTATCTATATAGGATACATTATTATGTGTAAAAAAAACTTCAAAGGATTCTGGAGACATCAAAATAAACCACAATAATAATAACAAAGTAGTTAACCAGGAAAGGTACATTCAAAGGTCTGTGCGGGTATGTATTTTTATATTAAATAATAATAATATTTTAGGTCACTATTATTGTAAATGTTATTGTAGTGTAGGGGGTTAATGTTGAGTGATCGTGATAGTGACAGTGTCAGATTCTTGAAATTAGAGCCCCGAAGCTGCATGGAGGTGGTCCATGCATTATTACCATTTATTATGGGGAATAATTGCATGGTTAACATCACCATCAATACAAGAAATTCAAAGACTCCAAATATTCTTCTATTGCGCTGCTGTCCTTTTTAAATATGGGACAATGATCAAGACATTAACTTAACATATGTTAAATGAAAAAAACAATGTTTCTGTGAACAAACCTCATAATTATGTAAGAAAAAGTGTGGTAATAACATAAGGATAGGTAGTCAGGGCTGGATTAAGAGCACATTGGGCTGGGTATTGACAATTACGATGGGCCTGATTACAGAATCTCATCAACAGAAAACATTAAAACAGTCATACCTGCCAAGAGTCATGTATCTGGTGGTGGTGGTGAGGGAAACTTACAGGATGCATTTATAAGTATACACATACCCTATGCTAATCTCTCACTTTCCTCTTTCAAGCAAATCCATACCACCAACAGCAGCATCAGATGCAGCATGACTTTGGTGGGCAGGGTAAAAGGGTGGGCAACTGATGCAAATCACATAGCTGGCACTGTCTAAAGGGCCAGACTGTTCCCACAAAGGAAGAATTTGAAGGTCAGCCTGGCATGAATGGATGTCAGTCTGCCTGCCAATCATGCAGACTGGCCAACTAAGCGTGTACTATGCAGATGGTGCCTTGAGCTTTGTGCAAATGCGTTTAATGATCCCTGAACACTCACCTGTTCACGCCTCACCTTACCTTCTTACTAGCAGGTAGAAGCTCCTGTTATGCAGTCTGGGGCAGAGCAAATGTGAATTTAGTGACTGTAAAAGAAAGGGGACATGCAACAGTGTTAGAGAGACCAAAGCAACGATAGCAGTGCGCAAGGTCAGCTTTACCTTAACTAATTAAATTGTCAGTCAGTCCATACAAGTTTAGCTCCCCAACATCCCTCTTAAATTTCCATACTTAATTTCAACTGCACAGAGCAAGAGCATGTGAAGAGTAGTAAATAAATAAATATATATATATACATTTTTTTTTGTATCAATGAGCCTGATTCATGGCATGGGCCGAGAGCATCAGTTCCATCAACCACTATGATAGTCCATTCCTGTAGGTAGTGATATTCTAGTACTAAATGTATCACTAGTTAGACCACAAATTGCATTTGAAGAGCCGTTTTTGGTCGCCAGGAAAAAAAACCAACACATTTTGGATTTAGAAGTAGGAAAAGAAACAACATTAATTAAGAAAATAGAAGAATTAAATTATAACAAGTGACGAGCCAAATTGTGATAGTCTGTTCTACAAAAAGAAAGAGAGGGAGAAAAAAATACTTCTACATGGCGATCTGATTACCATTTGCAATAAAATACAATTTGTAAGCCTCTTAAGGGAACCATTGAAGCATATTTTTTGGCAAAAATGTATACAAATTTACACCAAATTGATGAAGATCTTTAATTTAGTTGTTCTTCATTTGATATTTAGGAAGGATTTTATAAAACAAATCATGTCATGTCTGCAACTGATTTTTGTTAACTTTTTAGCAAAAAAAAAAAAAGTTGGACTTAAAGGAGAAGATAAAAAATAAATATATATATATATATTTGTGGTCACGGCATTAAGCCGTAGCATTAGTAACATAAGACAAACAGGGAATGGAAATGTCAGTTGTGGTGTGCCGGAACTGACGAGGTAGTAGGCCTGAAATAAAAGTGGGCAAAAAAGATATAAACCAGTTTATTCATCCTACAAATACATTATAGTATATCACATAATCATAGTCTTAAATGCTAGGCGCACCTCTTGTACTGGCTGAGGAATGTATCTGGTGTAAGCCGTGGATTTCCATCGGCCTAATATTTTAATGATGTGAGCCGGGATATTCCTTTTAGAAGCTGTAGTAGCGGCTCCTATTCTAAATGAGTGACCAGAGTAGTTGGCTGGGTTCAATCCTAACCGAACCAACAACATTCTTACATATAGCATGAACTTACTCGTAGTGAGCTTATTACTGTGTAAGGTTAGCAGTGGTTGTGTTGGAGCCATTGTACAGAAGGAAAGATATTTGTCGAAAACTTCCACAGGACACCATTTATTACTAGTGGGGTAATAGGTGATAGTGACCATCTGTCCTTTGGCACTAGTTTTGGAATGGTGTAAGGATAGTGATCTTGTACCTTCACCAGGTTTGACCTTGTGATGAAATTGGGAGAGTTATAGTTAGCAGTGGTGAACTCTTTGGGCCGAAGAAAACCGTAAAAAGCCAAATAGATGGCTGTTTTAATTATAAGATTAGTATGATTTTCGAATGGTGAGGTGTCTAACAGGTTTGACAGTGACTGAAACAATAGATCGTGGATGGGTAGTCTGGATGGTGAGGGTATAGGGGTGGAGTCTTTAATACCTATAACTATGGCTTTAAATTGGTAAGATGACAGAAAACGTTGTCTAGTAGGCAAGGGGTGAGGATGTGATGTTAAATACCGGTGATATACAACCTAATGGTATTAAATGATAGTGTTAGATGAAGGTGGCAAAAAGAAATGACTGCAATCATTGTCTCCATGGAAAATTTGTCTGTGATATTAACCCCTTAAGGACCAAACTTCTGGAATAAAAGGGATTTATGACATGTCACACACGTCATGTGTCCTTAAGGGGTTAAAGTCCAGCAAGAAAATATGAAAAGTCCTGCCATATGCCTTCCTGGTGTTATCGGAAAGACCAAGTTGCGAGAGTTGATGCCCGTGATAGAGCAGTTCTTTTACCGGAGTTGGTATCAGGGTAGCTGTTGGTAGTGCTGCCCGGAACTCCTGAAACCGAGATCGTGATAAGTGATCAGCAGCGATATTCAGAACCCCAGGCACATGTATGCAAGTTAAGAGAAAACTGTGTTTTGCAGCTAGCCACGTGAGAGTCCTCATAAACCGCATGATGGCCAGGGAAGAGGAACGTCCCTTGTTTACAATATGGCACGTTGCCATGTTGTCCAAGAAGCAACGCACCATATTCCCAGACCAGCAAGCTCCCCACTTAACTGCTGCCACAATTGGATAGAGCTCAAATAACGCTGATTTGTCCTTGAACTTGGGGATCTCAGTAATTTCCCCCGGCCATTTACCCCACATCCATTCATTGCCACAAATTGTGGCAAATCCTGAAGTGGCTCCGGCATCCGTCCAGACTGACACAGACTTATCTGTCCATACCGGGATAAAAATGCTTTTCGCATTCCAATTTGGCAAAAATTGGTCAGCGGTGGCATGTACATTTAGCGTAATGCGGGAGGAATCAGATTTCAATAGCGGAAATAAGCTAAGCAATCGGGATATGAACGCTCTTCCCTGTGGAATAATTTTCATAGCGAAATTTAGTGAACCCAACAGGGATTGCAACTCCTTCCTATTACACGAACCACCTGCTAGGTAAAGGTCGATGGCTGCCAGGATGCGTTCAATCTTCTCCCCGGGGAGGCTAGCCTGCATATGCACAGAGTCCAGCACCACCCCCAAGAAGTTGATGATCGTATCCGGACCTTCAGTCTTTGTTGGTGAAATAGGTACTCCTAGTTGTGTGAACAGTTGTGTTATAGACAGGAGGCTACTAGGAGGTACCAGGTTACTTTCTATGGTCAGGAAATCGTCCAGGTAATGGAGAACGGTGGGGCATTTACAGATGTTAAGCAGCATCCAGCACAACGTCTCAGCAAATATATCAAAAATCCTGGGGCTGCTCTTAGAACCAAACGTGAGACGCGTGAAAAAATAATATGAACCCTGCCACTTAACACCATGTAAATGCCACAGGGACGGATGGATAGGGAGTAACTTAAAAGCATTTACTATATCCGTTTTACTAAGCCATGCCCCTACCCCGGCCGAGAGGATGGCAGTGACGGCATTATCTATGGTAGCATATTGGAGGGAAAATTCTTCTGATGGAATTAGTGAATTAAGACTTGGGGTAGGTGTGCATGGGGAGCCGATATGTCAGAATTAACCTTTGTTTATTGGATGATTTATTAGTGAACAATCCTATGGGGTTAGTTCTCCAAACCGCGAAAGGCGGGGAGTCGAAAGGACCAATTAAGAATCGTTGGTCAATTTCTTTCTGGAGAAGTAGGTCAATAGTGTCGGGAGCTGCCTGGGCTGTCTGTAAGTTTTTACATTCTAAGATTCCCATAGGCATGTGAATAATACCCGTGTGAAACCCTAAAGTAAATCCTGCCACCAAAAATTCAACGAGATGTTGCGATGGGTGACCATACAATAACTCTTTCAGCAGGGAGACATTAAGAGACGATAAGTACTGCTTGGGATATAATTTATTGGGGCACATCACTTTAGAGTGAGCCCGGAAATATTGGGAGCAGACATGAAGTAGTCTGCAGGCACTGTATCCGCAAGTGCCAATGTTAAAATTGTTACATACAATTTTCCCAAAAATACTATGTCACGGCCTAGTTTATCTTTCAGCACCCTGCCTGTTCTCCCAGTGGGCATCACATTAGTAGGGGGAAATAAGGCATTCACCTCTGGCGAGTTAGGGCACAGATTAGCCGTGTGGGAGTTGGATGAGCAAATGGCACAAGCTGGGGTTTTGAGGCCCGCAAAGTGTCGACAAAAAAGCTCTGTATCAAGCACACCCCAATCAGCTTGATAATTGAACTGGGATAGAGCCGCCGACGCCTTTGCGGAAAAGGCACGGAAAAGACGTACCTCCGTACTTGTGCCCCAAATCCACCAGCTTGTGGAGATAAAGGTCCAATTCTTCTATCCTATCCGGATATACAGAGCATATCACATCTCTGTAGATCCCCAAAGCCAACACAAATTTGGGAATAGATAGTTTGCGATTTAACCTAGGGTCCCTAGATTTCAACACAACCGACACATCCTTATATGCATAGGTTTTATTTTCAAGGACATCTTGCGAGGCTATAAGAAGTGATACCAGATTGATATCCTTCCCTTCCAATATGTCCTTTTTAGTGTTTGCAGGCACCATAATTGCTGGATTAATAATATGTGGGTCTTTTAGACCGGTTGGTATATTACCTGGTAAGGGGTCCAGGCGCACCGTAGCGACCGGATTCCCCAATGCAGTAGGTGACCGTTGCTGTCTATCTGCATCCATCTTATCGAGTTTATCCGTAATACGACCCAAAGAGGTCAGGACTGAGGACAAAAAAGTATACAGATCAGATAACTAGCTGCCACTAGACCCTTCCCCCGCCCCCGAGTTATCAGTCTGCGTATTCAACAGTCTGTATAATTTGGCTTTCCTAGCCGTAGCTGGGAAAGGAATGTTCCTTTTTCTTAGTTCGGCAGTGATCCTAGGAATGGTCCATGCCCTGAGTGATGCAGGGCTCGGGTTGTCGTCACCCCGGGATGGAGTGACCGATCTAGCCGGTGTGCTGGGGATGGCCAAATCTTCCCCGCCTTCGGGTATTTGTGACATGCTACAACATAAAAATAATATGTTACCTGGGGTCCTACCCAACTGGCTGATGTAACTAATGCCAAGCGGCAAAAGTATTAATTAGTAACGGGACAGGTGAGACCCTACTAGTTGCCAAGCGGCTTTGAGAGGCACTATCTATGATTTGGCTCGTGTGGGGTATGTGGCCATTGGTATTATGGCGGGTTGATGGCCTCTCCGTGACTCGTAATAGCATAAGATAGAATGGGGGTGACAAGTGAGGCCCTTTCTATGCTACCAAGCGAGGCGGCTAGCTATGAATTGGCCAGAGGGAATGCCGTACCTCCATAATGAGGATGAATGATGGCCTCGCGGTACAACTAACGTAAGGCGTAGGAGACCAGAAAAACATACCTAGAGGCTCCTATTGTGTATGCCAGTATATATGTACTATTACCCGAAAATGGTAGGTAGGGAGGGAGAAATAAACGAGAGAAAACATGATGTACCTGATGAGCAAATTTGCAAGATAGTATGATAAGGTGATACAGGCGATCTGTAGTAACCTACGAGAGTAATTGCGAGTTTTGTAAGGGTTATAAAAATGTACCCCTCAATCCCCTGCTATCCCGATACCTACCAGTAATTATTCCAACAGTAGGAGACTGGAATCAAATACTCAAAGTGAGTAAGGATGCCTATACCTAGTAATACAGAAAACACACATAAGGACCCAGGTCCATAATCATAAAAATGGTCCATAAACATAAAGAGGTCCATAATCATAAAAATGCTAAACATTGCTCGTGAAAATATGTCCTGTATATATTTGATACTAATATGTTGTACGTGCTAAATATAAATAAACTATAAAACAGAAAGTATACAGTAAAACAAGGTATTATACTTTGAAACCATCCTTCCGACCACCGAATTTATTCCAGACATATATCCTAACAAGCATATATGTGTCACAAACTATTGCTACCAAACCATCTGGAACATTTAGCACCAGCAGTGTTGTCATAACATATGTCTACAAATATCCTGTAATCATGCCCAAATTTAAATGTAATTTATGCCACATGTCATTACCCTTATGACCACCAGGGATCGTGAAACCATCACTTGAGAGAGAAACCAGTAATAATGAACCAGCCACCAGAGGTCGCCCTAGTGCATATAACAAATCTTAACATCTAATATTGAAGAGCGTTTTGTCAACCGAACGGTCATAAGATAACCAGAATATGTAACGAATGCCCCAAACGAATAAACATTTTAAATCATTGCCATATACCGTATATATGCCGTAGCCGAATGCAGGCATTCGTTTAATTATGTACCGAACTGCTACCATGCGTGCGATCGTCGTACTAGGATGACATAAACCGGCCGCGCCGAAAATTGCGACGGCCGTGTAACTTACGATTTTGCCGCAACAAAAAAGCCCCGCGAAACGCCCAGCCTGAAAATCAAGCCAGACAGCCGAAAACCGGAGGAACAGGACTCGTTGGGACCCTGGAAGCTGACCACGGAATACAGGTAAGCAGAATGGCGTCAGGACCGACTGGAAGTGACGCTCTCTCTCCACACAACTCGCCAGACCTAAAAGGTAATGAGGGAAGGGCTGGTGCTCCTTAAGAAGGGGAATCAAGCCCCTCCCTCAACTTCAGGCCACGCCTTCCATATATATATATATATATATATCATTCTTACCTATCCCTGTGTTTAACAATTCTATTTATGAAGTGTAAAGTAAATGTTAAAAATCAGCTGCCCCAATTATACAAGAAAGGAAGGACTACTATATGCTAAGAATGTCACGAAGTAACTCATTTATCATATGTTTTGGGATTAAATTAGCGTGCATAACCAAAGAGGGCAATGGTGGCTATGGGGAGATTAATCTGTGCAGATGGAAGTATTAGTTATGTAAGACAATGCACAATTTTTTGTGTGTATGAGTGTGTCTGTGGTTGGGTGACTGTGACAGAGTGACTGTGATAGTGTGACTGTGTCAGGGTTAGTGTGACAGAGTGACTGTGTGTGTGTGGGTGAAAGTGACAGTGTGAGTGTGTGTAGCATGCATGTGACATTGTAAGTGTGACAGGATGAGTTGGGGTTATACTGAGTGTGTACAGACTGGGTTTCTCTCTCCAGCCTCCCCACACAGTGCCACTTGTAATTTTTTTCTATTATTTTAAACTTTTGTACAGGGAAGGTGGGCTCTAATATTGATTGCTTGGCTGTCCAGTAGGCTGTCAGATCTGGCTTGGTTTAGACCCCTCTATATTCTCCCTTTCACTCTCTGATTAGGAGGGAGCATTGACAAGGCTCTACACCCAGTTGCAGACCTGCAATGAGAATTGCACAGGGCTGGGTAGGTAGATCTGTAGATTTCCCTACTGGCCTGTACAGTGGCAGGGGGGGCTCAGCGGAGCTAGCACTATAATGGTAGAGATGGCTCTGCTATCTGGGCAACTATTGCTAATGAAATTAATGTATTTTGCATTAGTTTAATTGTGTATACATGTCCTGGCATGAAGGGGTTAATGGAAGGATTTGATTAATCTATATTCAAAGTCAGTTGTTTGCTTGTATACTTTCTAATACTCTCAGTGTTCTATGTTCTCTCCCCTTGACAGAGCATATGTAGTACCATCTTCACAACTGTTATATATCTACTCAATCACACTCTGGTTGACACAGGAGCAAATACATTTTCCTTGACTGGGGGCTCATAGGAGACATCTCTCAATTAATGATTAGAGGCAGAGCTGATAAAAAAAAAGCATTTTTTCTGACCCCCTCCCTAAACAACTACTGTTTAACAATGTATATACTATTTCCACACATGCAATATACAAACACAGAACATATTGATCTGGAGCTTCTTGATACGTAACCATGCCACAGACTGTGCATTGTATTGCTCTGGAGCTCTAGGTTTTCCTAATTTCCAATGTTTTTTTTTTTTTTTGTAGACAACAACTGTTGGATAAACATTGACTCCCTAGCATCACAGAACTTCACAGCAAAAAAACAAAACAAAAAAACGACTCTGTAATGTACAGTGTGTATCTGTTTATCACAGTACTACAACAATCAAACTCTCAGTATTGTCCAGTGTGTATGAGCTTATTGCAAATCTCACAAAAATAAAACTTACTGTGATATGCATAGTAGCACAGTGACCAGGGCCAGGAAAGGTATTTTGCATTCGTTTGTAGATTGCTTGCGGGATTGCAAAAGAGTGGAATAGGTTGTTTGTAGTGTAGTTTGTGTATTTAAATAGGTTTGTGGTGTAGTATGTATGGCTACATCTGCATCATGTAGCCAAAAATGCCTGCAAAGTGTGTGTTTCTAGAAGCTGTAGAGATAGTGTGTGTAGGGGTTGTAGAGTGTATGTTTAGTGAATGTGTTGAGTGTATAGGGTATCTAGTGTGTATGTGTAAAGGGGATTTAAAGGATGTGTGGGGACAGAGTGTTTGTGCATATGTGTGTGGTGTGGAAAAGAGGTTGTATGGTGACAGGGAGAGGGATTAGATAGGTCTTTAATTTTTGCAATTTCATATTTGTTCATTATCATTATTTTTGTTATTCTCATATTATCACATTATTTTGTTATTGTTTATACTCCCTCCCTCTAGTTACCTTTGGCATGGAAGGAAGGACGTGCACATTCATGGTGCTGCAAGCTTCTCCTGAGCACATCCACTTGGTGCAGACCTTATGTAGGCTCCAATGAGTTCCATTTATAACAGTATCAGAGTGTTGCCATGGTAATCCATAGCCAGAGTTCTTGAAAGCACTACATAGGTTCTTCACCTATTTGTGGTGCAGACCAGAAGCTCTCTTGGCTCTTCCCCTACACTGGGTAGGTTAGGAATATCTTTGATAATCCATGAAAGGACACAGCACCCCCTGCAGTCTGCAACCTCTTGCTGTGGCACCCTTGATGGCCACTTGTGCTGCTTTAGGACAGGATCAGGATAAAAGTATAGCAAAGGATTCTATTTATTAATTTATCTTTCCCTCTCGATCAGATACAATCTCAAATTCAGATTGTAACACTTTGAACTGTGGAAACATGCAAGATTAACAAATCCATATTCAATTATATCTGTAAAAAGATGTTGTGTGACATTGGTCATTCCCTTGCCCTATATAAAGGTGGAGTGCAATAGCCATTAAAAGCCAGCATAAAAAGTGCTAAAAACAGACGAGATTACTAACATAAATGCCATTGTAGATCCTATCATAAATAATTTTGATTTGCAGTTCATCTTTTTGCAAAATGTAAAAAAAATTGCTTATGAGGAGGCTACGTGACAAGGACAGGAAACTCATTAAAAAAACACACACAAAAAAAAACTATAGGTCAGAAAAAAGAAAGTAGAAGAGACTGGCAGATCACTTAAATGAGCCTTATGATAGTAATGAGGTAACAGGTACAGCAGTGAAGCCAAGGAAGCCAGAGGTGCACAATAACTTATATATATTAAGCAGATCAAAGGTAACAGAATATTAAAGAGCAAACCTAGTAAAATATTATAAAATAACTTTCAAATTTATGGTTTGCCTTACAGGGCAAGAAACCAAAATAGATTAGGCTGGGAATCCGCTGTCATTCGGCTGAGCCAAAAAAATCTCTAATGCATATGTGCAGAAAGTGTATCATTAAAGGAAAACTGTCACTGAGTACTGACTTTTCATGTCTTGACTTTCAATTTATACTTTTCTTCTTTGATCGCTGGGACAGTCACATAAGATTGCCATATCCTGGCCATGTAAGAGAATTACGCACGTTTATCTTAAATTGTACACTGCATTGTGTACTTTAAAAGTTATTTACAATAGTCGGCTTTTGAAAACCTTTTCACTCCAAAGAAAAGGTTTCCAGTTATTCTAAAAATAGCAGATATCCTGACAGCCTTTTAGTCGCTTTTGATCAATTTTTCTTTTTTTTTATGTTTTTAGTCAATGAAAGGATAAAACATTTACTACAAAATTATATGTATCTGGAAAACAGCACAATAGAAAAATATAGCTGTTTTTGAGAACAGTTTTGGTAAATTGACTTACATATTGTAAAACATATAGGATATATTACACACACGAAGAACCAGCCAGTATCATTAGCTAAATGTCTATATTTTTTGATTCTGCCTTTATAAACTGGGGGAAGTAGCAGGGGTCAAATGCATAACTCCTTATGTATACCATATTTCGACCAGAAGCAGGGTGAAAATAAATAAAACCCCTTAGAATTTATGGAGGGTTAATAAACATATTTAATTAATTTTTCCATTTTAAAAGAATTGTTTTTTTTTATAAAACAGTAAGAGACAAGTAAAGTGGATAAGTAGCATAACATTGGGCAATGTCGCTGCAGAAATAGAATATAGGGGAAAAAATACTAGTTGCAAACTAGATCTCAGTTCTAAAATTGTCACATTATAAATGTATTTGGATCTAGTGAGGTATTTGACAAAATCGTGGCATCAATTAAAGGACCACTATAGTGCCAGGAAAATAAACTCGTTTTCCTGGCACTATAGTGCCCTGGGGCTGCCCTCACCCTCAGGGTCCCACTCCCGCCGGGTTGAAGGGGGAGGAAGGGGGCTAAACACTCACCTTTCTCCTCCTTCGGTCGCTTACCCCTGAATTACTCCTGAATTAAGATATGATATGCATAGTGCAGGGTGTCACAACATTACGTAATGCCTCAACACCTAGAACTGTTATAGAACATGATATGCGAAAACCATGTCAACTGAAAATTAAAGCGGCACTGTCATGGCCTCAACCTTTTTTCTTAACCCCCACCCAACTGCAATACATTTTAATGTCCCCCTAGTCACCTCCAAATGCCCGTAGGCCCCCCATTTTACCTTTTTAAATTATTTTATGCCCGGTTCTGTGCACCCCCATCTTTATGTGGGCAGATGAAGTTGAACACTTGGACATTCGCTATTGTCTGAAATCTGGACAAAAATGTCAGAAAGACGAATGAATGAATAGAAATTTAAAATGAATGAACTTCTTTGATTGTTCTTTCAGTTTATTACAACGTGGGAGCTACTGGTTATGCAGCTCCCTCCTTGTAATATCTTAAATATTACTAATATTACAGTGCCTTTTCAAAAGTATTCACCCCTTGACTTTTTACCTATTTTGTTACATTACAGCCTTAAGTTCAATGTTTTATTAATCTGAATTTTATGTGATGGATCAGAACACAATTGTCTAAGTTGGTGAAGTGAAATGAGAAAAATATATACAGAAAACTATTTTTTTGAAGCCCATAAAAAGCTCTGGTGCAACCAATTACTTTCAGAAGTCACATACTTAGTGAAATGATGTCCACCTGTGTGCAATCTAAGTGTCACATGATCTGTCATTACCTATATATTATATATATATATATAATATATAACATTATATTATATATTATATATTACACTACACACTTTTTTGAAAGGCCCCAGAGACTGCAACACCTAAGCAAGAGGCACCACTAACCAAACACTGCCATGAAGACCAAGGAACTCTCCAAACAAGTAAGGGACAATGTTGTTGAGAAGTACAAGTCAGGGTTAGGTTATAAAAAATATCCAAATATTTGATGATACCCAGGAGCACCATCAAATCTATTATAACCAAATGGAAAGAACAAGGCACAACAGCAAACCTGCCAAGAGACGGCCGCCCACCAGAACTCACGGACCGAGCAAGGAGGGCATTAATCAGAGAGGCAGTACAGAGACCTCAGGTAACCCTGAAGGAGCTGCAAAGTTCCACAGCAGAGACTGGAGTATCTGTACTTAGGACGACAATAAGCCTACGCTCCATAGAGTTGGGCTTTATGGCAGAGTGGCCAGAAGAAAGCCATTACTTTCAACAAAAAACAAAATGGCACGTTTTGAGTTTGCGAAAAGGCGTGTGAGAGACTCCCAAAATGTATGGAGGAAGGTGCTCGCGTCTGAAGAGACTAAAATTGAACTTTTCGGCCATCAAAGAAAACACTATGTCTGGCGCAAACCCAACACATCACATCACGCAAAGAACACCATCCCCACAGTGAAACATGGTGGTGTCAGCATCATGCTGTGGGGGTGTTTTTCAGCAGCCGGGACTGGGAAACTGGTCAGAGTTGAGGGAAAGATGGATGGTGCTAAATACAGGGATATTCTTGAGCAAAACTTGTACCACTCTGTGCGTGATTTGAGGCTAGGACTGAGGTTCACCTTCCAGCAGGACAATGACCCCAAACACACTGCTAAAGCAACACTTGAGTTTTTTAAGGGGAAACATGTAAATGTGTTGGAATGGCTTAGACAAAGTCCAGACCTCAATCCAATAGAAAATCTGTGGGCAGACTTAAAAGATTGCTGTTCACAAGCGCAAACCATCCAACTTGAAGGAGATGGAGCAGTTTTGCAAGGAGGAATGGGCAAAAATCCCAGCGGTAAGATGTGGCATGCTCATAGAGACTTATCCAAAGCGACTTGGAGCTGTGATTGCTGCAAAAGGTGGCTCTACAAAGTATTGATTTTAGTGGGGTGAATAGTTATGCACATTGACTTTTTCTGTTATTTTGTCCTATTTGTTGAATGCTTCACAATAAAAAAATAAATAA
This sequence comes from Pelobates fuscus, assembly GCF_036172605.1. Lineage (NCBI taxonomy): Eukaryota > Metazoa > Chordata > Amphibia > Anura > Pelobatidae > Pelobates > Pelobates fuscus. The sequence goes on along the minus strand of NC_086317.1, from coordinate 269,937,989 downwards.
AAATCTTCAAAGTTGTGGGCTTGTTCTGTAAATTAAATGATGCAAATCCTCAAATAATCCATGTTAATTCCAGGTTGTGAGGCAACAAAACACTGGGTCAAAATGCAGTACATGGAAAGGCTTTATAAGGCTTTCCCCACCCTGTCGTCTAAGCAGTGCCCTCGCTGGATGAAGATGGATTATTTTTTTTAGCTTTGGGTTTTTCTTTTTTTGGCTTGTTTTTTATTTTGCGCTTGGTTTTTTAAAATTTTCTAAGCTCAACGGGAATTATGGATTTTTATTTGGCCTTTTTTTGGGGCTGAAAAAAGAAGGTTTAAGAAAAAAGAAGACATCTAATGGTAACTATGAATTTTTTTTTATTTATAGGTATTTCATTTTTTGTTCCCCCTCGCTATTTTTAGGGTGAGAGGGGTAGGTAGGAAGGGAGGGGGAAGACTAGGGGCTTTGGGACTAGTCACCTGTGGAGGAAAGTTTTTTTTTTTTGCATTTAGCACCCAGAGGGGGACACTAGGCACCCCTTTTAGTTTAATAGCTCCCACTTACAACAGTGCGCAGCCACTGTCTGCTCACTGTTTAGTAGATATGCACCTTCTCGATATAGCGAGTAGGGGCAAAAGGAAGATTTTAAACGTCCTTATTCACTAATGCTAAGTAATCTTTAATTAGTATTAGTAAAGTTGGCTGAAAGACCAAAACTTAGTAGATAGGGAGCTATCTACTAAGTGGCAGCAAGATGCAGCCGCGGAACGAAAATGATCGGAATTTCATTTATTCTAATGATATTTGGAACCGAAAAGAAAGTACCAAATGTCGTCCTAACACAAATGAACAAACTATGCTAATTCTGTTAAGGAGAAATTCAGTGAATTCACCAGCATCCTGTCTAAATGATATGACGTTCGGGAATATTGAAAAAAGGCATTGTGAGATCACAGAGCAGAGGTGAGTGTTGTGGGAAAATTAATTTGACCACAGGAAGTGGGTCAAAAGAAAATTAGATCCACACTGGAACCCAAGGAGAAGATCCCCACTGGATCCCAGAGAGAAGACCCACAACAAGCTCTCCTAAAGGCAGAGAAGCTAGATGGGCCTAAAAAAATAAAATAAAACAACAATAAATAAAATTAATGTGTATGTGTGTGTGGGTATTTGTGTGCAAGAATGTGTAAATGTGTTATGTGTGTCTGTCAATGAGTGTGCCTGTCAGTGAGTGTTTCAAATCAGTGAGATTGTGTGTCTGTCATTAACAGTATGTGTGAGTGTTTCTGTCAGAGAGTGTGTATCTGTGTGTGTATCTGTCAGTGTGTGTTTAAAATCAGTGAGATTGTGTCTGTCACTGAGAGTGTGTGTCTGTGTGTTTAAGATGCATTAATGCATATGTCGCTGGACCCCAGAAAGAAGACCCACAACAAGCTCTCCTAACGGCAGAGAAGCTAGATGGGCCTAAAAAATAAAATAAAACAACAATAAAATAAAATTAATTTGTGTGTGTGTGTGGGTATTTGTGTGCAAGAATGTGTAAATGTGTTATGCGTGTCTGTCAATGAGTGTGCCTGTCAGTGAGTGTTTCAAATCAGTGAGATTGTGTGTCTGTCATTAACAGTATGTGTGAGTGTTTCTGTCAGAGAGTGTGTATCTGTGTGTGTTTCAAATCAGTGAGATTGTGTCTGTCACTGAGAGTGTGTGTCTGTGTGTTTAAGAAGCATTAATGTATATGCCACCACTGATTTGAAACTCACACACTGACTCTTTTGAAAAATCTATGGGTGACATTTCTCCAAATAATGTTTTCTATTGGTGAAAGCACACACAAAGTGAAACAATATATAATAAAATTACCCTTCCTATGTTATGGGTAATTCAAGTGTGGAACTGAATACCTAAATTGATAATGGAGAAAAACTTCCCACAGTGTATTATGTTTTGCAATTTTAGGTGTAGACATCTATAATGGTTACACTTACTATTTAGGGAGCCAGTATTATCGGCTCTATTTGATAGTAGTGTGTTGGCAGTATCTCTATCAACAATCAATTTGTGTAAGTGATCAGTTCCCATCTGTAAGTGTCTTTAAAATTTTCCTCAATATTCCAATGTAGGTTATTAGGTAAGACACATACAGTAGGCGGTTAAAAAAAGTATAGTAAATTTATTTAATAAAAAATATATAGAATCTTACATGTATGCTTAAAGTTATCCATATAAACACAAGCACAAGGCGTTTAGATCTTCATCAAAGTGCATAACAATGAATTAAATAAACAAATCCCCTTAAACACCCACCGAAAGTTTATTTGAGAAATCCACTTTTATTGGGTTTGGCGAATCTCCAGTCAGCATTCGGTTTTGGCAAATCTTCAATCAGCATTCAGTTTAGAGAATGTCCAATCACATTGTTTAATTTGGTGAATCTCCACTCCTGGACCTGCATTTTGTAGAATAACCAGTGGGGTAAGTGTCAAGCAATGGCCACTTTAAGAGAACTTCTATTAGGTGATGGAGGCGGCCATATTATCGGTATTATCGGTTCCAATAATAAATGGCTCAAACATGATTTAGATTCCAAGTTCAGAATATAAAGAATATTGATAATAGGGAAATATGAAAATAAAACAAAGTTACAATTATGTATATGGGAATATTCGATACATAAAATTTAGGCATGTAAAATGCTGTCAATACTGTAAAAGGAAAAAAAAAATATACAGCTAAATAAAAGTGAAGAGGAAAAAGAATGAAGGGGGTTGAACAAATGTCCTAAAATATCTTACAGTTTTGTTATGGGCAAATGCAAATATTACAAGTTTTAGAATTAAATGTTTTATTTCTTAAACTGTGCACTTTGTCTTTAAGAGATATTGCAAACTGACAAGGTGTTAGAAATGGAACATATTGTTTTCCATAGATATTTCTTTAAGCAATAACCTCAGTGCATGTTGTTTTTGCGCCATTTTGTCCCAGACAAATTACAATAACAATAATGCATAAACAAGCTTCAAGGCTATGCTATGACTCTTTCAGTACACAATATACTGTGGTAACCTTAAGTAGATAAGGATGTCCACACTTTAAGATGCCATCTTAAAGTCAGGAAAATTTCCATGACGTATACACCCTTTAGTTATGGCCTTGTATTTTTGCCAAGGTAAGGGAGGTCCTAAAATGAAAAAAGTTACTTTTTCATATATGAACTACGGTGACCCTAAAATGGAGACACCTAAGGTATAAATAGGTGTACTTTTAAAATGTTAAGAGACAGAGGAGAGACTTGGAGACAGACGCTGCTCCATCTTAAAATGACAGAGAGGCTAACATGATGACATGTTCAGGAGGGTATGTTAACCTATTAATGATATTTGCAAGCATTTAGTTTAATCTTATAAACTCTGCTATAATGGATTTTATATGTCTATATTTATATTTTTATATAATAAATATCTAAAAGACAAAACTATTGCTTCCAAGACAATCCTTATTTTATATTGTATTCTCAATTATTTATATATGTTAAATAGAGGATCTCTTACTTACTATATAAAATTATGGCTAAGATATCTGTATGGTTAGCCCTGCTAAGTTATATGCTTTAAGACATTATAGTGGTAAATGAGGGAACCAGCCTCGGTTACAATTGGCGACCATGAAGGGACATTGTACTTGGAAGCTTTAATTATAAAATAATAAATACCTAGGTAACCTCTTATACGTAAGAGAAGACACAATACTTTGTTATGGCACAAATCTTGAAATATCAAGAATCTAATGAGCTATTTGTAGCCCAGACTCAGAGAGAGATCTTCTTTATCAGAGATGATTTTAATGTGAACTTGTACAAGGCACTTTGAGTTCAGGTGCCAGGTACATTGTAATTGGCATACAATGTTGAAATTTTGTGGATCTTAATTAATATCACAAGATAACAAATATACATATTTGGTAAACTCCCTAATATGCCTAATACACCAGCACAGCATGGCCCATTAGTTCCAGGACAGTGGATTGCAGGCAGGGGGATATGTTCTCTTTGTAGCTGCTTAGTATGCATACGCAGGAAAAAGATTAATGCAAGATGTTGTCAAAAGAAAAGTGATAAGACAGAGCGATTAAATTTGAAGTCTAATTCCAAGAATGCAAAGAAAATTGCATTATGGCTTAATGGAAACATTCATGCAACAGACAGACAAAATTTTTAATTATTGCATTACTGCATTCTGGATTCTAATGTCCACTATATAGGAAAAGTTTTATAAAACAGTGATGATTTCCATATTGTCAGTTACACTAGCTGTTGATTGAAAATCAGGAATTATAACAGCATAACTATTATTGGAGTCTGGAGTTTCCAGCCAAGGTTGCGGAGACAAGAGACATGTAAACATTCCAAGGAATTGAGAAGTCGTTGTTTAATATTCCAAATTATGAACAACATTATTACATACAGCCATAAAGAGAAAGACATGGCTTTTAAATACATTCAGTGCATTACAATTCAGTACACTGCAGCATATATTTTATATAATATATGATAACCAGCTCATATACTACCCTCCTAGAAAAAAGGGGAACAGGTGGTTATACACCCTTTGCTTCTCTAAATGCTCTGCAAAAATAAACATTTATAAAATGATAAAAAATAATATATATGTAAGATAAATCAGGGCAAAATTAAATTGTAAATATATAGGGTCTCTGATAACTTTTAAACTGAAATTATTAAAGGCTTATTTAAATAAAATTTTAAATACATTTACAGCTTTAAATGTGACCAAAAGATACTACATGATGTGTTAAGCAGCCAGCCCAATTCACTAGAATAGCATAAGTATTCTACACTCTACACTCTGATTGGTTACTTAACCCACCAATCAAAGAGTTATGAGTAGTGTTGTCGCGAACCCGAAATTTTCGGTTCGCGAACGCGAACTTCCGCAAATGTTGGGCAGGCGAATTTTAAAACCAACAGGGACTCTTTCTGGCCACAAAAGTGATGGAAAAGTTGTTTCAAGGGGACTAACACCTGGACTGTGGCATGCCGGAGGGGGATCCATGGCAAAACTCCCATGGAAAATTGCACAGTTGATGCAGAGTCTGCTTTTAATCCATAAAGGGCAGAAATCACCTAACATTGACACCTATCCTCAAAGCCCCTGATACACACTGACACAGAGCAGAATAGAGACTGTTCCCCGTCCTCAGAGACCATGATACACACTGACACAGAGCAGAATAGAGACTGTTACCCCTACATAGGGTCACTTGGCAGATATGGCGGGGTCGTGGCAGGGGGAGGATGACTTTCACCTCTTCCCCTGTTACATTCCCGTTGTGCTGTGACATCACCCTTATACGCTGTGTAAAGCATACTATTTAATTTGATCAGCATGGCCACTTGAGTTTTTATAGTTTTCACGCTGCTTGTAGTTTATATATGGTTCACAAAAATCAAACAAACGATAAAGTAAACATGTAAGGATTCAGAATATTCTTTCAAACCCTTACACATTGTGTGTACGTATTTTTTGTCTTAAGTTTGTGGCTTTAAAGAGTTTTACGTTGTTTCTATGATGTGCATAACATGTTCTTGTAAATGTTTGATAAATTTTTCCTGGAATTGTAATTTTTGAATCTGAATAAAGATAGTCAAATCCCTGATACACACTGACACAGAGCAGAATAGGGACTGTTCCCCCTACATAGGGTCACTTGGCAGATATGGATTGACACCTATCCTAATGATCCCTGATACACACTGACACAGAGCAGAATAGAGACTGTTCCCCCTACATAGGGTCACTTGGCAGATATGGATTGACACCGTCCTCAAAACGCCGGATACACACTGACACAGAGCAGAATAGGGACTGTTCCCCCTACATAGGGTCACTTGGCAGATATGGATTGACACCTGTCCTCAAAACCCCTGATACACACTGACACAGAGCAGAATAGGGACTGTTCCCCCTACATAGGGTCACTTGGCAGATATGGATTGACACCTGTCCTCAAAACCCCTGATACACACTGACACAGAGCAGAATAGAGACTGTTCCCTGTCCACAGAGACCATGATACACACTGACACAGAGCAGAATAGAGACTGTTCACCGTCCACAGAGACCATGATACACACTGACACAGAGCAGAATAGAGACTGTTCCCCGTCCACAGAGACCATGATACACACTGACACAGAGCAGAATAGGGACTGTTCCCCCTACATAGGGTCACTTGGCAGGTATGGATTGACACCTGTCCTCAAAGCCCCTGATACACACTGACACAGAGCAGAATAGAGACTGTTCCCTGTCCACAGAGTCCATGATACACACTGACACAGAGCAGAATAGAGACTGTTCCCCATCCACAGAGACCATGATACACACTGACACAGAGCAGAATAGAGACTGTTCCCTGTCCACAGAGTCCATGATACACACTGACACAGAGCAGAATAGAGACGGTTCCCCGTCCACAGAGACCATGATACACACTGACACAGAGCAGAATAGGGACTGTTCCCCCTACATAGGGTCACTTGGCAGGTATGGATTGACACCTGTCCTCAAAGCCCCTGATACACACTGACACAGAGCAGAATAGAGACTGTTCCCTGTCCACAGAGTCCATGATACATACTGACACAGAGCAGAATAGAGACTGTTCCCCGTCCACAGAGACTATGATACACACTGACACAGAGCAAAATAGAGACTGTTCCCCGTCCACAGAGACCATGATACACACTGACACAGAGCAGAATAGGGACTGTTACCCCTACATAGGGTCACTTGGCAGGTATGGATTGACACCTGTCCTCAAAGCCCATGATACACACTGGGGGGAGCTACTGTCCTCCCCAACCCCTGCGCGGTGGGTGGGGGCCATAAATCACAATGGGGGGACCTACTGTCCTCCCCCCTCGGCCCCCACCCCTGCGCGGTGGGTGGGGGCCATAAATCACAATGGGGGGACCTACTGTCCTCCCCCCCTCGGCCCCCACCCCTGCGCGGTGGGTGGGGGCCATAAATCACAATGGGGGGGCCTACTTTCCTCCCCCCCGGCCCCCATCCCTGCCGGTGGGTGGGGGGCATAAATCACAATGGGACGGACCTACTGATAGGAGTGGAGTATTGTTCATATCAGTTTAATACCTTCCGCGTCTCCTATCAGAGGACATGTATATGGCAGCCATTTTAGGAACCGCACACCTGGGACCCGAGCAAGGTCACCTCTTTCAACAGGCGACATGATTTGGCCCTGTAAAACTATCCTGGATATTCTCTACAATTTCTATGGATATGGCATTGATTTATGTAACAGGGAGATGGAAGAAGATGCTTGGTCGGTCCTCTTACTTGAAATTTGGGGCACTGCGCGGGCAAGCTAATGTGCCACCAGATAGGAGTGGTGAGTTTAGTATTGTTCATATCAGTTTAATACCTTCCGCGTCTCCTATCAGTGGACGTGTAAATGGCAGAGATTTTTAATTGTTGAATCACCTCCCCTTTTTAGGCCAAGGTGGGAAGATGCTTAGACCACTGGTATATTGGTGCCATCTAGGAGGATTTTTTTTTGGTTTGGTTTTTGAAGCCACAGTGCTGCACCAGTGGGCCTAAAAATTAGGCATGTACACATGCCTGAAAAATTTGGTATTGTTGCAGCTGCTGCTGTAGCAGCGGCCAGAAAAATTGATGTTTGTTTCACAGGCAGAAAGTGCCCTAAAACATGGCGGCTTGAACCCTAGTTGGTGGCGGATAAGTCACGCAAGTCAAACGTCATTCAGAGCTAAAATACAGCAGCGTGTGGACCATTTTTAGACCAAGGCAGCTCATCTCATCAGGCCTTTTTTAATCGAATGTATCGCCCAGTGTCAGTCCCTTCGGGATCCATCCCTCATTCATCTTAATAAAGGTGAGGTAATCTAGACTTTTTTGACCTAGGCGACTTCTCTTCTCAGTGACAATACCTCCTGCTGCACTGAAGGTCCTTTCTGACAGGACACTTGAAGCGGGGCAGGCCAGACGTTCTATCGCAAATTGGGATAGCTCAGGCCACAGGTCAAGCCTGCACACCCAGTAGTCAAGGGGTTCATCGCTCCTCAGAGTGTCAATAGCTGCAGTTAAGGCGAGGTAGTCTGCTAGCTGTCGGTCGAGTCGCTCTCTGAGGGTGGATCCCAAAGGGCTGTGGCGATGCATAGGACTTAAAAAGGTCCGCATGTCCTCCGCATGTCCTCCAACAACAACACGTCTTTAAAGCGTCCTGTCCTTGCCGGCGTGGTCGTGGGAGGAGGAGGAGAATGACTTCCACCTCTCCCCCTGTTAGATTCCCGTTGTGCTGTGACATCACCCTTATACGCCACGTACAACACCACGGGTACCAGATAGGTGACAACGAGCACCCTGGGATGCCTGTTGTGTTTGGTCTTGCTCCTCCTCCTCCTCCTCAAAGCTACACTTCTCCTCTGACTCCTCTTCCTCACAATCCTCTTCCAGCGTTGCCGCAGGTCCAGCAAGCGATGCTGATAAGGCTGTTTCTGGTGGTGATGGTGACCACAACTCTTCCTCTTCACGCTCATCTACAGCCTTATCCAGCACTCTTCGCAGGGCACGCTACAGGAAGAAAACAAATGGTATGATGTCGCTGATGGTGCCTTCGTTGCGACTGGCTAGGTTTGTCACCTCCTCAAAAGGACGCATGAGCCTACAGGCATTGCGCATGAGCGTCCAGTAACGTGGCAAAAAAATTCCCAGCTCCCCAGAGGCTGTCCTAGCACCCCGGTCATACAAATATTCATTAACAGCTTTTTCTTGTTGGAGCAGGCGGTCGAACATTAGGAGTGTTGAATTCCAACGTGTAGGGCTGTCGCAAATCAAGCGCCTCACTGGCATGTTGTTTCGCCGCTGGATATCGGCAAAGTGAGCCATGGCCGTGTAGGAACGCCTGAAATGGCCACACACCTTCCTGGCCTGCTTCAGGACGTCCTGTAAGCCTGTGTACTTATGCACAAAGCGTTGTACGATCAGATTACACACATGTGCCATGCACGGCACATGTGTCAACTTGCCCAACTTCAATGTCGCTATCAAATTTTTTCCGTTGTCACACACCACTTTGCCGATATCAAGTTGCTGCGGAGTCAGCCACTTTTCCACCTGTGCGTTCAGGGCGGACAGGAGTGCTTGTCCGGTGTGACTCTCTGCTTTCAAGCAAGTCAAACCCAAGACGGCGTGACACTGCCGTATCCGGGATGTGGAATAGTACCTGGGGAGCTGGGGGGGTGCCGTTGATGTGGAGCAAGAAGCAGAGGCACAAGAGGACTCAGCCGAGGAGGTTATGGAAGAGGATGGAGTAGGAGGAGTAGAGGAGGTGGCAGCAGGACTGCCTGCAATTCGTGGCGGTGTCACCAACTCCTCTGCAATGCCACGCATTCCTTGCTTGTCAGCCGTCAGCAGGTTTACCCAATGTGCAGTGTAGGTGATATACCTGCCCTGACCATGCTTTGCAGACCAGGTATCAGTGGTCAGATGGACCCTTGCCCCAACACTGTGTGCCAGACATGCCATGACTTCCTTTTGCACAATCGAGTACAAGTTGGGGATTGCCTTTTGTGAAAAGGAATTCCGGCCGGGTACCTTCCACTGCGGTGTCCCAATAGCTACAAATTTTTTGAACGCCTCAGACTCAACCAGATTGTATGGTAAAAGCTGGCGGGCTAATAGTTCGGACAAGCCAGCTGTCAGACGCTGGGCAAGGGGGTGACTTGGTGACATTGGCTTCTTACGCTCAAACATGTCCTTGACAGACACATGACTGTGGGCAGATGAGCGGGAACTGCTCAAGGCGGGAGACGGAGTGGCGGATGGTTGAGAGGGGGCAAGAAGGACAGCAGTGGCTGACGTGGCTGAAGATGCTGGACCAGGAGGAGGATGGGGGCTTAGAGTAGGCGTGCTGCTTGTACTCATGTGTTGATCCCATAGGCGTTTGTGATGTGAGATCATGTGCCTACGCAAAGCAGTTGTACCTAGGTGGGTGTTGGACCTCCCACGACTCAGTTTCCTTTGGCACAGGTTGCAAATGGCATCGCTGTTGTCGAGGGCAGACACACAAAAAAAATGCCACACTGCTGAGCTCTGCCTGCCTGCCTGAGACATATCCCTGTTATCTACATCCTCTAGCAATAATGGTTGCGCATCACTCATTTCTTCAAACGGGTGTGTGAATAACTCCTCTGACATACCAAGTAAAGCGGCTGTGGTGCTAGTTTTGGTGGTGGCGGCAGGCGGGTGAGTGGTATCTTGAGAGGTGCCTGAAGCTAAGCTGGAGGAGGATGGTGCGTCAAGGTTCCGAGCGGAGGCTGTACAAGATTGGGTGTCCTGTGTTAGCCAGTCAACTATGTCCTCAGAACTTTTCAAGTTCAGGGTACGTGGCTTCTGAAAACTGGGCATTATTCTAGGGCAAAAGGGAATCACAGCACCACGACCACGATGGCCCCTGCGGGGTGGCCTGCCTCTGCCTGTCATTTTTTTGGGGATTAGTGGTACTATGCGTGCTAGCTACTGTGAGACCAGATATGATTGGCAATGTGAACTGTAACAGTTCTGCAGAGCACACACTGTAGGCCTGACACACCCGCTTGAAGACAAGTAACTGCTATTCAATCTATAACAGTGAAAAATAAATTTTGGTTTTAAAAGCACGCTATAGAGACACCAGATATGATTGGCAATGTGCACTGGAACAGTTCTGCAGAGCACACACTGTAGGCCTGAGACACCCGCTTGAAGACAAGTAACTGCTATTCAATCTATAACAGTGAAAAACAAATTTTGGTTTTAAAAGCACGCTATAGAGACCCCAGATATGATTGGCTGTCACGACTAGTAATGTGGTCCAGCACGCAGAAACTATGTATACATATACATAAGTCAGAAAAGGAAAAATAACAGGACAGAGCGTAAACCGGACCTTAGAATGGCCGGACTAATACGCTAGAGACAGAGAATGGTCAAAGGGAAAGCCGAGGTCAAGGAAGCCAGAGAATACTCAATACCGATAAGACAAGCCAAGTCAGGGAAACCAGAGATCAGAATAACCAGAGAAACGCCAAGGATCAGGATACCAGGAAATCAGAAACACGAAACTAGCACTTTCAGGAAACCAGGAAACTGAAACCACGACATGGCAAAGTACTAGGGTGAATTAGGGGTTTAAATACCCCTCTCTAAGCTATGATTGGTCAGAGGGCGACCTCTGACCCCAGAACGTGCGTGTGCGTTGACGTCGTGACGTCACGCACACGTTAGTATAATTCTCGGGGGCGGGGCTATCCATAGACGCGACCACGTGGTCGGCGCCATATTGGATTCGGGCGTGATGCCCGGAAGAACTACACGCGCGGTTCCCGGCTCGCCGACGAGCAGGTAAGCTCGTGTAGTCGGAGCGGTCGTGCCGGTCGGGCACGACCGTGAGGCTCGGCGGGCCGGTGACCGCAACAGTACCCCCCACTCGAAGACCGCGCACCGAGCGGGAAGGACCCGGCTTAAGAGGAAAGCGGTTGTGAAATGACCGGATAAGACGGGGCGCATGGACCCGGTCAGCAGGAACCCAACAACGTTCCTCGGGACCATAACCCTTCCAGTCAACGAGATAGGACAAGACACCTCTGGATAATTTGGAGTCCATGATAGAACGGACTTCGTATTCCTCTTGATCACCCACTACCAAGGGCGGAGGAGGAGTGGATACCCTAGTGTAGCGATTGCAAGTAAGGGGCTTGAGCAGAGACACATGGAAAGTATTAGCTATTCTCATATGAGCCGGTAGTGCCAAAGTATAGGTCACTGGATTAATACGTTGGGTAACTCGAAAGGGACCAATGTACCGAGGGGCAAATTTCATGGATGGGACCTTAAGCTTGATATGTCTTGTGGAGAGCCACACCCTGTCACCTGGAATATAGACAGGATTAGCGCCCCGTTTCTTGTCAGCTTGGACCTTTGCTCGTAATGAGGCTTTTTGCAGAGCTGAATGGACGGAATCCCAAGTATCATGAATCGAATCTAAACGGGTGTTCAAAGCGGGGATTTCTGTGTCTGAGAATGCAGAAGGAAAAACAGTGGGGTGATAACCCTGATTAACAAAGAATGGACTGTGATTAGAAGATTCATGAGTGGCGTTGTTTCTGGCGAACTCAGCCATGGGTAAGAGCTCGTACCAGTTAGATTGATTGGCATTTATAAAGCAACGTAAATAGGCTTCTAAAGACTGATTCACCCTCTCTGCTGCTCCATTTGTTTGAGGGTGATATGCTGACGAAAAGGAGAGTTCGACGCCCAATTGTTTGCAAAAGGAACGCCAAAACCTAGAAACAAACTGGGTACCTCTGTCAGATACTATGCTTTTGGGTACACCGTGCAACCGAAAGATCTCTCTCAAGAATATTTGAACTAGATCTTGAGCAGATGGTAATTTTTTAAGTGGGACGAAATGTGCCATCTTCGTGAATCTATCAATAACCATAAGGACTGTATTAAACCCGTTTGAACTGGGTAGATCCACAATGAAATCCATGGCCAAGTGGGTCCATGGAGCACTAGGTATGGGTAGTGGTTGTAATAGTCCAGGAGGTGACCTGGGAGGAACTTTAGAAACAGCACATATTTGACATGCCCCAACATAATCTTTGACATCGTTTCTAAGAGCAGGCCACCAAAATCTCCTGGAGATGGCAGAGAGAGTTTTATGGACTCCAGGATGGCCCGCTGTGAGGCTGTCATGGAACAAATCTAGTACCTTCTTTTGAAACTGAGGTGACACATACAGTTTGTCCGGAGGTTTTCCCACAGGTGCCTGAGTTTGATCTGCTATTATGGCACAGAAGAGTGGAGAAGACACTTCGGAAACTGAAGTGGCAATGAGGCATTCAGGAGGTACAATAGGATATATCACCTGTTCCGGAACTTCATCTGTCTCAAACTGCAGAGAAAGTGCATCTGCCTTGGTGTTTTTAGTACCAGGTCTGTATGTAATTACGAAATTGAATCGGGAGAGGAACAATGACCACCTAGCCTGACGAGAGGACAGTCTCTTAGCGTCCCCAATATAAGCCAAATTCTTATGATCAGTAAAGATCAAAAGTGGCTCTTTGGAACCTTCCAAGAGATGCCTCCATTCCTTAAGGGCAAGTACAATGGCCAAAAGTTCCCTATTCCCTATGTCGTAATTCCTCTCTGCAGGTGTGAGTTTGCGAGAGTAAAATCCACAGGGATGTAAAGGCGTATCAGGACTCTCTCTTTGAGACAGAATGGCTCCAACTCCTGTCTCTGATGCATCCACCTCTAGGATAAATGGTTTGGATGGATCAGGATGGGTCAGGACAGGTGCTGAGGAAAATAAAGATTTTAATCGTTCAAATGCCTCTCTTGCTTCTTTGGGCCAAGATATACAATTTGCTCCTTTTTTTGTTAAATTGGTTATAGGGGAAATCACGGAGGAAAATCCCCTTATGAATTTGCGGTAGTAATTCGCAAAACCTATAAAGCGTTGAGTAGCTTTAAGACCCTTGGGTAATGGCCACTGTAAGACTGCCTCCAGTTTACGAGGATCCATCTGGAAACCAGACGGAGATATAACGTATCCAAGGAATTGTATCTCCGTTTGGTCAAACTGGCATTTCTCTAGTTTACAGTAAAGGCCGTTCTGTAACAGGGTTTTCAGTACAATTCTCACATGTTCGTGATGTGTCTCTAGGTCTGGGGAATAGATGAGAATGTCGTCCAAATACACTAGAACGAACATGTGAAGGTACTCTCTTAGGACATCGTTGATAAAATCCTGGAATACCGCTGGAGCGTTACATAATCCAAACGGCATAACCAGGTATTCGTAATGTCCCATTCTGGTGTTAAATGCGGTCTTCCATTCGTGACCGTCCTTAATTCTGACTAGATTGTAGGCACTTCGGAGATCGAGCTTGGTAAAGACTCAAGCTCCCTTTAATCTGTCGAAAAGTTCTGATATAAGGGGAATAGGGTAGGCATTTTTTATGGTAATCCTATTCAAACCCCTATAATCAATACAAGGGCGTAGGTCTCCTTCTTTTTTAGAGACAAAGAAGAATCCAGCCCCGGCTGGTGAGGAGGACCTACGGATATGACCCTTTCTGAGAGCATCCTTAATATATTCCTCCAAACAAAGATTTTCCTGGGAGGACAAGGCATAGACTCCTCCCTTGGGAGGCATAGTCCCTGGTAATAAGTTTATAGTACAGTCATAAGGTCTATGAGGAGGTAACCCTTCTGACTGGACCTTGTTAAATACCTCTTTCAAATCCATATACTGCTGTGGAATTTGTGTGGTCAAGGGAGGTGTAACAGGAACATTAATGGTGCCAATAGGTTGTGGGATTTGCTTAAAGCAAACACCTTTGCATCTCTCACCCCAACTCACAATCTCTCCTTCAATCCAATCCAAACGTGGATTGTGTTTCAGGAGCCAAGGGAAACCGAGTATTATCGGAACTGTAGGTTAAGATATGATTTGAAAGGTAATTTCTTCAGAGTGGAGAATACCCACTGAAACAGTGATTGGCAGAGTTTCGTGTGTGATAAAAGGCTGGGTAAGAGGCCTTCCATCAATGGCCTCGACTGCTATAGGTTTCTCTTTATGTCTTAAGGGCAGGAGATGTTTAGCAGAGAACTCTTTGTCTAGGAAATTCTCCGCTGCCCCAGAGTCAATCATAGCCTCACACTGAACAGTAGCGTTCTCGACAGATAAGGTTACTTTGACAAGGAAACGGTTCTTAGTCAATTTAGGGGACATATACATCACACCTAAGGTCGGTCCCCGTACGTGCCTTAGGTGTGCAAGTTTTCCGGCCGAACCGGGCATGACGATCTTAGATGTCCTTTCTTGCCACAATACATACATAACCCCTCGTTACGTCTGTGTTGTCTCTCTGCCTCAGTGAGTTTAGCACTACCCAATTGCATGGGTTCAGGTTCTGGAAGAGGCGCTTGGCTACTCACCACTGGGTTAGAGAAACGAGGAGCTATGGACAAATTAGAACGTCTGTTACGTTGTTTGTTTTTCTCTCTCTCTCTGAGCCGGTTATCAATGTTTATCATGTAGGCAATAAACTCATTAAGACTAACCGGAAGGTCTCTAGCTGCAGTTTCATCTTGTATATTCTCAGCTAAACCTTCAGAGAAAGCAGCCACCAGACCGCTATTGGTCCAATCAACCTCAGACGCTAATGTCCTGAACTCTATTGCATAATCGGCTACAGAACGACTGCCTTGCCTGATTCTCATAAGGGCTTTGGCAGCGTTCTTCTCCCTGCCTTTAGGTTCAAATGTAGCCTTAAAGGCCGTAAGAAAGGTACTGTAATCACGGGCTATTGCGTCACCACTTTCCCATAAGGGGTTAGCCCAAGTCAAGGCTTTTCCAGTTAATTGGTTCATCAGATAGCCTATTTTAGATCTATCTGTTGGGAATGAACCTGGGGAGGCCTCAAAGTGGTATTCTATTTGGTTTAAAAAACCTCTAAATTCCTTGGAATCACCTCCATAACGAGGGGGTGGTGACAAGGTTATGGACGGTGGTTTATGTGGTACGGGAACCACTACAGGTGGCGGAACCACAGGTGGTACAGGAGGGACCTCTAAATAGGCAGTCCTCTGGAGCAAGGTCTGAAATGCCTGAGCAAATTGGTCTAACCTGTGGTCCATATCCTCCACCCTATTTTCACAGGCGATCATATGTTTGCATAGTTCTGCAGGATCCATGGCCATGTCGTAATGTCACGACTAGTAATGTGGTCCAGCACGCAGAAACTATGTATACATATACATAAGTCAGAAAAGGAAAAATAACAGGACAGAGCGCAAACCGGACCTTAGAATGGCCGGACTAATACGCTAGAGACAGAGAATGGTCAAAGGGAAAGCCGAGGTCAAGGAAGCCAGAGAATACTCAATACCGATAAGACAAGCCAAGTCAGGGAAACCAGAGATCAGAATAACCAGAGAAACGCCAAGGATCAGGATACCAGGAAATCAGAAACACGAAACTAGCACTTTCAGGAAACCAGGAAACTGAAACCACGACATGGCAAAGTACTAGGGTGAATTAGGGGTTTAAATACCCCTCTCTAAGCTATGATTGGTCAGAGGGCGACCTCTGACCCCAGAACGTGCGTGTGCGTTGACGTCGTAACGTCACGCACACGTTAGTATAATTCTCGGGGGCGGGGCTATCCATAGACGCGACCACGTGGTCGGCGCCATATTGGATTCGGGCGTGATGCCCGGAAGAACTACACGCGCGGTTCCCGGCTCGCCGACGAGCAGGTAAGCTCGTGTAGTCGGAGCGGTCGTGCCGGTCGGGCACGACCGTGAGGCTCGGCGGGCCGGTGACCGCAACATTGGCAATGTGCACTGGAACAGTTCTGCAGAGCACACACTGTAGGCCTGAGACATCTGCTTGAAGACAAGTAACTGCTATTCAATCTATAACAGTGAAAAATAAATTTTGGTTTTAAAAGCACGCTATAGAGACACCAGATATGATTGGCAATGTGCACTGGAACAGTTCTGCAGAGCACACGCTGAAGGAAGGACTGACAGAGCCGCTTGAAGACAAGTAACTGCTATTCAATCTATAACAGTGAAAAATAAATTTTGGTTTCAAAAGCACGCTATAGAGACACCAGATATGATTGGCAATGTGCACTGGAACAGTTCTGGAGAGCACACGCTGAAGGAAGGACTGACAGAACCGCTTGAAGGACACTGACTGGCTGCTATTAGCTTACACTAGAAACCTTTTTTCTTTGTAAAAGCACGCTAAAGAGACACCAAATATGATTGGCAACTGTCAGAGCACGCTGGAACAGGTCTACAGAGCACACGCTGAAGTAGGCCTGACACCCAGACGCTTGCAGACAACTAACTGCTCTTCTATTACAGTGAAAAAAAAATATTTCTTTTAAATCTAAAGCTTAAGCTATTGTAAAAACAGATATGAGTGGTGGCACTGGGCAAGAGGGCACAGTATCCACTGTGAACCTCACACAGAAGCTGGCAGGCAGGCAACTGCTCTTCTATTACAGTGGAAACAAAATTTTGGTTGTAAAAGCACGCTATAGAGACACCAGATATGAGTGGCAACTGTCAAAGTACGCTGGCAGGGTTGTGCAGGGCACACACTGAAGGAAGGCCTGACAGAGCCGCTTGAAGGACACTGACTGGCTGCTATTAGCTTACACTGGAAACCTTTTTTCTTTGAAAAAGCACGCTATAGAGACACCAGATATGAGTGGCAATTGTCAAAGTACGCTGGCAGGGTTGTGCAGGGCACACGCTGAAGGAAGGCCTGACAGAGCCGCTTGAAGGACACTGACTGGCTGCTATTATCTTACACTGGAAACCTTTTTTCTTTGTAAAAGCACGCTATAGAGACACCAGATATGAGTGGCAATTGTCAAAGTACGCTGGCAGGGTTGTGCAGGGCACACGCTGAAGGAAGGCCTGACAGAGCCGCTTGAAGGACACTGACTGGCTGCTATTAGCTTACACTGGAAACCTTTTTTCTTTGTAAAAGCACGCTAAAGAGACACCAGATATGATTGGCAACTGTCAAAGCACGCTGGCACAGGTCTGCAGAGCACACGCTGAAGTAGGCCTGACACCCAGACGCTTGCAGACAACTAACTGATCTTCTATTACAGTGAAAAAAAATGATTTCTTTAAAATCTAAAGCTTAAGCTATTGTTAAAACAGATATGAGTGGTGGCACTGACTGTGCAAATGGGCAAGGCATCCAACCTGACACAGAAGCTGGCAGGCAGGCAACTGCTCTTCTATTACAGTGAAAAAAAAATATTTATTTAAAATCTAAAGCTTAAGCTATTGTTAAAACAGATATGAGTGGTGGCACTGACTGTGCAAATGGGCAAGGCATCCAACCTGACACAGAAGCTGGCAGGCAGGCAACTGCTCTTCTATTACAGTGAAAAAAATGATTTCTTTAAAATCTAAAGCTAAAGCTATTGTTAAAACAGATATGAGTGGTGGCACTTACTGTGCAAATGGGCAAGGCATCCAACCTGACACAGAAGCTGGCAGGCAGGCAACTGCTCTTCTATTACAATGAAAACACATTATTTATTTAAAATCTAAAGCTTAACCAATTGTTAAAACAGATATGAGTGGTGGCACTGACTGTGCAAATGGGCAAGGCATCCAATCTGACACAGAAGCTGGCAGGCAGGCAACTGCTCTTCTATTACAGTGAAAACAAATTATTTATTTTAAATCTAAAGCTTAACCAATTGTTAAAACAGATATGAGTGGTGGCACTGGGCAAGTAGGCACAGTATCCAATGTGAACCTCACACAGAAGCTGTCAGGCAGGCACCTGCAATTACATTACACAGGAAAAAAAAAAAAAGCAGCCTGATCTTATAGCCCTAAAAAGGGCTTTTTGGGGTGCTGTCCTTACAGCAGAGATCAGATGAGTCCTTCAGGATTGTAGTGGACACTGAATACCCTAGCCTAGCTATCAATTTCCCTATCTAATCAGCAGCAGCTAAACTTTCCCTCCTCTCACTAAACATGTAGCTTCAGAATGAATCGAAAATGGATGCTGGGAGGGAGGTTGGAGGGTGTGGAAGGGAGGGAGTGCTGCTGATTGGCTGGAATGTGTCTGCTGACCGAGAGGCACAGGGTCAAAGTTTGCCCAATGATGACGAATTGGGGGCAGATCGAACTGCGCATGTGTCCGCCCGCCGCGGCGAACGCGAACACGCTAAGTTCGCCGGGAACTGTTCGCCGGCGGACAGTTCGGTACATCACTAGTGATCACCTCTCTCCAATGGTTTGTAACATGTTTTATCCCTAAAATGTTAATAGTACAGGGTCGCTTTTATGGAATATTCAATATTAATAAAACTGTTGGTGTCTACATTTTTAAAATGTGTTTTTGTGCAAAATAATTTTTTATATAAATTTCCAAATCTAAAAAAATGACCATTTCTTTATTAAAATGTCTTACTAATTTTATAGCCCAATACTTATAATTCAAGTACTTTAAAAACTGTTGGAAATGATCATGTGGTTTATTTGCTAAATGTCCATGTGGCCTCAGCTACATGGGCAAAATCACACAAGCATTTAAGGACAGAATTTCACAACACAAAACCACAATCATGAATCCCCTTTCTGACCAACTAGTAGTACGACACTTTTACCAAATGCCTCAATGTATCTCAATTTCGGTACTAGGTCTTGCAACATGTGCCCCCCTTTAGTAGTTGTGGCAATCAGAATAGGAAACTCCTACAACGTGAAGTTAAATTGAAGTACCTCCTTGATTCAGTGTCACCCCATGGTCTCAATGAGAAGCTGGAATGGCACTGGTTCCTTTGAGGTGCACAGTTTTCGGGGCACCCACAGACGTTGTTTAGATCCTGACTGATTTTATTTTCTCCTTAGGATTTATTTTAAGTTATCCTTTGTTCAATTGGTCCAGGCTAGCATTTCATTCCATGTGCTGTATTTTGTTTTGTGTTATATTATCAGTATTTACTTTATGTGCTTAGTTACACTTATTTGTACTAGAAGCTCTGAAGTGTTTGCATCAGCTGCATTAAGGGTAAATATACATAATTATTGTTTTTCTATTATTGTTTATATACATTGGGAGTATATGCATTGATATGAAGTTGCAGACTATTTTCTATGTGCTTTTATACATTTAGATGATTTAAAATGTATAATTGGGGTTGTTCTAATCTAATATACAATCTAACTACTGCATATACTTGATTTTAGTAGCTTGCTTCGCCTCCGAGTGACTGTTGTTAGGCACTGTGAGTCATGCTAGATCACTCAATCTCGCGGGATCTCGGCAGGGAGCAATGGTGCCGCAGGTGGAACAAACGATGTCCTGTTGATGGAGGGTAGTTTCACTTATCATATATATTATGGTGAGTGTGTTGCATGGGTTGAGGGAATGTATCATTGATAAAGGGAGAGGGTCCCAAAACACCTGTACTTTAGATGCACTTTGAAAACATTTGGGCTGCACTAGTGGGCCCCTATAACTAAGCTGCACTTTAGACACACAATATGTATTGAATGCAGTCCAAGTACATGCGCTATACTACAGTTCTGTGAATCAATCAAAGTATAATCTCTGCTGCAAAAAAATTATATTTTCATTGCAAACACTTCTATCCTATGAAATAAATACTAGCTTCTTCAAAACTCTTCACTGAAGGAAAAAAAAAATAACCTGCTTGCATAATAACAAATGCATTCTTTAATATCAATAGTGGAAACATTTACAGTAATGGGAACAAAAGTAACATCACCCCCTTTTAATTCTATAGTTTTACAAAATTAGGACATAATACCAATCATCTGTTCTTAAGCAGGTCTTAAAATTAGGTAAGGACAACCTCAGATGAACAACACATGGTGTAATACACCGTGTTATGATTTATTTAACAAAAATAAAGTAAAAATGGAGAAGTTATGTGTGAAAAACTAAATACACCCTTACTGCTTTCTTATGAATTAAGAGGCTAAGTAGCATTCAAGTGCTGCTAATCAAAAACCCTTGATTAATTGATCATCGGCTGCCCATGTAAAAGGCAAAGTTTTAGCAGTTTGCTGGTCTGGAGCATTTAGGTGTGTGTTGACACAATGCCAGGGAGGAAAGGCATCAGCAATGATCTTAGAGAAGCAATTGTTGCTGCCCATCAAACTGTGAAGGGTTTTAAGGCTATTTCCAAACGCTTTAATGTCCATCATTCTACAGTGAGAAAGATTATTCAAAAGTGGAAAATATTCAAGACCGTTGCCAATCTTCCCAGGAGTAAAGGTCCAAGCAAATTCACCACAAAATCAGACTGTTCAATGCTCAGAGAAATAGCAAAAAAAGAGTTATACCTCAGGCTCTAAACGCCTCAGTTAGCATGTTAAATATTAAAGTCATGACAGTACAATTAGAAAAAGACTGAACAAGTATGGTTTGTTTGGAAGGGGTTGCCAGAAAAAAAAACCGAATTTTCACTAAAAAGAACATGGCAGCATGCAGAGGCGGCTCTAGACTTTATGAGGCCTTAGGCGAAATGCAAACATGAGGCCCCACTAACAAAATAGTGTCACATATACACATTGATGCACTGTCTACCTGTGTATGTGCCTGAGAGTGTGTCTGACAGAGAGTATCCTTGTGTGTGTGAATGTATGTCTCTGTGAGCATGTTTGCGTTTTTGTCTGAGACCCTATGTGTATGGGGTAGCTGCTTGAAGTGTGTTGTGTGTATAGGGGGGGTGATGGTGAGAGGGAGAGACGGGTGATGGTGAGATGGGGTGATGGTGTGGGGGTGATGGTGAGAGGGAGAGGGGAGGGTAATGGTGAGAGGGGGTGCGATGGTGAGAGGGAGAGGAGATGCGATGGTGAGAGGGAGAGGGGATGCGATGGTGAGAGGGAGCGGGGAGAGGGGGTGCGATGGTGAGAGGGAGGGAGCGGGGGGTGATGGTGAGAGGGAGCGGGGGGTGATGGTGAGAGGGAGCGGGGGGTGATGGTCAGAGGGAGCGGGGGGTGATGGTCAGAGGGAGCGGGGGGTGATGGTAATGTGAGAGGGAGGGGGGGTGATGGTAATGTGAGAGGGAGGGAGGTGATGGTAATGTGAGAGTGAGAGGGGGTAATGAGAGAGTGAGGGGGGTAATGTTAGAGTGAGGGGAGTGTGATGGTGAGAGGGAGCGATGGTGAGAGGGGGTGATGGTGAGAGGGAGCGGGGGGTGATGGTAATGTGAGAGGGAGGGGGTGATGGTAATGTGAGAGGGAGGGGGGTGATGGTAATGTGAGAGTGAGAGGGGGGTAAAGTGAGAGGGGGTAATGTGAGAGTGGGGGGGTTATGTGAGAGTGAGGGGGGGTTATGTGAGAGTGAGGGGGGTAATGTGAGAGTGAGGGGGTAATGTGAGAGTGAGGGGGGTAATGTGAGAGTGAGAGGGGGTTAATGTGAGAGTGAGGGTAATGTGAGGGTAATGTGAGAGTGAGTAATGTGAGAGTGAGAGGGGGGTAATGTGAGAGTGAGGGGGGTAATGTGAGAGTGAGGGGGGTATTGTGAGAGTGAGGGGAGTGTGATGGTGAGAGGGAGAGGGGGTGCGATGGTGAGAGGGAGCGATGGTGAGAGGGAGCGATGGTGAGAGCGGGTGATGGTGAGAGGGAGCCGGGGTGATGGTAATGTGAGAGGGAGGGGGGTGATGGTAATGTGAGAGTGAGAGGGGGGTAATATGAGAGGGGGGTAATGTGAGAGTGAGTAATGTGAGAGTGAGAGGGGGTAATGTGAGAGTGAGGGGGGTTATGTGAGAGGGAGGGGGGGTAATGTGAGAGTGGGGGGGTAATGTGAGAGAGAGAGGGGGTTAATGTGAGAGTGAGGGTAATGTGAGGGTAATGTGAGAGTGAGAGTGAGTAATGTGAGAGTGAGAGGGAGTAATGTGAGAGTGAGAGGGGGTAATGTGAGAGTGAGAGGGGGTAATGTCAGAGTGAGAGGGGGTAATGTCAGAGTGAGGTAATGTGAGAAGGAGGGGGTGATGGTGAGTGGGGTGAGGCTGAGGGTGGTGACGGAGGGTTATGCTGAGGGTGGTGAGGGGGTGATGCTGAGGGTGATGAGAGGGTGATGCTGAGGGTGATGAGAAGGTGATGCTGAAGGTGGTGGAGGGTGATGGTGAGGCTGAGGGTGGTGGGGGGTGATGATGAGGGTGGTGGGGGGTGATGGTGAGGGTGGTGGGGGGGTGATGGTGGTGGGGTGATGGTGAGGGGTGAGGCTGAGGGTGGTGGGGGGTGATGGTGGGGGTGATGCTGAGGGGGTGGGGGTGAGGCTGAGGGTGGTGGGGGTGATGGTGAGGGTGGGGGGGTGAGGCTGAGGGTGGGGGGGTGATGGTGAGGCTGAGGGTGGTGGGGGGTGATGGTGAGGGTGGGGGGGTGAGGCTGAGGGTGGGGGGTGATGGTGAGGCTGAGGGTGGTGGGGGGTGAGGCTGATGGTGGTGGGGGGTGATGGTGAGGGTGGTGGGGGGTGATGGTGAGGGTGGTGGGGAGTGAGGCTGAGGGTGGTGGGGGTGAGGCTGAGGGTGGTGGGGGTGAGGCTGAGGGTGGGGGGGGGTGATGGTGAGGCTGAGGGTGGGGGGGTGATGGTGAGGCTGGTGGGGGTGATGGTGAGGCTGAGGGTGGTGGGGGGTGAGGCTGATGGTGGTGGGGGTAATGGTGAGGGTGGGGGGGGGTGAGGCTGAGGGTGGGGGGGTGATGGTGAGGCTGAGGGTGGTGGGGGTGATGGTGAGGGTGGGGGGTGAGGCTGAGGTTGGGGGTAGATGGTGAGGCTGAGGGTGGTGGGGGGTGAGGCTGATGGTGGTGGGGGTGATGGTGAGGGTGGGGGGTGAGGCTGAGGGTGGTGGGGGTGATGGTGAGGGTGGTGGGGAGTGAGGCTGAGGGTGGTGGAGGGTGATGGTGAAGCTGAGGAGGGTGGGGGGGTGAGGCTGAGGATGGTGGCAGGTGAGGCTGAGGGTGGTGGGGGGTGAGGCTGAGGGTGGTGGAGGGTGGTGGGGGGTGATGATGAGGGTGGTGGGGGTTGGTGGGGGGAGATGGTGAGGGTGGTGGGGGGTGATGGTGAGGGTGGTGGTTGTGAGGGGTGATGGTGAGGGTGGGGGTGATGTTGAGGGTGGGGGTGAGGTTGAGGGGGGTGGGGGGTGATGGTGAGGGGGGTGATGGTGAGGGGGGTGATGGTGAGGGGGTGATGGTGAGGGGGTGGGGGTGATGGTGAGTAAGGGGGGTGATGGTGAGGCTGAGGGTGGTGGGGGGTGAGGCTGAGGGGGGTGATGGTGAGGGTGGGGTGGTGAGGCTGAGGGTGGTGATGGTGAGGGTGGAGGGGTGAGGCTGGGGGTGTGAGGCTGGGGATGGTGGGGGGTGGTAGGGGTGAAGGGTGATGGTGAGGGTGGTGGGGGGTGATGGTGAGGGTGGTGGGGGTGATGGTGAGGGTGGGGTGAGGCTGAGGGGGGTGAGGGGTGATGGTTAGGGTGGGGTGAGGCTGAGGGGGTTGGGGGTGATGGTGAGGCTGAGGGTGGTGGGGGTGATGGTGAGGGGGGTGATGATGAGGGGGTGGGGGGTGATGGTGAGGGTGGGGGGTGATGGTGAGGGGGTGGGGGTGATGTGAGGGGGTGGGGGGTGATGGTGAGGGGGGTGATGGTGAGGGGGTGGGGGGTGATGGTGAGGGGGGTGGGGGGTGATGGTGAGGGGGGTGGGGGTGATGGTGAGGGTGGGGGGTGATGGTGAGGCTGAGGGTGGTGGGGGTTGAGGCTGAGGGGGGTGATGTGAGGGTGGGGGTGAGGCTGAGGGTGGTGATGGTGAGGGTGGGGGGTGATGGGGAGGGAGAGCCTATCTTTCCCTGGTGGTCCAGTGGGCTCCCTGGTGGTCCGGTGGCCACTGCTCCCGGTCTGCAGCTCTGCAGAGCTGCAGACCGTGCAGTCTCGTGAGATTTCAGAGCGTTGCCGTGGTAACCCGCGGCAACGCTCTGATTGGCCAATTCTTGCGAGTCACATGGTCTGCAGCTCTGTACACTGCGGAGCTGCAGACCAGTGTCTGCGATTGTGGCCGGGCAGCCAGGAGGGGCCTCGCACCCGGCGGCATACCGGGCAAGCCGCCGGGCCCCCTCCTGCTGTCAGGTCCTCGGTCAGTGACCGAGGACCTGACACACTCTGCCAACAGGCGGTTTAGGCGGCCGCGAGGCCCCCGCCAGCGCGAGGCCTTAGGCGGCCGCCTAAACCGCCTAATTAGAGAGCCGCCTCTGGCAGCATGGCTAAAAAGAACATGGCAAGTTGCATCTGAGCAAATCACAAGACTTCTGGAACAATGTCTTTCAGACAGACCAAAGTGGAGATGTTTGATCATAATGCACAGCGCCACATTGGCAAAAAACAAACACAGCATATCAGCACAAAAACCTAACACCAACTGTCAAGCACAGTGGTGGAGGGGTGGTGAACTGGGCTCTCGTGCATTGAGGTCTTTGGAGGATAAACCTTGAAGCTTTATTGTGCAATCATACAGGTGTGAGTGCACCTTCCTTGATATTTATATTTTGGCATAAATAATTTGCACCCAGGCAAGGACAAGACCGGGAGAGTGAGTGCTTGATCCACGTGTGTGTATATATATATATATATATATATATATATGTATATACACACACACACACATTTTCACACACACACACACACACACACACACACATATATATATATATATATATATATATATATATATATACAAAGCATACTACATACATTTTTTTATAAAAACTAATATTAAAAATAATATCAATAATAATTGATATCAAAATACAAATTATATATGTCTGTACATCTATCTATCTATCAATCTATCTATCATTTAAAAAATATATATAATATTTATTATATTCTACATCTATATTTATGAAATCTTTTCACATAATTATGTGATTTTATTAATTATAATTTAAGGAAGCTCTGCAACTTTCCAAGACCCCATAAAACTTATACATGGTTTCACATTTTTTTGTGTGAAAAATGCAAAAAACAAATATGAACGCTAACTATGGCCAGTGTTTGTGACTAAGTAGGTACTAAAAAAGACTGGGCATACCCCATTTTGAATACTCTGGGTTGTCAATGGTATGCCATAATGGGGGTAATTCTCATTACTGTGCTGTCATACAGTCTCATAGGCAATGTAACCAAGCCTTATATTTGATCTTTCCAAATCACTATAAAACTTGAACATGGGGAGTACTGTTCATACTCGTGAGACATCACTGAACATAAAATGTGAGTATTTTAGAGCAGTAAAACGTATAGTGCTGATAATATTATTGGTAAAAAGGGCATCTTTTATGCAAAAAATGCAAAACATAAATATGAACACTAACTTTGGCCAGTGTTTGTGACTAAGTGACAACTAAAAAAGATTGGTGTAACGGATCGCCTGGCACCCCGACTGGGTACCTCCGTTAATGGATGATCCTAGCGCTTCCTGAGGCCTCCAAGCACTGTAGCCGACACCACAATCACCGTATTGGAGAAGCATATGAATCCTCTCAAGCCTCTGAATGCTGTAGACAGTTGAATAGGAACCATACGAATAGGTTTGCACTCCTAGCAGTCAAACTGGAACAGCATGCAATAAATCCTTCCCCCAATAATGAGACAACACTTCACTTTGAGGGTAAAACAGGAACTCTGGACTGGCTCATCCAGCCTGGCTTTTATTTCCATCTCACACATACAGGCCACACCCAGGGGGAGGCATAAAATAACCAATCCGAGATATGGTACAACCCACACATCCCCTCCCCTTAGCCTGAGAGATAATCCACTTATTATACAGTTTAAAACATAACTTTTACACAATATCTGTAACTTCAAAACCATACATCACATTCACATACAAATCACATATTCAGACTCAGCATACTTCAAACATAAACACTTCCAAAATTCAGGCAAATCCCTCCAGTGGATCAAAAGTTACACAGAAGTCCTTTTATGACCGACCGCAAGCACATTTTCTTGCCCAAAACAGTTCCATAGATTTGGGCTGTGCGGTCGGTCAATTCCTGTCATAAAAACGGCTAAGTCCCATTCGAAGTGTGCCTGTACTAAGACTTTGGTCGAAGTGTCGAAGTGGAGTTGATGTTAAGGGTCGGCGGTGTTCGAAGTTAAAATGGCCGCCGCCACGTGGTCCTTTGTCCGATACCGGCCACTTCGATGACTTCGACAACTTCGGTAACTTCGGCAGCTTCGACAGCTTCGACAGCTTCGACTGTGTCCGAAGTGCCATATACAAAAGTACCAATCTGTCCCCAAAGTATTTAAAGGGCTAGGGACAGTATTATACAATCCACATGCCCAAAAGTAGTTCTTAAAGGGTCAGTACATTATGGTAGCAGTCCATAAGCCCCAATTCAGTCCCTTAAAGGGCAATATCTCCCAGGGACCATAATCACTGGGCAGGAGGCTAGCAACCAGGCTTCTCCAGTTCTCAGTGGCGAGGTTGGTTCCACCACATTTCTCCCCTTTACCAAATAGACTAACAGGGTATCTGACCTCCTGCCGGTTAGTGCCCTGGTTAGTCCAGCAACCCACCCACAAAACAGAAACAGCAGTACAGCCCACCCACAATAACTGGTTACTTCCCCTAGGTAGAGGAGAAATTGGTCCATGTCCAGGTGCCTCACCATGGCTGTGTGGGGGACTGGTAGGCTGCCTTGGTGGGTTGCTAAGTGGGCAGAGACCAGCGGTACTCTGCCCGGATGCCAGCACTACCACGGGAGTAGTCGGGTTGAAGCCTGGTTGCTGGAGACCGACTGTCTGCCCTTTAGATACACCGCTCTGCTGCTGGAGACCGACTGTCTCCCCTTTGGCTAAACAGCCCTGTTGTGGGGGGCAGGACCGACCGTCCCTACCCCCTGTGCTGGAAGTGCAGAGACCACGG
Organism: Pelobates fuscus; assembly: GCF_036172605.1. Classification (NCBI taxonomy): domain Eukaryota; kingdom Metazoa; phylum Chordata; class Amphibia; order Anura; family Pelobatidae; genus Pelobates; species Pelobates fuscus. Next base: position 269,910,453 of record NC_086317.1, on the reverse strand, counting down.
TCCCATCTGCACAGGTGTGGGGCTTACAGTCTCCCCTTGGTGTGCTAAGCTGCCGCTGGGGAGAGGGGGTAACAAACTCCTCTCCCTTACACACTTTCAGCCGCTGGGGAGAAGGGATAACTGGCTCCTCTCCCTGAACCGTAGACTGCCACTGAGGAGGAAGGACGACACCTTCAGCTGCTTTTTTGTCTGCTAGACCCTGCAGATATGCTGCCACTGTTTTCCTTGTGCTCTGTATGTATTTCTCCTCCGGGGGTTCTGGTCCAAAGAAAGCCAGCAGCATTTTCATCATAGCGTCAAACTCCTGTTGACTGTAACTGGGCGCCATGCTTGCCCTGCCGACGTTGCTTCTTTTGTAGATAGGGGCGCTGTACGGGTACTAGCGTTGCCCTCCCTTTGTAATCCAAACGAACTGTGTCTCTGAGCTGCTTTACCTCACACTAGGACGCCATCCCACCGCTTGCCACCAATGTAACGGATCGCCTGGCACCCCGACTGGGTACCTCCGTTAAAGGATGCTCCTAGCGCTTCCTGAGGCCTCCAAGCACTCTAGCCGACACCACAATCACTGTATTGGAGAAGCATATGAATCCTCTCAAGCCTCTGAATGCTGTAGACAGTTGAATAGGAACCATACGAATAGGTTTGCACTCCTAGCAGTCAAACTGGAACAGCATGCAATAAATCCTTCCCCCAATAATGAGACGACACTTCACTTTGAGGGTAAAACAGGAACTCTGGACTGGCTCATCCAGCCTGGCTTCTATTTCCATCTCACACATACAGGCCACACCCAGGGGGAGGCATAAAATAACCAATCCGAGATATGGTACAACCCACACATCCCCTCCCCTTAGCCTGAGAGATAATCCACTTATTATACAGTTTAAAACATAACTTTTACACAATATCTGTAACTTCAAAGCCATACATCACATTCACATACAAATCACATATTCAGACTCAGCATACTTTAAACATAAACACTTCCAAAATTCAGGAAAATCCCTCCAGTGGATCAAAAGTTACACGGAAGTCCTTTTATGACCGACCGCAAGCACAGTTTCTTGCCCAAAACAGTTCCATAGATTTGGGCTGTGCGGTCGGTCAATTCCTGTCATAAAAACGGCTAAGTCCCATTCGAAGTGTGCCTGTACTAAGACTTTGGTCGAAGTGTCGAAGTGGAGTTGATGTTAAGGGTCGGCGGTGTTCGAAGTTAAAATGGCCGCCGCCACGTGGTCCTTTGTCCGATACGGCCACTTCAACGACTTCGACAACTTCGGTAACTTCGGCAGCTTCGACAGCTTCGACAGCTTCGACAGCTTCGACCGTGTCCGAAGTGCCATATACAAAAGTACCAATCTGTCCCCAAAGTATTTAAAGGGCTAGGGACAGTATTATACAATCCACATGCCCAAAAGTAGTTCTTAAAGGGTCAGTACATTATGGTAGCAGTCCATAAGCCCCAATTCAGTCCCTTAAAGGGCAATATCTCCCAGGGACCATAATCACTGGGCAGGAGGCTAGCAACCAGGCTTCTCCAGTTCTCAGTGGTGAGGTTGGTTCCGCCACAATTGGAATACCCCATTTTGAATACCCTGGGTTGTCTACTTTTGCAGATGGTATGCCCTGGTGAGTTAATGTTCATTCATGGGCTTCCATACAGTCTCAAAGGCAAAATAGGCCCAGCAAACCAATCTGACAAATTAACTGAAACGGGGTAAGCCCTATATTTGACCCTGTAACTTTCCAAAAAGCTATAAAACCTGTATATAAAAGCTGTGTATGAAAGCTATAAAACCTGTACCTGTATATGTGTGGCACTGGTACTTGTGAGATATCGCTGAACACAAATATAAGTGTTTAAGAGCAGAAAATTGTAACAGTATCATGACATTCACAGTTAAAATATCATGTAGAGCTTGAAAAATAAAATTTCCTATTTTCTCAAACTTTTACTCATATTAAATTATGTTTCATATAAAAATGCTTGATTTGAAATGAAAGCCCTGTTTATCCTGAACAAAATTATATATAATAAGTGTGGGTGAAAGAGGTGAATTATGGTTGAACAAACGTATGGTCAAATTCTAGGTTTTGTTTTGATTTTGATCAGAACTTGAACAATTGAAGATTATATTAGCTTTAGTGTACTAATAATCTTAATTTTAGTAATGACAGGAGGCGAGTATTTTGCGTAATCCCTCTTTACTAGCTCCACAGCAGCAAAGAAACACATAGAAAAAAAAGAACTAGTCACAAGAGAGTAGGATGTACATGAGGTATAATTACCTAATAACTTCCTCTTTCAGAAAGCGACATCAATCAGAAGCAAACATATAACAAGCAAGAACACTAACTCCTAAATCCAACATCTGTAGGAGCAAACTTCCCGTGAATTCCACACAAACATCCAAAACTTCTTCAGCGACGAGTCAAACTGAAAAGAGAATGTGTGACAGGTTTAGACAGATAGTCATGAATGTGGAAATCCAAGTAACACACAGTATACATCATTCCATAGTAGTAACGTGTAAACTACAATCTGATAACTGAACTCAAATCATATAAAACTCCAATGACAATTCCTTACCAATGGAAATAACATCATCCATGTAAACACAAAACTTTAAGCACCCAACCTACCTTAGACCAGTGATACATATAAAGAAAGCGAACATAAAGGGTGGGATAGCAAAGCAGTGTTGGAAAATACTCGCCTCCTGTCATTACTAAAATTAAGATTATTAGTACACTAAAGCTAGTATAATCTTTAATTTTACAACATGACAGGAGGCTTCATGTTTTACAATTTTAACGAAAGAAATAGAAAACGAATGAAGAATCTGAACAGTGCGACGAGAGACATAAATAAGAAAAAACATCCACGTCGAAAGCCTGAACGTCCGGTAAAGACCCGTAGACAAACAGAGAATGATCTCCACATCCCATAAGACAGAGGTGGATGTCACTGGATAGTTGGTACACAAGAATATCCTTGCCCATCGGGAGTCCCCAGACTGGAGCACGGGTCGTTGAACTGTCTGAACTCACAACATAATGGATCGAGGTTCCGTTCCAAACACCAACCAGACAGGGAATGCACAGATGGAGAGGCAGCATCGTCGTTTCCCTGGGGCCCAAGAGTTTTCTAAGAGGTCCCTAGCAGCCTGCGATAATCCACCGATCTGCAAAGAACCCCAGAAGGAGTCCAGGCCACCAGGGTCAGCTTACCCTCCAGGAAAAGTGGGTTCCCCTTCGGATCTGTGAGAAGAGTTGGGTATGAATGTAAGACCATGCAAGAAAGTCTGTGCTCCATAAGCTGATCGTCTGCAATAAGTAAGGTAGCCTTCTGGAAGACCACACTAAGACTCTATCCTGCACAGCATCATTTATATTTAATTTAACCACCCTGTATATTTATTTTATATATCCAATGTGCATTGTATATTTTCTTGCCTTTATATCTTGTCTGTCATGCTGAAGTGTAGTTTTGCTAGCCCTGTATGTAATTGTTTTATTCACCTATATGCATTCCTCTATTTCCCCTCTGATTTCTGACTGACCTCTGACCCCTCCCTTATTTTATTGATATGTTTGTTTTTATTTGAATAACCATCCCTTCATCTCTGTGCCTAGATACATATCCCCTCCCTCAGCATTATTGAAAGCCTATCTGACCCTTACACATCTTTATTTAACAGCCTGATTTCAAAACTATCAAGCCCCAATACTGTGGTAAGAAAGTCCCAATTGACACCACCGTCTACATCAATCTCACAGAAACCTCCAATGTCTTGACCTAGAGCATTTCTCCAGTAATCTCCAAACTCTCCTTTTACCTATCTCAAACCTCACCTGTCCTAGCTCTGCTCATTCGCACCCGCTACAGTGGAAGAGGTTTCTGCTCTGCTCCCGTCCTCCCGCCCCACCACCTGCTCCCTAGATCCAATTACCGCATCTCATCTGTACTCTGTCTTCTTCTCTTTCTCTACCTCTCATTAAAATTCTCCATCTCACACTCTCCTCTGGCATATTTCCATCGCCCTTCAAACATGCAACTGTAACCCCAATTCTAAAGAAGCCCAAACTTGACCCTAACTCCCGGTCCAACTACCGTCCTGTCTCGCTACTGCCTTTTGCGTCCAAGATCCTTGAAAGAGTTGTGTACGCGAGATTGACAGACTTCCAGAGTCCAATTCTCTGCTAGACCCACTTCAGTCCGGTTTCCATGCTAAGCACTGTTTGGAAATGACACTGACCAAAGTATCCAATGATCTACTCACTGCAAAATCTTGTCACTACTCTATTCTAATTCTCCTTGACCTTTCTGCGGCTTTTGACACTGTTGATCATCAACAGCTTCTTCTCATCCTCCGCAATATCGGTCTACAAGATATTGCTCTCTCCTGTTGCTCCTCCTACCTCTCCCAGCGCTCTTTCAGTGTTTCTTTCTCTGGCTCTGCTTCTTCTCCCGAACTCCTCTCCTCTCTGTTGGTGTCCCCCAAGGTTCAGTCCTTGGTCCCCTACTGTTCTCTATCTATACTGCCTCCCTTGGTAAATTCATTATCTCCATTGGCTACCAATATCATTTCTATGCGGGTGACACGCAAATCTATCTCTCCTCTCCTGATCTCTCCCCGTCCCTCTTGACTAGTGTCTCTGACTACCTCTCTGCTATTTCTAACTGGATGGCTGCCCACTTCCTTAAACTTAACTTGACCAAAACTGAAATTCTGGTCTTTCCTCCCTCAAGTGTTATTACTCCTGTGTCTTTCTCCCTCCAAGTCAACATTGTTACCATCAGCTCCACCACGCAGACTCGCTACCTAGGTGTTCTCTTTGACTCCGACCTCTCCTTCATGCCTCATGTTCAGTCTATCGCCAAATCCTGCCGCTTCCATCTCAAAAACATTGAGCGCATCCAGCCCTCCTTAACGCCAGATTCGAATAAGGTGCTGGTCCATTCCACTGTCCTTTCTCACCTTGACTACTGTAATCTGCTTCTCAGTGGTCTTACATACTCCCATGTTGTGCCGTTACAGTCCATAATGAATGCAGCAGCGAGGCTCATCTTCCTGTCCGCCCGCACCTCCGACTCCTCACCCTTCTGTCAGTCCCTACATTGGCTTACTGTAAGATATAGGGCTCAATTTAAAATTCTGGTTCTTGATTTCAAATCTCTACATAATGCTGCTCCCATCTATCTATCCTCCCTAGTACACAAGTATGTAATGTCTAGGCCCTTACGCTCTGCTGAAGACTTATGTCGATCTTCTGTCCGTACTACCACCTCTGATGTTTGCCTTCAAGACTTCTCGAGGGCTGCACCTTTCCTGTGTTACTCACTTCCCTCCTCTGTTAGATGCTCACCCAGTCTCCACTCTTTCAAAAAAATCATTAAAAACCCACTTCTTCAAAAGCGTATCAATTAAACGGTTAATAGCTCCCGACTGATTCCTCTCTTGCAACTGTCATTAGTCTAATACTATCCTTACCTTTTGTGTCACTTTACCCCACTCCCTCTAGCATGTAAGCTCATTGAGCAGGGCTCTCAACCCCTCTGTTCCTGTGTGTCCAACTTGTCTGGTTACAACTACCACCCACTATAAAGCACTGCGGAGTTTGTTGGCGCTATATAAATAATCACATAATAATAATAATATAGGGGGAGGAGATCCACACCGGCCAGTCCCCAAAGGTCCAGGAAACAAGGTTGACTTTGTTACAGCGGGATGGCCAAGGCAGTGTTACTCACTGAACACAGAGGTTTAGGAGAATCCTCGCAATCATTGTGAAGGAGGGAAGAGCATATGCACCCTGGGGAGGCGCAGCTGGCAGGAAAGCGACCACCATTCTGCACTCAGGATCCGGCAGCCAATTGAAGAACACTAAATTCTGGCGGTCCCTCTGTAGGTTGGAGAACCAATCTGTGTTGAGAGTACGACCTCAGGAGATCCTGCGAGGAAGGCAGAAATGGGAAATGCCTTTCTTGATGTCTGATAGGAGACGGGAGCTGGCTCTGTTCATCCGGAGTAGGACACTTTGTTCATCCGGAGTAGGATGCAACAAATGGAGAACTCCTTTACCAGTCTGCGGATAGTGAAGGACCCCACTAAGAATTCCAGGTATTCAATGTGAAGGGAGAGTTGTGCACACGCTTTCTGTGGGTATGCTCTTGCAGGTTGTCACCGCAGCCCCACAAGCTGGTATCTGACTCCAGAACGAAGTCCAGTTGGTCGTAGGGGTTTGCCTGAGGAAACCTTACCAGGAAGCGCTGCATGTCCCGGTAACGTAGCGGGTCTGTGAAAATAGCCTGGATGGAGGAGGGCAGTAGCCCATGATCTGTGCGAGTGTGTGGAGGGTCATGGTGTTGCAGTGGAGGATCGTGCAAACTTCCTTGAGGATAGAGGAGACCTTTGAAGGGGAAAGCTTCAGTGTGCAAGACGCAGAGTCGATTACGAATGAAGTAGTGGACCATCCACTACGAAATACAACGATTCCAGCCAGACCACAGAGAATTGCAAATGTTTATGCAGTCTTGAATTCTCTGAACTGAAAAGAAGGATATTAGCCAGGTAAATAATTCCCCATACGTAACTGATCACTGCTTTCAGTAGTTTCATGAATCCCCCAAGGATCCAAGCTGAGGAGGCAGGTGAAGTGCCAAGGTTGATCGCGTCACAGGAAACATAGAGAACGTCATCAAGATGGGTGGAAAGGGACCGACAGGACGTGTCTTCATATCCAGTTTTGCAAGCCAGTCATCTACGTGAAGAAGGTTCCTTATTAAGTTTGAATCTAGCGCATATGTCCGATCATCTGGAGCACCAGAAGGTTGTCTCGCACCCACTTCGGGTAAAGAGCTTGCGATAGTGAGATACAGAGTTAGGTGGCCCAAAGTGGTTGGCGACATGGCCCCGCTGTCGACCAGTCCTGTAGAGCACCCTCTAGGGAAGTTACCACGTAACACCTTCCTCATGGAGGTTTGCATCTCAATGGGGGAAGTGGGAACATAAACGTGAGTAATAAGCTCACACAGTAAACAGAGGATGCAACAGCATGCCTCCACTCAGAAGCACAGTGCAGCACACATATAGTAGGGGGCTCACCCCATGTGCACAGAGTATGAACCCTTAAGTGCTGGCCATGGCCCTGACAGAGAGCACTAATCTGTGCTCAAACGGTTAATTCAAGGTTATGGGCGATATTCCTTTAACCCCTTAAGGACACATGACGTGTGTGACACGTCATGATTCCTTTTTATTCCAGAAGTTTGGTCCTTAAGGGGTTAAGCAGTATGTCCTGGAAATCTTGTCCAGCAGTTAACAGAGGCTGCAACAGCATGCCTCCACTCAGCTGCACATATAAATATAGCAGGGAGCTCACCCCAGATGCACAAGGTATGAACCCTTGAGTACTGGCCACAGCCCTGACAGTTAATTCAAGTTTATGGGAGAATGGTAGATAGTCCTTTAAGCAGTATGTCCTGGAAATCCTGTCCAGCAGTTAACAGAGGCTGTAACATCATGTCTCCATTCAGTAGCACAGTGCAGTATAAATACAGTAGGGGGCTCATCCCTTGAGTGCAGGCTACAGTCCTGGCAGAGAGCACTAATCCATGCTCTAATAGTTAATACAAGGTTATGGGTGAAAGCTCTGTAAACAGCTTATATAAATGGTCTAATTCAACATTAACATAAAACCTCAAAAGACCCAAAAGACCCTCAAGCCACAGAGAAGTGGGAGCAAGGAGGGGAGAAGGCAGAACAACACAGAAACAACCTCAAAAAAGTAATAGAGAAGAGTAATACTCTGACCTGTCTGCTTGATGTAGCAGCAAAGAAAGAGGAAGTGATTAGGTCATTATACCTCATGTACATCATACTCTCTTGTGATTGGTTCTTTTTTTTTTCTATGCGTTTCTTTGCTGCTGTGGAGCTAGTAAAGAGGGATTACGCAAAATATGAAGCCTCCTGTAGGTAAAATTGCTTCCGTCCCTTGGGGGTAAAAAGTAATGAACATTGTGAGCTAAAATTTCTAAAGAAAACATCCACATATTTCTAATGAGTAAGGCACAAATTTTTTTATAGACATTGATTGTATCTAAATTGCATGTCATTTTTATGAGTAAATTACTTGCAGACATAAATTGCATGAATAGTCTTAGCAACTCTAAATTGACCTGTTTTTTTTCACTTTCACTTTAGGCTGAATTTCCAAAAAGGCCATCAATATCATGGCCTCGGGGTTGAAAACAGGAGAGGAGATCAAATATCTCTCTCACCAGCCAGCCCATTCTCATACTGTGGGGCTGAAACTGACAGGGGAGACCGAGGGATCTCACCTGTAGGCTCCTAAAAGGCCAGCGCTACTCAAGGCAGGAGATTGGTGTCATAGCTGTTGGGGATATCAACAATATCCCTCAAGAGTCAGGCCACCCTGGTGATGGTGGCTTAGAAGGGATCCAGCAAAATCGGTCTGCACCTCCAGCCGGTACAGACTCTGATAAATTTCCAGGTGCTGGCAAAAAGATGCTGTCTGCCTCTTCCACTGCACCACCAGGGATCAGGATTCCCCCCTCCCTGCCCCAAGGTAATTATCGGGGGAAGGGTGGGAATTAACTTTAGTTTATAAAAAAAAAGCTTTTTTAAATTACTTGTCCCTACCCCCAAAACACGCAAACAGTACCTATCATCCCTAAACGAACACTATTGCCTCTATTCCACACACAATACACTACATCACTTATTCCCACCGCACACATACACTACAGCTCCAATTACCCTGCACACACACACACTAAAGCCCAGATTCCCCATACACACACTTCAGCCCCAATATCCTCCCAAACAAACACTATAAGCTCTATTTCACTGAATAGAACTTACAACCCATATGCCACCCAAACACCGCCTGTCCAACAAACACACACTAAGGTCTCTATTCACATCAACACACATACATACACACACCCCTACAATCAACATCCCCAGAAACAAACAACACCGCAAATAGCCTACGTTCACAACAAGAAGCAATCCCCACACATGCAAATCTCTTTAAGCAGCATCCCCACAAACAAACACCACAAGTAGCCTACTCCCACACATGCAACACCATAAGCAACCTCGACACACATACCCTCTCCCAGCCCTGTATCACTTCTTATCCAAACACCAACCCAGTTACATTCACCGTTCAATCAAACCCCATCTGAATAATGCATCCAATCGAATACCTTAAACATTTGCATATGTGCATAGGGGATGGATTAAGGAAATTGACATAAGGGCAGCAATACGGATATATCCAACACTGCTTTCACCTGTCTGTAGGTCAATAAACTGCTTGCAATTACATTTCCTTCAGTACATTTCTAACTGAGTAATTGTTAATATATAAAGAGTTCATAATCCTTGAGCCCTTTTGGGGAATGTGTAAATGTAACAACTTTAACAGTGGTTCTTTTAAGACTCCCTCCTCCATTTTAACCATGATTTGGTAATTTTTAATTTGGTTAATTTGGTAGTTTATGCTGCATACACTTGTTTCGGCTTTTGACTCTTACAGTCACCAAATACAAATGACATACAAATGATTAGGCAGGTAAATCGTTTTTAGGTGCATTCAGCTTTGATGTTTGCTTTCATCTCTACAGATAAACAGCAATTAACCACAAGGTGTATTTCAAATCAGTCACAAGAGTCTGAGAAACATGATACACCTTCAATCCTTCAAACAGTCAATTGCAGGCAGTCAATATTGTGTCTGGGATTGCATTACATACAAAGAGTTCTAAAAATCCAACCAGGAAAAGTTTAGAATTGCCCAGCGGGGAATAGGATAGAGGTGAATTCAAGCATCCACATCTACCAAAAAGAAAAAAAAACATCTTATTCTGGTCTCGCTCATTTATCTGCATCATTGTGTAAAATGGTACGGCCACAGTGATGTTATAAAAGCCAAGTTCTTTCATAGCATTTGCTTAACCCTGACTTAAACTTAGTAAGCATTTGCTTTATGCAACAGGATTGCATTTTCTCTGGGTGTTTTCATAAGTTGTGGACCAGATTAACTGGCTAATGGATCTGCTGCTCCAGGCTCATGCCATAATTCCTTAATTTTTATTTAAAAATGAATGATTTTTCCATCATCATGTTTTTTCTCTGCACTATTGCACAGAGTGAGGGAATGCAGTGTGAATGAAGGAGAGCAAATCCATTGTGGACTGCTTGGCCATTAAATAATTAACTTAAAGCCAATGTTTTTAGCTGTGCACATGCCCCTGCAGTTTCTATCCCTCTAACAGATGAACAGCTTGCTAGTTACAGGTGGCAATGTGGCAAATCCCCACATGCTAAATTCATCAAACCTTTCTTTGGCCCTGGCTACATACCAGGAGGTTGCTTCTGCTTGCGTGTAAGAATGGAGAAAGTCACCAGAATGGCAGTCAGAGCTGGCTCTATAGGAGCACCTGGAGGTGTTGCACCCTCAATCTCTCATACTCCTATTTAGTTTAACTTGCTTGTTAAATGTAATGTTTTTTCCAGGACCAATTCTGATATCTGCCTGCAGTTTACTTGATGTTGTGGAGGCATACAATGGTGAATTTGAGGCAGACTGCACTCCCACAGTGTTTGACATTTGTGCCAATATCAAGCTACTCATATTGTATGTCCTTACAGAAAGAAACACAGTGTCAGACATTGTGAGGAACACTAGCTGCATTGCTACTGATTAGTGGGCTGAGGATAGCTAGAAGAAGGTGAGAGAGAGAGATGCTAAGGGGGGAGGAGGTATTATTTGTATTAGTTATTTTGATTTATTAAAACAAACATTTGTTTAAAAAGTTGCCACCTATTAGGTACCATTAGTGGTATTTGATATATGCATAGCTTGCCAAAGTATAAGTGCACTCTTTGGGAGTTTATATCTTGGTTGTCTGAGAGTGTGTGTAAGAGTATGCATATGTGAGTGTGTGACTATGTATCATTGTGAGTGTAGGGAATTGTATATCCATGAGTTTGTGTGTTCCAGGTCCTGTATGTGTGTAAGTGGCTATTTGTACATGTGTTTTTCTGTCAGGACATGTATGTGTCTAGTAGTGTGTATCTTTGTCTACATACAAGTGTAAAAATATATATCTGTGTGACTCTAGAAATGTGCATATGTATGTGTAATTGTGCCTGGGATTATGCATGTGTTTTGTATTGAAAATCTGTGTGTGTTGGGTATTGTGCATTTCTATGTGTGTTTCTGATAGCAAATATCTGTAATTGTGTCTGTAAATGTTTGTATTTTCTCTCGGTGGGCACCATCAACTTCTGATCTATTTCAAGCTAACTCCATCCCCTCCTCCCGCTACAGTCCATACAATTAGATAAAAATCCAGATGGAGTCAAAGCGCTTCAGAATATCTGCAGTGCTGCTGCACTACCCCCAAGTGACACACAGTGACACAAATTAGCAATAAATACCAGAAAGTTGGAGTGCGCTAGCAACTGCACTGAAGTCAGGATCTTCTCTGAGTACTCTGAAAAAATATACAGTATATAGTGCAGACTATCTGTATATACAGGGTATGCAAGATTAAAAGTATATCTGGGGATCAACTCACATGGACCAGAGCCCTATCACCCCTGGCACTGGGTTTTAATTGCTCCAATGGAGAGGGATAAACCCACAGTATAGCAAAACAGGATACTCTTCTGAATCAGATGTAATATCTAGGCAGTATAAACAAATAGAGAGGCAGGAGCCCAAATTGAATAGTGTCAAACACAGTATTTATTTAAACAAAAGGTTAAAAATAGTGATGTACCGAACTGTCCGCCGGCGAACAGTTCCCGGCGAACTTAGCGTGTTCGCGTTCGCCGCGGCGGGCGGACACATGCGCAGTTCGATCCGCCCCTATTCGTCATCATTGGGCAAACTTTGACCCTGTGCCTCTCGGTCAGCAGACACATTCCAGCCAATCAGCAGCACTCCCTCCCTTCCACACCCTCCAACCTCCCTCCCAGCATCCATTTTCGATTAATTCTGAAGCTGCATGCTTAGTGAGAGGAGGGAAAGTTTAGCTGCTGCTGATTAGATAGGGAAATTGATAGCTAGGCTAGGGTATTCAGTGTCCACTACAATCCTGAAGGACTCATCTGATCTCTGCTGTAAGGACAGCACCCCAAAAAGCCCTTTTTAGGGCTATAACATCAGGCTGCTTTTTTTTTTTTTCCTGTGTAATGTAATTGCAGGTGCCTGCCTGCCAGCTTCTGTGTGAGGTTCACATTGGATACTGTGCCTACTTGCCCAGTGCCACCACTCATATCTGTTTTAACAATTGGGTAAAAAAAATCTCAATGTACAGGCACTCTTATATCTGTATTGGTGCAATATATCAAGGTGGCCCCTTAGCCTTCAAATAATATAATACAAAAAATGATACTGCACTCAAAAATAAAGCAAAAATTAGTACGTATTTAATCATAGGTAGTGAAACAATTTCATATATATACACAAAAAAAGATGAAAAAAGATGGATACTATATATGACAAGTATCCTATGGCAACCAATGTAATGTCATGTAAAAAAACACAATATCCTAGCAAGAGTTTGAATTCATATCGGTATTCCAAAGTTAAATTCATATAGTTATAGTAGACGTTGTAATGGTGTTAAGAATTCTCAATCTGGGATATAGACCAATATGGACAGGTAAGTATATACAGTATATACAATATATACAATAATGGCAAAAAATCTAAGAAATAGAAAAAAGTGAAAAAAATGAAAAATATTGAAAAAATGAAAAAATTGATGAAAAAAAGAGAAAAATAGTTTGAAAAAATAGTTTGAAAAAATGTATATACAGTCACCAGTGTGTACACACTATTGCATATGGATCGATCTCACCAGTATGTTCTGCAGAAAAAAGGAAAACATCCAGTCCCAAATCTGACTGTCCTCGTTATTGATTGCACACTGTTCCCCTCTGTTGCTGTTATTTGATAATGATGAATTTAGTCGATGCTTGGTAAGTTCTTGGTAAGTATAGGGTGAGTCCTTGACCGGTCCGGGTCAGATATATTCCAGAATGTCGGCTCTTGCGTCGGATAAATGGGCTGCGCGCTCGGGACCCTTCAGCCCCTTCAATGGCCCTGTGGGACTGGATGTTTTCCTTTTTTCTGCAGAACATATTGGTGAGATCGATCCATATGCAATAGTGTGTACACACTGGTGACTGTATATAAATTTTTTCAAACTATTTTTCTCTTTTTTTCATCATTTTTTTCATTTTTTCAATATTTTTCATTTTTTTCACTTTTTTCTATTTCTTTGATTTTTTGCCATTATTGTATATATTGTATATACTGTATATACTTACCTGTCCATATTGGTCTATATCCCAGATTGAGAATTCTTAACACCATTACAACGTCTACTATAACTATATGAATTTAACTTTGGAATACCGATATGAATTCAAACTCTTGCTAGGATATTGTGGTTTTTTTACATGACATTACATTGGTTGCCATAGGATACTTGTCATATATAGTATCCATCTTTTTTCATCTTTTTTTGTGTATATATATGAAATTGTTTCACTATCTATGATTAAATACGTACTAATTTTTGCTTTATTTTTGAGTGCAGTATCATTTTTTGTATTAACAATTGGTTAAGCTTTAGATTTAAAATAAATAATTTGTTTTCACTGTAATAGAAGAGCAGTTGCCTGCCTGCCAGCTTCTGTGTCAGGTTGGATGCCTTGCCCATTTGCACAGTCAGTGCCACCACTCATATCTGTTTTAACAATTGGTTAAGCTTTAGATTTTAAAGAAATCATTTTTTTTCACTGTAATAGAAGAGCAGTTGCCTGCCTGCCAGCTTCTGTGTCAGGTTGGATGCCTTGCCCATTTGCACAGTCAGTGTCACCACTCATATCTGTTTTAACAATAGCTTAAGCTTTAGATTTTAAAGAAATCATTTTTTTTTCACTGTAATAGAAGAGCAGTTGCCTGCCTGCCAGCTTCTCTGTCAGGTTGGATGCCTTGCCCATTTGCACAGTCAGTGCCACCACTCATATCTGTTTTAACAATAGCTTAAGCTTTAGATTTTAAAGAAATCATTTTTTTTCACTGTAATAGAATAGCAGTTGCCTGCCTGCCAGCTTCTGTGTCAGGTTGGATGCCTTGCCAATTTGCACAGTCAGTGCCACCACTCATATCTGTTTTAACAATAGCTTAAGCTTTAGATTTTAAAGAAATCATTTTTTTTCACTGTAATAGAAGATCAGTTAGTTGTCTGCAAGCGTCTGGGTGTCAGGCCTACTGCAGCGTGTGCTCTGCAGACCTGTGCCAGCGTGCTTTGACAGTTGCCAATCATATCTGGTGTCTCTTTAGCGTGCTTTTACAAAGAAAAAAGGTTTCCAGTGTAAGCTAATAGCAGCCAGTCAGTGTCCTTCAAGCGGCTCTGTCAGGCCTTCCTTCAGCGTGTGCCCTGCACAACCCTCCCAGCGTACTTTGACAATTGCCACTCATATCTGGTGTCTCTATAGCGTGCTTTTTCAAAGAAAAAAGGTTTCCAGTGTAAGCTAATAGCAGCCAGTCAGTGTCCTTCAAGCGGCTCTGTCAGGCCTTCCTTCAGCGTGTGCCCTGCACAACCCTGCCAGCGTACTTTGACAGTTGCCACTCATATCTGGTGTCTCTATAGCGTGCTTTTACAACCAAAATTTTGTTTCCACTTTAATAGAAGAGCAGTTGCATGCCTGCCAGCTTCTGTGTGAGGTTCACAGTGGGTACTGTGCCCTCTTGACCAGTGCCACCACTCATATCTGTTTTTACAATAGCTTAAGCTTTAGATTTAAAAGAAATATTTTTTTTTCACTGTAATAGAAGAGCAGTTTGTTGTCTGCAAGCGTCTGGGTGTCAGGCCTACTTCAGCGTGTGCTCTGTAGACCTGTTCCAGCGTGCTTTGACAGTTGCCAATCATATTTGGTGTCTCTTTAGCGTGCTTTTACAAAGAAAAGGTTTCTAGTGTAAGCTAATAGCAGCCAGTCAGTGTCCTTCAAGCGGCTCTGTCAGTCCTTCCTTCAGCGTGTGCTCTCCAGAACTGTTCCAGTGCACATTGCCAATCATATCTGGTGTCTCTATAGCGTGCTTTTAAAACCAAAATTTTTTTTTCACTGTTATAGATTGAATAGCAGTTACTTGTCTTCAAGCGGGTGTGTCAGGCCTACAGTGTGTGCTCTGCAGAACTGTTCCAGTGCACATTGCCAATCATATCTGGTGTCTCTATAGCGTGCTTTTAAAACCAAAATTTGTTTTTCACTGTTATAGATTGAATAGCAGTTACTTGTCTTCAAGCGGGTGTCTCAGGCCTACAGTGTGTGCTCTGCAGAACTGTTCCAGTGCACATTGCCAATCATATCTGGTGTCTCTATAGCGTGCTTTTAAAACCAAAATTTGTTTTTCACTGTTATAGATTGAATAGCAGTTACTTGTCTTCAAGCGGGTGTCTCAGGCCTACAGTGTGTGCTCTGCAGAACTGTTCCAGTGCACATTGCCAATCATATCTGGTGTCTCTATAGCGTGCTTTTAAAACCAAAATTTATTTTTCACTGTTATAGATTGAATAGCAGTTACTTGTCTTCAAGCGGGTGTGTCAGTCCTTCCTTCAGCGTGTGCTCTGCAGAACTGTTCCAGTGCACATTGCCAATCATATCTGGTGTCTCTATAGCGTGCTTTTAAAACCAAAATTTGTTTTTCACTGTTATAGATTGAATAGCAGTTACTTGTCTTCAAGCGGATGTCTCAGGCCTACAGTGTGTGCTCTGCAGAACTGTTCCAGTGCACATTGCCAATCATATCTGGTGTCTCTATAGCGTGCTTTTAAAACCAAAATTTATTTTTCACTGTTATAGATTGAATAGCAGTTACTTGTCTTCAAGCGGGTGTGTCAGTCCTTCCTTCAGCGTGTACTCTGCAGAACTGTTCCAGTGCACATTGCCAATCATATCTGGTGTCTCTATAGCGTGCTTTTAAAACCAAAATTTATTTTTCACTGTTATAGATTGAATAGCAGTTACTTGTCTTCAAGCGGCTCTGTCAGGCCTACAGTGTGTGCTCTGCAGAACTGTTCCAGTGCACATTGCCAATCATATCTGGTGTCTCTATAGCGTGCTTTTAAAACCAAAATTTATTTTTCACTGTTATAGATTGAATAGCAGTTACTTGTCTTCAAGCGGGTGTGTCAGTCCTTCCTTCAGCGTGTGCTCTGCAGAACTGTTCCAGTGCACATTGCCAATCATATCTGGTGTCTCTATAGCGTGCTTTTAAAACCAAAATTTATTTTTCACTGTTATAGATTGAATAGCAGTTACTTGTCTTCAAGCGTCTCTGTCAGGCCTTCCTTCAGCGTGTGCTCTGCAGAACTGTTCCAGTGCACATTGCCAATCATATCTGGTGTCTTTATAGCGTGCTTTTAAAACCAACATTTTTTTTTCACTGTCTTCAAGCGGGTGTCTCAGGCCTACAGTGTGTGCTCTGCAGAACTGTTCCAGTGCACATTGCCAATCATATCTGGTGTCTCTATAGCGTGCTTTTAAAACCAAAATTTGTTTTTCACTGTTATAGATTGAATAGCAGTTACTTGTCTTCAAGCGGGTGTGTCAGTCCTTCCTTCAGCGTGTGCTCTGCAGAACTGTTCCAGTGCACATTGCCAATCATATCTGGTGTCTCTATAGCGTGCTTTTAAAACCAAAATTTATTTTTCACTGTTATAGATTGAATAGCAGTTACTTGTCTTCAAGCGGCTCTGTCAGGCCTTCCTTCAGCGTGTGCTCTGCAGAACTGTTCCAGTGCACATTGCCAATCATATCTGGTGTCTCTATAGCGTGCTTTTAAAACCAAAATTTATTTTTCACTGTTATAGATTGAATAGCAGTTACTTGTCTTCAAGCGGCTCTGTCAGGCCTACAGTGTGTGCTCTGCAGAACTGTTCCAGTGCACATTGCCAATCATATCTGGTGTCTCTATAGCGTGCTTTTAAAACCAAAATTTATTTTTCACTGTTATAGATTGAATAGCAGTTACTTGTCTTCAAGCGGGTGTGTCAGTCCTTCCTTCAGCGTGTGCTCTGCAGAACTGTTCCAGTGCACATTGCCAATCATATCTGGTGTCTCTATAGCGTGCTTTTAAAACCAAAATTTATTTTTCACTGTTATAGATTGAATAGCAGTTACTTGTCTTCAAGCGGGTTTGTCAGTCCTTCCTTCAGCGTGTGCTCTGCAGAACTGTTCCAGTGCACATTGCCAATCATATCTGGTGTCTCTATAGCGTGCTTTTAAAACCAAAATTTATTTTTCACTGTTATAGATTGAATAGCAGTTACTTGTCTTCAAGCGGGTGTGTCAGTCCTTCCTTCAGCGTGTGCTCTGCAGAACTGTTCCAGTGCACATTGCCAATCATATCTGGTGTCTCTTTAGCGTGCTTTTAAAACCAAAATTTATTTTTCACTGTTATAGATTGAATAGCAGTTACTTGTCTTCAAGCGGCTCTGTCAGGCCTACAGTGTGTGCTCTGCAGAACTGTTCCAGTGCACATTGCCAATCATATCTGGTGTCTCTATAGCGTGCTTTTAAAACCAAAATTTATTTTTCACTGTTATAGATTGAATAGCAGTTACTTGTCTTCAAGCGGGTGTGTCAGTCCTTCCTTCAGCGTGTGCTCTGCAGAACTGTTCCAGTGCACATTGCCAATCATATCTGGTGTCTCTATAGCGTGCTTTTAAAACCAACA
This sequence comes from Pelobates fuscus, assembly GCF_036172605.1. Lineage (NCBI taxonomy): Eukaryota > Metazoa > Chordata > Amphibia > Anura > Pelobatidae > Pelobates > Pelobates fuscus. The sequence goes on along the minus strand of NC_086317.1, from coordinate 269,892,654 downwards.
TTTTTTTTTCACTGTCTTCAAGCGGGTGTCTCAGGCCTACAGTGTGTGCTCTGCAGAACTGTTCCAGTGCACATTGCCAATCATATCTGGTGTCTCTATAGCGTGCTTTTAAAACCAAAATTTGTTTTTCACTGTTATAGATTGAATAACAGTTACTTGTCTTCAAGCGGGTGTCTCAGGGATACAGTGTATGCTCTGCAGAACTGTTCCAGTGCACATTGCCAATCATATCTGGTGTCTCTATAGCGTGCTTTTAAAACCAAAATTTATTTTTCACTGTTATAGATTGAATAGCAGTTACTTGTCTTCAAGCGGCTCTGTCAGGCCTTCCTTCAGCGTGTGCTCTGCAGAACTGTTCCAGTGCACATTGCCAATCATATCTGGTGTCTCTATAGCGTGCTTTTAAAACCAAAATTTATTTTTCACTGTTATAGATTGAATAGGAGTTACTTGTCTTCAAGCGGCTCTGTCAGGCCTACAGTGTGGGCTCTGCAGAACTGTTCCAGTGCACATTGCCAATCATATCTGGTGTCTCTATAGCGTGCTTTTAAAACCAAAATTTATTTTTCACTGTTATAGATTGAATAGCAGTTACTTGTCTTCAAGCGGGTGTGTCAGTCCTTCCTTCAGCGTGTGCTCTGCAGAACTGTTCCAGTGCACATTGCCAATCATATCTGGTGTCTCTATAGCGTGCTTTTAAAACCAAAATTTATTTTTCACTGTTATAGATTGAATAGCAGTTACTTGTCTTCAAGCGGCTCTGTCAGGCCTTCCTTCAGCGTGTGCTCTGCAGAACTGTTCCAGTGCACATTGCCAATCATATCTGGTGTCTCTATAGCGTGCTTTTAAAACCAAAATTTATTTTTCACTGTTATAGATTGAATAGGAGTTACTTGTCTTCAAGCGGGTGTGTCAGTCCTTCCTTCAGCGTGTGCTCTGCAGAACTGTTCCAGTGCACATTGCCAATCATATCTGGTGTCTCTTTAGCGTGCTTTTAAAACCAAAATTTATTTTTCACTGTTATAGATTGAATAGCAGTTACTTGTCTTCAAGCGGCTCTGTCAGGCCTACAGTGTGTGCTCTGCAGTTACTTGTCTTCAAGCGGGTGTGTCAGTCCTTCCTTCAGCGTGTGCTCTGCAGAACTGTTCCAGTGCACATTGCCAATCATATCTGGTGTCTCTATAGCGTGCTTTTAAAACCAACATTTTTTTTTCACTGTCTTCAAGCGGGTGTCTCAGGCCTACAGTGTGTGCTCTGCAGAACTGTTCCAGTGCACATTGCCAATCATATCTGGTGTCTCTATAGCGTGCTTTTAAAACCAAAATTTGTTTTTCACTGTTATAGATTGAATAACAGTTACTTGTCTTCAAGCGGGTGTCTCAGGGATACAGCGTGTGCTCTGCAGAACTGTTCCAGTGCACATTGCCAATCATATCTGGTGTCTCTATAGCGTGCTTTTAAAACCAAAATTTATTTTTCACTGTTATAGATTGAATAGGAGTTACTTGTCTTCAAGCGGCTCTGTCAGGCCTTCCTTCAGCGTGTGCTCTGCAGAACTGTTCCAGTGCACATTGCCAATCATATCTGGTGTCTCTTTAGCGTGCTTTTAAAACCAAAATTTATTTTTCACTGTTATAGATTGAATAGCAGTTACTTGTCTTCAAGCGGCTCTGTCAGGCCTACAGTGTGTGCTCTGCAGAACTGTTCCAGTGCACATTGCCAATCATATCTGGTGTCTCTATAGCGTGCTTTTAAAACCAAAATTTATTTTTCACTGTTATAGATTGAATAGCAGTTACTTGTCTTCAAGCGGGTGTGTCAGTCCTTCCTTCAGCGTGTGCTCTGCAGAACTGTTCCAGTGCACATTGCCAATCATATCTGGTGTCTCTATAGCGTGCTTTTAAAACCAACATTTTTTTTTCACTGTCTTCAAGCGGGTGTCTCAGGCCTACAGTGTGTGCTCTGCAGAACTGTTCCAGTGCACATTGCCAATCATATCTGGTGTCTCTATAGCGTGCTTTTAAAACCAAAATTTGTTTTTCACTGTTATAGATTGAATAACAGTTACTTGTCTTCAAGCGGGTGTCTCAGGGATACAGTGTGTGCTCTGCAGAACTGTTCCAGTGCACATTGCCAATCATATCTGGTGTCTCTATAGCTTGCTTTTAAAACCAAAATTTATTTTTCACTGTTATAGATTGAATAGCAGTTACTTGTCTTCAAGCGGCTCTGTCAGGCCTTCCTTCAGCGTGTGCTCTGCAGAACTGTTCCAGTGCACATTGCCAATCATATCTGGTGTCTCTATAGCGTGCTTTTAAAACCAAAATTTATTTTTCACTGTTATAGATTGAATAGGAGTTACTTGTCTTCAAGCGGCTCTGTCAGGCCTACAGTGTGGGCTCTGCAGAACTGTTCCAGTGCACATTGCCAATCATATCTGGTGTCTCTATAGCGTGCTTTTAAAACCAAAATTTATTTTTCACTGTTATAGATTGAATAGCAGTTACTTGTCTTCAAGCGGGTGTGTCAGTCCTTCCTTCAGCGTGTGCTCTGCAGAACTGTTCCAGTGCACATTGCCAATCATATCTGGTGTCTCTATAGCGTGCTTTTAAAACCAAAATTTATTTTTCACTGTTATAGATTGAATAGCAGTTACTTGTCTTCAAGCGGCTCTGTCAGGCCTTCCTTCAGCGTGTGCTCTGCAGAACTGTTCCAGTGCACATTGCCAATCATATCTGGTGTCTCTATAGCGTGCTTTTAAAACCAAAATTTATTTTTCACTGTTATAGATTGAATAGGAGTTACTTGTCTTCAAGCGGCTCTGTCAGGCCTACAGTGTGGGCTCTGCAGAACTGTTCCAGTGCACATTGCCAATCATATCTGGTGTCTCTATAGCGTGCTTTTAAAACCAAAATTTATTTTTCACTGTTATAGATTGAATAGCAGTTACTTGTCTTCAAGCGGGTGTGTCAGTCCTTCCTTCAGCGTGTGCTCTGCAGAACTGTTCCAGTGCACATTGCCAATCATATCTGGTGTCTCTATAGCGTGCTTTTAAAACCAAAATTTATTTTTCACTGTTATAGATTGAATAGCAGTTACTTGTCTTCAAGCGGCTCTGTCAGGCCTACAGTGTGTGCTCTGCAGAACTGTTCCAGTGCACATTGCCAATCATATCTGGTGTCTCTATAGCGTGCTTTTAAAACCAAAATTTATTTTTCACTGTTATAGATTGAATAGCAGTTACTTGTCTTCAAGCGGCTCTGTCAGGCTTTCCTTCAGCGTGTGCTCTGCAGAACTGTTCCAGTGCACATTGCCAATCATATCTGGTGTCTCTATAGCGTGCTTTTAAAACCAAAATTTATTTTTCAGTGTTATAGATTGAATAGCAGTTACTTGTCTTCAAGCGGCTCTGTCAGGCCTACAGTGTGTGCTCTGCAGAACTGTTCCAGTGCACATTGCCAATCATATCTGGTGTCTCTATAGCGTGCTTTTAAAACCAAAATTTATTTTTCACTGTTATAGATTGAATAGCAGTTACTTGTCTTCAAGCGGGTGTGTCAGTCCTTCCTTCAGCGTGTGCTCTGCAGAACTGTTCCAGTGCACATTGCCAATCATATCTGGTGTCTCTATAGCGTGCTTTTAAAACCAAAATTTATTTTTCACTGTTATAGATTGAATAGCAGTTACTTGTCTTCAAGCGGCTCTGTCAGGCCTTCCTTCAGCGTGTGCTCTGCAGAACTGTTCCAGTGCACATTGCTAATCATATCTGGTGTCTCTATAGCGTGCTTTTAAAACCAAAATTTTTTTTTCACTGTTATAGATTGAATAGGAGTTACTTGTCTTCAAGCGGCTCTGTCAGGCCTACAGTGTGGGCTCTGCAGAACTGTTCCAGTGCACATTGCCAATCATATCTGGTGTCTCTATAGCGTGCTTTTAAAACCAAAATTTATTTTTCACTGTTATAGATTGAATAGCAGTTACTTGTCTTCAAGCGGGTGTGTCAGTCCTTCCTTCAGCGTGTGCTCTGCAGAACTGTTCCAGTGCACATTGCCAATCATATCTGGTGTCTCTATAGCGTGCTTTTAAAACCAAAATTTATTTTTCACTGTTATAGATTGAATAGCAGTTACTTGTCTTCAAGCGGCTCTGTCAGGCCTACAGTGTGTGCTCTGCAGAACTGTTCCAGTGCACATTGCCAATCATATCTGGTGTCTCTATAGCGTGCTTTTAAAACCAAAATTTATTTTTCACTGTTATAGATTGAATAGCAGTTACTTGTCTTCAAGCGGCTCTGTCAGGCTTTCCTTCAGCGTGTGCTCTGCAGAACTGTTCCAGTGCACATTGCCAATCATATCTGGTGTCTCTATAGCGTGCTTTTAAAACCAAAATTTATTTTTCAGTGTTATAGATTGAATAGCAGTTACTTGTCTTCAAGCGGCTCTGTCAGGCCTACAGTGTGTGCTCTGCAGAACTGTTCCAGTGCACATTGCCAATCATATCTGGTGTCTCTATAGCGTGCTTTTAAAACCAAAATTTATTTTTCACTGTTATAGATTGAATAGCAGTTACTTGTCTTCAAGCGGGTGTGTCAGTCCTTCCTTCAGCGTGTGCTCTGCAGAACTGTTCCAGTGCACATTGCCAATCATATCTGGTGTCTCTATAGCGTGCTTTTAAAACCAAAATTTATTTTTCACTGTTATAGATTGAATAGCAGTTACTTGTCTTCAAGCGGGTGTGTCAGGCCTACAGTGTGTGCTCTGCAGAACTGTTACAGTTCACATTGCCAATCATATCTGGTCTCACAGTAGCTTGCACGCATAGTACCACTAATCCCCCAAAAAATGACAGGCAGAGGCAGGCCACCCCGCAGGGGCCGTCGTGGTCGTGGTGCTGTGATTCCCTTTTGCCCTAGAATAATGCCCAGTTTTCAGAAGCCACGTACCCTGAACTTGAAAAGTTCTGAGGACATAGTTGACTGGCTAACACAGGACACCCAATCTTGTACAGCCTCCGCTCGGAACCTTGACGCACCATCCTCCTCCAGCTTAGCTTCAGGCACCTCTCAAGATACCACTCACCCGCCTGCCGCCACCACCAAAACTAGCACCACAGCCGCTTTACTTGGTATGTCAGAGGAGTTATTCACACACCCGTTTGAAGAAATGAGTGATGCGCAACCGTTATTGCTAGAGGATGTAGATAACAGGGATATGTCTCAGGCAGGCAGCATTAAACACATGGAGGTACGGTGTGATGATGATGATGTTGTACCCACTGCTGCTTCCTTTTCTGAGTTGTCAGATACAAGCGAAGCGGTTGATGATGACGATACGTCCATGGATGTCACGTGGGTGCCCGCTCGGCAAGAAGAAGAACAGGGCGAAAGTTCAGATGGGGAGACAGAGAGGAGGAGGAGACGAGTTGGAAGCGGGGGGGGTCGTCGCAAGGAGCTAGTGGCACAGTCAGACAGCATGCATCGGCACCCGGGGTCAGCCCGACAGCACGCCAATCAACGCATGCTGTGTCCACCACCAGAATGCCGTCATTGCAGAGCTCAGCAGTGTGGCATTTTTTTTGTGTGTCTGCCTCTGACAACAGCGATGCCATTTGCAACCTGTGCCAAAGGAAACTGAGTCGTGGGAGGTCCAACACCCACCTAGGTACAACTGCTTTGCGTAGGCACATGATCTCACATCACAAACGCCTATGGGATCAACACATGAGTACAAGCAGCACGCCTACTCAAAGCCGCCATCCTCCTCCTGGTCCAGCATCTTCAGCCACGTCAACCACTGCTGTCCTTCTTGCCCCCTCTCAACCATCCGCCACTCCGTCTCCCACCTTGAGCAGTTCCCGCTCATCTGCCCACAGTCATGTGTCTGTCAAGGACATGTTTGAGCGTAAGAAGCCAATGTCACCAAGTCACCCCCTTGCCCAGCGTCTGACAGCTGGCTTGTCCGAACTATTAGCCCGCCAGCTTTTACCATACAATCTGGTTGAGTCTGAGGCGTTCAAAAAATTTGTAGCTATTGGGACACCGCAGTGGAAGGTACCGGACGGAATTTCTTTTCACAAAAGGCAATCCCCAACTTGTACTCTATTGTGCAAAAGGAAGTCATGGCATGTCTGGCACACAGTGTTGGGGCAAGGGTCCATCTGACCACTGATACCTGGTCTGCAAAGCATGGTCAGGGCAGGTATATCACCTACACTGCGCATTGGGTAAACCTGCTGACGGCTGACAAGCAAGGAATGCGTGGCATTGCAGAGGAGTTGGTGACACCGCCACGAATTGCAGGCAGTCCTGCTGCCACCTCCTCTACTCCTCCTACTCCATCCTCTTCCATAACCTCCTCGGCTGAGTCCTCTTGTGCCGCTGCTTCTTGCTCCACATCAACGGCACCCCCCCAGCTCCCCAGGCACTATTCCACATCCCGGATACGGCAGTGTCACGCCGTCTTGGGTTTGACTTGCTTGAAAGCAGAGAGTCACACCGGACAAGCACTCCTGTCCGCCCTGAACGCACAGGTGGAAAAGTGGCTGACTCCGCAGCAACTGGATATCGGCAAAGTGGTGTGTGACAACGGAAAAAATTTGATAGCGGCATTGAAGTTGGGCAAGTTGACACATGTGCCGTGCATGGCACATGTGTGTAATCTGATCGTACAACGCTTTGTGCATAAGTACACAGGCTTACAGGACGTCCTGAAGCAGGCCAGGAAGGTGTGTGGCCATTTCAGGCGTTCCTACACGGCCATGGCTCCCTTTGCCGATATCCAGCGGCGAAACAACATGCCAGTGAGGCGCTTGATTTGCGACAGCCCTACACGTTGGAATTCAACACTCCTAATGTTCGACCGCCTGCTCCAACAAGAAAAAGCTGTTAATGAATATTTGTATGACCGGGGTGCTAGGACAGCCTCTGGGGAGCTGGGAATTTTTTTGCCACGTTACTGGACGCTCATGCGCAATGCCTGTAGGCTCATGCGTCCTTTTGATGAGGTGACAAACCTAGTCAGTCGCAACGAAGGCACCATCAGCGACATCATACCATTTGTTTTCTTCCTCGAGCGTGCCCTGCGAAGAGTGCTGGATCAGGCTGTAGATGAGCGTGAAGAGGAAGAGGAAGAGTTGTGGTCACCATCACCACCAGAAACAGCCTTATCAGCATCGCTTGCTGGACCTGCGGCAACGCTGAAAGAGGATTGTGAGGAAGAGGAGTCAGAGGAGAAGTGTAGCTTTGAGGAGGAGGAGGAGGAGCAAGACCAAACACAACAGGCATCCCAGGGTGCTCGTTGTCACCTATCTGGTACCCGTGGTGTTGTACGTGGCTGGGGGGAAGAACATACCTTCAATGACATCAGTGAGGAGGAGGAACGGGAAATGAGTAGCTCGGCATCCAACCTTGTGCAAATGGGGTCTTTCATGCTGTCCTGCCTGTTGAGGGACCCTCGTATAAAAAGGCTGAAGGAGAACGACCTGTACTGGGTGTCCACGCTACTAGACCCCCAGTATAAGCAGAAAGTGGCAGAAATGTTACCGAATTACAACAAGTCGGAAAGGATGCAGCCTTTGCAAAATAAATTAAAAAGTATGCTTTACACAGTGTATAAGGGTGATGTCACAGCACAACGGGAATCTAACAGGGGGAGAGGTGGAAGTCATCCATCTCCTCCTCCTCCCACGACCACGCCGGCAAGGACAGGACGCTTTAAAGACGTGCTGTTGATGGAGGACATGCGGACCTTTTTAAGTCCTATGCATCGCCACAGCCCTTCGGGATCCGCCCTCAGAGAGCGACTCGACCGACAGGTAGCAGACTACCTCGCCTTAACTGCAGATATCGACACTCTGAGGAGCGATGAACCCCTTGACTACTGGGTGTGCAGGCTTGACCTGTGGCCTGAGCTATCCCAATTTGCGATAGAACTTCTGGCCTGCCCCGCTTCAAGTGTCCTGTCAGAAAGGACCTTCAGTGCAGCAGGAGGTATTGTCACTGAGAAGAGAAGTCGCCTAGGTCAAAAAAGTCTAGATTACCTCACCTTTATTAAGATGAATGAGGGATGGATCCCGAAGGGACTGACACTGGGCGATACATTCGCTTAAAAAAGGCCTGATGAGATGAGCTGCCTTGGGCTAAAAATGGTCCACACGCTGCTGTATTTTAGCTCTGAATGACGTTTGACTTGCGTGACTTATCCGCCACCAACTAGGGTTCAAGCCGCCATGTTTTAGGGCACTTTCTGCCTGTGAAACAAACATCAATTTTTCTGGCCGCTGCTACAGCTGTTTTGGATCAAAGAAAACTTTGATTATTTGTCTATCTACACCTTCCAAATTGATTAATGCATGCACATGTCTTCTGGAAGTAAAATCACACCGGACACATTGCAGGTTTGAAAGAACTCCAGAGTGGCCTTTATTGCAGGGGGTGCAATTCCCTTTTAAAGCAGAAAAACGTCATGTACAGAATCACAATTAGCATACAGTATCATTTATCCATTGGTTAACAGTCTAAGGGGTCTTTGTCTAAACCCACCCTACTGGACGTGACCCCAGCATCATCACATGACATTTCTTTGTATCCCAGCTCCATTTTACTACATGTGGCATGTTTCTATAGAGCTTTTAGTTGCACAAAGGAAGTGGGGGAGGAGTTAATAAAAGAAGCTGTTACACGAGGTTTGCTCAGATGGGAAGGGGGGGGGGAGGTAGCAGCTTAGGAGACAGCTGCTGCCCCGGCTAAAGAGGAATTTGCAGAGCAAACAGTTACTGAGTGCACAGAGGGGGGAAGGGAAGCTTTTACTCTAGAAACCAGTTTTTTTATACAGTGAACACAGAATAAATAGACATTAATAAATAGCCATTTTGGTTTAATTCTTCTGTCCATAACAGTCCCCCCTTAAAATGGCTATTTTATTAATAACTACTCTCTCTAACTCTAATACTGTCCCTATAGAAAAATAACAAAAGGCTATCTTGCACATCTGTCTGAACAGGCCTCGAACGCTTCACTGTGCGGGTTACCCATAGCAGCTTGTCCACTACTTCTTCCGCGACAGACTTCTGCTCGTAGAGACAGACGCTATCCCTGAATGTCCTTAAGAGGAAGTAGCTGTTGATTTAGTGCGGTGCGACTGTAAGGGTGTATGTGGTGTATCACGGTCTATGTCATCAATCTCTTGGTGAAGGAAGGTCGGGGTGGTCTGGTCGATTGTCTGATCAACTGTCTTTTGTAGGCATTTCTTAAGACAAGGTAACTCACAACAAACAAGAAGAGCGAGGATGATTATCGTTATTAAAATGGAAACACCTATTTGGGCTAGAGCCCCTTGCCATCCAGACATCCATCCAAACCATCTTTCCCATGGATCTGTGGCCCCAGTATTCCTTTTCAGTTCATTGGATAAACTTTTTTTTATTTTTCTATTGGCAACGTTACCTTACCATTAGGGCCTGTATTATCTGGGATATAGGTACAGCATGTCACGGTGTCTGGGAGTATTTTTACATACTCTCCTTTTTCCTGCCAAAATCATCTATAAGGCCATTCTATTCTGGAAGGTCATCTGAGAGGTAGCTTGTAACCGCCCTATCCCACCATATATCCCATAACCAGTATAGTTCCCTGGATGCCCTCGTCTGGGTTAATATTTTTAGTAATGATTGGGTATTCATTTTCCATGACTCGCATGCTGACCGCTTAGGTTTACATATAGTGTAGAGACCCAAAAAGCCTACCTCATATCCGGAGGAAGGTTCAGGGATACAGTACCTGGGTGAGGCCTCGCTCCTCCGCAGACATAGCAGTAGACTTGTTATGTGTAGTAGCATTGTATTTCATCCATTCAAGTCACAAGTTAGTGTCAGAGAAATCTGTCTCTACAGTCATAGTATCCTCAAATATGGGATGACTATCATGTCTTTTAAAGTCCTAATGTATGGCTTGAGGGGATTAACAGTCATGTACGTGGCACTTACCCATTCAGGTGAGTCCTACATGTCCCATAAGTAAAAGGTCTCCTGTTTATTATATGAACCTCCTCCCTTCCAATTCAGATTTTATTAGCTGTAATGCTTGGGAGAATAGATTCAAACTTAGTTTATTACCTTAAAATCATTTGGTACCCCCCTTGACACCCCTATGGCATTAATATATATGTGTGGGTAACACCGCCCTTTATAGGAGTGTTCCTTTTTGTCCTGGAGCATGAATGTGGTATGTCAAGAGTACCTTGGTGATTGTCATGTATTATGTGTATGGACATAATATTGGCTAGGGCACATTTACTTATTCTTAATCTTATAAATCTTGTCTCATGCTACCCTAATACTAGCAGACTCAGATCATTTAAAAATTCAATATTAATATCACCACAAACTCAAGATAAGCAGATCATTCTGAAGAAGCTTCGACTGTGCGTAGGCACCTCAGGCGTGAGGGCTGCAGAGTAAGGAGTACGTCTGTTTCTCTTTAGTTTCACGAGGTCCCCTTTTAGGGTTTTCGGCTTTCCATCGATGACAGGTGGTCAGGCATTATTATGGCCATCAAAACACCCACTTGTTGATATTTTCTTCAGCAAGTATCTTTGCTCTTTAAGAATGGAGTTTCAAAAATTGTCAAGATCAACAAATTCTACTTCCCATGAAGCAGAGGCAGGCTTTATTCTGGAATGATGAATCCACGGGGTGATCCCTGTAACTTTCAAGGTGCACTACTCAGCATGTGGTCTTGGTTATCACTTTGGTGGCTGGGTAGGCCTCTGGCCATCCTGAAAACATGTCTACTATAACTAATGCATATTTGAACCAGCCACTCTTTGACATTCTGGGTGTAGTCAACTTGACTCCTCTGGAAGAGATACTGAAGTTTGGCTAGATGCTTGGGGCTTTCCTCCATTCTTCCTGAGTTGCCCTTGGCACAAATGGCACAAGATCTACAGTAACTGTTGGTCAGAGAGGCAATTCCTAGTACTTCAGAGTATTTGCTGATCAAAAGAGTTCATGAGGGTTCTGGACAGATATGATGCTCCGTAGGCCCACTGGACCACTGCTGAGTATATGTTCTGGGGTAAGCAGAACTTTAAATTGTTGGGGTACAGCCCGTCTGCAAGGGTTGCCCTTTTCTGTTTCCAGCTTGTGTTTCTTCAGGGTCAGTAGCTGCTTGTGTTTCCTTCAGGAGCTTGAGGTCTGTGGGTAGGATCTTACATGGTGAATATGGGAGTTTCTTCAGCAGACACTCTTCTGTCCACTTCCCTTAGTGCACTTACAACTTATTGGACAGCTTGGCCAGCCAAATCGTTGCCACATGCTTCCTCTGAGTTCAATCTTCCGTGAGCCTTTATCTTCAGTACGGCCACTTCTTCAGGAAGGTGTAGGGCATCCATCAGCTCTTTTTAGCCGTGCTGTACTTAACTGGTGTGCCAGTTGCTGTAAGAAATCTTCTTAGTTCCAGATTCATTCCGGAGTCATGTGCCACACCTAGTGCATACCTTGTTGCAGAGTAGATATTGGCGTGTCTTCCTTCAGAGGTCTTGCATGCTGTGGTGAGAGCCTATAGCTCAGCTTCTTGTGCAGACTTTGTTGAGGTGAGATACTTGGTCCACTGTAGTGGCAGCAAATCTGGAACAGATCTGTTATGGTGAGTTGCATCTCCACCAACAGGAAGATGTAATGAGGAAGAAGGCTGAAAATAATAGAGTCAGTGTCATCTCATTCCCCCCCCTGGGAAGTGGTAGAAGAGTGGCCAGGTAATAGAGTGTCATCTCTGCATGGTGACAGTGTCCAGCACAGGATTAGTCTATTACAGGGAGAAGTGGGATATTGCAGAGAGAGTCTCAGGGAACCAAGGCACCATTTGACACCAGAGCCTTAACCTGTTAGGGAATAGCATGAGCTTGGACAGGCTTCGGGGCGGAGGATAGAGAGGGGGTAGTATGGCTTAAGGGACAGGCTGGCCCCTGGGAGCAACTTCACAGGAACTTGGAGTGGGGAAAACATTGAGGTGTGCAAAATCTTCAGGGCCTGTATAATTCAGGTAAGGGTATTGGGGAAACTAGCTAGGACCCTTGCCTCCTGGTCAGGTTTCACTATGTGGAGCAGAAGAAATAATAAGCAGAGGGCTGTTTTGTCAGCAGCAGAGATTGGTTCAGACATATGAATTTGGCCATCAGGCAGAAAGGTGTTAGAGGCCTGCAAATGGGGGAAGGACATCTGCACCTAGCAGATTGATTGGACAGGTAGAGGTAACTACAAAGCAAGACTTAGTTAACAGGCTACTCCAAGGAGAGCCATCTACATGTATGCAGGAGAGAACAATATTAGACAGGAATGAGGAGTCAGGCAGGCCTTGCATGCTACAAATAGATTCCATGTGGCCTGCTATACAAGGCCACATATAGCCGATGGGTACGGGCCTTATTATGTACTGAAATCTAAATCAGAGGAAAATTTGGGACAACCTGAAGTGATACTTTCCACAGATGCTAACTCATCGTGGAGGACATTGGTAATACAGGTAGCCTAATCAGCCAATTTATCTTAAGCTTAAACAAGTCACTCCTTGAAGTGGAATGGGTCATTAGGATTCGGGCAATTCTACAGTAAAAGGACATAGTAAGAGTGGAAGTGATGTTACGTTAGGAGTAGGCGTGACTGTGGATAGTAGTAAACCTGCCTCATCCATTCTCATATACTATTCCTTTGTCTTCTGTATATCCAAAACACGTGTATGTCCAGTATACAATATACAGTAATCCATTTTGGTCATGATATTAAAATCTCATTCTCATGAATTAAATCAAAGATTTTAATTCAACCCCAGAAGTAACAAGGTTTTCCTTCCGTAAAAAGGAATGGAGTTTACTGTATAATTGCATACACACAAAATAACATACATAAAAACAATGAAAAAAAAAAAAAAAAAAAAAAACCAGTACAGACTAACAACGTAGTCAAACAAACAAACACACATAGATCACTATTCTTGTGCTGGTTTTTAACTCTGGAATCAAATATCTACAAGATCTTAAATAATGTTGGTTATTGCACCAAACACAAATAACTGTAGTAGGTAAGTAGTTATAGTCCTAAAGGAAAAAAAAAAAAAGGAGGGGGTCGAATCTGCACTCCTCTCTCTGCCTTATCACAAGTTAGTGTAACCCCTTCATTTCTGGATATCTAAGAATAAAACCAACTTCCATCAAAGTACTTTTTTTTCTCTAGCAATTACAATTCATTACTTAACTGAGCTTCAGGGAAATTAGAATCAGTCCCTGTGATTACATAAAGTTCTTAAGTAGAATATTTGTCCAGCACACACATTCCTCAATGAGGCTCACAAGCATATCACCCATTTAACTATATGAGTGCTGTACAGAAACATAAAGAATACAAAATAACAGGAAATAACTCTACATTCATTGCAAACAAAAACACAAGGAGTTACATTACATAAATAAGTAAGGACACAAACATAAATCAAGGATACATCAAGCTACACATACACTTGCAATCATATCACTAACAAAGGAATTCCAACTGGACAAACCTCACTCAGAGGAAGGAGCGAGTCAAAGGAAAACTCCCTAAGCACAGCTCTCCTTAAGACAAAAGATAGAATAGGAGAACTACAAGACACATATAGAATATAAAACAAGTAACATATACAGACAAGACAAAAGCACAAAATACAAATGTAATTACATCACAAATAGCATAGAAACACGCAAACACACATACAACAACTTAACTCTGTGTTCGTTGTTTTTATAATTTCAACAAACTAAAACTAATTACGCCAGTTTTGTATTTCCCAAAACCAAACTTAAAATAAAAACCAACAAAAGAAACGCCAGGATTTAATATTAAAATATTAATATAATCCGGCCAAAAACGCCAGGGTTGTCTTATGAACCCTGAACTTAAAATAAAAACAACGCCAGGATTTAAAATGAATATAATCCGGCCACAAACGCCAGGGTTGTCTTATGAACCCTGAACTTAAAATAAAAACAACGCCAGGATTTAAAATGAATATAATCCGGCCACAAACGCCAGGGTTGTCTTATGAACCCCCTGATCTCAAAATAAAAACAACGCCAGGATTTACAATTAATATAATCCGGCCACAAACGCCAGGGTTGTCTTATGAACCCGACCTCAAATAATCAAAAGAAGTAAAAACAGATTCTCAAACAGACACTTTCACATATAAAACTCACACTCAGGATTTAGGCTGTAGATAGACAATTATGACAGATTGTTCTATATAAAAGGGGACATTATTGGGCATATTAAATACCTGTCTGAAGATGTTATCCACAGGAAGCAGAAGTGAAGGCATGGAGAACAAACGGAGTCCAAAGAAAGGAAAATATAGGTAAGTAATTTACCATATGCAGAGCTGATCAGACTCAGTTTCCAATCTCTGGGAATCCTTTGTTCTCCTGTCTTTGGAATTTATACGGCTTCAAATGGAGAACAATAACCCTTTCAGTCCCTGTTCGGGCGCCAAATGTTTTGGATCAAAGAAAACTTTGATTATTTGTCTATCTACACCTTCCAAATTGATTAATGCATGCACATGTCTTCTGGAAGTAAAATCACACCGGACACATTGCAGGTTTGAAAGAACTCCAGAGTGGCCTTTATTGCAGGGGGTGCAATTCCCTTTTAAAGCAGAAAAACGTCATGTACAGAATCACAATTAGCATACAGTATCATTTATCCATTGGTTAACAGTCTAAGGGGTCTTTGTCTAAACCCACCCTACTGGGCGTGACCCCAGCATCATCACATGACATTTCCTTGTATCCCAGCTCCATTTTACTACATGTGGCATGTTTCTATAGAGCTTTTAGTTGCACAAAGGAAGTGGGGGAGGAGTTAATAAAAGAAGCTGTTACACGAGGTTTGCTCAGATGGGAAGGGGGGGGGGGGAGGTAGCAGCTTAGGAGACAGCTGCTGCCCCGGCTAAAGAGGAATTTGCAGAGCAAACAGTTACTGAGTGCACAGAGGGGGGAAGGGAAGCTTTTACTCTAGAAACCAGTTTTTTTACACAGTGAACACAGAATAAATAGACATTAATAAATAGCCATTTTGGTTTAATTCTTCTGTCCATAACACAGCAGCGGCTTCAACAATACCAAATTTTTCAGGCATGTGTACATGCCTAATTTTTAGGCCCACTGGTGCAGCACTGTGGCTTCAAAAACCAAACCAAAAAAAAATCCTCCAAGATGGCACCAATATACCAGTGGTCTAAGCATCTTCCCACCTTGGCCTAAAAAGGGGAGGTGATTCAACAATTAAAAATCTCTGCCATTTACACGTCCACTGATAGGAGACGCGGAAGGTATTAAACTGATATGAACAATACTAAACTCACCACTCCTATCTGGTGGCACATTAGCTTGCCCGCGCAGTGCCCCAAATTTCAAGTAAGAGGACCGACCAAGCATCTTCTTCCATCTCCCTGTTACATAAATCAATGCCATATCCATAGAAATTGTAGAGAATATCAAGGATAGTTTTACAGGGCCAAATCATGTCGCCTGTTGAAAGAGGTGACCTTGCTCGGGTCCCAGGTGTGCGGTTCCTAAAATGGCTGCCATATACACGTCCACTGATAGGAGACGCGGAAGGTATTAAACTGATATGAACATTTACTAAACTCACCACTCCGAGTGCTGTTATTTATTTAATTTTTTTGTGGTGAGGCTTTACAGGACAGAGTGCTTCTCCACGGGACATGTTAAATCACAGGCAGCTGGCTCATCAAGGAACCAGAGCAGCTTGAACGAGGTGACCTTGCTCGGGTCCCAGGTGTGCGGTTCCTAAAATGGCTGCCATATACACGTCCACTGATAGGAGACGCGGAAGGTATTAAACTGATATGAACAATACTCCACTCCTATCAGTAGGTCCGTCCCATTGTGATTTATGCCCCCCACCCACCGCGCAGGGATGGGGGCTGGGGGGGAGGAAAGTAGGCCCCCCCATTGTGATTTATGGCCCCCACCCACCGCGCAGGGGTGGGGGCCAAGGGGGGAAGGACAGTAGGTCCCCCCATTGTGATTTATGGCCCCCACCCACCGCGCAGGGGTTGGGGAGGACAGTAGCTCCCCCCAGTGTGTATCATGGGCTTTGAGGACAGGTGTCAATCCATACCTGCCAAGTGAACCTATGTAGGGGTAACAGTCCCTATTCTGCTCTGTGTCAGTGTGTATCATGGTCTCTGTGGACGGGGAACAGTCTCTATTCTGCTCTGTGTCAATGTGTATCATGGTCTCTGTGGACGGGGAACAGTCTCTATTCTGCTCTGTGTCAGTGTGTATCATGGTCTCTGTGGACAGGGAACAGTCTCTATTCTGCTCTGTGTCAGTGTGTATCAGGTGTTTTGAGGACAGGTGTCAATCCATATCTGCCAAGTGACCCTATGTAGGGGTAACAGTCCCTATTCTGCTCTGTGTCAGTGTGTATCATGGTCTCTGTGGACGGTGAACAGTCTCTATTCTGCTCTGTGTCAGTGTGTATCATGGTCTCTGTGGACAGGGAACAGTCTCTATTCTGCTCTGTGTCAGTGTGTATCAGGGGTTTTGAGGACAGGTGTCAATCCATATCTGCCAAGTGACCCTATGTAGGGGTAACAGTCCCTATTCTGCTCTGTGTCAGTGTGTATCATGGTTTCTGTGGACCGTGAACAGTCTCTATTCTGCTCTGTGTCAGTGTGTATCAGGGGTTTTGAGGACAGGTGTCAATCCATATCTGCCAAGTGACCCTATGTAGGGGTAACAGTCCCTATTCTGCTCTGTGTCAGTGTGTATCATGGTCTCTGTGGACGGTGAACAGTCTCTATTCTGCTCTGTGTCAGTGTATATCATGGTCTCTGTGGACGGTGAACAGTCTCTATTCTGCTCTATGTCAGTGTGTATCATGGTCTCTGTGGACAGGGAACAGTCTCTATTCTGCTCTGTGTCAGTGTGTATCAGGGGTTTTGAGGACAGGTGTCAATCCATATCTGCCAAGTGACCCTATGTAGGGGTAACAGTCCCTATTCTGCTCTGTGTCAGTGTGTATAATGTTCTCTGTGGACGGTGAACAGTCTCTATTCTGCTCTGTGTCAGTGTGTATCAGGGGTTTTGAGGACAGGTGTCAATCCATATCTGCCAAGTGACCCTATGTAGGGGGAACAGTCCCTATTCTGCTCTGTGTCAGTGTGTATCAGGAGTTTTGAGGACAGGTGTCAATCCATATCTGCCAAGTGACCCTATGTAGGGGTAACAGTCCCTATTCTGCTCTGTGTCAGTGTGTATCATGGTCTCTGTGGACGGTGAACAGTCTCTATTCTGCTCTGTGTCAGTGTGTATCAGGGGTTTTGAGGACAGGTGTCAATCCATATCTGCCAAGTGACCCTATGTAGGGGTAACAGTCCCTATTCTGCTCTGTGTCAGTGTGTATCAGGGGTTTTGAGGACAGGTGTCAATCCATATCTGCCAAGTGACCCTATGTAGGGGGAACAGTCCCTATTCTGCTCTGTGTCAGTGTGTATCAGGGGTTTTGAGGACAGGTGTCAATCCATATCTGCCAAGTGACCCTATGTAGGGGGAACAGTCCCTATTCTGCTCTGTGTCAGTGTGTATCAGGGGTTTTGAGGACAGGTGTCAATCCATATCTGCCAAGTGACCCTATGTAGGAGGAACAGTCCCTATTCTGCTCTGTGTCAGTGTGTATCAGGGGTTTTGAGGACAGGTGTCAATCCATATCTGCCAAGTGACCCTATGTAGGGGGAACAGTCCCTATTCTGCTCTGTGTCAGTGTGTATCAGGGATCATTAGGATAGGTGTCAATCCATATCTGCCAAGTGACCCTATGTAGGGGGAACAGTCCCTATTCTGCTCTGTGTCAGTGTGTATCAGGGATTTGACTATCTTTATTCAGATTGAAAAATTACAATTCCAGGAAAAATTTAACAAACATTTACAAGAACATGTTATGCACATCATAGAAACAACGTAAACCTCTTTAAAGCCACAAACTTAAGACAAAAAATACGTACACACAATGTGTAAGGGTTTGAAAGAATATTCTGAATCCTTACACGTTTACTTTATCGTTTGTTTGATTTTTGTGAACCATATATAAACTACAAGCAGCGTGAAAACTATAAAAACTCAAGTGGCCATGCTGATCAAATTAAATAGTATGCTTTACACAGCGTATAAGGGTGATGTCACAGCACAACGGGAATGTAACAGGTGAAGAGGTGAAAGTCATCCTCCCCCTCCCACGACCCCGCCATATCTGCCAAGTGACCCTATGTAGGGGTAACAGTCTCTATTCTGCTCTGTGTCAGTGTGTATCATGGTCTCTGAGGACGGGGAACAGTCTCTATTCTGCTCTGTGTCAGTGTGTATCAGGGCAGGGCTTTGAGGACAAGTGTCAATGTTAGGTGATTTCTGCCCTTTATGGATTAAAAGCAGACTCTGCATCAACTGTGCAATTTTCCATGGGAGTTTTGCCATGAATCCCCCTCCGGCATGCCACAGTCCAGGTGTTAGTCCCCTTGAAACAACTTTTCCATCACTTTTGTGGCCAGAAAGAGTCCCTGTTGGTTTTAAAATTCGCCTGCCCATTGAAGTCAACATTTGCGGAAGTTCGCGTTCGCCGTTCGCGAACCGAAAATTTCGGGTTCTCGACAACACTAGTTAAAAACTCTTACTTGAAGTAGTGGGTTTGCCAGCAATAAACCCACAACTAGATAAGCAGGAATTTACACACAGAAAATGATACAGCTTAGACACTTCCTGGTTCCGGACACGTGACCGCTGGGACCGCCTCTCTCTGATGTCACACGTGGCGCATTTTGCCCGCCTCCTGGGCTTCTTCTGACGTCAGCCCAGGAGGCGGGTGAAATCGGGCGAAATCATTTTTTGTGTGTAAATTCCTGCTTATTTAATTGTGCCTGGGATTATGCATGTGTTTTGTATTGAAAAAGAGAAAATCCTTCCTTCTGAGAAAAAACAACCCATAAGTACCTTTTATTCACCAACACTTAATGAAGGTTATCAAGATAAACAAAGGAAATCACTTTCATTGGTGGAATAGACAAGCAAGGTCTTCCTGAACTTTCCGGCTTATTTGAGGAAGATACCTCTACCACGAGCTCTAAATCCCAAACAATTACTGAAATTTTATTACAACACTTCTAAACTAATTATATGTTAAAATCAAGAAAGATATAGAGCTTAATTCAGGAGATTTAATATCTGAAATAGTTTCTTTAGCAGAAAACCTCAATGTCCAAGCAAACACTTTAACCTTAATGCAAGAAGAAAATAAATTACTCCAAGAGTCCCATCTAAAAATAGAATCCAAAATTAAAAGCTTGGAAGATAAAATAAATGATATGGAAGATGCAAGAATATTTGCCTTAGAGGAATTTCAGAAGCAGTACAACAAAACCAACTCAATCATTTTCTTAAGAATTTTTGTTGGAGAATGTATTTCTACCCAGGAAATGGGAGAATACCCTTTTGAAAGAGCTCACAGAGATCTAAAACCTAAAGGCATTGGTCCATCCTTACCAAGGGACGTCATAGTTAGCTGAAGTGGTAGAGGTTAACACAGTAAAGGAGTTTAAGCATGAGTGGGATAGGCCTCAGGCTATCCTAACTATAAGATAAGGCCAGGGACTAATGAAAGTATTTAGAAAACTGGGCAGACAAGATGGGCCGAATGGTTCTTATCTGCCGTCACATCCTATGTTTCTATGTTTCTATGTTTCTATTATCTCAAAGAAATGATAATAAAAGCTTCAAAGAATAAATCAGTTGAAAATGGATAATAAAAGAACATCAAATTATTTGCTGATATGTCATATGCATCACGGCAAATCAGAAGAACATATGCAGAACAGATGCAAACTTTAAGGAATAAAAACATCAAATACAAATGGACTTTCCCTACAGCCCTTACGGCTACATTTTAAGATGCCTTATATATTTTTAAAGATCCGCAGGAACTGAAAAAAAAATCTTATTATGGGGTCTCTAGAAACGGATATGTTCTGTATCTCACGCAATTTGGATTGACAAATTTTAAAAAAATGTTTTTGGGGTGTGTGTGTTCCACATATAGGTGGCAAACTAGTAAAAATTTAAAAAGATCATATTACGAGATGATGATATGGGTTATAATGAGAGAAGTCACATACCTAAGAAGTTAAGTTCACAGACAATATCGATTATTTTAACACTTAATAGATTCGTATTTCGTTCAGGGATGGGAGATGGGATGGGAGATGGGAGGGAGGGGAGCGACGGATTATCTTTAGACGGAAACATGGTGTCAGAGTACTGTGATGATCATTGTTCCTTCCTCTCTCCTCCCCCTCTATTTATTGTAAAAAAAATATGGGATATAACATATGGGAAGTCACAAATTTATGAAGTCAGTGTTTATGCTACAATAATGACCATTTCAAAATGTAATAGATTGGCACTTATTCACAAGGTGTAAATGAGTAAAGATGGGAAGGTAAAGGTGTTATAGGAGGGAGGAGACAGTTAAGGGAAATGGGAGATAGTTTGTATAAATATAAATGTAATGGCGCTGTTTTGGACAATTGATAGGGTTACATAGAGATTTTTTGGGATACTTATACATATTTCAATGGTGAGGAATTAGAATGAGATGGGGGATGGAGGGAGGGGAGGTGGGAAAGAGAGGAACGATGACTCATCTTTAGTTGGGAATAGGGGACATTCGTATTATGATGATCATTGTTCCTTCCTCCTTGTCTACTCTTCTACATTGATGCACTAACTTGCAGTCTAATTGTGGAAGTGAGTTTATTATGGTTTTTGAATAGTAAGAGAATTGAATTATGAACTGCTCTTAATCTGGTCGTGTGGACCCATTCGTTTCACTGGGCCCTTTAGTGTCCTGCGGTGGCCGCAGGTCTAAGCACAGACTCACGTGTAGTAGAGTCATTGTGCTTTGTTAGTAAAGTGTGACCTCTATCGGTGATTGTGACGGACCGCTGGCACTCCGCTCGAGTACCTCTGCCAATTGATGCTCCTAGTGCTTGCCGAGGACTCCGAGCACTCCAACTGACACCATCAGCACTGCGGACCCCACTTCCAGCGAAGCAGCTGCGCCGGGGTCTCGCCGTCTCTCACCCACCATGGCTCCACGACCAGGATCCAGCTCCCAGTGGGTGAACCTCTCCTAAATCCACAGAGCGTAGCAGGAACAAATCAAGCTCTTACAAGAGCTTACTCTGGGGAGTAAGTGCTTATGGCAATCCCTCTTACCCCTTCCCCCAAGCATGAGCCAAGACTTCAAGAAAGGTGCAAGTAGGTCTGGTTTATTGAGGGCTACCTGCCCGGTATTTATGCAAGTGTCCACCAGGTTGACACTCCCCTAGGGGACCTGATGGAACAATGGGACACATATGGGATATTAGCCAATCACAGACAATACAAACAAAATACTCCCACAGTGACATCACAATCCCTCCTCTCTATCCTGGAGATAATTGGGAAGTAATCAAATTATCTCCCAGGACAGAGGCAAGACTCCATTAACCACATGGTTACAAAAAGACATAAAATTACACAATGTTACTATTACTACATAAAACATATACATGCAACATATCTCCAGATAGCTTAGATCTGAGCGCACATTATTAACGAATGGTGCTCAGATCACATACATACAGTTCAATCGCCATTGAGCCAAAGTCTTTTCCATAGTCTTTCGTTACACGAATAGGCTCCATGACATAGCTATCTGGGCTAGCACTACTCACATACTGAAAGTGCCAAACGCCCCGGCAGAAATACACAAATAAACCTTTCTGCAGGGTAAAATACAGCTATCAGCACAGGGGCCATAGTCGGAAGGCAGGAGGCTAGCCAGTAGTCCCCTCAAGGAACAAGTGGCGAAGGGCACTTCGTCACAGTGATCCCATGAGGATTGGTCGATAGAAGGTTAAGTCGACTGAATGGATACTTGTATGTATGATGAAGGTCCTAGAGTGGGAGCGTGGGGGTGGGAATGGAGTTAGCCAGGCAGACAATTCTGAGTATACTCTATGTCTATTAACATAGTCTCTATAAATGTTAGGGGTCTGAATTCACCTCAAAAACTTGCATATTTATATGGAATATTGGAAGAAAATAATGTAGACATAGTCTTAATTTAAGAAACACACTGGCAAGAGTCTGCCTCTAGATTTTCTAAATATCCTTTAATTTTGGCTGCAAATATGGAAACTCAAAAAAAAAAGAGAGGGGTAGCTATTATTCTTTCAAAGAGGATTAAATTTGAACAAATTTTTGTAGAATATGATGAAAATGGGCATTATCTAATTTTAATAGCAAAAATTTATGATTTTCTTTACACATTTGTCAACCTGTATGCTCCAAATCAATCCCCCATAACATTTTTAAACAAACTTATGAATCGAATTGATGAATTGGTAGTAGACAGATTGATAATAGGAGGAGACTTCAACTGTATAATGGACTATAAATATGACAGGAATAACTCTAAAGATAAGGTAGAATTTCAGTCTTTAACTCCTTAGCGACCAAGGACGGTTCAGGACCGTCGTCGACATTTTTGCATTGCCGACCGATGACGGTACTGAACCGTCCTAACGGTGCAATGTACTTACCCGATCGCCGTTGTTCCCCTGGCGGCGATCGGCGGTGCTCCCGGTGTGGGGAGACTGCCTGCAGCCCAGACAGTCTCCCCATGGCGAGTTAGGACCCCTGGGGCCATGTGATCGCTCAACAGAGCGATCACATGGTCACAATAGGTGTCCATGTGTCTGCCTGCAGGGGGACTGTCTGTGCTGACAGGCAGTCTCCCTGCCAGTGTAAAATCATTAAAAAAAATTAAGTTAAAGTTAATAAAAAAAAATATTATATATGTGTCTATATATCATATATATATAATGTCATGCTAAGTGTATTTTTATATTAATATGTACATATATTAATATAAAAATACACTTATAATTAAATTACACACATATATATAATATATATAATAACTATATATATATTGTATATATATATATATATATATATATATATATATAATAAAATACAAATAATAAGTGAATTAAATTAAATTAAAAAAATTTAAAATAATAATAAACATTTAAAAAAAAATTATATATCTATATGAAATTTTATTCTCACTGTATTTTGATATTAAAATATATATATTTATATCAAAATACACTTAGAATGAAATTGTATATATATATATATCTATGTATATATAAATAAATAAAAATAATATGAAATATACATATGTCCATATACAAAATTACATAAATAATTATATAAATATACACGTAGACTTCAAATATATAAATATGCACATATATTTAAATTCTACGTGCATATTTATGTAATATTTTTACATAATTAAGTAATTTTATTAATTGCAAGTTGAGGGACCTGCCTGTCAACCCAGGCCGAAATTCCAGAGAATTTAATTTGCTAGCACTGTATTTTACCCTGTAACTTTCTATGACACACTCAAACCTGTCCATGGGGGCTACGGTTTTACTCGGGAGACTTCACTGAACACAAATATTAGTGATTCAAAACAGTAAAACCTATCACATGATATTGTCAGTGAAAGTGACTGACTTTTTCGCATTTTTCACACACAAACAGCACTTTTACTGATAATATAATTGTTGTGATATGTTTTCCTGTTTTGAAACACTAATATTTGTGTTCAAGAAAGTCTCCCGAGTATACCAGTACCCCCCATGTACAGATTTTATAGTGTTTTTGAAAGTTACAGGGTCAAATATATGGGTCAAATATTTTTACATTGAAAATGGCCAGGTTGGTTACGTTGCCTTTGAGAGCGTATGGTAGCCCAGGAATGAGAATTACCCCATGATGGCATACCATTTGCAAAAGAAGACAACCCAAGGTATTGCAAATGGGGTATGTCCAGTCGTTTATAGTAGCCACTTAGTCACAAACACTGGCCAAAATTAGCGTTCAATTTAGTTTTTTACTTTTTTCATACAGAAAACAAATATGAACGCTAACTTTGCCCAGTGTTTGCAACTAGGTGGCTACTAAAAAAGACTGGACATACCCTATATTGAATACCCTGGGTTGTCTACTTTAAAAAAAATATGTACATGTGGGGTGTTATTCAGAGACTTTTGACATATAATAGTGTTACAATGTCACTATTGATAAATTTAAAAAAAAATTATGTTTTGAAACCGCAATATCCTACTTGTATCTATAACCCTATAACTTGCAAAAAAAAAGCAAAAAAGCATGTAAACACTGGGTATTTTAAAGCTCAGGACAAAAATTTGAATCTATTTAGCATTTTTTTATTCGCTTTTGTAGATGAGTAAAGGATTTTTCAAGTAAAAGTCAAAAAATCATGTATTTTTTAAATTTTTCATCATATTTGTTTTTTTTTTTAAATTAAATTACATGAGATTATATAAATAATGGTATGTAAAGAAAGCCTTTTTTGTCCTGAAAAAAACAATATATAATGTATAGGAACAGTAAATGAGAGAGCAGAAAATTACAGCTAAACACAAACACCACAAAAGTGTAAAAAGAGGCCTGGACGCAAATGTACAACATCACAAAAACAGTCCAGTCCTTAAGGGGTTAAATACATCTAAAGTAATGCAAAATTTTCTGTTTAGAAACCAAATATATGATTGTTGGAGAGTGAGTAATCCAGAGGGGCGAGATTACACTTATTTTTCCCAAGTACATCAAAGATATTCTCATATTGATTATTTTTTGTTGACATTTAACTTATTGGATTGTGTGATAACTACTAAGATATGATCACTAACGTTGTCTGACCATGCTCCTATCTTTGTATCTATTAAAAACAATGTTGAATACACAGTGAGAAAGAACTGGAGACGTAATGAAAACTTACTATATAATAGTGAAAACATTCTGTCTCTCTCAACACCCATTCAAGATTTTCTGGATCAAACTGACAGGGGGGAGGTTTCTGATTTGACCTTGTGGGGTACCTTAAAATGTTATATAAGAGGTGTAATCATCAAAATAGGTACTCAAACAAAACAAAAGTGCAGAGAAACATTGAGTAACATGCATATTAACTTAGCTAAACTAGAAAGGCTCAATAAGGTCACCTTAGATCCCTCCACCATATCAGAGATGAAAAAAGTAAGAGAGGAAATAGTAGAACAGACACTTATAAAAAATAATAAAGCCATCCTAACTTTAAAACAAAGATGGTATTACACCGCTAACCGATCCAGCAAAATTCTAACAAATACATAAAAAAAATAAGAGAACTGTAGATATAATTAGAGATGTCGCGAACATTAAATTTTCCGTTCGCGAATGGCAAACGCGAATTTCCGCATATGTTCGCGAACCGGCCAACCGGGCGAACCGCCATAGACTTCAACAGGCAGGCAAATTTTTAAACCCACATGGACTCTTTCTGGCCACAATAGTGATGGAAACGTTGTTTCAAGGGGACTAACACCTGGACTGTGGCATGCCGGAGGGGGATCCATGGCAAAACTCCCATGGAAAATTGCATAGTTGATGCAGAGTCTGGTTTTAATCCATAAAGGGCATAAATCACCTAACATTCCTAAATTGTTTGGAATAACGCGCTTTAAAACATCAGGTATGATGTTGTATCGATCAGGAAGTGTAAGGGTTACGCCGCTTCACAGTGACAGACCAAACTCCCCGTTTAACGCACCGCAAACAACCGCAAACAGTCCATTTGCGCAACCGCAAACTCCCCATTTGCACAAGGTTGGATACCAAGCTAGCCATGTCCCGTTCCTTGTCCTCACTGATGTCATTGAAGGCTTTGCAGACCAGGTATCAGTGGTCAGATGGACCCTTGCCCCAACACTGTGTGCCAGACATGCTATTACTTCCTTTTGCACAATCGAGTACAGGTTGGGGATTGCCTTTTGTGCAAAGAAATTTCGGCCGGGTACCTTCCACTGTGGTGTCCCAATAGCTACAAATTTTTGGAATGCCTCAGACACCACCAGCTTGTATGGTAAAAGCTGGCGGGCTAAGAGTTGAGACAAGCCAGCTGTCAGATGCCGGGCAAGAGGGTGACTTTGTGACATTGGCTTCTTACGCTCAAACATGTCCTTGACAGACACCTGACTGTGGGCAGATGAGCAGGAACTGCTCAAGGTGAGAGACGGAGTGGCGGATGGTTGAGAGGGGGCAAGGAGGACAGCAGTGGTTGACGTGGCTGAAGATGCTGGACCAGGAGGAGGATGGCGGCTTTGAGTTTGTGTGCTGCTTGTACTCATGTGTTGATCCCATAGGTGTTTGTGATGTGCGATCATGTGCCTTCGCAAAGCAGTTGTACCTAGGTGGGTGTTGGACCTCCCACGACTCAGTTTCTTTTGGCATAGGTTGCAAATGGCATCGCTGTTGTCAGAGGCAGACACACAAAAAAAATTCCACACTGCTGAGCTCTGCAATGACGGCATTCCGGTGGTGGCAACAGCATGCGTTGATTTGCGTGCTGTCTGGCTGATCCCGGGTGCCGATGCATGCTGTCTGACTGTGCCACTAGCTCCTTGCGACGACCTCCCCCTGC
This sequence comes from Pelobates fuscus, assembly GCF_036172605.1. Classification (NCBI taxonomy): domain Eukaryota; kingdom Metazoa; phylum Chordata; class Amphibia; order Anura; family Pelobatidae; genus Pelobates; species Pelobates fuscus. Next base: position 269,866,005 of record NC_086317.1, on the reverse strand, counting down.
TTCCAACTCGTCTCCTCCTCCTCTCTGTCTCCCCATCTGTACTTTCCCCCTGTTCTTCTTCTCTTCTAGTGGGCACCCACGTGACATCCATGGATGCATCGTCATCATCAACCGCTTCACTTGTATCTGACAGCTCAGCAAAGGAAGCAGCAGTGGGTACAACATCATCATCATCACACCGTACATCCATGTGTGTAATGCTGCCTGACTGAGACATATCCCTGTTATCTACATCCTCTGGCAATAATGGTTGCGCATCACTCATTTCTTCCAAGTGATGTGTAAATAACTCCTCTGACAGATCAAGTGAAGCGGCTGTGGTGCTAGTGTTGGTGGTGGCGGCAGCCGGGCAATTGAGAGGTGCCCGAAGCTAAGCTGGAGGAGGATGGTGCGTCAAGGTTCCGAGCGGAAGCTGTAGAAGATTGGGTGTCCTGTGTTAGCCAGTCAACTATGTCCTCAGAACTTTTCGAGTTCAGGGTACGTGGCCTCTGAACACTGGGCATTATTCTAGGGCCAAAGGGAATCACAGCACCACGACCACGATGGCCCCTGCGGGGTGGCCTGCCTCTGTCTGTCATTTTTTTTAGTTTAGTGGTACTATGCGTGCAAGCTACTGTGACAACAGATATGAGTGGCACTGTGCACTGGCAGAAGTTGGCAGAGTAGACGCTGTAGGCCTGACACACACGCTAGCAGACAACTAACTGTTATTCAATCTATTACAGTCAAAAAAATTTTTTTTTTAAATGTACACTACTGTTACACCAGATATGAGTTGCACTGGTGTGACACTGTGCCCTGGCAGGCCCTAAAACACACACGTGTGAAGGAAACTGACTGCTATTATTTCACAGTCAAAAAAGTGTTTTGTTTTTTTTAAATGTACACTACTGTTACACCAGATATGAGTTGCACTGGTGTGACACTGTGCCCTGGCAGGCCCTGAAACGCACACTCGTGAAGGAAACTGACTGCTATTATATTACAGTTCAAAAAGTTTTTTTTTGTTAAATGCAAGCTATTGTGACACCAGTGAGTGAGTGGTGGCACTGGGCAAGTGGGCACAGTATACGCTGTGAGCCTGACACACACGCTGGCAGACAACTAACTGCTATTCAATCTATTACAGTCAATTTTTTTTTTTTTTTTTTAAATGTACACTACTGTTACACCAGATATGAGTTGCACTGGTGTGACACTGGGCCCTGGCAGGCCCTGAAACGCACACGTGTGAAGGAAACTGACTGCTATTATTTCACAGTCAAATTTATATATATTTTTTTTAATGTACACTACTGTTACACCAGATATGAGTTTCACTGGTGTGACACTGTGCCCTGGCAGGCCCTGAAACGGACACGTGTGAAGGAAACTAACTGCTATTATATTACAGTCAAATTTTTTTTTTTTAAATGCAAGCTATTGTGACACCAGATATGAGTGGTGGCACTGGGCAAGTGGGCACAGTATACGCTGTGAGCCTGACACACACGCTGGCAGGGAGGCAACTGCAATTAGATTACACAGGAAAAAAAAAAAAAGCAGACTGATGTTCTAGCCCTAAAAGGGCTTTTTGGGGTGCTGTCCTTACAGCAGAGATCAGATGAGTCCTTCAGGACTGTAGTGGACACTGAATACACTAGCCTAGCTATTCCCTATTAAATCAGCAGCAGCTACACTGGCCCTCCACTCACTAAGAATGCAGCTTCTGGGGGGCGGGGCCTAGCTGTCATGGAGGAAAGACGCACTTCTTGTGACCCAGCAATGTAGCTCCTACCTGACCGACCCGACATGCTTAATAGCAGTCAGCAACTTGACAGAGTCTTACTTACCTCCGCGTGGCAAGTGTGGCCTGGTGCTAACCGGGCGGGAGAGGCGGCCGATCTCCCGATCCTGGGATGCCCAGGAGCAGCTACTTCCCGGCAGGAGCTCCGTTACCCCCCCTCAGACCGGTGGGGGTTATCCCGGTGCACCCCTGAGAGGCTGTCTGGAGCTAATGGACGCACAGAGCAAAGCCACCCAGGCTGACATACTCATCTGCGACTCTCCCAATATGGCGGCAGCCGCGTGTCCTCCTGGTACCAGCAAAGCATGGCAGGATATTGAGTCTAAGCTGAACAGACTCTTTAATCAATTTTGGAAGCAAATAACAAGCAGGAAGCCCCAACAAGCTCCACCACAGCCCCAACAAGCTCCACCACAGCTAAGCGAAGTAGTCCCCATTAAAATCCACCAACGCAAAAGGCATCGAAGACGGGACCGGAGGCACAAACAGAAATGCAGAGCCTGCCCCAAGTCAAGCACTCGCCTCCACCTTAAGCCACCACAATCCCGCACCGGACGTGAAGCACCACCGGGACAGATCTGACCACCCGACAAAAAAAGCTTCCACCACCTCAAGCCGCGAACCCGGCACTCAGCCAGAGACTTGCCTTTGTTGTTCCAGGTATCAGGGATTCCCAGGGTCTGCACCTGGTGCCCAGAAGGGATCGGATGAGCACAAGCAGTAAACAGCAGCCTGCCAAGCATGTCCCACTATAGCCGATCCTCCACACCATGCCTTTGATCACATGAACTGCTCTCTGCACATTAACTAATCGTAAAGTAGCAAGCGTTTAAACATGTCATTATTTCACCTCCTAAAGAGTTTATTGCCGTAGTTCCTTACATGCTTTTACCTTAACCATTCATGTATTATGTTATTCACTAGTCTCATCTCATGGGGCGACTCACACTTGATTTATAACTAGTGGTGGAGCTGCTGATATAAATACACAGTTGATAACGTGCAAGCTACACCCTAAACATGACAGCCATGTTTCACAACAATGTACTGCTATATACTCATACCCTCAGTGCAACTAGCCATGTTATATGCACGTTCAGCCTAGCATGCTCAAATATAACACACTTCTGTCTAAAAAAAGAATGCAGCTTCCGAATGAATCTAAAATGGATGCTGTCCAGGAGGTTGGAGAGTCTGGGAGGGAGGGTCTGCTGCTGATTTGCTGGAATGTGTCTGCTGACTGTGAGGTACAGGGTCAAAGTTTACTCAATGATGATGAATAGGGGGCGGACCGAACATTGCATATGTTCGCCATCCGTGGCAAATGCGAACAAGCTATGTTCACCAGGTACTATTCGCCAGCGAACCGTTCGGGACATAATAAAAAAACTAGTGGTTAATGGAAAAAAGCTCCTAACTCCCAAGCAGATTTGTCAAGCATTTGGGGACTATTACAGATCCTTATACAATCTAGCTGATCATAGCTACTCTGATGTAGAAATATAAATTTTTTAAAAATAATCTTAAACTTCCTAAAAATTCTTCTCACAAATTAGACTTTTTAAATAAATCTATATCAATATTAGAAATTAAAAATTGTATCAATTCTCTGAAATCAAATAAGTCTCCTGGGCCAGATGGGTACTCCGCAGGTTTATTTCAGAAATTTGAAAAACTATTATCACCTTTATTATTAAGAACATATAGCCAATTCAACTCCAATAACATTATTCCATCTGAAATGTTACAATCTACAATTACTCCAATACCAAAAGTTAATAAATATCCTACTTCTATTACAAATTACTGGACAATATGCATTATTAATCTGGATATAAAAATATATTCTAAAATCTTAGCCGAGAGGTTGAAGGAAGTTCTTCCAGATTTAATCCACTTAGAATAATATGGGTTTATTAAGGGAAAAAGTACTAATATTAATACCAGAAAGGCGATAAATATAATTTACCATATGAATTTACAAGAGGAAGGCTCCATTATGATGGCCCTCGATGCTATAAAGGCCTTTGATCGGGTAAACTTGTGGTTTAGACACAGTACTGGGAGACTTCGGCATCAAGGGTACTTTTAGGAAGAATATTATGCTTTTGTACACAAAACCTACAGCTAGGATTTTGGGTTACATGCTTCTTTCAGAATGGTTTGAAATTAGAAATGGCACTCGGCAGGGTTGCCCTCTTGCCCCACTACTGTATATCCTGATGATGGAACCCTTAGCTAATTTGATTAGACATTAGATAAGGATATTAAGGGTATAACTATGGGAACATTATATTGTAAACTCACCTTGCGGATTATGTTCTATTAACTCCGAAAATGTCCATTCCTAAAGTACTGAGGAATATTGCAGTTTTTCTAATTTTAAACTAAATCTTAATAAGACCCAAATATTATTGAATAAAGTACCTATACTTGATTTTGAATATATCAAATCAAGATTTAAATTTGACTGGTAGTCTAGATATATTGATTATCTGGGGATTAAATTATGTATGGATCTCGATGAACTTATAAAAGAAAATTATCATTCTAAATTAGGGGATTTTAGAAATACTCTATCAAATTGGAAAGTGGTGGAATTGTCCCGGATGGGCAGGGCGTAAGTTATAAGATCTGACCTGCTTCCAAAAATCACGTACTTATTTAAAAATATACTACTTAGAATTGATAATACTGTACTTAAATAAATTCAATTGACAATTAATACATTCATTTGGCAGGATTAAAAAAAAAAAAAACAGAATAACTTCAAACTTTTTATACAGAGACTTCACAAGGGGAGGTTTATCCTTTCCAAATGTATTTTCTTTGTATAATAACCAGTATGGTTGGAGATTGAAAAACAAGACTTGGGAAGAGTGGAACCTTTCTTTTTACTTTGGCTAGGCATATATCCTAAGTGTAAAAGAAGCAGATTTACTTTTACTCAAAACCCAATAATCAGAGATATTTATAAAAATTTTTTATAAATTAAAGAGTAGAGTTTGGGTGTACGAAATTCTCTTTTTCTAAAAACGCCATTAGAAACCATAGAATTGGCCATAGGAGACATTAATATATTAAGTTGGAGAGAAAAGAATATTGAATGTTTAAATGATCTAGCACCTCATGGAACGCTGTTATCTTTTGATTCACTTCAGACCAGATTTGATCTTTTGCCTAGAGAAGTCTCTTTAGTTATCTTAGATTGAAAAACTTTATTATAAAAAAAATGATTGTAACAGATATCCCTTTGATCGATTTTCTACATAAACACTGCAAAAATAAGTTCACCTCTAGAGTTGCTAATGCCTTTACTCAATTGCAGCCACAAGAAAAAATTCCAGCTTGGATCAAATCGGAAAAGGAGATGAATGTTGAATTGAACTACGAGGAGTGGATAAAAGGCTCGTTACTAGTAAGAAAGAACATACATAGTATGAATTTAATAGAAACCTAGTATAAACTAGCACTGTGCTGGTATATAACTTCTGTTAGACTACACGAAATTGACCCTAATTTGTCACAAACGTGTTGGAGATGTGTAACTAACGATGGCTCCTTTCTACATATTTGGTGGGGATGCCCTGAACTAAAAAAATACCATCAAGTCTTTACAAAATATTTTAATATCCTTATTAGGGAGCAGATTTGAATGAGCTCCTCAGATGTTTCTTTTCAACATTCAGCTTCCGGGAAATCATATCCAGAACTGCTTAATTGTGCATTTATTCTTAGCAGTTAACATTTGCATAGCACGTAGATGGAAATCATGTGGTGGCTTAATATGGACAGAGATATTGCAACAAATAGACTACCAATATAGAATGGAAGCAGCATCTTTTCGAGAACATCTTCAATATTTAAAACACCTGAAGCTCTGGGCCCCTTTGAAACATTTTAGAGAGAATAATAACGGTTTAGTTTAGATGGGATGTTTGGTTTGCCTCCCCCCCCATCCTGGACCTAGAATGTTTGATGAATTCATATGAACACATATACATTTTTAAAGAAATGTTGAACGTACAAATATAAAGATATGTGAAGTAAAATTGCATAGTATCTGTACGGAAATCTTACATTTTGAAATATATATTTTACATATTTCACTTATAAAGACATGTTAAAGGAACACTATAGTCACCTTAATTACTTTAGCTAAATAAAGCAGTTTTAGTGTATAGATCATTCCCCTGCAATTTCACTGCTCAAGTCACTGCCATTTAGGAGTTAAATCACTTTGTTTCTGTTTATGCAGCCCTAGCCACACCTCCCCTGGCTATGATTGATAGAGCCTGCATGAAAAAAAACAACTGGTTTCACTTTCAAACAGATGTAATTTACCTTAAATTATTGTATCTCAATCTCTAAATTGAACTTTAATCACATACAGGAGGCTCTTGCAGGGTCTAGCAAGCTATTAACATAGTAGGGGATAAGAAAATCTTAATTAAACAGAACTTGCAATAAAGAAAGCCTAAATAGGGCTCTCTTTATAGGAAGTGTTTATGGAAGGCTGTGCAAGTCACATGCAGGGAGGTGTGACTAGGGTTCATAAACAAAGGGATTCAACTCCTAAATGGCAGAGGATTGAGCAGTGAGGCTGCAGGGGCATGTTCTATACACCAAAACTGCTTCATTAAGCTAAAGTTGTTCAGGTGACTATAGTGTGCCTTCAATGTATATTTATTTATCCTTTTCTGTAATTGAATGATTGTAATAGTATCTACTTTGAAAATAAAGAAAAAGAATGTATATATATATATATTGTTAAAAATAAAGCTTTGTAAGATTTAAAAAAATAACATGGAAAACACATATAAATCAATAAAAATGACATAATGTCTTATGGAAAAAAGATCATTTTCAAAGCTTGTTATAAATGGAAAAGAAGAAATGTTAATATACTTGGGACATCATGGTGAACCAATTGACTCTTTAGCATTATTATTGTGAAAGCCTGGTATAGGATCATAGTAGAAGCAAACAAGTCCTCTCTTTGTAAGTGACTGGGCTGAGATAAAATAGAACTGGTTTAGTTGTTTAATGATGCTGGACTTGATACAGTTGTGCCATTGTCACTTATCCATACTGCACTGTTATAAGATCAGCCTGATTTGTTCTTGTGTTATAAAGTCCAATTATAATATAGTTAATATGCATGCATACATATTAACATATAGTTGCATAAACATAATGATGATCAATCAAACCACTTTTCAACTTGTCATTATGAAATCAAATACAATGTTTCCCTGTGGAAAAAAACGAGGACAGTAGTTCAGCACACTTTTGTAACAATGACAGTAAATGGACATAACACTACATAACCTACAATTGATTATAGGACCTGCAGGCATTTTCATGACAGAATTTGCAAGAACTGGTTGACATTACATTGAATATGATGCACGGGCCTCAACTCATTAACCTTCTTTTGAAATCAGTTGTCTGGTAAAGTTGTTATATCACATTTATTATTTGATGAAACCTCTATAATGATCAGATGACTAGCAAGGTTATAACATCAGGGGAACAAGCAGATACAATGGTGTCACTCTATGTACATTAGCAGGTGCAAGCTGGACCTTACATATGCCAAGCTTTGTCAGCATGAAACCATTGTGAATGCTATTGAAAAATATTGCTTTCTATCCTGTGCAGGATGCCGTTTATAACGGCTCCCAGGTCCCCTTACATCACAGTTACCATTTCTATGATCTCTTATCCCCTATGTATCTCAAATTGTCCCTCTTGTATTTTTTTACTTCCATTCTTTTGTCTTGGTTATTCCTTGTTGATCCAGTAATCTCATTTTTTCTTTTGTGCCTTCTTGATATGGACCCTTTGCTTCTGCTGTCAGATTGGCAGATGGCCCACTAATGTGTTTTAATGAGGGACTATTTTCAGCATGTGGTGTTCTTCAGTATTGTCAAGGCCCCAAACTGATTACTATACCTAAAATTGGTTAAAACAAAATTTATACAGTAAAAAAATAATGCCCAGTAGGTGAAAAAGCAAAAGAATATGACATGAACTCAACTGAAAGGGCATGATCAGAGACTACATACAAATTTTAGGCCAAAATAACTAAGCAAATTTGCCTGATTTTGCTATTATGCCCTACATCTTTAAATTCCATTTGAATTCATGGCTGTTCTCACTTTTGTAAATAACTCTGTCTGTGTCATACAAACCCACCTTCTAATTAGACACATTCCCATCTATTTGCATTTCTTTACACGTGTGTCGGCAGCCACCATCACTGGGGACAGAGAGACACTTAACATAGGTTGCTGAATCGTTCTTATGTCTTACTTAGTGACTCTGTGGCCATTATAGATGCAGGGTGTGTATAACATAATTGTTTGTAGTTAAATGTTTTTTGTGCTCTCATGTCCTGCTGATGCTTGCTATCAACAAGGTGGCTGTGATAATTTGTTTTATACTTGATTTTATATTTTTACTATCTCCAAATAAAGTCAATTATTTTACACCACCTTGGAGACTCCAAACCTATCTTTGAAGCTTTTTTCATCCTGAGGAAGCACACAGCGATATCCTTGGTGGGGATTATACCACCTAAGCCATTTGGGATTGAGCAATACCTGTATTTGCTCTCTGTTTGTGAGTATATCTCATTTTTTTCTTTTTATCCTGTTTAACACATACAGTGAGCACTATAGTCTGTTTTTTTATTTCTTCTCCTATACACTGAGTACATCTGACTGCCCATCTGTGATACAACAACTAAAAGCCTAGGATCAACACCTAGTAACAAGCACAAGGATCCACCACAAAATCCACAAACAGGGATTGTTCCATCCATGCGTGAAAATCTGGAGCTGAACATAAGCTCCACAATATTGTAAGTGCATTTTGTTCTTTTATATTTTACCAGGATTTATCACATACTACACTATATTACGTTCTCTCTATTTACTTTATATACTACTTTGGATCTGAGAATAACTCTACAGGCACTGTCTCCCTGCACCCTTCTCTGCAAAAAATGGTTATGACTTGTCAGTATTGAGGCACATGAATGGAGTTACAAGCTGATGGTATCACTTACACAGGCAGGATTTCAAAGGAAAAAAATACAGCCATATGGTTGTTCGTTACAATTCTTAAATAATTTATAGAAGGTGGTTACATGCATGAAGGAGAATTATACCTCCTACTACACACTATAGGTTGGAGTTCACATCCTCATTTTTAAGTCTCCCAATATATATTTGATTTATTATTACAATAACCGGTGGACATTTTAAAAGCTATTTTGGAATGTGTTGTGTTTCTTTTTGTGAAAGGCAAATGTTGAACAAGCATCGACCAATGGCTGCCGAAATGTATGCAAAGTGCTGACCCTGGATCTCATTTTAACGGACACGTGTCTACTCATTGTTTTAAACAAATTCAATTGGAAAGTGGCTGCAATCCACATAACATATATGGGTGCTATCTTAAAGAGGCATCCCTTAATGCCAAACAACATAGTACCATATGCAAAAAGATGTACACCTTAGTTAATAACTCAAATCTCTTTATTATACAAACAGAGTAAATAAAATAAAAATGCAAAATAAACACTGTTACAAGACTATAACAACCAGTGACACATATTGCTTACTAGTTTACAACTGTACAAGTTCACATTCATTTCGTGGATATTATTACCTTTGTTTGGTTTTGCACGAACTGGATGGTAGTAGTGTCTATGTTCGGGTTATGTTATTTACTCTCTGGATTTAGCCAAACCATTGGGCTGAATTTTGCCTACGGCAGTTTACTTGCATTTCGGCACTTAAGACATTCCCTTAATTGAAATGGTGCTTGAGTCTATTAACTATATGCGCACACACGCAAATTGTGGGTCATTGTGGGAATTTATTATATTTATTTTTATTGTCACATATTGCTTACTATTATTGTTTGGTTGTAAACATTGGTTGTAAACATTTTGTAAAGTATTTTGAGGGATGTTTACTGAGCAATGCTCAGCATGGTGATGTCATGCTCAGCCTCATTTGGTAATCACCCTGATGGCCATCAGCTGGAAGGAAGATTTTTTAAAACACCAATGGAGCATCGGTTAATGTGGTGATCCCTTGAGAAAGGCCGAAACATTGGGGTTTTGTTTTGTACATGTGTCCAGCCCTTTGAAGTATTATTCACGTGAGCTTTTATGACTGTTTGATTTAAAGCATATTGTATAGCCCCTCTCACTGGTTGTTATAGTCCTGTTACAGTGTTTATTTTGCATTTTTATTTGATTTACTCTGTTTGTATAATAAAGAGATTTGAGTTAACTTATCTTTTTCTACTCATTGTTTTGCCATTGACTGCACCTTTGCGAGTCAGTTGTCACGTTTTGTAGAAGATATTTTAAGTTAGTACATTCAAAGTTACCTTCTCATCCTTGTCCTAGTTTTGCATGTCCTTGTTTATATTTTTCCTAAAATATTATAATATACAAAATGTTTATTCTAATTAATTTCCATATTAATACATAATTGCTTGACAAATAATGTACACCATTTGCTATGGAATAGCTGGATCCTATATTTTGCATTATTATTCATTTTCTCTTATGAAAACTGTAATAAACCTTGTATTTTTTTTAAACAAAATCTTGTAATTAAATAAAAGAAGATAAAAGAACAGTGTCAGAATTCTGATAATTAATCCCAGCAGAGTAGGTCTAGGCATTCTCCTTTTCTCAAGTGGCTTAATTGACTGTAACGCAACTGTGCTTTTATTCTTTCCTGTATTTTATTCCTGATGGTGTTGGCTCTGTCTTCCTATGTGCACAGCAGATAGTATGATATTTCACATCTTGCTGTACTAAATTGATATAACCCTGAATATCAATATTTCTGTAAAAAATGCATCAAAACCTTTGACAATGCTTACTTTGTCAATGAAAACTAAACTTAGGAGGCGGAGCTTGCAAGCAACAGGGTCGGACGCCATCTCGGCCAGCTCCTCGCAACTAGCCCAAATCGGACCAAATATCACCATTATCCTTTCCCATCCAGTCATACAAACAGACTGACCTGCCTCACGAAGACAAACCGCACCCGCCAATGCCGTTCTTTCAGCCACCCAAGCAGACAAAGATAAAGCGTAAGTCTAGGGCCTACCACGCACCGCCAGCCTACGGCCTGGGAGCTATCCACAGAGGCCAGAGCAATCAAAACAACCTCTGCCGGAAACGCAGCAGCCCACACACCCAGAAGCCACAGGGGGGAGCGATGAGGTAAGGGCCACACATCCCTTAGCCCGGCCAAACTCCATCCCCAGAGCCCTATGACGGCACGGCCCCCACTACCAAGGATGATTTAAAGGCACTGCTGGCAGATATACACAAGGTCTGGGCTGCAGACCTCAAGCGGACATACAGACAGTCACAGGCCGAGTTACAAAGTCTGAAAAAGACTGACTTCAATTAAAGATACACTCACACAACTACAGGTCCAGTCTACCTTGTCGCTCAGGATGACAGCCTTTGAAGACAGACAACGCCACGACCACATTAAGATCAGAGGCGTCCCTGCTAATATCATGGCCGAAGAGCTACCACACTACTCTAGACGGCTCCTAGCGACTATATTACCATATCCAGTACCCAGGAAACTATCCATTGGAGGGGTTTACCGAATACAAAGCTCGCCCAAGGCAAAACCGGACCAGATAAGAGACGTCATACTCCGCTGCTCCTCATCTCAAGATAAGGCCCCAAGGGTAAAAGCCATTGTCCTTTGAGGGTGCATCCCTAACCTTCTACCAGGACCTTACACAAGCCACACTGCTATGGCGCAAATCTCTAGCTCCGATCACCTCCCAACTCAGAACCGCTGGGGTGGTGTACAGATGGGGCCCCCCTGGAACTCTGTTAGCTATGCATAATAGGGCTGTTCACATGCTAGAATCTGGGGCAGACATGGAGGGACAGACCGGGAGAACATCACAGGACAGGCCATCCAACTCCTGGGATCCCGCCATACAGCCACATTCACACCGAGTGCTACCACGTCCGGGCAATCGGAACCTTGGCAGGACTGATCATTAGATATCCTGATACAACCCAACATGGCGGTCGACACCTAACCAAGGCACTCACAGACGATGCAGATGCATCGCAGAGCCTTATTGTTTATAGTTTGTCTATCATTTATGTTCATGTTTCTATGTTGCACTAAGGCTAATCACTACAACCCAAAGTCTGGGTAAACGATATTGCGACCCGAGATCCCCCCCCAACTCCCCTGACACCCCTCTCAGTTGAGGGCAACCTAATTAGAGGCGCGCATGTACCTACCCTCTCACTTACCTCCCTTTAGCATAGGATGATGTATGCTAGCTCACCTTTGTAGGACTCATCAACCTATCTGAAGCTGACGCTCATTGGTTAATCCTGTACTTACACACTCTGGTATTAAGTTAATCCTTGTGTTCACTCAGTCACATGCTACATGTGATCTACACATAGAGAAGCATTTTACACTACACATCCAAACCCCTAAGCAACAAACAAACACTCTCCTTAGGATCACTTGATGACACCATCGCTAGGCTTACTCAGCCTGCTTTAACCTAAGCTGACAGAAAGCTTAAAATCCCTCTTCACCTGCCTAGACCTCCTCAGATAACATACTACTATATGCTCACAAAACCTAGGCATGCCTGTCTAGCATGTATTATCTACATATACAGAGCAAGTCTCCCTATGGAGATCCATTAATTCAGCTTGTTTGTACAATACACTAAATGTTAAAAATGTGCAAGTTCTAGGCATGCCATACTTGTGTTCCAATAATACCGCGCTTGTGAAAGCTGTTGTGGCTATACAAGCACTTCTGTAACCCTACGCACAACCAAAAGAAAATAGAAAAAGAAAACTATACTTAGAGTCACGTTTTTTTTTGCTCTCATTACTGCAGAGAATTTATGCTGTATTTATGTGGTATAAACAATGTGTGACATCGCAGCTCATGCGTAAATAATCTTTAATATTAAAGGACCACTCTAGGCACCCAGACCACTTCAGCTTAATGAAGTGGTCTGGGTGCCAGGTCCAGCTAGGGTTAACCCATTTTTTTTTAAACATAGCAGTTTCAGAGAAACTGCTATGTTTATTAATGGGTTAAGCCTTCCCCCAAATCCTCTAGTGGCTGTCTCATTGACAGCCGCTAGAGGCGCTTGCGTGATTCTCACTGTGAAAATCACAGTGAGAGCACGCAAGCGTCCATAGGAAAGCATTGTAAATGCTTTCCTATGCGACTGGCTGAATGCGCGCGCAGCTCTTGCCGCATGTGCACATTCAGCCGACAGGGCGGAAGGGAGGAGGTTTGGAAGCAGAGATCTCCCCGCCCAGCGCTGGAAAAAGGTAAGTTTTACCCCTTTTCCCCTTTCCAGAGCCGGGCGGGAGGGGGACCCTGAGGGTGGGGGCACCCTCAGGGCACTCTAGTGCCAGGAAAACGAGTATGTTTTCCTGGCACTAGAGTGGTCCTTTAACAACATGGGATTCGACCAATATATCTCAAAGTTTATATAATTCAGCTGATACATTGGTGAAATAAGCAATACATCCCTGCTGAATCAGTTCAGGAAGCACTTGTCCTATAAGGTCATTTTTCCTGTGTAGGTTTTTTTTAATCATACCAAGTGTTTGCTCAATGCAAATACATACATGAATGCTTATAGACTTGAGGTACACAAACTGTTTTAAAACGTAATATTTCCTTAATTGTGCTTATTAAGGGTTTCTTTTTTTATAGTGATATAACGTAGATGACTTATATTTTACAGATATTCAGATATATAATAATATGCAGGGGAAGCCTAGCAAATCTTGGCCTGATGGGAGCAATTAGAAATGAATAGTCATTTTTTGCACAAATAGTTTACAAATCTGTGTGTGGATGGTTCTAGTCTTGAACTGCAAGGCATGCATTAGCTTGAAAGATGGACGTTGCTCATTTTGGAAGGTAAAAACATAAAATGTCTGTGGAAACTACAGCTAAATGAATTACACATTATAACGGAGCATTGACAGAGATCTGTGGTAGCCTACTAGACACAGACTCTGTTTCCTATGACTCAGTTGCCACCGATGACAACCACTGTGTGCTTTGATTGTCATGAACACAGTCTCAACTCACCCAGCATTCACTTGTAAAGACCTTGAGGGACATCAGCCATATTCAATGCAGTCTGTCAGCCTGGTCAGCCTCAGACACTAAAGTCCACTGAGAAAACATACTAGCGGAGAAATCCCAGGCCTGGAAAACATTGAGATTGTGTCAGGGTCAGACTGGGAATAAAAAGCAGCCCAATAATGTGACGCAACAGCATAATGTGCAGATACAGAGGTGGAAAAGAAAACTTAAAATTGAAACCTAAAAACAATTACTCCAACGTAAAAGAAGGCACTCATATTGTTTGAAAATAAACAAACAAGCAAATTTATTTTAACTCCTTAAGGACAGCAGGCACAGAACGCCGTCGGGTGGTCGCGATCTTGGGGTCTGCCTGTCAGCTCTCAGGCAGGCCCCCTAATGCCTGCAAAAAAGTTTATAAAGTTATTAAAAGTTAATAAAAAGTTTAATAAAGTAAATAAAAGTACTTGGATCATATATATATATATATATATATATATATATATATATATATATATATACATATATATATATATAATCCAGGTACTTTTATATACACACATTCATACATCATTAATAAAAGTGCCTTTTAATATATATAATTTTATATATATATATATATATACATATATATATATATATATATATATATATAAATATTAAAATACACTTATAATGACGTTAATGATAAATATATATATATATATAAAAAAATAATAAATAAATTGAAAAAATATGAAAAAATATAAAAATACATTGAAAAAAATATATATATACCAGTTTTAATTTGTTCTAACTGTATTTTGATATTAATATACATATATATTATATTCAAAATACATTTAGAATGACATTATAAATACATTTATGTATCTATATATATATATCTATCTATATGTGTGTCCTGAGGAAAGTTCACAGCTGTGAACTGAAACGTTGACAATTTGGATTAAATGCCTATATCTTTCATGTTTAAGTCCTTGAGTGCTAGTTTTCTCCTTGGAGGTTATATTTATGTGCAGCTGAGCACCAGGCCAAAATTCAAAGGAGAGCTGGAGTGCAAAACTCTCATCGAACTGTATCTATATGTAGATATAGTTATATATAAACAAAAACATTTTTAAAAAATTATATATTTTTACATGTATAAACATATAAATATATATTTAAATTCTACAAATATATTTATATAATATTTTTACATAATCAAGTCATTTTATTAATTACAATCTGAGGGACCTGCCCGAAAACCCAGGCAGAAAGTCCAGAGAATTTGGCTCGTAAGCTCAATATTTAACCCTGTAGCTTTCTAGGACACCATAAAACCTGTACATGGGGGTTACTGTTCTACTTGGGAGACTTTTATGAATACAAATATTAGTATTTATAAACAGTAAAACATATCACAACAATGATATCGTCAGTAAAAATTCATTTTCTTGCATTTTTCACACACAAACGGTATTTTCACTAACAATATAATTGTTGTGATACATTTTACTATTTTGAAACACTAATATTTGTGTTCGGCCAAGTCTCCTGAGTGTAACAGTACTCCCCAGTGTAACAGTACTCCCGAGTCTCCCGAGTGTAACCAGTAACCATGTACAGGTTTTATGGTGTCATCTAAGCTAATACAATGCTTTCCAATAAGAAAGCATTGGGATGCTCTTATGAGTGCGTGGCAAAATGCTGCGCCAATCAACATCTCCTCATAGTGCACAGCACTGGACTTAGAAGCACCTCTAGTGGCCGTCTGAGTGATTGCCACTAGAGGTGTTTCTGGGCAGCAATGTAAACACTGCATTTTCTATGAAAAGGCAACATTTACAGTGCTCGGCCTGCAGGGACAGGCTATAGACACCAGATTCACTACATTAAACTGTAGTGATTCTGGTGACTATAGTGTCTCTTTAATAAGGTGTCTTTCTCTTTAATAAGGTGTCAATCAACTCTTCGGCATAGACTTCTGGGCGGAAGAACTAAGTTACCGGGAGAGCAGTTATAGGGGGGCAACACAAAAGGAGGCAAGAAATTTAAAAGGGAGGTTAAGAGAAACACAGGTGTAGATGCATTTTTTTGCACTGGCTGAATGCACCTTCACCTGTGTTTCGCTTAACTTCCCTTTTAAATTTCTTGCCCCCGTTTGTGTTTATTATCCCTTCTTTTGATCGCCTTGCCCACTTTAGTGTATATTATATTTAATTCTTCCCATTTGTGTGTCTTACATCCCTCTTGTGTGTCTCTTACAACCCTTCTTTGTGTATCTTTTAATAGGGATGTGCATGGGGAAAATTTTCGGTTCGGTTCGGCATTCCGAAATTCGGGACTTCGGCAATTCAGGACTTTGGGACTTTGTCACTTCGGTTCGGTACCACACGGAACTTCGGCACTTCGACAGTTCGGAACTTCGGCACTTCGACACTTCTGAACTTCGGCAACTTCGGAACTTCGGGACTTTGCACTTCTGGACTTATCTTGCAGCCACTTAGTAGATAACTCCCTAATTCCCACAGTAAAAATTACTTAGTATTAGTAAATTTTGCCGCTACTCGTCTATTAAACAGTGAGCAGCCTGTGTTAAAACAAAAACAAAATGGGGCCCCACTCCCGAGCCCCCACCCGTGCCGCGCAAGTGGGAGCTTTTAAACTAAAGGGGAGACCTATTTACCCCTTGGCCCCCCTCACCTGAGCGACGGGTGGGGGCCCTAAAACAGAAAAACTGGGGGGGGGACCAATTGTCCTCCCCCCGGCCCCCACCCCTGAGTGGTGGGTGGGGGCCCTAAAGTAAAATAATGGGGGGGACGTATTGTCCTCCCCCCCGTTCCCCACCCCTGAGCGGCGGGTGGGGTCCCTAAAGTAAAATAATGGGGGGACCTATTGTCCTCCTCCCCAGGCCCCCACCCCTGAGCAGCGGGTGGGGGCCCTAAAGTAAAATTATGGGGGGGACCTATTGTCCTCCCCCAGCCCCCATCCCCGAGCGGTGGGTGGGGGCCCTAAAGTAAAATAATGGGGGGGACCTATTGTCCTCCTCCCGGCCCTCACCCCTGAGCAGCGGGTGGGGGCCCTAAATTAGAATGGGGAGAACCTATTGTCCTCCCCGGGACACCACCCCTGAGTGGTGGGTGGGGGCCCTAAATACCAATAAGGGGGGACCTATTGTCCTCTCCCCTGGACCCCACCCCTGAGCGGTGGGTGGGGGCCCTAAATGCCAATAGGGGGGACCTTTTGTCCTCCCCCCTGGCCCCACCCTGAGCAGCGGGTGGGGGCCCTAAATAAAAATATAACCCCCAGGGTGACTAGGGATCTCCAAACCCCTAGTCACCCCCTCCCCCCAAAAATATTTAAACCCTACCTACCCCCCTCACCCTAAAAATAATGAGGGGGGACCATTAACTAGGTACCTGAAAAAAAAACTTTTTCTAACATCTTCTTTTTTTAGCCCCAAAAAATACCAAATAAAAATCCATAATAACCGTCGCACTTTGAAAAACAAACAAAAAACGTATAAAGCCTTGCCCCGCCCTGCAATTAGGCTCAGAACACTCTGGTTGGTTGGTTTAATCCATCCAATCAGAGTGCTCTGACAGGTAAATGATGAGACTGACAGGCCAGTCTCTACATTTACCTGTCACAGCACTCTGATTGGTTAGATTGAAATCCAGCCAATCAGAGAGTTATGAGTCAAATTACACAGCATGGGAAAATTAATAATCAATTTATTTAATTAGGGTTATATATATATATATATATATATATATATATATATTCAACCTTTTAACCTTTTTTATTTTTTGTTATATTCTAGTTTAGCCCATCTTATTGCCTTTATGCATGTATTATTGGCTTCCATATATCTTATATAGGTAGCCTCTGATTTGTCTGATTTAAATGCTTCTTTTTTTATTTTTAATTCACTTTCCCACTAAGCCACTTTGGTTTCAATTTGTTTCTTTGACATTTATTACACAATAGTTGTAACGGACTGCCTGGCACTCCGATTGAGTGCCTCCGCGAATCGATGCTCCTAGTACTCACCGAGGAATTCCAGCACTCCTCCAGACACCATAACCGCTGCAGCTTGGTTGGGGTCTCGCCGTCTCCTACCCACCCTGGACCTACGACAAGGCTCCAGGTTCCAGTGGGTTAACCTCTCTTCCTCCAGAGAGTCAAGCAGGAATAGCTCTTACAAGAGCTCAGAGAATCCAAGGAAGTATAGTGATTATAGCAATCCCTTGTAGTGATATAGCTGTCCCCTCCACACAAGAGACAAGACTCAAGTTGAGGGTGAAGAGAAACTCAATTTTAATGGAGGCACACTGGCCTTTTATGCAAGGTTCCCAACAAGGGTGACACCCAGGTGGACCTTGTTGGGCACCGGGACACAAAGTTAACAAACCAATAAAAACAGTGAGACACTCCCATACACAAACAATATGATTCCTCCTCTGTGCTTGGGAGATAATTGAATCAGGAACTGCACTAATCTAACCCAATTATCTCCAAGCACAGAAAAACATACAATTTTCTGAAACCCCCAAAAGTACCATAAAAACACATAAAACCCCATTGGTTCAGGAATTTCCTGGAAGTGATTGTTTTGACCGACCGTGCACATGGTCCCATGCCCAAAACAGTTCCAGGGAAATCAGTGCTAACATTAGGTCAAGTTCGGTAGTCTTTTACAGGTTTCCCTGCAGGGCCCATAGTCTGTGGTCAGGAGGCTGGCAAGCAGGCCCCTCCAAGTACAAGTGGCGAGGTTCAGGGCCATCTTTAATATTGATTGGGCCCTGGGCAAGCATTTGATATGGCCGCCTGACCCCACTCCCTGACATGCAATCACGCTCTCCACTTCCCAACGCAGTAGCGGAACCATATTCCCATGCTTGCAGAGTTGTGTTTAGCACTGAGCTGTGTTTGTGTGTTTGAATGGAAGCATGTTTTTGAATGGGTATGTTTGTGTAAATGTAGGGGTGTGTTTGTATGTGGTGTTGGTGTTTGAATGCAAGCATGCATCTATGTGTAGATTTTTTTTAAATGCTGGGGTGTGTTTATATATATTTTTGGTTTTTAACACAAAGATGTGTTTGTATGTATTGCTGACGTTTCAATGCAGGACTGTGTTTGTATGTAGTGTTGAAGGTTGAATGCAAGGGTGTACTTGTGTGTAGTGTTGGCGATTTGAATCAGTACTTGTGTGTAGTGTTGACGATTTGAATCATGAGATGAATGCACATGTACACATACACTACCACACACACACACTGTGATACACATTCACACACTGAACCACTCACACTAACACACATGCAGATACAGACTGACACAGATACACACATTAACACATACAGGCACACAGAGACACAACCTGACACAAATACAGCGACATATATACAAACACTGACACATATGGATACTCAGACACACTGATGCATATACTGACACACATGCAGATATACAGATGAAACACTGACTATATACACATGCACACACAGATTTACACACGCAGGTACACACACCAACAACATACAGATACACAAATACATACAATGATAACATACAGATACACACACTGACACACATACAGACACGCAGATACACAACCTGACACACATGCAGATACACACAGACCACATAGGGAAACATAGATATACTCAATACAGATACACAGATATACACACACAGATATGCATACTGACAACAGAGATACATACTGACAGACATACTGACACACTGACATAGTGACACACACTGACAGACATACTGATGCATACAGAAATAGTGACACACACACACAGACACCCTGAAAGACATACTCACACACATACACACACACACACATACTAAGACACACACAGACATACTGACACACACATACATACTGACACACATGCAAAGTATACATTTTTACATACTGACAGACATACTGACACACTGACATACTGACACACAAACTGATACGCACAGACAGACATACTGACACGCACAGAGACATACTGACACGCACAGGCATACTGACACACACACATACACCCTGACAGACACAGAGACACACACATAGTGACACACACACATAGTGACACACAGACAGTGACACACAGACATAGTGACACACACAGACACAGACACCCTGACAGACATACTCACACACATACACACATACTAAGACACACACAGACATACTGACACACACAGACAGACATACTAAGACACACACACACAAACCCCGACAGACATACTCACACACATACACACATACTAAGACACACACAGACATACTGACACGCACAGACATACTGACACACACAGAGACATACTGACACACACGTGCTCCCTGACAGACATACTGACACACACACACAGACATGGGGCAAATAAAAAATGTTTTGGCAGACAGAGGCCCTGTTTGCCCGACTTTAAAGACGGCCATGGCAAGGTTACTTTCGCCACAATAGTATACTGAGAAACATAGTTCTATTTTCTTGGATATTTCACGAGAAAGTGCAGTTTTGTGTGTAATGTGTTTATCAATGACTTTTACATTTTTACTTGCAGTCTAGATTATTGCTGAGACAGAGAAAAAAATTAATTAATGTAATAGTCACAGGTTTTCAATTTTTAAATATAATAATGAAGAAACGGAGCAATACACCATAGATTAAAAAAAAAAAAAATCATCAGAATGTTATTATAGCCCCGTGTTGTACAGGGACCAGAAAACTATATATTAAAAAGCTATGGTGATCTGAAAATAAATGCAGATCCATTGTCCCTGAATTCTCAATTGTAAGTAATTAATAAGAAGTACTTGTTATTCGATCTAATTTAAATTATACATAAGTCTGAATAGGAACAGCATATACAAGGGAATAATTAGACTTTCCAGTATACTGTGGAAAGAAAAATCACAGAGACATGGTACATGTAAATTTAAAATGTCCCCACTCCCACCTCACACATACACATGGAAATATAGTCTACAAAAGAAATAACTAGAATGAGATTATTACACTCAGAGACATAGAAAATGTTCAGGTACGGGGGACAGAGCCTATGGATGGTACTGATCGAAAGCCATATCTGACAGCTCCTGACATAGCTACTAAAAATCAACAAATGTCTTATCTTTTGCACACTATACAGCCTTCTCAGCTCTGAACTAGATTTCAGGCTTCAAGCTGCATTGATAGATGCCTTTCTTTCAGGCTCAGAAGCTTGGCAAATATAGACCAGAATCTGGGGCCTATCTCATGCTGGCCATCCCCGACTTGGAGACACTCTTTATCAGAGCCTGCATGAATGGAGCACCTGGTGCAGCTGAATTTCCTTCCTCTGCCTCCTTCAATACCCCAGCATTAAAAGGCAACACACATAAATCACAGCCTGGCTCCATTGCTGAACAACCCAATAAAGGGGCTCTACTGCAGTGGCAGTTACAGCCTAGGATGACCGCCACGGAAGCCGAGTCCTTATCGGCACTGCCTTGATCTCCAGTCCACTCACATGTGGTGGCTGAACCTCAGAGTGCTATGCTTCCATCCATTGCAGTTCAAGATGACACTGCTCCTGCTACTAAACAGGACTTACAACCCTTGTTGCTGGACATCCTGCAACAAGGTTTGTAAGTCCTGTTTAGTAGCAGATCTGGGAATACTCAAGGCAGATATGCAAATGTTAAGGACAGAGTGCGGGCGACAGAGGAAGATATAATTGATATTCAAAGCTCAACAGACATTCTTGGTGCAACTGTCTACACATCTTTTCAAGATTTGACAAGGGCCACACTTCAATGACGTAAGACCCTGGGCCAATTCACAACCTGTCTGTGCTCCGCTGGGGTGCCGTATAGATGAGGCATCTTGAGATCCCTTCTAAACAACCATAATGGGACAGTGCACAGAATTACTCTGGGGGCAGCAGTGCCTGCACTTCTCGTGACTTTGGGTCTCTCAGCACTAACCCCCAGAACCAATCTTGCAGGCAGCTGCTCAGGTCTGGGTCCCAGCCAACACAGTGCCTTTCATACCAAGGTCTGCAGTGACCCCCGGCCAAATATTTGCATTTAGATACTTTTTTTGTGCCTTTCTTTTTCATTTTTGTTCAATGTTGTACCTTGATCATACCTCTTGTAACCATGTTATACATAACACAAATCTGTTAAAGGAACACTATAGAGTCACGAACACAAACATGTATTCCTGACCTTATAGTGCAAAACCCACAATTTAGGTGGCTTGCCCCCCTTTAGCCCCCTTAAAAGGTAATAAAACTCACCTTATTTCCAGCGCCGCACTGGTCTGCCGTTGCAGGCCCCGCCTCCTTGGGGACATTCTCAGAATAGCAGATTTGTAGCCAATCCAATGCTTTCCATTAGACTGGCTAAAATCGCCAAGGGGCGGGGCCAAACGATTGGCCAATCAGCAGCTCCTCATAGAGATACATTGAATCAATGCATCACTATGAGGTAAATCCAACGTCCCCATCAGAGTGTCGGGAGCCTGATTGGCACTGCTGCCTAATGTGCAGCACTAAGCCAGGAATCACCTCCAGTGGCCATCTGAGGAGTGGCCATTTGGAGGTGTCCCTAGCGGCAATGTAAACACTGCCTTTTTTCTTTTGGATGAAAATGTCTGCATATAATGATTATACTCACCAGAACAATTACATTAACCTTTAGTTGTTCTAGCGACTATAGTGTTCCTTTAAGCATATATCATTAACCCTTTCATGCACTTGGGGGTGGACCTAAAGTTAGGGACGGAGGCTTACTAAAGCTTTCTAAATACAGTATTACATTTCTAATGCTATATTGTTCCTTTAAGTAGAGATTGTAGCCATATTAGTTCAGTGTGCACTGTTTGCTTGTTTCTTTTTTTTCTCTCTCTCCCCCCTCACTCTTCACACAAGATATTTAGAATGGTGAGAATGGTGTCTATTTTCTATCAAACCTGTGTTTTATCTGCACTCATGTCGCATTAATCCCTGTATCACAACTCAACTTTGAATTCTATGTGTCCTCTTGCTGAGAAATGCTTTAGACTTGAGACAGGGAGGTTCTCTCAAAAGCTTGTCATTAAAAAATTATGTTAGTCCAATAAAAAAGGTATTACAAGATACAAATTTTATCTGTTTTGTTCCTTTAAGAAAGTAAAAAATACTTACATTTACGCAAACATGTGGACATTATTATTATTTTATCATTTATATAGCGCCATCAGACTCTGCAGCGCTGTACAATGGGTGGACTAATGGACATGTAATTGCAACCAGACAACTGGACGTACGGGAACAGAGGGGTGGAGGGCCCTGCTCCATGAGCTTACATTCTAGAGGGATGACATACACTCCTTGTTTGGTAATGCTCATACTACTTTAAGCATACATACACAGCCTCTCTTATATCATAACCTCACAAATACACTTGCATGGACAGACTTACACTACACATTTATTTGCTTATTTATTTATGAGGAGCTTTCTGTAGTGTTCAAATATGTCCTGGAGAACACATAGGAATAAATAGGCGTTAAAAGCCTTAATCCCCTTGGGGGGGATCTTTCCATCCAGCTTGTGTACATTGTGTCTGGTCTTCCCCCCTTCCCCCCTCATCCCACAGATACAGGTACTAGTGGCATTTGTTTTGTTTTTTGCATATTATGCCATTTTCATGTTATTGGATATAGCCGAGTTACCTGTACAATGTGGGGTCAGTGAGATCATTTTGTCTGCTATATGTTGCTTTATGTATTATTTTTGTGTAATAAACCTGTGCTTTTTTGGTCAATTCTTGTGATATTGAATGGGACAGA
The DNA here is from genome assembly GCF_036172605.1 of Pelobates fuscus. Lineage (NCBI taxonomy): Eukaryota > Metazoa > Chordata > Amphibia > Anura > Pelobatidae > Pelobates > Pelobates fuscus. Next base: position 269,842,246 of record NC_086317.1, on the reverse strand, counting down.
TGTTTGTGCTGTATCCTCAGATATTATGAGCCTAAACATATACAATAGGCACATACAGTATTTATAACATAATGCTGAGGGAAGTTGCTTTTTTTATTGAAAGTTGATGGATGCAGATATTTTCAGGAGGAAAGCTGCTCAGCCAACTTCCTTTTTTTGTGATGATGGATGGATGTAAGAAGCTCTAAGTGCAATTGATGACATAAAGGTCGGAGGCATGAGGGACAAGCATGCTGCTTAGTGTGGGAGTTCTCTGTAAAGATGATTATGCGTCAAACAAGAAAGGTGAAGACTATGTCTGGATTTGAGAGTTCTTTCAACATATCATAGTGACTGGTAAAAGAGTTACATTGAACAACAAAGTGTTGCAGCCAATCATACAGAGTGCTGAGTTTATTGAGTTGTCTTTACAATGACAAATGTAATAGTATTTAGGTGATAAACCCCATCAAATAACACAAAGTGTGAGTGCAGCGCTATTAATAAGTAAGAACTTACCCCTTAATGCATATACAAGGGCATATACTCTTAATACATACACACACCATACATGTACACATTAGCATACTATACTCACTCTGTATGTTGCTGTCCCTAAAGGAGATATGACTAGGGGATATAACTAGTAGAATAAACATAACTTGCACACATCTCTAGTACACTGTACACCCTTCATAAACTCACTAGACATGGCTCATAATCACAGTGTAGAAACACACATAATTAGAACATTTACCTCTCATCACAAGCACATACTATTAGCATAGTAGACACTTCTTACATACATATATTAGAGACATAGGTTAGTAGTATCTACTGAAACGTTCCCACATTTAAAACCATACATTTGTCATAATGCTCACATTGCACACAAAAACTCACATCATCACACTGCTCACAAGATCACACGAAGAACACAACACAGTGTGCACAGGTGCACATCTTTAGCCCTATACCCTGCTGGAGAGCACTCATTAATATTCTTTACATATAAATCACAAGCACATATCAGTAACACAACTCCCTGCTTACAATCTCACATCATTCATACATTATATCCTGCTGAAAGGATCTTATAATTAGTACATTAGGCCATGTTCAGCAGTGCACATCATTAGCATTACATACTGCTCCCAAGCATGCATTATTAACATGGTACACAGCTCACATGATTAGACATTGCTCTCAAGCTCAGATCGTTAACATAACAGAATGCTCATATGTGCCGTATTGTTACTGACTGTTTGTAATGTTCATATTAAAAATATAGGTCTCCTCAGTTTCTTTATGATGGACTACTGCTGCTAAGGGATGTAACCAGGACACAGATATGAATATTTTCAAATTTTGTGAGCATAAAAACACAATTTCCAATATATATATGGCAGACTATATTTCACTAAATGCACCTTTTTCTCTTTACACATGTCCCTTTTTGGCAATTTTTATCATCATATTGTGTAGAGAATAAAACATTCATGTTAAGATACATAAAAAGCACAGACAGACTTCTTTGTACTGATCTCATCCTGGTCTTAATACATTTCAGTAGGACATTCTTTAAAAAAAACGCTGAAGAGATACCTAGATTAAGAAATATATTAAAACGAGGATTAAGACATCATGCCCTTGTCTGCCTGCATAAAAATAATCTTTTCGTGTATTTGGAGATGTCTCATTTGTTACTCTTACCACACTTGACAATGTTTGACTTATTGGGAGATTTAATAATGATTGCACTTTATTTGTTTTACTGTATCTGCCTTTTGAGAATACAATTCTTCATTCATTACCATTATCTTTTTCACTTGAATTAGCTTTAAGAATGCTTTGAAGATTTAAAAATATTCAGATAACCTGCAAGACTAAAGGTTGCCATGATAACATTTTCTATTATGTGTGCATTACTGTTGTATCTTTAATTTGACATGATTTTTCATGGTTAGACTTTTTTCAGACTTAGAACAGCAATAGAAAGTACTGTAGCTGCTATTTGATAGTAATATGATGGTGGAGGAGCAGGGAGAAACAGAGTTCAACTTTTTCGGTCTTCTTAGCACCTCCCTTGCACCATACCTCCCAACTGCTCCTATTAAGGAGGAATAATCCCCATTTTGGTCCAAATTCCTCTGTCCAAATCCATATTGTTGGTGTGTCTCACATAGCTCCACAGCAATAATAGTCACAGTAGTGTATTTAAACTACAATAAATGTGTTTAGATATCAGCCTGTGTAAATAAGATGCATTCTTCTTATTCTAAATTACATTTTGGTTCCATACATTGTTATTAGTAAGTCACTTAAAATATCTCAGAACAGCCCTGTCCCCGACCTCACCACCACTCACACCCCTAAAATTAAAGTGTCCCTCTTTCTCCATTTGAAATGTTGGGAGGTATGTCACAGTATATTCCACCTGAAAACATACTTGTCCTGGCACTACCCTGATAGTAGACCCCATTGTAATGGATCTTGTCAGTCAAGTTAAGGGCACTTCCCACCAGGGTTTGAAAACCTCAAATCTGCCTACTGAAATAATGGGCACTTCATGTTATATATGTATATATTTTTTATACATCCAATTATAATGTAATTATATAAAATGAGTAACATACGTTACTTTCATAAATAGCAAGTAGGAAGCATATAGATAAAAAGTTATTTAAGATTATACTGTTTTAAACTTCTTGGCTTCCTGGGCTTTACTGCTCCTGCAATCTAGATTTATGGAATGCCTATCACTTCATACAACAAGAGGTTATTTTAATCAATATTTTTACGTATTGAGTAAGGCTTTATTCTGATATAGTTGTAATCAAAATTATTCAACCCCCAAAAGCAGGTTTTTGCAGACTTTCAACTGTTTGCAATGAACAAATTAAACAAAAGCAATTGAAATAGAGTAACACAGCAAATTCTTCAAGTAGTTTCCCCAAATTCAACTAAAAATTCAAGCTTTATTGACTTCTCCAGTCTCAAAATGATTCAACCCCTTCATGGCAAGCTTCTTTAGTACTTAGTAGAGCACCCATCTGCTGTTATGACCTGCTGCAATTGAGATGCATAGCCAGACACCAGCTTCTTGCAGCATTCCTGAGGAATCTTAGCCCATTGCTTATAAGCAATTACCTCTAGTTAGGTAATATTCTAGAGCTTGTGTGTTGCAATCACCTTCTTCAATTCCCCCTAAAGATTTTCTATAGGGTTCAAGTCAGGTGACTGTGTTAACTGTACAATTTCCAGAATTTCTTCTGCAACCAAGCCTTGATGGAACTTGAGGTATGCTTGACATCATTGTCTTGTTGGAAACGTCCAAGAATGACCAAAATTTAGCTCCCTCACAGACATCATGATGTTTTCTCCTAGGATTTCCTGATACTTAATGAATCCATCTTGCCTTCCACATGCCACAGGTTTCCAGTGCCAGAGGATGGAAAGCAGTCCAGGGCATCACCTAGCCACCACCATGCTTAACTGTAGGAAGAGTGTTCTTTTCAGTGTACGCTTCATTCTTCTTCCTCCAGACATACTGCTGATCTATTTGGCCAAAAAGTTCCAGTTTTATTTTATCGCTAAGCAAAACAGAATCCCAAAGCTTCTGTGGCATATTTTCATGATTTGGGCATACTGGAACCAACGTTTCTTGTGCTTTCTGGTGAGTAGTGGTCTACATCTTGTAGTGCTGGCATGGAAACCTTCTACATTTAGTACACGCCTTACTGTGCTCACTGAAACATCTGTGCCTGTTGCCATCAGGTCTTGCTGCAGGTCTTTTGCAGTCACTTGTGAGTTTTTTTTTTTTTACAACCTTACTTCTCAGAAATCTGGTTGCAGCCATTGATAGCTTCCTTTTCCTTCCCTGTCCAGGTAGTGCTCCTTCAACTTTGAATTTGCGAACCATGTTTCTGTCAGGATTACAAGTTGATCCATCACGCAGTATTGTGTCACACCTAGGACTAAGGATAACGTATAACCGGACCTTAGAATGGCCAGACTTTACGTCTCAAAGAATAGTCAAAATACTTGCCGAGGTCAGGGACACAGAATCAGACACAAAGATGAGGGAAAGCCAAAAGTCAAGGATACCCGATATCAGGGAAGTCAAAACAAAGCCAAAGTCAAATACCAGAAAATCAAGATCAGAAAACACTCTTGGATATCCATAGGCATGAAATCACGACAGGGCAATGAGCAAGAGGAGAATTGGGTTTAAATACCCCTCCTGTGGATCCGATTGGCTGTAACCGGCTTTTGACCCCAAAGGCAATTACCAGGTTTCCATGTGCATGATTGCTGCTCAGCACAAACCCTTCTGTGGATTTGATTGGCCACAACCGACTTTTGACCCCAAAAGTAATTACCAGGTTTCCATGTGCATGATTGCTGCTCGGCACAACTTTTCCTGTCAGGACGGTAATGTTGCTCAGCACAACTTTTCCTGTCAGGACAGTAAATGCCATTAACCACATTTTTATGTGCGGATGAATACGTGACAGTTTCCAACAGTGTCTCTATTAACAGTCAGTGCCTTCACCATCTTTTTGTATCCTGTTCTTTGATTGTGAATGATCTCTTCTCTCAACTTTGTGGACCATATTTCTAACATGCAGTCAAACATGACACACAACAAACCCCTAGCCAATTCAGGTATTTTAAGTTTCCCAGTTCAAGCACAGCTGGTGCAACTAATGATGCCCTTAGTTATTATTAATTATTACTAATTTCAGCAAACAGCTGAAAGTCTGTACATTTTCACAATAAACCTGATTTTCAATGGGGGTTCAATCATTTTGATTACAACTGTATATATATATATATATATATATATATATATATATATATATATATATATAAAATAAACAAATTATTTTCTCTCCCCTTCTGGGTGGGATGTTTATTCCTCATTCTAGGGTCCTCTACCAGAGGCCTGGGAGTTTGATTGTATATATATAAATTAGCCAACCAGGTTTCCAACAGTGTCTCTATTATCATTCAGTGCTTTCACCATCTGTTTGTATCCTGTTATTTGTTTGTGAAGGGCAATGATCTCTTCTTTTAACTTTGTGGACTATTCTTTAGACTTAGCCATATTTCTAACATGCAGTCAAACGTGACACTCAACAAACCCCTAGCCAATTCAGGTGTTTCAAGTTTTCCAGCTCAAGCACAGCTGGTGCAACTAATGATGACCTTAGTGGGTGGTATGTTTATTCCTTATTCTCGGGGGGCCTCTACCAGATGCCTGGGAGTTTGAGTATATATATATATATATATATATATATATATATATATATATATTTACACAAAGTTTGTGCCTTAATGCCTTGGTCATTCCATACCAATCATGGATATCATATCAATGTTTTCCTGATCCATTTCACATGGCATAGTCATGCCATCAATTGCACTAATGTTATCTATATGATAAGTGAGATGACATAAAACCCACTCAGACTCAGCCTGCTATATAAAGAGGGGAATTTATAGCTCTTGATGATTCTGAATGATTCAGATTTAAATTAGATTCTCATGGCCCAATGCACATCACTAGTAATAATACATACTGCCTATTGTTTTTCATGTCATTACTGAACTCTTGTACCTTTCTCAAAAACAGAACCTAATGCAGAAAAAAATCTAATTTTATTAATGACACGGAGGCTCCTATTATGCTATCTCTTTCTTACTTTATTCCTCAGCAGCAAAGAGAAATATAAATGAAAGAGAAAAATATGTAGAATATGAACAGTATATAACATATACAACCATATCTGCCTAGTAACAGGGCAGCCAATCAGTCTCTAGGAACAGTCCATAAATCTCTATCCTTGTACTTCCACTTCCTCTTTCTTTGCTGCTGTCCTCAGACCAGCTAAGTATTATTTTCTCTCCTACTTAATGTGCATGATTTGTATCTGATAGGGTTATATACCCTGTTTTTATAATGCCTAATTATTGTTGATTTTATCCTGTTCGTTTTGCTATATACTTGCGTTTTTATTTCTTCTGATTTATGAGTGTTTTTGGTTGCTGTTACCTCCCCTGCGTTTTTCCCGCCGTTTCCCCTGTCTGGGTTGCTTTCTCAGTCAACCAGACAGAGTTCGCGGCTAGCAGGGGAGATTTAGACCGGAGTTTTGTACTCCTGAGCTCCCTTCCCTCTCCCCTCGCGGCCGCGTGTGCGGCCGCGTTTATTTGCCGACCCGTTTTCGCTTTCTCCTCGCACCCGCTGGTGCGAGGGAGTCCCTGCCCGCGTGTACCTCACACGCTCCCCGGCCATTGGCGGGGGAGGAGCTTAGAGGCAGCGCGGCGCACTCTGCTCACGGCGGCCATCTTCTGGCCTCATCACACGAGAGCTGTTAATCACACAGCTCCCTATACCTCTCCCTTGTTAATTGTGTTTATTTGTACAGGTATTTTCCTTGTGGGTTAATCAACCCATTTACTATTAGCTTGCTTGTGTTTTCCTGTTACTGCTCATTATTGCATTTTCCTGTTACTGCTCAGTATTGCATTGGGTACTCTGTGCCTGATTAGTATTTAAAGGTGCAGTACATACATTTTTTATTTTTGCTCTGTGCATTATGCAGGCTGGAGGTGAGAGTTCTGGTAGCCCCAGTTACCCAATTATGGACTCCTCTCAGACCCCTACCGCAGGGGACATGGGCCTTACTCCCTCACAGGAGTTCCAGGCCATTATTGATTCTACTATGCAGAGGGCTCTGGCTTCATCCATGGGGACCGTGTCCTCGTCCCTCTCTCACACTATTCAACAGGCACTGACACAGCCCTTGGCCCCAGCCATGTTGCCTGCTCCCATGCCTGCTGTTCAGACTCAGGCGGGTCGCAAGGCTCAGGCAAAATTTAAACATGACTCTCCAGATGTGACGCAGGTGTTACCTGCCCTGACTGACGCGCCTATGGCCGTCCAAGATGGCGCGTTTCCACGCAAAAGAGCCACTGGCCGGGCAAAATCGGCCAGAAAATGGAAACGGGCGCGTGCCCATGATGAGGGATCGGATACCGATCAGACTGGAGAGTCAGATTCGGACCCCCCTGATTACGCCTCCTATGAGGAAGGGGGCTCCGGCGATGAGGCGGAGGTGGATGCTTCGGCGCTTCCTCCGGGTGAGGGGCAAGACATCTGTGATCCTCAGGGTTACCCCCTGTTCGATCCAGATGACCTTCGCCATCCTCGCTCGGCGGAATGGGACCCGCCCGCGCACATTGCCAGTTACCTAGCACTTCGTATGCGTACCCCTCTCTCCAAAGAGGGGCGCAGTAAATTGAGGGCCGAGTACCCGAGGCCTTCCGTGCCTGATGCGGCGTGCAAGACGCCAGAGGTTGACCCTCAGATCTCCCAGTTCCTGGCAAAAACGGGTTGGAAACCCAGGAAAGGGCTGGATTTTTCACTACATAATTGCCAGGACAAGATCCTGGACACCCTGGGCCCCGCTGCCAAGCTCTATGAGCTTTTGGAGGCAGCTAAGGCTGGAACTAAACCCATCGACTTCGATGAAGCGATTGGGTGGGTCCAGAGGTTGATTTGCCTACTCGGCAATGCGAATACAGCTATGTCGGCTGAACACTGCAAGGCGATTCTGCTCAAAATTGAGCCTAAGTTAGTAAACCTTGCTGTGAAGGAGCCGGGTGCCTCGGCCAAAGGTATGCTCTTTGGAGAGTGTTTTGTCAAAGATTTGGGCTCCTTTGTGCATACCTTCACCGCTCTTGATAAGGCCCAATCAAACCTGAAACGGGTTTTTGGCCCTAAGGTTTTACATGGGGCCGGGAGGTATAGGAGCCGTCCGCCCGGCCGTGGAGCTCGAGGTCCCTCGCGGACTCACAGAGGTTCCTTTTCCGCCCCCCGAACCTACCAAGAGTATAAACCAACGCCCTTCTTTCCCTCACGTGGGAGACCGTGGCAAAGTCGAGGAGGTCGTGGACAACCCTCAAACAGACGCCCTTACGGTGAGTACCCCAAAACATATGTTTTGCAGGGCAAGTGTGGGGGGCAGACTAGCGCTATTTCTAGATATGTGGGGCATGATTACCACAGATGTATGGGTTCTGGATACGGTCAGGGGTTTCCGTCTGGATTTGTTATCTCCCCCTGTCCAAACTTTTATCCCACAGGAACTGAGATTGCCGGACGAGCAGTCCGAGCTAATTACCGCGGAGATCGCGGAATTGTATGCCAAACGAGCCATCCAAGAAATCCCCTATGATCACCCAGGGTTTCTGAGCAATTTATTTCTTGTCCCCAAGAAAGGCGGAGGTGTCCGCCCGGTGATAAACCTCAAACACCTAAATTTTTTCCTCCGTTACCATCACTTCAAGATAGAGGGCGCTCACTGCCTCCGAGACCTGCTTCGTCAGGGAGACTGGATGGTCAAATTGGACCTCAAAGATGCCTACTTGACTATACCCATGGCAAAAGAGCACTGGGACTTATTGCACTTTACGTGGCGAGGTCATCGATGGCGGTTTACCTGTCTGCCGTTCGGTCTATCTTCGGCTCCATGGTGTTTCACCAAAGTGATGAAGCCCGTGGTGGCTTTCCTCAGAGCTCGGGGGGTCCGCATGATTATTTACCTGGACGACATACTGATTATGTCTTCGTCCCCCGACCAACTTCTCAGACACCTGGGATGGACGGTGAACCTCTTGGAAGGCCTAGGCTTCCTCGTAAATTGGGAAAAATCCATTGTGGAACCGGTACAGAGGATAGAATTCCTGGGCTTCGAAGTCGATTCGGTCACCCAGTTTCTATTCCTACCGGAGACCAAACTTCGGTCGATGAAGAAGGAGATAAGGCGTGCACTACGAGCCACCTCTCTCTCCGTCCGCCAACTGGCGAGAGTGATCGGCCTCTTGGCCTCGTCAATTCAGGCGATTTTCCCAGGCCCATTACACTATCGGGCCCTACAACGTCTGAAAGGGTCCCATCTTCGATCCGGGGGCTCGTACGAGAGCGTATTGACCCTAGACGACGACTCCAGAGACGAGCTACAGTGGTGGTTGGACCACATGGAAGCCTGGAATGGCCGGGCCATCTTTGGCTCCGCGCCGGACATGATTATAGAGTCGGACGCAAGCCTACACGGTTGGGGCGCTCGATGTGGCAGTGTCTCCACCGGTGGAAGATGGTCCGAAGTCGAGTCGAATTTACACATAAATTGCCTGGAACTTCTAGCAGGTTCGTTCGCTATTCGGAGTCTATCTCCGACTCAAGGGAATTGCTGCGTACTCCTACGCATGGACAATGTGTCCGCGGTCAGGTATATAAACCACCTGGGTGGTACGAAATCGAAGCAGCTGGCGAACCTGGCAAGGGACTTCTGGCAGTTTTGCCTCCACAACGCTATATCGGTTACAGCCGAACACATTCCGGGGCTGGACAACGAGTTGGCGGATTGGAATTCGCGCTACCTGAGAGATTCAGGAGATTGGCATCTGCTATCCTCGACCTTTCAAAGGATAGATCGGCTATGGGGTCCACTACACATGGATTTATTCGCTTCCAGACTGAACTCCCAACTGCCCCAGTACTTCAGTTGGAGGCCGGACCCAGCAGCCGCAGTGGTAGACGCGTTCTTACAGACGTGGCCGCAGGGACGCCACTTTGCGTTCCCACCGTTCAACCTGATATCCCGGACGCTGACGTACTCGACCAGACAGGATTGCACGATAGTACTAGTAGTTCCCCTCTGGCAATCTCAACCGTGGTTTCCCCGTCTCCTGGAAATGGCCATAGACTTCCCACGGATGATCGAAATGAGGCCAGATGTGCTTCTGGATCCGGATGGGAACTCGCACGAATTGGTGGATTAGAACTTGCTCCAACTCACGGCTTGGCTGATCTCAGGGGACCCTGGTGTGTTGCGGACGTTTCGCAGGCGACTGCTCGACTCTTGGAGAATGCCTGGGCACCAGGTACCAGACAGGCTTACAAGTCCGCATGGCGCGTGTGGTCTAGCTGGTGCTTGGGAAGATTGCTGGATCCACTTTCTGCTCCTCTAACTGCACTGCTCAGTTTCCTGACTGAACGTTTCGATTCAGGTTTGGCCTATCGTACCCTTAATGTTTATAGATCAGCCATCTCGGCCGGACATAGTGGGATAGATGGATCTCCGATTGGACAACATCCTGTTGTGTGCCGATTGCTGAAGGGTATCCGTTTCGCCAGACCTCCAAGCTCTAGATACGCATCATTTTGGGATGTTAATGTTGTCCTTGGTTTCTTGGAATCCTGGCCCTGTAATGAAGACCTGACTCTCAAATAGCTGTCATGGAAACTGGTCATGCTTCTGTGCCTGCTTTCGTGCAAAAGGGTATCGGACGTCAGGGCTCTGGATTGGAACGCGATTTTGTTTACCCCCGATGGTGTATCATTTAATTTCTCAAGGAGGACTAAGTCGTCTTCCAAGTTGGTGGACTACCCTAGATGCTCCGTCAGACCTGCTTTATGTCCTGTGGCTTGTCTTCAGGTGTATTTGGCTCATACTCGACAGTTCAGGTCAACGGACTTGCCTCCACTATTTATTTCCTTTAAGGCACCGTTTCTACCAGTCTCCTCGACTACGTTAGCCCAATGGGTTAAGGGTCTACTTTCCGCTGCAGGAATTGATACTTCGATTTTTTCGGCTCATTCGGTTAGGGGTGCCATGGCATCGAAGGCTTCTACGATGGGATGTCGCCTGGACGATATCTTGAAAGCGGCGGACTGGTCCAAGGAATCTACGTTCCGTGATTTCTATTTCCGCCCGATTGAACATGTTTCTTCGTTGGTTGTGGCTCAGCTTTAAACTAGCATAATAGGAGCCTCCGTGTCATTAATAAAATTCCCAGATTTTACTATTAACATGACGTAAAATCATGATTTTATTAATGACATGGAGGCGAGTATTATTCCCACCCATCCGCCCGTGGCTCTGGGGCAAGTTTACAATTATGGTTCAATCGGGGTGATCTTCTTCTCTCTCGGTGAGTACACTTGGTTTACTTGTATTGAGTGCATGATCCTTGTAGGATGTGACATATGTTCATACTATTCTAACTAGGATGCTCGTTATGTACAGGTCATGTGTATACGATATGTTACACTCAGATCCTAAGTTTGGAGTTTACCACATATTTCTTTGTTTTACAGCTTGATTTCGTTATGTGGACGTTACCAGTTTGAAAGTTACTAGTTGCTGAAATGGATGTTTCGATTTGGGTCTTTGGTTCAGAAGGCAAAGAAGTGGAAGTGGAAGTACAAGGATAGAGATTTATGGACTGATCCTAGAGACTGATTGGCTGCCCTGTTACTAGGTAGATATGGTTGTATATGTTATATACTGTTCATATTCTACATATTTTTCTCTTTCAGTTATATTTCTCTTTGCTGCTGAGGAATAAAGTAAGAAAGAGATAGCATAATACTCGCCTCCGTGTCATTAATAAAATCATGACTTTACGTCATGTTAATAGTAAAATCTGGGAATTACACTACCTACTAATATCTACATAGGTTGGAATTCTAAACTGCTTTGGAATGTTACTGTTAGTGGGAAAAAAAAACTGGAAAAAAACCACAGAGGTAGTTAAAACAGAAACAGGTACTGTGAGGAAATGCTTTATAGAACATCTATTAGATTTGAATGCCAGATAGTAACTAACAACATTGCTTAATTATCCCACCCATGGGGATATTTGGAAACGAACAGCTAAAAAATGTTAAATAAATAATATGCATATTCATGGTTATTTCCACATGTGCATACTGATATTTCCTAAATTGACTGAGCAGGTTTAATGAATTGTAACTATTTGCATGCAGTTATGTAAGTGAGCTAACAATCCTGTCAGTTTGTTTAATAATTAGCATACTTAGAAAAATCCACTTGTAGAGCACACAATTACAACCTTCAGCACCTTCCCTTAGCCTGCACGGCCCTGGTTTCATACTGAGCTAGTGTACATGGCGACATTGGAATTGTTACTAGAAGGGTAATGCATACTAATAAGATATAAGAAGCATAAAAAATAAAAAATAAAGAAATAGATGAGTGGAAAATGGTTAATGACAAACACAGACTGAGAATAACATTTTCATATATATTAACATATATTATGTTAATGTTTCATATATATTAACACCCTTTGCATATTTAGTATCAGTGGGAGAACCAAAGCGGAATTTAAAATGTATTACCTGTTAAATTCACTGCAACTTCACATTTATTTGTCTTCATGGGAAGATATTGTCATGTCTTTGGTTATCCTTCTTGAGTAGTACTTTGTTAAAGAGGCAGTGTTCATAAGACTATTTTCTGTGATCCACTGTCTCTCTTTCTGAAGACAGTTTATGGCTATTTTAAATTAGTACAGAGAAGCACATGCTTTATATTATGATAAATATGGATTGTATTAAAATAGGTCAGGGCACCCGTTTTCTCCTGATTTTGGAGAACAAAAGGACCAAGAGAGGTTTCATGATTAATTCATTTTTGAAAGACTGTTGATTTATTAGACAGTACAGCTGATCTTAGTGAACATTGGCATTGAACACCAATCGCGGCCAGATCCATATCTTGTGATGCCAAAATGACGGGGAAAGACCAGTCGCAAATTACAAAAATTGTCATGAAATGATTATGATTCCTAGTTATGATTGTTCTTTCTTCTTTCTCTTATTTGTGGTTTACCCTTTCACTACTAAGTGGTTTGCAAAAAAAAAAAAAAAAAAATACTAGTCTCTGAGTATTTTTTGTATCCTAGAAAGTAATATTAACCCCTTAAAACCGGAGGGCATACTATTACGCCCTATTCTAAGCGGCTCTAAACGCTGCAGGGCGTAATAGTACGCCCTTCATTTTATTTTACTTACCCGGTCGCTGGCGATCCCACGGGAGTCCCCCGCGGCAGATCCTTCCTCCTGCAGCCCCCCCAGCCTTGTGAGAGTGAGGTCCTTGCGAGGACCTCACAATCACATGGCTGGGTTAGCTGCCTGCTGCATTGCCAGCAGGGGGACTGCCTGTAATGACTAAGGGCCCTAAGTTTCAAGAAGGGGGACCTACTGTCCCGTGCCCCCAAGACTCCACCCACTGACGGGTGGGGGCAATAAGTTAAAATTCAGGGAAAGGACCTATTGTCCTGTCCCCCTGGCCCCTACCCATGAGCATTGGGTGGGGGCCCTTAAGTTACAATAGGGGGGAGGACCTATAGTCCTGCCTCAGCCCTAGTGACAATTGGGGGGAGGGCCTATTGTTCCCCCTGGCCCCTACCCTAGTGACAATGGGGGCGGGGCTATTCCCCCCCCATCCTCCACTCATGGGCGATGGGTGGGAGCTAAATATAAAAATACCCACCCCCAGGTGACAAGGGTTCCAAGAACCAATTAAATAAAAGCCTTCTGTCATGAATAAATTATCCAAGGATATGTTCAAGGGAAACCAGATTGTACTTTGAGCTCAGGGAAGCCAAATAAGACACACAGTTATTGTGAATCCAAATTTAATCGGAGTTTACAGTTTATATAGCTTTATGACTTGCATGACAAAAAACAGAATGCTAGAAGGCACTTTGTACCATAAAAGGAATTTACAGAACTAAGCATATTTCAATGATTATATATAGAAATAAACATGAAATTAGTTAGGACATCAGAAGGGGGGCTGAGGGTTAAGCTGCAATCGTCTCCTCAGAAACCACAGAATGTCACAAGTAAAGAAATTATGCTTACTTGTCAGACACTGAAACTAGGGTAAAAGTCCAAAGCATAATATGATCTAAGTTAGCGAATTTAGTAAAAACAGACTGGTCATATGTAGCTTGAGCCTTGGGTCAAGGTGCCTTCCATCACACAATGGGGCTATTTCCCCCCCCCCCCCCCAGCCTCCACCTATGGGCGATGGGTGGGAGCTAAATGTAAAAATACCTCCCTCCCGCCAAGGTGACAAAGGTTCCAAGAACCAATAAAATAAAAGCCTTCCTACCTCACTCACCCTAAAAATAGTGATGGGCGACCCAATAAACCTAAATACCTTTAAAAAACATTAAATCATACTTACCATTAGAGGTCTTCTTTCTTATAAAACCTTCTTTATTCAGCCCCCCAAAAAGACCAATTTTGGTAATTCAGCCGTTTAGTAAATAACTCCCTAATACCGTGGGAATTAGGGAGCTATTTACTAAGTGGCTGCAAGATGCAGCCGTGGCATGAATATGATCGGTATTTCATTCATTCGAATGAATTTCCGATCCGAACAAAAAGTCCCGAATTGCGTCCCAATACGAATGGGCAAGCTGTTCTAAATCTGTTAGGACGAAATGCGGTAGTTTCGTCGGCATTCGAACAGTGAATGAAGCAGCAGAAGGAAGGTGAGTATTGTAGGAAATTGCTTTGACCAAATGGAAAAATAATCTTATGTTTTGAAGAAAACTAGATCAGTTAGAAAGAAATGAAGAACAGATCCTGAGAGAGGGAGAAAAGACGAAACAATTGAGGAAAGGTAAGTTCGTCATGACAGTGCCTTTTTAACCCCTTTAAGGACATTTGGATTAAGATTTTAACTTTTAATTTTATATTTTATTAGTACTGATTGAGCATAATTACATACTTTTTCTTATAAGATATTTATACACATCTGTTTTTATATTTTAGCATTTTTATTGTTTGGCATTACTATCGTCTATTTTTAGCTATTACTATTCACTCTGAGTTCCAACTCCTGGTTTTGTGATCAGTTTGATTTTGTTCGTTTTTGTGATACTTTGCTCTTTTAAATTTTTTTATGGTATACCTTATCCAGTTTCTGAGCACTACTTTTCTCCATAACTTTTTTTTTTGTTTTACACCTTTAATTGTCCATTATTATATCTTTTCAGCAAACTATATACCATTTTATTCAAAGGTCTCTCAAACTATAATGATTAGCTTCACGGGGATCTAACCTTTTAAAGAAACAATAATGGCACAAGTAAAATTACATAAAGTGCACATAGCATATTAATATTAGCAAAGTTTCATATATAAGCAAGTGCCTCGCTGTAAAAAAAAATGACTAGTATAAGACAATATTTCTATAAAAGATACACAACATGAATGTAGCAGACTCCATTCCCTAATGTTCAGTTGTCCATACCCACTTGTTCATTTCCCTAATGACTGGTATGTGGTCCCCTTGTAATTCCCCAGCAAACACGACCTCCCCTGGCTGTTAACCACAAATTAACAACTTGACACCTTCGCTTGAGTGCTTTCCCTTGGTGGTCACCATTTGTATAACCGAACACTCGTGGTCCAGTGCGGCCATTTTATCTCCCAAACGCAGGCATTGGTACCTCGTCATCGAACGCCTGGAACTATTTACGGCCGTGCACCTCCGCGAACCTGGACAAAGATGGTACCGACCAACTAGACAAACGACGTTCGGGAGATATGATCTACTGAACAGGGGAGCATTTGCTCCATAGCAGCCAGGGGGAGCGTTCATTGGTGTTCGCACAGGAACCCCTGACAGCTGACCGGCCATCCTGCCCAATCCTCTGAAACTGTTTTGGGCTAACCCCTTGGTCAAAACTTTAGGCAAACAGAACTTTAGTTTTACCAAACCGATCTGAGTGCTTTTTGGATATGTTGTGCACTCAGACCAGGGCTATTCAGGAATATGAATATATTTTTGTGGGGTTCCTGTATTATTTTCATGTATTTGTAAGGTATGTTAAAAATGTATGTAAGTTTCTGTATTTGAGAGATAATTGAGTTATCCTAATTTGAGCTCAATTATCTCTCAAACACAAAGGCTTTTGGGAAAGAAACCCTTGTGTTCGTGATGTGGAAACCCCATGCTAGTGGCAATGCATAAAAGCTGTGGGTAGCAGAATAAACTTCAGTTGTACTCCCAGAACTGTGTATCATCCAGTTACTGGGGAGGAGGTGAGCTATTTACTTGTCAATTTCTTGTTCCTAAGACAAAAAGTTACCTGCGCTCTTTCCACATCCCTATGTATTTTTAAACAAATGGAGGTTTTTAATTACCTCCAATGACCATGAGAGGGTATGCCCACCTGCCACGTCAAGGCAGACCTCTTAGGTGGGTCCTAACTCTAACCATTCAAATTGCTTCCTTGAGCTTCTGGCAAAGATATCTCTAATGAGACAGAAAGGGGTATTTTTTATATACATCCCTACATGCTTATTAACCCTTAATAGGGAACACATGGGTTGGGCAGCAACAATGTAACCTAGCTGTGTGTTACAAAAGTGAATACAAATACAAAGAAACAAGTCATGCGCTCAAACTCCTATTACTCCTGGGCGGCAGCAATGACCATAGTACACATCAGCCAAAATACATATAGTAAAAACCAAAGAAAAAAGTTTCCTGCGCTCTTTCCACATCCCTATGTCTTTTTAAACAAATGGAGGTTTTAGTTACCTCCAATGGCCATGAGAGGGTATGCCCACCTGCCACGTCAAGGCAGACCTCTTAGGCGAGTCCTAACGCTAATCATTCACCTTGCTTCCTTGCGCTTCTGGCAAAGATATCTTTAATGAGACAGAAAGGGGTATTGTTTATATACATCCCTACATGCTTATTAACCTTTAATAGGTTAAACATCAGAGTATCACCTTCAAAACCAAGTGTATCAAATACACCCTTAGTAATAAAACCAATTCTGTGCACTAATTGGAAGATTGTGCTCAAACACCTAATAAGTGGTAACCCCTACACCACTTCAAAACATATAATATACATACATATAAAAGGTGGAGCTTCTAGGAATATGATACAGTCAGTATTCTGTAAGACAAAATTATACAGACAATAGTGCAACACTGTAAATGAGCATTAAAAGTGTATAAGCTGAAATATTGTAACTCACAAGCCTGGAGTCATACCCTCATATGACTCAGGTGGTATACGCCTCTGGACCATTCAAGGATGTCCCAATCCTTTTTCTCTCCTTGGGGACTAGGTGATTCCTTTAAGGGTGCTTGGTGCTTTGTGCTTTCCCTTTAAATATGCTGCTAATAGAGATGCAAAATCCCAAAGGAATTCCAGAAAAAGGTGCTTTATTGTAGGTAAAAATTCAAGTATAAAATCAAATATATATATATATAAAATAAAAGATTAAAAGGTAAGTTCCAGATATTAGTCTGGTTTGACTCAATAGTCTACAACAGTGTCCAAAACGCGTTTCGCCTTACAAAAGGCTTCCTCAGTTGGCTGTTATGTGGATCTTTTCCTCTCTTTCCTGTTTAAATATCCTCCACTGATCGGATTTTGTGCGCCTTTTTTTAACTTCCGGGTTCCGGGTTCCATCTTGTGGAACGCAACGTGCGTTCCACCGTGCGTATCTATTTCCGCGTTCTTCATCTGGGTGGAACGCACGTGCGTTCCGGCGCTTAATTCAATTCGCATCCGCTTCAATATTCCTCACTGCGGTGGAACGCACGTGCGTTCCAGCGTTTCGCTCTATGTGTGTTCCTCTTTGTTAACTTCTTCTGGTGGAACGCACATGCGTTCCACCTCTTGAAACAACAAACTTTATTAGGGGCATGGTTTAAAACATGCAAGAATCTCATTTTTCTCGTTTCAAATATATTATGTCAATCAGCCAAACAGCATATTGGCTTAATTCTTTCAATGGATGATTCATACAAAGTTTAACAGATAAATAGTGTCCCATGAGTACATATATAGATAAATATAAAAAATAACATAATAGTGGCAATTTATAGATGTCTTTAAAAGGTATATAAAATGTCTTAAAAATGGAGGAAAAAATGTAATCAGTAAGAAATTTTATCCAAGACTAAAAAGCATTTAACACTATAAAAAGGGACTATTAACTCATAAAATGGCATAATTCAAAGTCATTATTCAATCCATGTGGGACCATAGTATTAAAATCGTAAATGAATTTCATTTCTTCCCTTCCTATTTTTTTGGTGTAGTCTCCCCCTCTCCAATCTTTCCTCACCAATTTGATTGCGCTAAAAAACATTCCGTCTGGGTTTGAATTATGGACTCTTTTAAAATGATTTGAGACACTATGTGTCTCTACCCCATTTTTTATGTTCCTTGTGTGTTCTGCCACTCTGGTGTTCAAATTTCGAATTGTTCGGCCTACAAATATAGCACCCAATTGGAGATTAACTAGGGAACAGAATCAAAGAGACAGAAGAGAGGAGGAATGGTCGGAACCACAAAGACAGGAACGAACCTTTCCCAGATGGAGAGACCATAGGAGAAACTGTTCTCCTCCACCCAAACATACGGACTACAGAAGCTACAGCCAAGTAGTCAAATCAAGCCCTCAAAACACTGAGGAAAAAAGAGGTGCGACATGGAAGAGAGATGAGAGGAGGAGAAGAGACGATAGATATTCCCCAGAGTTACAAAGACATAGAATCGAGAGGGTAGATGGAGAGCTCTCTGGACCAAGACAAAGAGACGCATCTATACCGACTCCTTTTCAGAAGGACCTAACAGCAGAGAGATCGAAACAACAACGCCAGATCAGGATTTGGGAACCTCCAGGCAAAAGACAGAGATCGGTAACAAAAGAAAGAGAAGCAGAAAAAGAAGAAGAGAGACATACGGAGAAGAGAGGAAAGAGATAAATTCAGAAGGAATCTTCAACCTAACGGGGAATGAGTTACCCGTAGGGGAAGTGGCAATTTTACAAAAAGGTTTGAAATTCGCACCTACCTCTGATCTAAATAAGTTTGATTTTTTTATAGATATCAATAAGTTTATTAGGAATCTGAGCCTAAAGAAATTTTTCTATAACAAAGAAGAGAAACTGAATGATGAAGCACCATCAGAGTATATACACACAGAGCTTAAATTAAAATCAGATTTTTTCCCAAAGCATCTCATCTCAGATGAAATAAAAGCTTTTGAAATTATGGTAATGAAAGAAATAAAGAAAATTAAACCATTAAATAGATACCAGCAAAATATGTCAATTAAGGAGAAAGGAGTAATAAAAAAATTAAAACAGAACCAAGAAATTGTAATTAAACCGGCGGACAAAGGAGGGGGTATAGTGGTCATGCCGAATGACAAGTATTTACAAGAAGCGGAACGAATCCTTTCAGATCCAGGCACGTATAAGAAATTAGAGAATAATCCGATAGAGAACATAAAGAAAAAATTTGATGATTACATTGAAAAAGGTTTAGAAAAGGGTATTCTAACTATTAAAGAAGCCAAATACTTGTCAACCCCGCATCCAAAGACACCAGTATATTATCATCTCCCAAAAATACACAAAAACAAGGAAAACCCACCGGGGAGACCCATCATATCTGGGATAGATTCTATCTCAGCTAAGGTGTCAGAGTACCTCGACCATTTGCTACAGCCTCTCGTGATAAAGAATCCAGCGTATCTGAAGGATACCATTCACATACTACAATTAATGGATGAGATGACCTGGAAAGAAGGGAATTTTTTGGTCACGTGTGACGTGACCTCACTTTATACTATTATACCGCACGAAAAAGGCCTTGAAGCAGTACAGTACTTTTTAAACAAACACAATTTTAAGGAGGAACAAATTTTATATATTTTAGAAGGTATTTACCTGATCTTAACAAATAACTTTTTCTGGTTCAATGAAACCTTTTACCTACAGGTTAGGGGAACGGCAATGGGCACCAAGTTCGCCCCCAGTTACGCAAACTTGTTCATGGCCTATTGGGAGGAGCATTTTGTGTATCAGGGACACCCATGGGGGGCGGACTTGGTGTGCTACCGCCGTTTCATAGACGATATATTTTTTATTTGGACAGGTACAAACACAGATTTGAATGATTTTATCTTGTACTTAAACAACAATCAGTGGAACATCGTTTTAACAGCACAGATTAGCCAGGACACAATTAATTTTTTAGATTTAGAGATCAACATTAAAGATAATAGGATTATAACACAAAACCATTTTAAAGAAGTTGATGCGAATGGGTACATTGACAAAAAAAGTTGTCATTATGCCCCCTGGTTAACAAATGCCCCTAAGGGCCAGTTCTTGAGGATTAGGCGCAACTGCACTAACGATCATGATTATATAACACAAGCAAATATAATCAAAACACAATTCATACAAAAAGGATATGAGGAAGGAAAACTCCAGACCGCACTAGAAGAAGTCCTAAGAATCCCTAGAAGAAACACCTTGAATTATAAGGATAAAGAAAAAAATAGAAAATGGAACGGTAACAACGTCCCATTCATATGTAGTTTTAATGGAAATAATAGAAAAATAAACAACATTATTACCAAACACTGGCATATCCTAAAAGACGATCCGATTTTAAAAAATATTTTATCAGATAAACCCAAAATAATTTATAGAGGGGCCAAGAACCTAAAAAGCACTTTAGTACAGAGTTGCAATAAAAAGAGAACACCCGTAAATAATACTTTTTTAAACATGAATAAAGGGTTCTATGGCTGTGGACAATGTCTAGCATGCAGAAACACCAAAAGCAAGAAAAGACATATCACAGACATGGAACCTATCATTAACCAAAAATTTCAGATAAGAGACCACTTAACCTGCTACTCAAAGGGAGTAATTTACATATTAAAATGCCCATGTAACCTTGTGTATGTAGGCCGAACAATTCGAAATTTGAACACCAGAGTGGCAGAACACACAAGGAACATAAAAAATGGGGTAGAGACACATAGTGTCTCAAATCATTTTAAAAGAGTCCATAATTCAAACCCAGACGGAATGTTTTTTAGCGCAATCAAATTGGTGAGGAAAGATTGGAGAGGGGGAGACTACACCAAAAAAATAGGAAGGGAAGAAATGAAATTCATTTACGATTTTAATACTATGGTCCCACATGGATTGAATAATGACTTTGAATTATGCCATTTTATGAGTTAATAGTCCCTTTTTATAGTGTTAAATGCTTTTTAGTCTTGGATAAAATTTCTTACTGATTACATTTTTTCCTCCATTTTTAAGACATTTTATATACCTTTTAAAGACATCTATAAATTGCCACTATTATGTTATTTTTTATATTTATCTATATATGTACTCATGGGACACTATTTATCTGTTAAACTTTGTATGAATCATCCATTGAAAGAATTAAGCCAATATGCTGTTTGGCTGATTGACATAATATATTTGAAACGAGAAAAATGAGATTCTTGCATGTTTTAAACCATGCCCCTAATAAAGTTTGTTGTTTCAAGAGGTGGAACGCATGTGCGTTCCACCAGAAGAAGTTAACAAAGAGGAACACACATAGAGCGAAACGCTGGAACGCATGTGCGTTCCACCGCAGTGAGGAATATTGAAGCGGATGCGCATTGAATTAAGCACCGGAACGCACGTGCGTTCCACCCAGATGAAGAACGCGGAAATAGATACGCACGGTGGAACGCACGTTGCGTTCCACAAGATGGAACCCGGAACCCGGAAGTGAAAAAAAGGCGCACAAAATCCGATCAGTGGAGGATATTTAAACAGGAAAGAGAGGAAAAGATCCACATAACAGCCAACTGAGGAAGCCTTTTGTAAGGCGAAACGCGTTTTGGACACTGTTGTAGACTATTGAGTCAAACCAGACTAATATCTGGAACTTACCTTTTAATCTTTTATTTTATATATATATATATATATTTGATTTTATACTTGAATTTTTACCTACAATAAAGCACCTTTTTCTGGAATTCCTTTGGGATTTTGCATCTCTATTAGCAGCATATTTAAAGGGAAAGCACGAATCACCTAGTCCCCAAGGAGAGAAAAAGGATTGGGACATCCTTGAATGGTCCAGAGGCGTATACCACCTGAGTCATATGAGGGTATGACTCCAGGCTTGTGAGTTACAATATTTCAGCTTATACACTTTTAATGCTCATTTACAGTGTTGCACTATTGTCTGTATAATTTTGTCTTACAGAATACTGACTGTATCATATTCCTAGAAGCTCCACCTTTTATATGTACAAATACACCCTTAGCTGCTGTCAAACATGCTCTATGGATGTTTATAGGCCCGTAACATCAATAGTAACAAGAATACAATTATTGACAACCTGAATCTGTTGTTTACATCAGTACTTCTGTAGTATCCTTAAAATTTTTAAACATGGCTTCAATCTTAGTTTGTAATGACTAAGTGGAGTCATATGCTAGTTTCTTATATTTCTCAACATCACTAAACTGTCTCAGTATTTCCTGCACATAATCCTCTCTGTTCTGAACTACAATGGCACCACCCTTGTTTGCTGCCTTAAAGACCAGATTCTTATACTTTTTCAAGGAATTAAGAACCTTAAATGTAGATTTAGATAAATTATATTAGTGATACTATGGTATCTGTGCACTTCCATTAATATTATATATGTGACTTTTCTTAATACACTTTATGTATTTTTTAAAGAAATATTGTCTTAGTTATACTAATCATTTTTTTATACTGCAAGGAACTTTCTAATATATATATATATATATATATATATATATGACAGTTTGCTAATATTAATATGCTATGTGCACTTTATGTAATTTTACTTTTGCCATTATTGTTTAGGTAGAAGGTTAGATCCCCATGAAGCTATTCAATATGGTTTGAGAGACCTTTGCGTAAAATAGTATATGGTTTGCTGAAAATATATACTGAACTGGCAATTAAAGTTTTTTTCTGTATTATTTGTTCAATAATAACAATATAATGTACTTTTGCAATCATTATTTACTGTAGCCCAATAAATGATTTTGTTAATGATATCCTTGTTTGTTTTCTCTTTTTTTGCCATTACTATATGGAGCTGATTTTTTAGATTTTAATTTTGGGTACTCTGGTTGCTCTGGTAACACATGTCCTTTTAGTGTCCTGGTTCACTTGTGCTTCATTTTGTGAATGTGCGCATTCCCCATACATTGCTTGCTTGCATGCATTCCATTTCTTTGCTCGACTTGCAAGCAGAGGCGGTTCTAGACTTTTTGAGGCCTTAGGCGAAAATCAAATATGAAGACCCCCTCCTCCCCCCCGCCACGTGCGCTAAAAATAAAAAATAAGCAGCCGATATTAAAATTAACTGTATAAATTGCATATTTTAAGGCAAACCTCTTAATAAATAAACCTCATAATCTCACTATTCACAAACTTATTTTTGTTATTAGTATATAAGGGAAGAAGGCCAAAAAAGATCCTGAAGGACAGAGCAGGGGTAACCCTAGGTAATGAAGAGAGAGACACAAAAGAGAATGAAATCTGTCCTTTAGCGCATAAGTGTATACGCAATGTAAATGAACAAACAGTTAAAAGAATAAACTTTATTAAATAGAAAACGAAAACGTAACCATACATAAAGGGGAAGGGGGGGGGGGAGGTGTAGGGTGCAATGCACCTAAGTGAGATATATACAAAATCCTAACTGGGTGAGTAATAAAAAATGCTGACTACAAGGTACCTCAGTGGTAACAAAGTCCACCTATGGGAGTGTATAATCGCACTGGATACCAATATCACATGATATGTCTCTAATCGGAGCAATCCACAATAAGTTGCTACCTCAAAAAGAAGAGAGACGTGTGATGATGGGTATCTATGGAGGGCGATACTCCTGAATGAGTGTACCAGTGACAACAAAAGCTACAATAAGTCCGAATGCCACAAATTGTTACAAAATGAAATAAAGTAACACATAAAGTAAATAGAAAAAGCAAATAGTAGTAGGCAGCGGAGATACTGTAGTACTAAATGGGAATACAGTGTGGCTAAATGGATAAATACAGCATTGCTGTTTCAAGAGTGCTTCAATGGTAACACAGTCCACCTACAGGGGTATATGATCACGCTCAATGCTACTATCACGGAGTTCGTTTCAAGTGGGAGCGATAAACGATGAGTTGCTACCTCAGAAGAAAGAGACACACGTGATGATTGGCATGAATGAGGGGCGGTACTGATGAACAAGTGTTCCTAAACAGCCAAAATTACAATGAATCCAGATGCCACAAAATATAACAAAACTCTAGAGGGCATCAAATATGTAACCGGGTTCCCACAAGAGAAAAGGTTGAAGGCCAGTGTGCATAATAGTCTGTCCTGTTCGCCCTCCTAATCACTATGAGAGTCAAGCTATACCATGAATTCCTTCCGTGGTATACGCTTAATCACAAGGGTCATTGTTGACCATCCAAAATTATCATGCAAGACAGGATATCAGTAGAAATGAATGGTGCCTTCGTGGGTACCAGGTATAGTAAAGTGGTGTAAGAGGAGGACGAGAGAGAGTGTAATACTGTGAACCAATATAATAGTAATCCGTATATATTTGAGCCTTATAGTAGTGATATGGGGGATAACCCAGGTGGTTTCCTAATTCCCATTAGAAACTATAGGATGCCAGGGAGTTTTCTAATTCCCATTATAATCTATCAGATGCCCTGGTCGGCAAAAGGGATCCTGTTCCAAACAAAGGGCTATCTGGCAATTTAGGTAAATTTTAAATTAGAGTTGCTGTATAATAGCGTCTGAGGAACCAGGATGACCCAAGTGGAGCGGGTAAGTATCTAACCCGGAGTTGGTGTCTGTAACCGAGGTTGGATGAAGGTCTCCCAACTGTCTGGTCCAGTAGGACGGGTAAGTATCTAACCCGAAGTCGGTGTCTATAACCGAGGTTGGATAAAGGTCTCCCAATTGTCTGGCCCACACTGGCCTTCAACCTTTTCTCTTGGGGGAACTCGGTTACATATTTGATGCCCTCTAGAGTTTTGTTATATTTTGTGGCATACTCTTCTCTCTTCTTCTTGGTACCGCTGGCGGGGGAATGCAGGGAGGGGTTACGTTGTGACGTCGTCGCGTCGTGACGTCATCGCGGATTGGCCGATTACCAGGAAGTGTGCAGGAGGAGGGGAGGAGACTCACTCCTGCACGGGGAAACCCATGTGAGAGGGTTTCATCTTGTAATAGCGCCGGCGCCGCGGTAATCTTGATGCGGCCGCCGGCCGGCATTAAAGTATTTAAAAATATTTATTTTTTTACTGGGAAAGAAAACCCTGCAGCGGCTCTCTAATTACATGGTTTAGGCGGCTGCGAGGCCCCTTCTAGCGCGAGGCCTTAGGCAGCCGCCTAAACCACCTAATTAGAGAGCCGCCTCTGCTTGCAAGCATTTGTTTTGTGCACGTCTATAATATAATAATATCTTGCACTGCTGGGGAAATGGTTCTTCTCCTCCGTTCCACTCGACACAGAAGGTATTTTGACTTCCATGTATTGGCGCTCCTGCCTCAGTGAAATGCCCAATATAGTATAGGCACCAATAGCAAACAAAATGCATTTGCAATAAACAAATTGCATTTGCAATAAAGAAATTTCACTTGCAATTGGTAAAAATGTTATACCATGATTCAGAAGTATAAAAACATGAAGAAGTTAACTGTTAACAATAAGAAATAATATTATAATTGTCCAGAGTGAAAAGTAGTTGTAACGGATCGCCTGGCACCCCGACTGGGTACCTCCGTTAAAGGATGCTCCTAGCGTTTCCTGAGGACTCCAAGCACTCTGGCAGACACCACAATCACCGTATCAGAGAAGCATATGAATCCTCTCAAGCCTCTGAATGCTGTAGAC
The DNA here is from genome assembly GCF_036172605.1 of Pelobates fuscus. Classification (NCBI taxonomy): domain Eukaryota; kingdom Metazoa; phylum Chordata; class Amphibia; order Anura; family Pelobatidae; genus Pelobates; species Pelobates fuscus. The sequence continues at coordinate 269,816,637 of NC_086317.1, read as the reverse complement.
AGTTGAATAGGAACCATACGAATAGGTTTGCACTCCTAGCAGTCAAACTGGAACAGCATGCAATAAATCCTCCCCCAATAATGAGACGACACTTCACTTTGAGGGTTAAACAGGAACTCTGGACTGGCTCATCCAGCCTGGCTTTTATTTCCATCTCACACATACAGGCCACACCCAGGGGGAGGCATAAAATGACCAATAGTATCACGGGTGCAACCCACACATCCCCTCCCCTTAGTGTGACACATAATCCCATTATGCATACAGTTTAAAACATACTTTTTACACAATATTTATAACTTCAAAACCATACATCACATTCACATAAAAATACATATCCACAATCAATCCATTCAGGGGAACAACATATTAAAAAATGGCAGGGGTTCAAAAGTTAGTAAAGTATCTTTTAAAACCCCTAGCTTTCCAGCTCAGACCGTTTTTTACAGAGCCTTCTCTGTGCTGGAGAAGTAATCCAATTATCTCCAGCACAGAGACAGACTCCATTAACCACATGGTTACAGAAAGACATAAACACTTTAAAATACAGAAAGTTACTTTTTATCCATAACACACAGACATTTCACATATCCCCAGATAGCTGGGATCTGAGCGCACAAAACTACCGAATAGCGCGCAGATCCTATTCACACAGTACAATTGCCATGGAGCTAAAGTCTTTCCCATAGTCTTTCATTATATGAATAGGCTCCATGGTATAGCTATCTGGGTTAACACATTCACATAAATTATGGTCCATAGTCCAAAGGCAAGAGGCGGGCAAGCAGCCCCCTCCAAGGACACGTGGCGAGGTCGGTTTCGCCACACTTCTCCCTTTTCCAAATAGACTAACAGGGTATCTGACCTCCTGCCGGTCAGTGCCCTGGTTAGTCCAGCAACCCACCCACAAAACAGAAACAGCAGTACAGCACACCCACAATAACTGGTTACTACACCTGGGTAGAGGAGAAATTGGTCCATGTCCAGGTGTCTCACCATGGCTGTGTGGGGGACTGGTAGGCTGCCTTGGTGGGTTGCTGAGTGGGCAGAGACCAGCGGTACTCTGCCCGGATGCCAGCACTACCACGGGAGTAGTCGGGTTGAAGCCTGGTTGCTGGAGACCGACTGTCTCCCCTTTAGATACACCGCTCTGCTGCTGGAGACCGACTCCCCTCCCCTTTGGCTAAACAGCCCTGTCGTGGGGGGGCAGGACCGACCGTCCCTACCCCCTGTGCTGGAAGTGCAGAGACCACGGTCCCATCTGCACAGGTGTGGGGCTTACAGTCTCCCCCTGGTACATTAAGCTGCTGCTGGGGAGAGGTGGTAACCAGCTCCTCTCCCATTAGAACACTCTGCCGCTGGGGAATGGAGACTGGGCTCTCTATTCCCTGTTCATTAATAATCTGCCGCTGGGGAGAGGTGGTAACAATCTCCTCTCCCATACATACTTCCAGTTTCTGCGGAGGGAGACCGACTGTCTCTCCTCCCAACACAGAGTCCTGCTGTTGGGGAAAGGAGGCTGGGCTCTCCATTCCCTGCTGGATACTCTGCCGCTGGGGAATGGAGACCGGGCTCCCAATTCCCAACAAATCACACTGCCGCTGGGGAGGGAGGACGGCTCCTTCAACTCCCTGTAAATTGGGCGCAGAGACCACGCAGAGCTATAGATTTCAGTGACTGTTGTTTATGTATCTCTATATAACAGTATAAATGAAATTAAGCATTTTCAAATGAGTCCTTGGTAAATATAAGCCAAAAAAAAAAGAGGTTTTATGCGCAAAACCTGTGTAATCATGTTCAGAATAGACGCATTCTTTTTTTCAAATAAATATGTTATCCTAAGCCTTTTACTCGAATAATGCTGCATCTCCCGTCCCTTGTGATGTGTAATCCACGTGACACCTACATTGTCTCCTGAAGCATCATTTGCTCTCTTGGCCACAGCCTAAATGACCTACTTTCCCTTAATAATCTAGGTATTTTCCATTGAAACATATGGCACTGTCACGCTGCCAGGGCCTCCTGTTTTTTCAGGAGAATCCTGCAAAGCTATAATTTTAATTTGAACTATGCCAATTGCATGGCAAAATATTGAGCTGATGTTTTGTATTTTTACGTTAACAATATAGCTAATTGTTGCCAATTTTTTTTACAGTATCATACATACAAGCATGTTGCAAAATAGTTCAAGTCCACTATTTGTAATTATGTATAAAAATCAAGAAAATATGTTCTATATCACGGCTGGATGAAAAATATAGAAAGAAAGAAAATAAGAGAGACTTAGCTACTGGAATCGTCATGTAACACATTTGATGCAAGGTAATTAAATTACTCTCTAGTGTAATATAGAAACAGAATTTTGTAAAAGTTTTATTGATTTTCTTGATTCTAGGTAACATGAATGAACGTAAAAGAGTGGATATGACGGCAGCAAGAATAATGATACTTATCAGTTCATTTGGAGGATAACTTTAAACTGAGTACTAGAGGCAGACCTGAGCATATCAACCAGCGTTAAATTGGCAGCTACAGACATTTACAGCCCATACTAAAATGCTGACTTCATCCTTCCAATTTATATTATTATTTCAATTTTTATTATTTTTATTTTTTTCTTCTCTTAGAGTTATATATTAACCTTCTTAGATTGTCTACGGAAAAAAAGGGGAAATGTTGAATTAGTGTTATATAATTGTTTTTGTTTACTCATAAAGTTAACCCGTTAACGCCGTTACGGCGTTCTATGCCGTCCCGCATTAAGTGGGCCTTAAAGCCGTTGCGGCGGCATAGACAGCCCAGGCAGCCCTCCCCAGCAAATGAGGCCCCCGGGGGCCATGTGATCGCTCTCAAAGTCTTTCTTAGTGGCCACTTAGTCACAAACACTGGCCAAATATTAGTTTTTTGCTTTTTTCACACAAAAACAAATATGAATGCTAACTTTGGCCAGTGTTTGTGACTAAGTGGCTACTAAAAAAGACTAAACATACACCACTTTCAATACCTTGGGTTGTCTACATTTTCAAATGGTATGCCATTATGGGGGTAATTCTCATTCATGGGCTACCACACCGTCTTAAAGGTAACATTACTAATCTGGCAAATTTCAATTCGAAAATGGAACGTTCTATATTTGACCCTGTAACTTTCCAAAACACCATAAAACCTGTTAATGGGGGGTACTGTTGTACTCGTGAGACATTACTGATTACAAATATGTGCATTTTTTTTGTAAACATTATTAACAGTATTATGACATTCACAGCTAAAATGTCAGACGGAAATACAAATTTAAAAACAAATCTTATTTTCTCACATTTTTTTAAATTTTATTCATAATAAATTATGTTCCATATATGAATAGTTAATCATAAATTAAAGCCCTGTTTCTCCTGAACAAAATTATATATAATAAGTGTGGGTGCACTTAATGTGACAGCGGTGAATTACGGTTGAACAGACATATAGCGCAAATTCCAGTTTTTGTTTACATTTTGTTTTGATCAGAACGTGCACTATTGACTCCCTCCTGAAGGGGTTAATGATTTTCAGGCAATTACTCTTTTTAAACAAATGTTAACGTTAAAACAAAGAGAATGTTACATGCGCTCTGGCCTAAATCCCTATGTACATTTAAACAAAATGGAGGCTCTTTAGTTTTATTCCAATGGCCATTTGAATATAATCTCACCTGCCACATCAAGGCACGCCCCAAAAGGTGAGTCCTACACTAGCCATTAGATATTCTGATATCAGCCAAGAATCTCCAATGAGACAGGAAGGGGTATTTTATAAGCCCTTTCACATTTAAGCCTTTATAGGGCTTCTACACATAATATACACTTTTCTGATATCAGACAAAGTGTAAACATCTCTAATGAGACACGGAGGGGTGTTTTTTTTAAACCCCTACATACTTATTAACCCTAAATAAGGCTATAATACATACAAATCACCTGCCTATCAGCTAAAAGGCAAATTTCTCTGTTGAGACCGGAAGGGTTGCTGCCCCTACATACTTATAAACTCTTAATAAGAATGTTTGTCCAATGTTTGTCAAAATGGCCATTGGAATAAAACTAAAGAGCCTCCATTTTGTTTAAATGTACATAGGGATTTAGGTCAGAGCGCAGGTAATGTTCTCTTAGTTTTTACTATGTATTTAGAGCTGTTGGATACTAAGCTACTGCTGCTGTATGCGCTGTGCTTCATCTTTGTGTTTGTAAATGTTAACGTTTTAATGTTCATATGACATACCCTTGTTTTGTGAACAACATAAAGACTTGATAACTCACCCAAGTATTGACCAAAATATAAAAATAACCTATGAATATAAAAATATAGAAAGTGCCTTATTAAAAAAAATAATTTTAGTATGACTTCTTCCCCGGTCTATGTCATCACCACTGATCTTGTAAAAGAAAATTCTCTGGACCCAAGATTTTGTCAATAAAATAATTTGACTTCCTCAGGGCCATAAAAAAATCAGGATGTACACAATCTGCAAGTGTCATTATTGTTTATTCTAATTCCAAAAAGAGAAGTCCCATTTCTAACCTGAAGGAATTTTATGTTTCTCCTTTGCAGCTGATGGGTCTCAATGTTTTCAAATACATGTGACATAATTTCTACACTTGTTTTTACACTTTACGTACATTCATTAGATGTGAGAATTTCTATTAGAAGAAAGAACACTAACAATTACATGCCATGCTGTTTTAACGCACCGCCTGGCAGCATTTTTGATGGCTGATATCTTGGACATAAACATTAAGACTCATCTAAGGTCAAAATTAAGCAACACAAAAAAATGAGAAGTTGCTTGTAACTAGCAGTGATTGATATTCTAAACATACTAATACTAAATGTCAGCAGGTGCGGGATGAGCCCCAGTTTGATTCGTGTGAAAAATCTGCACAGGCACATTTTGAAATCTTATACCAACTGGTAAAAAGACAAAGTGAAGGAATCATGGGGCATAGATAAAGCTAATACACGCTAAAGTAAATGTACTTCAGTAGCAGGATCTAAGGCATTTTTAGCAGGCATGAAAAACATGGGATAATAATCTACATGTCTCCTGAAGCTAGACGGGCAAAATGGTTCATCACTATATATGTTTCCTAAATATAAAAAAAAGCATGTTTTATTAGATATTATATATTTTTTAGCTGAATTAAGTTCTTTAAAGGTTATATAAATTAGACGACTCACAATTAATAATAGAAATTGGCTTTTCAAAGGTATAGAAATTTTTTTGGGACACACACCTTTTTCATGAGATGCTTATAAGAAAATAATCAAAGTACAAAGATAAAATATATATAAATGTTTTTATAATAATAATAATAATAATAAAACATTTACAATAGCTTGAGTATTTACATCTATTTTAGCAAATAAAATTAACGTGAGTATATAGCCACCTATCACCTCCCACACTAAGTGCATACCACTGCTTTCATTTCTGTTTATACCCCCAGCTTACTTTTGATCTTGATAGCTATCTATTAACTTAGTGATTGACTCTGATGGGTGATATCTAATTATATTCACCATTAATATTTGAGGTGATTTTAGTACAGTGATTCAGTTCCTCTCTTTTTACACACCAATAGCTACATTGGCTACTGAGACATTGTTACAACTTATATCATTAATTACATTCTATATTTTCAATCTCAGGAGCCAATTTAGGAGCTTTATTTAAAGGGTGTATTGAACATGTAGCACACAACAGATGATTCCTATATATATGTTCTTTCACTGTATATACACTTTCTCACTGTTTTTTCATTTATTTATTTTTTCTCCCTAAAAGGGATAAATAAAAATGTATTATTTTTCATATATTTCGTTTAAGTTCTATATTGGCAATTTGCTGCCATAAAATTATGAACAAATTCTCCCTTAGGGTATAGGGACTGAGAATTGAGAGGATTTCTTTATAATCCCTGTTCAGTCTCTTCCTTTTTCATACATACGATGCATCCCTTACACACAGAAACACACAATTCGAGATGTCCCGAATAGTTCGCTGGCGAATAGTTCCTGGCGAACATAGCTTGTTCGCGTTCGCCACGGTGGGCGAACATATGCGATGTTCGGTCCGCCCCCTATTCGTCATCATTGAGTAAACTTTGACCCTGTACCTCACAGTCAGCAGACACATTCCAGCCAGTCAGCAGCAGACCCTTCCTCCCAGACCCTCCCACCTCCTGGACAGCATCCATTTTAGATTCATTTGGAAGCTGCATTCTTTTTTTTTTTTTATTCTTTATTTTTGAAGTGCAGTGAACATAAACGTTGGAATACAGACTTAGATTAATGAAACAAAATGTCAAGAGGAACTGCACATTTTTAAAATATTAAACAATCATGCTAGGTAAACTTGTCTTGATATAAGTGAAAAGCATGGCATAGGGAAATCGTCAGACATGTTGAGAGTGTTCGTAAGTTTGAATACACATGCTTGAACTGAAGAGGGGTAAGGGGATTAACACCACCAGTTATTAGTGATGTCCCGAACTGTTCGCCGAACTGTTCGCAAACTGTCTGCTGGCGAACAATAGCGTGTTCGCGTTGGGCGAACATATGCGATTTCCGGTCCGCCCTCTATTCGTCATCATTGAGTAAACTTTGACCCGGAACCTCACAGTCAGCAGACACATTCTGGGAGGGAGGGTCTGCTGCTGATTGGCTGGAATGTGTCTGCTGACTGTGAGGTTCCGGGCCAAAGTTTACTCAATGATGACGAATAGGGGGCGGACCGGAAATCGCATATGTTCGCCCAACGCGAACACGCTATTGTTCTCCGGCGGACAGTTCGGGACATCACTACCAGTTATAGATCAACATGTGTGAATCAGAATACCAAAACTAGAAATAAGTAGACTAAATAACCTCTTAGTGAGTGCTGTTAAATGCTAGACAACTGACTACACCTCATAACAAGGGCATTTTAGATTCTCAGCAGCAGAGATGTTTTAGCCAATTCCTCTGACATGCTTCAGAGAGTGGTCGTCTCTACTCACATCCATGTGCCGCTTAGTAGTGCTTCCACCGCCTGCCGGGTGCACCAGAGGATCGCTCAGACCATGAGGGTCAGCAGGTCGGCGCATCAGCACCCTTGCTCCCCGAGCCCAGTCCACTGTGGAAGAAGATGCCTGGTCGCCTCCCAGCCCTCCAGCTTCAGTATAAGTAACCTGTGAGGTTCTGGGATCGGTCCTGTTCAGTCGTGGGCGGCTGGTTGGTGTGCCATCCCCCCTGGCTCTCTGTTCCGAAGGAGAGCACAATGCTGGGGCACCTCTGGAGATCTCTTCCATCCTAAGTGAGGTGAGTAGCAAAGCCCTCTGCCGTGATTCAATCCGATTCCAGAAGGCTGCACAGAGAGCATCAAAGGCTTCATGAAACTTAGCTTCCCAGTGTGGGCTTGATTGCTCTGTTGGAGTGGCGGCCATCTTAGCTGTGACACGATGGCTCGTTTTGTCAGAGTGAGTAGTGGACATTTAGCCTTGTGGGTTACTTTAGCCTATCCCTGGTGGGGACCGGGATAACCCCCACCGGTCCAGAGGGGGGGGGGGGACGGGGCTGTAGATATGAGGTGCAGACACGATGAGAGCTCCAGGCCGGGAGATAGGCCGCTTCTCCCTGCCACAGAACCCCCAGAGCAGATAGGCCGCAGGAAAGTGCATAGTCATAGGCTGCTACAAACTTGATCGGGTAAGCTCCCTGGTGTTCAGGAACAGGTAAGTGTTCAGTGAGCAACCTCCAAAGGTATTATTCCCTCTGTGGGTCTCACTTTGCAGGCTGTATGCAGGGAGCTCACATCATGCACATCCGTCCGCCATGCTGGCCAGGCCCCGCCCCCCGGAAGCTGCATTTTTAGTGAGAGGAGGGACAGTGTAGCTGCTGCTGATTTAATAGGGAAATTGATAGCTAGGCTAGTGTATTCAGTGTCCACTACAGTCCTGAAGGACTCATCTGATCTCTGCTGTAAGGACAGCACCCCAAAAAGCCCTTTTTAAGGCTAGAACATCAGTCTGCTTTTTTTTTTTCCTGTGTAATCTAATTGCAGTTGCCTGCCTGCCAGCGTGTGTGTCAGGCTCACAGCGTATACTGTGCTCACTTGCCCAGTGCCACCACTCATATCGGGTGTTACAATAGCTTGCATTTAAAAAAACAAAAAACTTTTTTGACTGTAATATAATAGCAGTCAGTTTCCTTCACACGTGTGCGTTTCAGGGCCTGCCAGGGCACAGTGTCACACCAGTGCAACTCATATCTGGTGTAACAGTAGTGTACATTTAAAAAAAATAAAAAATTTTTGACTGTAATAGATTGAATAGCAGTTAGTTGTATGCAAGCGTGTGTGTCAGGCCTACAGCGTCTACTCTGCCAACTTCTGCCAGTGCACAGTGCCGCTCATATCTGTTGTCACAGTAGCTTCCACGCATAGTACCACTAATCGAAAAAAAAATGACAGGCAGAGGCAGGCCACCCCGCAGGGGCCGTCGTGGTCGTGGTGCTGTGATTCCCTTTGGCCCTAGAATAATGCCCAGTGTTCAGAGGCCACGTACCGTGAACTCGAAAAGTTCTGAGGACATTGTTGACTGGCTAACACAGGACACCCAATCTTCTACAGCTTCCGCTCGGAACCTTGACGCACCACCCTCCTCCAGCTTAACTTCGGGCATCTCTCAAGTTACCACTCGCCCGCCTGCCGCCACCACCAACACTAGCACCACAGCCGCTTCACTTGATCTGTCAGAGGAGTTATTTACACATCAGTTGGAAGAAGTCAGGCAGCATTACACACATGGACGTACGGTGTGATGATGATGATGTTGTACCCACTGCTGCTTCCTTTGCTGAGTTGTCAGATACAAGTGAAGCGGTTGATGATGACGATGCGTCCGTGGATGTCACATGGGTGCCCGCTAGAAGAGAAGAAGAACAGGGGGAAAGTTCAGATGGGGAGACAGAGAGAAGGAGGAGACGAGTTGGAAGAAGGGGGAGGTCGTCGCAAGGAGCTAGTGGCACAGTCAGACAGCATGCATAGGCACCCGGGGTCAGCCAGACAGCACGCAAATCAACGCATGCTGTTGCCACCACCAGAATGCCGTCATTGCAGAGCTCAGCAGTGTGGCATTTTTTGTGTGTGTCTGCCTCTGACAACAGCAATGCCATTTGTAACCTGTGCCAAAAGAAACTGAGTCATGGGAAGCTCAACACCCACCTAGGTACAACTGCTTTGCGAAGGCACATGATCGCACATCACAAACACCTATGGGATCAACACATGAGTACAAGCAGCACACAAACTCAAAGCCGCCATCCTCCTCCTGGTCCAGCATCTTCAGCCACGTCAACCACTGCTGTCCTCCTTGCCCCCTCTCAACCATCTGCCACTCCGTCTCTCGCCTTGAGCAGTTCCTGCTCATCTGCCCACAGTCAGGTGTCTGTCAAGGACATGTTTGAGCGTAAGAAGCCAATATCACAAAGTCACCCCCTTGCCCGGCATCTGACAGCTGGCTTGTCTGAACTCTTAGCCTGCCAGCTTTTACCATACAAGCTGGTGGAGTCTGAGGCGTTCCAAAAATTTGTAGCTATTGGGACACCGCAGTGGAAGGTACCCGGCCGAAATTTCTTTGCACAAAAGGCAATCCCCAACCTGTACTCGATTGTGCAAAAGGAAGTAATGGCATGTCTGGCACACAGTGTTGGGGCAAGGGTCCATCTGACCACTGATACCTGGTCTGCAGAGCATGGTTAGGGCAGGTATATCACCTACACTGCGCATTGGGTAAACCTGCTGACGGCTGCCAAGCATGGAGTGCGTGGCTCTGCAGAGGAGTTGGTGACACCGCCATGACTTGCAGGCAGGCCTGCTGCCACCTCCTCTACTCCTCCTACTCCATCCTCTCCATAACCTCCTTGGCTGAGTCCTCTTCTGCTGCTGCGTCTTGCTCCACATCAACGGCACCCCCCCAGCTCCCCAGGTACTATTCCACATCCCGGATATGGCAGTGTCACGCCATCTTGGGGTTGACTTGCCTGAAAGCAGAGAGTCACACCGGACCAGCACTCCTGTCCGCCCTGAACGCACAGGTGGATCAGTGGCTGACTCCGCAGCAACTGGAGATTGGCAAAGTGGTTTGTGACACTGGAAGAAATTTGTTGGCGGCATTGAATTTGGGCAAGTTGACACATGTGCCGTGCATGGTACATGTGTGTAATCTAATCGTACAACGCTTTGTGCATAAGTACCCAGGCTTACAGGACGTCCTGAAGATGGCCAGGAAGGTTTGTGGCCATTTCAGGCGGTCCTACATGTTACTGGACGCTCATGCGCAATGCCTGTAGGCTCATGCGTACTTTTGAGGAGGTGACAAACCTAGTCAGTCGCACCGAAGGCACCATCAGCGACATCATACCATTTGTTTTTTTCCTGGAGCGTGCCCTGTGAAGAGTGCTGGATCAGGCCATAGATCAGCGTGAAGAGGAAGAGTTGTGGTCACCATCACCACCAGAAACAGCCTGCAGCAACGCTGGAAGAGGATTGTGAGGAAGAGGAGTCAGAGGAGGAATGTGGCTTTGAGGAGAAGGAGGAAGACAAACCACATCAGGCATCCCAGGGTGCTTGTTGTCACCTATCTGGTACCCGTGGTGTTGTACGTGGCTGGGGAGGAAGAACATACCTTCAATGACATAAGTGAGGAGGAGGAACGGGAAATGAGTAGCTCGGCATCCAACCTTGTGCAAATGGGGTCTTTCATGCTGTCCTGCCTGTTGAGGGACCCTCGTATAAAAAGGCTGAAGGAGAACGACCTGTACTGGGTGTCCACGCTACTAGACCCCCGGTATAAGCAGAAAGTGCCTGAAATGCTACCGAATTACCACAAGTCGGAAAGGATGCAGCAGTTCCAAAATAAATTAAAAAGTATGCTTTACACAGCGTATAAGGGTGATGTCACAGCACAACAGGAATCTAACAGGGGAAGAGGTGAAAATGATCCTCCTCCTCCTCCCACGACCACGTCGGCAAGGACAGGACGCTTTACAGACGTGTTGTTGATGGAGGACATGCAGAGCTTTTTAAGTCCTACGCATCGCCACAGCCCTTCGGTGTCCACCCTCAGAGAACGACTCGGCCGACAGGTAGTAGACTACCTCGCCTTAACTGCAGATATCGACACTCTGAGGAGCGATGAACCCCTTGACTACTGGGTGTGCAGGCTTCACCTGTGGCCTGAGCTATCCCAATTTGCGATAGAACTTCTGGCCTGCCCCGCTTCAAGTGTCCTGTCAGAAAGGACCTTCAGTGCAGCAGGAGGTATTGTCACTGAGAAGAGAAGTTGCCTAGGTCAAAAAAGTCTAGATTACCTCACCTTTATTAAGATGAATGAGGGATAGATCCCGAAGGGACTGACAGTGGGCGATACATTCGACTAAAAAAGGCCTGATGAGGGGGACGTAACAGGGATTAAACTGATAAGAATAGTACTACTTAACACACCACTCCTATCTGGTGGCACATTAGATTACACGCGCAGTGCCCCAAATTTGAAGTAGGAGGACCAACCAAGCATCTTTTTCCATCTCCCGGTTCCTAAAATCGATGCCATATAAACGTCCCCTGATAGGGGACGTAACAGGGATTAAACTGATAGGAATAGTACTACTTAACACACCTTATGATAATGCAGAGAGAGGCAACGCAGAGAGAGGAGTCTGAAGAAGAGGAGTCAGAGGAGGAAGGTGGCTTTGAGGAGGTGGAAGACCAAACACAGCAGGCTTGTTGTCACCTTTCAGGGACCCTTGGTGTTGTACGTGGCTGGGTGGAGGAAGAGACCTTAAATGACATCAGCGAGGACAAGGAACGGGACATGGCTAGCTTGGTATCCAACCTTGTGCAAATGGGGAGTTTGCGGTTGTGCAAATGGACTGTTTGCGGTTGTTTGCGGTGCGTTAAATGGGGAGTTTGGTCTGTCACTGTGAAGCGGGCGTAACCCTTACACTACCTGATCGATACAACATCATACCTGATGTTTTAAAGCACGTTATTCCAAACAATTTAGGAATGTTAGGTGATTTATGCCCTTTATGGATTAAAACCAGACTCTGCATGAACTATAGACAAAACAGGATATACCTAAGCCTATGAAACAAAAGAAAAAGCGCTCATAGGGGATTAACGTAAAAACATAAATTGCCCCTTATTAATATGTTGCACTCACAAAATTGAGGTGATTTTCAGGCTATTCCCGTTCCCCTAGGACATTGATTTTTGTGACCACAGTTAGAACAGAGAGCCTGTTCTACACCAGATCAGTGGAGCCAGACTGCCACCAGAACCCATCATCATCCTCATCTGGTTGTAAGTAGTCAATCTAGTATATTATTCTTGGCACTAATTTCTAATTTACCTCACATTAAAGGGACACTATAGTCCCCAGAACCACTGCAGCTTAATGCAGTGGTTATGGTGTCTATAGCCTGTCCCTGCAGGCTTTATAATGTAAACACACACTGTGTGCAGCACTAGCGTTGGTTCATATGGCAGATCATATGGGTGGGGCATTGTGATGTCACATGGGGGGGCGGAGGCAAATTTTTATTTTGCCTAGGGCGGCAAAAATCCTTGCACCAGCCCTGGTAGGATGCTGACCTATACCTTGCTGAAGATCTCCCTGACCTTACACACATTATGTATAGTGTAAGGAGTTCAACCTGCACATGGATCTTTTCTGTGTTTTATATACAAATATTTCAGAAGTGTAATATTTATTTAACATGTATTGATCATTAAAAAAAAAACACTCAAAAACATGTATTTCATGTTAGGTTTTTTTTCAATGACTTAGTAGTATTTAAGACTTTTTTTATACACTACATTGCAAATTAGCTGTCTTCATTGACATAGAATAAATTATATTTGTGGCACCCACGACACACGTTTAATCACACAATGCCCTGAAAAACTCTGAACAGCTGTAAAATAATATTTAGTCTTTTATTACCAACAGTAGATAAATATAGATTTGGATTGATATTTGAAATTGGCTTAAACAAATGAAGTCCCAAATGCTTTCTCCTCCACGCATGTATTGGTTTTGAAAAATCAATGTCTCCACTTGGGTTCTAACCATTGCTTCTGCCTTGTGTAGAGATGAATATTATGTCACTTTGTAAGCACATAGTGAAGAGATAGGCAACATTCGGCACCCCAGATGTTGTGGACTACATGTTCTTTGATGTTTTGCCAGCATTATGACTGTAAAATTATTATGGGAGACGTAGTCCAAAACATCTGGAGTGACATAGTGTGTGAGATTGCACATCACAACTTGTATAGTGCTGCTTCTAGCATTCTTAGAAATAAGGAGTTAGGTATCTAGTTACAATGTATGCATTCTTTGGGAGGTTTTTTTGGGAGGACCAAAAATAGCAATATAATTGCAATTATCCCACTGTAGGTTAATTAAAAATGTATTTTATGTTTTTACCAACAATTACTATATTTTATAAAAATATTATTTGTACTGCCTCTTTCTCAGTTGGTTAACAGTCAGATCAGAAATATACAGGCTTATTTAATGCAGCTTAGCATTAGAACATTTTTCGGGACAAAGTTACGCCAAACATGTTGTTTATCTAGATGGTGCAAATTTGCCATGAAACATAGAAACATAGAATGTGACGGCAGATAAGAACCATTCAGCCCATCTAGTCTGCCCAATTTTCTAAATACTTTCATAAGTCTCTGGCCTTATCTTATAGTTAGGATAGCCTTATGCCTATCCCACGCATGCTTAAACTCCTTCTCTGTGTTAACCTCTACCACTTCAGCTGGAAGGCTATTCCATGCATCCACTACCCTCTCAGTAAAGTAATAAAATATCAATAGTAAAAGGTGCTGACTGGAGCAAAAATGTTGTTGAGATTTTGAGGAGTAAAAAATGAAAATGTTTTTTTTCCTAGTAAGACCGCACATAAGAACTTACTAGTGAAACAAAGCTAGTAAAATAAACCCTTTCAGTGCTGTGTTGTAGAGCAGTGTATGCATTAACTGTTGACAGAACAAATGTTGCATTGTTAAATTACCATATTTTTCTATGTATAATATTTTTTGTTCAAAACATTTTTAGTCTAAAATTGGGGGTCTTATACACGTAATGTCACTACAGGGGTTAAAAAAAAACAATGCAACAACAGAACCTAAGCCAAGATGGCGTGTGCAACGGCCCACACACATACTTGGCCTCCCTCCTGCCGATCCACTTGCACTGCTGCAAGGAGGAAAAGGTCCATATATGAGTGGGAGCTGCAGCAGAAGTTAGCACTTACCACCAACGGAGCTACAGAGACATGTCACACCATAAAAGTAGAAGCCATATTAAGGCTTGCTCCACCACAGGTAGGTCTTGCTTTCTGATTTATATTTATGGGGGAGGAAATGGTGATCAGGGAGCAGAGGTAATACTACTGTGATGTCCCAGCATGCCCTCACACCACTTGCTGTATTGTGGGTTCTATAGTCTCCCAACATGCACAATAGAGCCAATAACTTCACAGAGTACCTTAGCGCATGGGAGGCATTAGAATCAGACGTGCCTCGTTCTCCTTAGAATTCACCTATAAAATATCGAAGTTGTTCTATCTGAAGTTTAAAATATTTATTTATTAATTTTGGGCTCAAAAAATATGGATAACCTTGTACACAGGGGCATCTTATACATGGAAAAATACGGTACTTTTTTGAATTTTTTTGAAAATCGATTACCATTTGGCTCAAAATAAAGAACAATAAAATCATTAAAGTTTCATATATACATTTTAGCTTTACAAGCATTTAACCATATGTTGACTATGCAGAAGGTCATCATTTTAAAAACTATACGGTATAAAGGGGTTTCTTTTCCCATCTTTAATAAAATTTTTGTGATGACTTCGGACTGTGTCAGTGTCCAATGCAGCACCTGCATCCCTTGATTAGATAGCGTGTGCAACTTATATCAAATTATTTTTGCACAGCTGAGTGTTTTCTAGCTTACAGCATAGCAAATATAAATGTAACTACACTTGATGTAAAGTAAAAACTGCAAATTGTCCTTCCAGGGATTGAAAAGACATGACCCCAAAAAATCCTTAAGTGGTAAACTAATCTATCTTGATTAAGCACACCCCACAGGCAGCCATTAACAAGCAGATAAAGGGAAGACCCTAGCTTGTCACATAATTCCCCAAGGGAGGAAAATGTCCAGTCTCGTTCCTTTGGCTTGATGCCTGCGGACCCATCTCAGAAGGGCGTCCATCACTGTAGCAATTAGCAAGAATCAGCTATACTCACAAAATGCAAATAGCTGACTTCCATAGAGACAAGCCTAAATGCCTGACACATTTCTTATGATGTCCCTAATGCACTTCTTTTCTTAGATAAATATAGCTATGAGTGGGCTGACAAAGATGTCACAACAGCTGTGTGTAGAAGCCTTTCAGCCCTGTTATCATTTATGGGATATTTGAGCATTTTTAGAGCACACCCTTATATTTTCAGTTTTGACTTAGCTCAGCATGATAAATTGGTTTTGTCACTGTTTCACACACAGTGACCTTGCTGCATATTAGATATTCCATTATTTAGCATGTGCTTAATGGTTAAGTACATTTTAGAAGCAGGACTCTCAGTCTAACAAAATGTATGTATTTTTTAAGGATTAATTAAGATATTGTGTCAAAATTACCATCTTAAAGGTCATTTACTAATTCAGCATAAATTCCTTGAAAATCCCTAAATATATAGATTCAAGGTATAATTGACATGTAATATAAAGTGATATATAGCTTACAGTGTTTGTCACATATACTGTAAGTGAAATAGAGCAGTTTACATTTCAATCACTTATAATAATTAATATTGTTGAATTACACTATATATAAAAATATATATATATAAAAAAATATGGATCGTCTTGTACACAGGGGCATCTTATACACAGAAAGATACGGTACTTTTTTGAAGTTTTGTACAGGTATATATTTATTTGGAACACGAACATGCATTGCTAATATTCACCTCGTACGGTACACTGCAGAAGCTTAAAGAAGAATTGTTGAAGTATAAAAATGAATTGGTTAAGTTCAAGAAGGAAACATTTGAAAGAGTCAAATAAGATTACCATCAACATTGAGCATATAAATGGTTGTCAGGAGATAACCAGCAATGAAATAGGAGACCAAGGAAAAGAATACACCGACCATTGGTTAACGACCATAGTCATCTCATTGAAGGAATCAACCTCAGAGAAGGAAACCAACATCAAAGCTCCTAAATCTCTAAAAGCACCAAATCTCTTTAAGGATTACTTAAAAATAAAAATATAAACAGGCGGCGTGGCCAGACTGGACATGGAGTAAAATAGATAGCAGGAGCCGCACTCACTCCCAACGGCCACAGGTGCTCCAGAGCAGGACTAGCCATCCCACCACGACAAGGCAAACAAGAAAAACTCACAGGCACTCCAAATGTGAAGCCGTAGGCAGATTTATTGCAACAAAATGCACAGCAACGTTTCAACCTAAATAATCTTCAATAGCTCAGCTGGTAGAGTGGAGGACTGTAGTTGGTATACAATAGCAATCCTTAGGTTGCTGGTTCAATTCCAGCTCGAAGGACATGTGAATTGTTAGCTTGACGAAGACCTCCAGTTAGGTCGAAACGTTGTTGTGCATTTTGTTGCAATAAATCTGCCTGCGGCTTCACATTTGGAGTGCCTGTGAGTTTTTCTTGTTTGCCTGGACATGGAGTAAGTCGCACTCTCCTGCAGCTCCGTAGCCCCAGCTCACAAAAGCTACTATAATTAACCTGTTCAGAGCCGCAATGGGAAAATCACGAAGGGTACTTACCCCAGGATCCTTCCACCTCCTTCCCCACGACCCAGACAAGATGGCACCTACCTCACCAAGATCTGACAGCATGGCGAGTTCCGCGCACGGCTTATCAGGTGGCGAGACACTCACACAAATCTTTGCAAATTTGTTTACACGCTCAGACAAGACAGAAATGCTCTCAGAACTGCGGACTCCCTCTGCGAAGAGATTATGGAGGTACGGAGGTACCTCACGGCCCTGGAAACTAGGAGTTGGAGGCAGACAGAATGCTGACACAGCAAAACCAAAAGGCTGCTGACACTGCTTCTGCAATACAGGGATCAGTCCAGCTGGAACTACGCCGGCAGTTAGAGGACCTGGACAACAGAGGTTGGTGCAATAACATACGCATAAGGGGCCTTTCAGGGGTGCCAGGGGAAGTGCTCCCAGAAATATTGACCGGCCTGTTCCCCCAACTACTTGGAGAGACAGCACCCAAAGATTTTGGCATAGAATGGGCCCATAGGGGATGGCAAGCCAAGAGACACGATATGCTGCCTACTCTAGTGCTCCCTAAAGGATGCTATCATGAAGGCAGCTAGACTGCTCCAAACCATACCCTACATGGATGCCCAAGTATCCTTGTATCAGTATCTCTCAATCCTCACGTTGGAAGCCAGACGTGCGTTGAGACCGCTGACCTGCATGCAACATGACAAGCGAAGACTATACAAATAGGGATTCCCCTTCAGCCTACAGGCAAAAGTGGGCAATGCCTGGCACATCACCCTGAACTGGATACCCGAGAGTCCATCACCCCGCTCTAAAAATCCGGTGAGGCCCCCCGGGAAACCGACCTGGTGCGAATCAGGCTGACTTAGAACGAAGAAGAGGCGGACCAAATGGCCCAGAGGAGTGGATGATTACAGGATAACACGGGCCGTCGGAAGTCCCGCTCCCTGGCCTTTAACCATGATTGGCCCCTGTTGCCCTCCCCCTTGCCTGAAGTTTAACTCAAGTCCCCCTGCAGTTGCTGCTCTGGTACTAGGAGACAACCATGAGACATGGTTCGTACTTTCTGGGAGTAATGCGTGGAGCTTAGACCATTGCCTTCACAGAAAGACCTTACAATAAGCCCAGATACACCTCCCTCGGGCCGGGCCCCTGCTTTTCCCTTTGGGTGGGTCTCCTTTATTGGGTCTCAGGGGAGAAATGTGGTGCTGTGCCCCTTTCCTGCTCTGCCAACCCTACTGTGACTGTGCCCCACATATGGTTCCCAGGCGACTCCTTGTCACGTATTCATCCGCACATAAAAATGTGGTTAATGGCATTTATGGTCCTGACAGGAAAAGTTGTGCCGAGCAACATTACCGTCCTGACAGGAAAAGTTGTGCCAAGCAGCAATCATGCAAATGGAAACCTGGTAATTACTTTGTGGGTCAAAGGCTGGTCATGGCCAATCAAATCCACAGGAGGGTTTAGCTGAGCAGCAATCATGCACATCTGGTAATTGCCTATGGCGTCAAAGGCTGGTTACAGCCAATTGGATCCACAGTAGGGGTATTTAAACCAAACTCTCCTCTGGCTCTTTGCCCTGTTGTGGTTTCATGCCTGTGGTTATCCGAGCGTGCGTTCCTGATCTTGATTTTCTGGTATTTGACTTTGGCTTTGTTCTGGCTTCCCTGATATCTGGTATCCTTGACTTTTGGCTTTCCCTCATCTTTGTGTCTGATTCTGTGTCCCTGACCTTGGTTAATATTTTGACTATTATTGGAGACGTTAAGTCCAGCCATTTTAAGGTCCGGTTATATGTTATAATAACATTACAGGGAGTGCAGAATTATTAGGCAAGTAGTATTTTTGAGGATGAATTTTATTATTGAACAACAACCATGTTCTCAATGAACCCAAAAAACTCATTAATATCAAAGCTGAATATTTTTGGAAGTAGTTTTTAGTTTGTTTTTAGTTATAGCTATTTTAGGGGGATATCTGTGTGTGCAGGTGACTATTACTGTGCATAATTATTAGGCAACTTAACAAAAAACAAATATATACCCATTTCAATTATTTATTTTTACCAGTGAAACCAATATAACATCTCAACATTCACAAATATACATTTCTGACATTCAAAAACATAACAAAAACAAATCAGTGACCAATATAGCCACCTTTCTTTGCAAGGACACTCAAAAGCCTGCCATCCATGGATTCTGTCAGTGTTTTGATCTGTTCACCATCAACATTGCGTGCAGCAGCAACCACGGCATCCCAGACACTGTTCAGAGATGTGTACTGTTTTCCCTCCTTGTAAATCTCACATTTGATGATGGACCACAGGTTCTCAATGGGGTTCAGATCAGGTGAACAAGGAGGCCATGTCATTAGATTTTCTTCTTTTATACCCTTTCTTGCCAGCCACGCTGTGGAGTACTTGGACGCGTGTGATGGAGCATTGTCCTGCATGAAAATCATGTTTTTCTTGAAGGATGCAGACTTCTTCCTGTACCACTGCTTGAAGAAGGTGTCTTCCAGAAACTGGCAGTAGGACTGGGAGTTGAGCTTGACTCCATCCTCAACCCGAAAAGGCCCCACAAGCTCATCTTTGATGATACCAGCCCAAACCAGTACTCCACCTCCACCTTGCTGGCGTCTGAGTCGGACTGGAGCTCTCTGCCCTTTACCAATCCATCCATCTGGCCCATCAAGACTCACTCTCATTTCATCAGTCCATAAAACCTTAGAAAAATCAGTCTTGAGATATTTCTTGGCCCAGTCTTGACGTTTCAGCTTGTGTGTCTTGTTCAGTGGTGGTCGTCTTTCAGCCTTTCTTACCTTGGCCATGTCTCTGAGTATTGCACACCTTGTGCTTTTGGGCACTCCAGTGATGTTGCAGCTCTGAAATATGGCCAAACTGGTGGCAAGTGGCATCTTGGCAGCTGCACGCTTGACTTTTCTCAGTTCATGGGCAGTTATTTTGCGCCTTGGTTTCTCCACACGCTTCTTGCAACCCTGTTGACTATTTTGAATGAAACGCTTGATTGTTCGATGATCACGCTTCAGAAGCTTTGCAATTTTAAGAGTGCTGCATCCCTCTGCAAGATATCTCACTATTTTTGACTTTTCTGAGCCTGTCAAGTCCTTCTTTTGACCCATTTTGCCAAAGGAAAGGAAGTTGCCTAATAATTATGCACACCTGATATAGGGTGTTGATGTCATTAGACCACACCCCTTCTCATTACAGAGATGCACATCACCTAATATGCTTAATTGGTAGTAGGCTTTCGAGCCTATACAGCTTGGAGTAAGACAACATGCATAAAGAGGATGATGTGGTCAAAATACTCATTTGCCTAATAATTCTGCACTCCCTGTATACAAATATATTCGGGGCCAATACAAACCATTGTGTGTAAATCTATTCACAAACCGGACTTTACATAGGACACGAGGCCATGGGTTTACACTGGAAGAAAGAAGATTTTGTCTAAGGCAAAGGAAAGGTTTTTTTACTGTAAGAACAATCAGGATGTGGAATTCTCTGCCTGAAGAAGTGGTTTTATCAGAGTCTATAGAGATGTTCAAACAGCTACTAGATGCATACTTGCAAAAACATAATATACAAGGATATAATATTTCAATGTAGGGTAATAACTGCTTGATCCATGACTGCCATTCTGGGGTCAAGAAGGATTTTTTTTCCTAGCTTGTTGCAAAATTTTGCTTCAAACTGGGTTTTTTTGCCTTCTTTTGGATCAACAGCAAAAAAACAAAAGTGAGGAAGGCTGAACTTGATGGACGCAAGTCTCTTTTCAGCTATGTAACTATGTAATATGTTATCCTTAGTCCTAGTTGTCCACAGTACTGCGTGCTGGATCAACTTGTAATCCTGACACCCCTATACCAGCAACTTGTGGACATTGTGGGTGCCTGACCATATTGTCCTCGGGGAGAGACCACAGAGAAGGACTGCTCCATGCCAGGATTAATTAATTAAAACAGACAGGTTTATTGCTATTGATGATTGTTATGGTTGCCTCCAGGCTGGCTGGAAGATGGACCATAGAAAGGATGCTCCTAGTGCTCACCAAAGGACCATCAGCACCGTAGACACTATAAGCACTGCAGACTCCACGAACCGCCGCTGCTGGGCTAGGATCCCACCGCTGCCACCAAATTTTATAGTTGTCTCCAGGCTGGCTGGAAGTTGGACCGTAGAAAGGATGCTCCTAGCGCTCACCAAAGGACCATCAGCACCGTAGACACTATAAGCACTGCAGACTCCACGAACCACTGCTGCTGGGCTAGGATCTCGCCGTCTGCTATCCACCCTGGACCTACGAGCAGGCTCCAGGTTCCCGTAGGTGAACCTCTTCCTTCTGTAGAGCGAAACAGGATCAGGAACACGAGCTCTTACAAGAGCTCAGTAGCTAAGGGAGCATGAAGAGCATAGCAATCCATGTAGTGATTATAGCTGCCCCCTACAAACATGAGTCAAGGCTGCAAGTTAGAGGGTCACGTCATTCTGTTTTATTGGTGCCCAAAGGGCCTTCTTTTATGCAGGTTTTCTTTACATAGGACCACCCACTGGGTTTTACAGAACAACCAATAACACACGTACATTAGAGAAAACACTCCCAGCAATTACACACAAAATCCTCCCCTCTGCCTGTGATATAATTAGCATCCTTTAAATATAAACATACTCAAAAATCATAAAAATCCATTCAGTAGATCAAAAGTTAGACAGAAGTCCTTTATGACCAACCGCAAGCACATTTTCATGCCCAAAACAGTTCCATAGATTTGGGCTGTGCGGTCGGTCTATTTCAGGCTGAAAAAAATGACTAAGTCCTATCACCGAATGGGGCTTAGTCTCTGCGGCTGAAAGATCAGTATAGGAGAAGGTACAGGTCAGCGGTACATACCGCTGACCTCGTTCGAATTAACAAAGATGGCCACCGCCACGTGTTCGTTTGCACGAACTGTGGCCACCCAGCGTTCGGCAATTTACCTACAGCAATCCCACAACCTGCTAGGTAAATTGCCTGCACACTTCCACTTCTGGGTGGTCCACCTGTGTGGTACTTGGTTCAGTAAGCCCCATTTACTGAACCAAGTGGGAAATAGCCAGGAACAAAGGGTTTTAACCAAGTCTGTGGACACTGGGGACACAAGCTTAAAGGGTCAGTGTCCCAAACAAGTCTGGAGACACCGTCTTAAAGGGGCATTGTCCCAATTTTCTCTATGTCCCAAAAATGTGATTAAAGGGCCAGTACCAGTCCCATAAAAAGTCCATAAGCCCCAATATGCTCACCGACTGTTCTTAAAGGGCCATACACACCCGGTCCATAGTCATGGGGGAGGAGGCTGGAAAATCGTCTCCTCCATAATCCAGGGAAGCAGGGCAATTTGTCATTTAAATGAACAGTTACAAAAGGCATTTTGTAACACTCACTATCTGGAATCGGGGGGGCTTTCCCATTTACAATAACAAAAATATACATGCAAGGCACACTATTCCTCTGGCTATTTCTCCCTTACTCTGCAGCAGGCTGATCCCTTCTTTTAAAAGGCTGCTTGCTAATTGACCAGCTACAGGTGAGTATGAATTAGTTCACTTCTCTGTAACTTCCAAGGTAAATACAAGTCCTGGTCTGGATGTTACATACTAATTAGTGCTATTGGAGCACTGGCCCACCCTGCTCTCCAAATGCTCTGCCCCAGGGACCATTACCGTGGTTTGCAGAGTACCAGCAATAGTTTTGCAAACCTAACATCTTTCCCTGGGGAATTTAATTGAAAAACATCAGGCTGTTGTTTAGTAAAGCAGGCCTAATATATTTTCCCTCAACAACCATTCCACATTTTCTCTCACAGTATATATAAATAAATAAATAAAAATAATACGATATATATATATATAATATACATACAGGTGAAAAATTAGAATATCATGCAAAGGCTCATTTATTTCAGTAATGCAACGTAAAAGGGGAAACTAATATATGAGATAGACGCATTACATGCAAAGCAAGATAGTTCAAGCCATGATTTGTCATAAGTGCAATGATTAAGGCTTACAGCTCATGAAACCCCAAATCCACAATCTCAGTAAATTAGAATATTACATGCAATCAATAAAACAAGGAGTGTACATAGAACAATACCGGATCTCTGAAAAGTATAAGCATGTAGATGGACTCAGTACTTGGTTTGGGCCCCTTTTGCAGCAATTACTGCCTCAATGCGGCGTGGCATGGAAGCTATCAGCCTGTGGCACTGCTGGGGTGTTATGGAAGACCAGGATGCTTCAATAGCGGCCTTCAGCTCAGGTCAGGCGAGTTTGCTGGCCAAACAAGCACAGTAATCCCACGGTCATTGAACCAAGCTTTGGTGCTTTTGGCAGTGTGAGCAGTGTGAACTGCTGGAAAATGAAGTCATCATTCCCATAAAGCTCGACTGCGGAAGGAAGCATGAAGTGCTCCAAAATCTCCTGGTAGATGGCTGCATTGACCCTGGACTTAATGAAGCACAGTGGACCAACACCAGCAGATGACATGGCTCCCCAAATCAACACAGACTGTGGAAACTTCACACTGGACTTCAAGCATCTTGCAGTGTGTGCCTCTCCATTCTTCCTCTAGACTCTGGGTCCTTGGTTTACAAATGAGATGCAAAAGTTGCTCTCATCAGAAAAGAGGACTTTGGACCACTGAGTAACAGACAAGGTCTGTTTTTCTTTAGACCAGGTAAGACGCTTCTGACGTTGTTTGTTGTTCAGGAGAGGCTTGACAAGAGGAATACGACATCTTAAGCCCATGTCCAGGATCCGTCTGTGTGTGGTGGCTCTTGGTGCACTGACTCCAGCCTCAGTCCACTCCTTGTGAAAGTCCCCAACACTTTTGAATGGCCTTTTCCTGACAATCCTCTCCAGGCTTCGGTCATCCCTGTTGCCTTGTGCACCTTTTTCTTCCACACTTTTCCCTTCCACATAACTTTCAATTAATGTGCTTTGATACATCCAACTTCCTTCACAATTACCTTGTGAGGCTTTCCCTCCTTATGGAGGGTGTCAATGATGGTTTTCTGCACAACTGTCAGATCAGCAGTCTTCCTCATGATTGTGATTCCTACTGAACCAGACTGAGAGACCATTTAAAGGCTCAGAAACCCTTTGCAGGTGTTATGGCTTACTTGGCTGCTTAGAGTGGGACACTGTGAGCCTAGAATATTGCACCTTTTCACAATATTCTAATTTACTGAGATTGTGGATGTGGGGTTTTCATGAGCTGTAAGCCATAATCATCGCACTTATTACAAATCACGGCTTGAACCATTTTGCTTTGCATGTAATGCATCTATCTCATATATTAGTTTCCCATTTTACATTGCATTTGTGAAATAAATGAACTTTTGCACGATATTCTAATTTTTAAAGTACAACCTGTATATATATATATATATATATATATATATATATATATATATTTTCCATATACATAATTACAGAAATAATTTCATAAACATACACGTAGACTTCAAATATATGTATATATATATTTCAATTCTACATGCATATTTATGTAATATTTTTACATACATAATTAAGTAATTTTATTCATTGAAATTTGAGGGACCTGCCATACAACCCAGGCCGTAAGTCCAGAGAATTTAATTTGCTAGCACTATATTTAACCCTGTAAGTTTCCAAGACACCATAAAACCTGTACATGAGGGCTACGGTTTTACTTGGGAGACTTAAATGAACACAAATATTAGTGTTTCAACAGTAAAACCTATCACAGCGATGACATTGTCAGTAAAAGTGACATACTTTGCATTTTTTCCCATACAAACTGATGATATTGTTGTGATACGTTTTAAAAAATGCTTTGAAACACTAATATTTGTGTTAAGAGAAGTCTCCCGAGTATAACAGTACCCCCCATGTACAAGTTTCATAGTGTTTTTTAAAGTTACAGGGTCAAATATAAGACTTTCTTTTCTGTTTTTTTCACATTGAAATTTGCCAAATTGATATGTTGCCTTTGAGAGCGTATGGTAGCCCAGGAATGAGAATTACCTCCATGATGGCATACCATTTGCAAAAGAATGTGATGTCTTTTTTAGTAGCCACTTAGTCACAAACACTGGCCAAATTTAGCATTCATAATAGTTTTTTGCATTTTTAACACACAAACAAATATAAATGCTAACTTTGGCCAGAGCTTGTGACTAAGTGGCTACTAAAACACACTGGACAAACCCCATATTGAATACCCTGGGTTGTCTACTTTTGCAAATGCATCATGGGGGTAATTCTAATTTCTGGGCAACACAACCAGTCTGGCAAATGTCAATGTGTATAAACTGAAAAATGAAACATGCTAAATTTCCAAAACACCATAAAACATGTACATGAGGGTACTGTTGTACTTGTGAGACTTTACTGAATACAAATATGTGCATTTTATTGCAGTAAAGTACAACAGTATTATGACATTCACAGTTAAAATGCCACGCAGAACTAAAATAAATAAAAAAAATCTTAATTTCTCACACTTTTTAAGATTTTATTCATAATGAATTATGTTTCATATATGAATAATTCATGTGAATTAAAGCCCTGTTTCTCCTGAACAAAACTATCTTTAATAAGTGTGGGTGCACTTAATATGAAAAAGGTGAATTACGGTTGAACAGACATATAGTGCAGATTCCAGTTTTTGTTCACGTTTTGTTTTGATCACAACGTGTACAACTGCCTCAATCCTTAAGGGGTCAAATTGCAAATTTTAACGTCAAACCGTGAGCTTCAGAGGAAACCCATGTACCTGCCTCTTGTCTGCATTTTGCAGAAGAAAGCGTATTGAGTTAACCGGCAATGCTAAAGGGACACTATAGTGTCATTTAAAGGGACACTGTAGTCACGAGAACAACTACAGCTTAATGGAGACACTGAACATTCCTCATAAAGATGCATTGAGTCAATACATCTTTATGAGGAGATGCTGATTGGCACAGCACAGCATTTTGCTTCACTTGTGCATTAGCGTCCCAAGGCTTTCCTAAGGGATTAGCTCAGATCACAAAAACTGATTAGTCAGCCAAGGAGAAAGAGTGTGGGCGGGCCAGCCACGAGAAGACCCGTGCAGCACTTAAAAAAGGTAAGTAAATCACCTTTTTTAAAAGGAGATGGGGAGGAGCTAGAGTGGCCGGAGTTATGGAATTTAGATGACCGCTGATCGCCCCCAAATCCAGACAAATCGCAATTCATTATTATACACTAATTGGTTCGGAGCTATAAACTGCAGCTTTATTTATAAACATTGGTAAACAGTTAACTCAGTACACATTAAAGCAGCATCTGTAACCGGCTGACTGCAATAAACTGATGAGGCATGTAGGCAAAGTTACCTTCTTGATGTACAAGAGCTCTAATCCTACAATGTCTACAAACACCTAAGGTAGACAAACTCATTAAAAACAACTGCATTAAATAGATATAACATAACGTAATGTTACGTATATAATATAAAGTAATTCAAAAAAATAAGGCATGAAATGGACCTTGGTTAACATTAGATTACTCTGCATTATAAATAAAGCAGCATTATTTATGAAATGTCAGGCAGTAAATGCTAGAATGCATGTAGTTTTCAGTACATTTTTGGCAAAGGTTAGCAGCACTGGAACTTTTCTAATCAGTCCAGGAGACCTCATTTAAATCCCAATGACAACTCTTGGAACTGTTTGGGAAATTAATTTGTATATTTATATGAACATTCCAATTTGTCTCGTTTTGAATTAATCTATGATGTGTAATGTTGATGGTAATTCCTGTATCCAAGGGAAATGCATCAGCTGCTACATAAACTAATAAAAGTTGATAAAACCTTACTGCAATATCTTTCAATTTTAATTTTATTAAAATGTTGGGTAATACTAGCATCTATACTCCAGGGCAAACTTAAACAATCTAAATGTGTCTTTCCTGGTAAAATACCTTGATATAATAATAATAATTATTATTACTACGGATTTGCAAATGTTTCATTTCAAAATTAGTGTCACTATTCCCCTGATGCACGTTTTATTTGCTGTGAATTTACTTTATTTACTATGTTTGCATTATTAATTTAAACATTGTGTATATATATACCAATGCTTGGCAATCTGTCTCAAGAGGTCAAAAAAACACACTTGTCTGAGTGCTATTCTGCCTTATAATTGAGAACCACAAATAATGGATGCACTCTCAGGTCTTGATGAACATAAGTTTAATGGTGTTCTGAGTTAAACAAAAAGATCAATGTTTTGAACAATTCTGGTCTTTTTTAATAATAACATTTTGTATGTATTGTATTATATATTATGGTCTTTATGGCAGCAACACTATTGAGAAATGTTTCTGGTGTGCCCCCAATTCCATTTTCTCCAAATAACCACAGTGAGATTGAATGTATATTTAGACATAAAGAAAATCACGTTTACTAATGACCAAAGTGCTGGGAGACTTTCCACAAAGGAAAACCCAGAAGTGAAAGGAGTATCATCATGAGGGCAAATCTGTGCAACAAGATCAATGTGAAGATGTGTCAGGGTGCATAGTGCTTTGTAAAGAACAAGTATATCATTATGAGGTGAGAGTCAATGAGAGAATCAACTGTTTAGGACATCTGTACATCCTAAGAAAGAAATCACAAAATGTATAAACTATTAAAGAGATGTGAAATTGTGCTTAATGTTAAAATCAATTTAATGTGAAGTGAAGTCAAACTACTAAACAGTGGCAAAGGGTGGAAAAGAAAAACATCAGACTGACTGTTCTGCACAATCTTAGAAGTAAATGAACACTATCTTAGACACACATGCTAGATGGAAATAAGCCATATCAAAGATACTTAGTTACTAATGAAGAGAAGAAAAAAAAGAGCAAAACATTTGCTCTAAATATAATACTAAACAATCTTTTTTATATAGGTTTCTACTTGATGAAGCCTATTGTGGCGAAACGCGTATAGAAACTTTTTTCTTTTATAAATCAAAGTGTTATTAAAGGAATATTTGGCTATTATACACTGGTTTGCCACATTCCTTCTTTCACTTTTATATTATATTATTTGCTATTTTATTCTATGCAAGTTTATTTTATCCAGACCTAACCACCATTGATTCCGACCATATTGGACTACCAAAGAATCCTTCAGGTGGCGATTATACCACCCATACGCCATCCACCGAGCAGTACGTCTGCTCTATATACCGTGAGTATATTGTATCTCATTTTAATTGTTTCATCATTTATACAGTGAGCACTATATTTTTATTTTTTCTTATCCCGAGTTGGACTACTCCATGTTTTCACCAAAGGACCAAAGAGGAGCACCACATATCCTTGAGTGGGGATTATTCCACTTCACACTCTCCATACCAGAGCTGGATTTAAGCTCTGAATATTGTGAGTAGTTCCACTGTTATTTACAGAATATCCATATTTTGTTTTTATACTACACCATTGGAGTTTTTCTCTCTTCTGTTCTTCCCGCATATTTATCTCCAAACTACAAATATACATTTGGACGCTACATACCCTTCTGATGGACTACTAGGACCACCATTTGCACATTTGGATATTTTATATTCGGACTAATAGGTACCTGTTGTTATTCCAATTTTTTATATTATATTTGGACATTTTTCGGACGTTTCTGTTATTGCTGCTAAACCTACTTTTATATTATTATTTGTTATTTCCACTTGTTTTAGGCGCACCCTTATTCCTTCCTTTTTCCTCCATTGTATTCTAAGGGGTCCAGAGGGGATTCCCCTTTTTAAGGTGTGCTGCCTTGCTGTAATATTCCCTGTTTCTTATCAGCGCTGAACCTTATCCTGATCTTTAATCCTATAGGGATAAACTAGATCAGAGTCACAGAAGCATAGATAAAGCAATACATTAATTCAGTCCCTTCAGAGTCACAGTATTCAAACAATAAATCTTGTAGGTCTCCCTGCAAGAGTATTTTGGACCAATCTCTTGCTCTTGGTGGAGGTGGTACATGATCTATGGCAATGAACCTGTCACGATTCGGGGAACCCAACACGCTAACACACACGCAGACACACACACAGAAAATGTGCAGTACCGGTCCTTAGAGTGGCCGGGCTAAGCACACACAGAATAGTCAGGAGACAAGCCGAGTAAGGGGAACCAGAAAACAGAATAACGAGAAACAAGCCGAGGTCAAAGGGTAGGAGAAAGTCACAAAGTCAGATTACCAAGCCAGAGAGTACGTAACCAGAAACACGAGTTCAGTATCAATACTAGTAAGCAAAGACCACAACAGGGCAGGGAGGAACAGGAAAGGTAAGTATTTAAACCAGAAGATTAATTCTGATTGGATGATTTCCAATCAGAATTAACAATCACACGTGGGAGATATCTAAATCTCCCACTGTGATTGAGGCATTGTGCCTTTAACGCCGGGTCAGGTGACTGACCCCGGCGTGTAACAAATTGGGCGGTCTCCCAGCGTGCAGCGTCATGCATGCTGCCGCTGGGGGACTTGGAGGAAGACGTGGGCGGCATCCGTGGCTGGGAGGATGCCGCCCGCCGAACACATGGCAGGAAGGGGACCGCGGACGGCTGGAGGGTGAGTGCCGCGAGCGGACTGCAGCCTCCCCTCGCAGCCGCCCGCGGGATCCTGACAGAACCAAAGGACAGGCATTCTGTGTTGTCACCCAGACAAGTCTCTTAATAATAGAATGATTTTGCCAATGTATGACAATCTGCCTGGACAAGTAATCAAATAAATGATATCGTCAGTGGTACATGTGATGTAGTGCTTTATGGGAATGCAAACTCCACTGTGTGGATGGGAGAATGAAGAACCAGAATTAATGTGACTAGAGGTTATGCAGCCTATACATTTGTAACAACTTGTCTTTTTTATTTTGACTTGAGATTTGTAACAATGTAATGGTTCTGAATTCATGAAACAAGTTTTTGGAATTGATTTTGAATTGTAAAGGTCGAGCATACATATACCGTGGAATTAGATATTATTGCCGCCTACGCAGAGGTATATAGAGGCAATATGAGATAGCACTTCGATATGCTGATTAGTAACTTTGGAAGGCATGTAAAACAATTTGAAAACATACAATAGTATGGAGCATAAACAAGAGTCATGGGTAGATTGTTTTTCGAAGAACAGCAGTCCCATGCAGGGGAGACAGAAAGCATATCTTGTGACATCTACGTGCCTGCATGCCAATGAATTGGGTAAACGTCGCTGGCAGGAAAGGCAAAGCTTAGATATTTGTATCAACAGTAGCCCTTGCGAACATAATGCAATATTAGAAATAATGAACCTTGTCTGTCAGGTGTAGCAAAGTATAGTCAGTAGGTATGTCTCCAAGGGAAATCCTGTCGTTATTATT
The DNA here is from genome assembly GCF_036172605.1 of Pelobates fuscus. Lineage (NCBI taxonomy): Eukaryota > Metazoa > Chordata > Amphibia > Anura > Pelobatidae > Pelobates > Pelobates fuscus. The sequence continues at coordinate 269,786,316 of NC_086317.1, read as the reverse complement.
TTAACCTAGCCTGTCATCATCTTGTGAAGAAGGGTCTTTACCCTTAGTGACTATTCACATACTGAGGTCCCAGAGGGGCAGTTAAACTAAGCCAGATCTTAAGTTAGGCAGTAAGAGTGCATGGAGGAGGGTGAAAAGGAGGTGTAGGGGTGATGGTGGAGAATTGTGTCATGATTTGGAGTTCTGTCAATGGCACCAAAAGTAAACATGATTGATGGTTAGGGAAAAGTTAATTAATGTTCATTTTATATACAGATAAAAAAAGGAAGTGACCAGTAGAGGGACAATGAGTAGCAATAAAAATAAATCTACATATATTTGTATATTTAATAAATATATTATATAATAATATAATTTCGTGTTCCTCCTGGTTTCCTCTCTTGGCTACTTCTTCTCACTTGAACTGTGAAGCAAATATCAGCAACATATATGTATATATTGTATGTATATATTTTGCAACACATTGATGGGCCAATTTCCTTACCATTTTTGTTCATCCATGCCATTTTTCCCATAACAATTGCATGGACAAAACACGTCCAAAACTAAATGCAACATGGATGGAACAAAAATTGGCCAAAACTATTTTTGTTTTCAGACAATTCAATTCAGACTAAACAATTTACTCATACAAACAAAACAAAAAAAGCAACACACAATCTCAAATCCCTATGTACATTTAGATAACACAAGGTTTGTAGTACCACTCCAGTGGGCATTAAATTGTAAGCTCACCTAAACGTCAAAGAAAACCTCTTCACCTTTCTGATTTCAGCTGAATGGCAAAATCTCTAATGAGGCAGAAAGGGGTTTTATATAGGTAATTTTTTTTTTAAAATGTACATAGAGATTTAAGAAAGAGATCAGGTAACTGTTTTGTTCTACACATTTGGATTGTTGTCTTGTCTTGTCTTGGATGTTATGTTGTCTTGTTTTAGTTTGTATACCCAGTCCATGTACAGTCCTGTCCAGTCATGCCCATGTTATGTTCATGTTTTCCTCGTGTCTTGTGTATATGTTCTGGGTTTAGCTTACTATCCTTCTCTGGTTCTGGGTTCTATTAGTTCTGTCTTGTTTTAATGTTTGGTGCCTATCTCTAGTCTTGCCTTGTTTCTAGTACTGGATACAATCTTGCTGCAGAGCCTCCCTATTCAGCTCCTGGGAGGTCTGCTAATTTCCATGCTCCTAGTTCCTGGTATCTGCCTAAGCTGATTCAGGGTCTTGGTGTAACGAGAATATACCCCAACACGCAGGATCCAGCGAAACAGAAGACAACACTGAGGGAAAATACGTCTACCGGTCCTTAGAGTGACCGGACTCGACATATTTAGGTGAAGTACAGAGTCAGGAACAATCCGAGGTCAAGGGCACAAAGAGACAGCGTAAACTAGGACTAGCCGGGGTCTGGTACACAGTAAACAGCAAGCCGGCAAACAGAACAGATAAGGATACAGAGTAAACAAAGTCAGAATACAAAGCCAAGGTCAAATATGAAGGAACACAACTGAACACAACTGAACACCACAAGCGCTAAAGGGAACTGTAGCAGAAACCACGATAGGGCAAGGAACTAAGGGAAAGAGGTAAGTATAAATAGCCAAACATCTATTATGATTGGTCCCTGTCATATCCACACCCCCAAAAGGTGATTGTATGGGGAGTGTGGCATGACAGGGACCAATGGGAGACCCTAATTTAGGCTCCCACTGTCCCTTTAAGAGCGCGCCCGAGACTCGCGGCTCGCTCTTAGAGTCAGGCGGGACACGTGACCGCTTCTCGCAGTCACTGCCCGCCTTCCAATTCCAGCCGTCGGATGAGCCGCAGCTGAGCCGCGTGCGGCTTGAATAGAGGACCCCGGCCGGCACCCGGAAGGGTAAGTACCGCTACACTTGGTATGTGGCTGCACAAATGCTTAACACCAGGGGGCATGAGGTTACCCTGCACCCAGACCCTGCTAATCCACCTCCACGCTGTGACTCCTACTCTGAACATCAGGCATACTGGGACCCGGTCCTGCTCCGCCGCCTGGACACTGTGTCTGGGTTCCGGACACCGGACCGCCACCCTGACAATATGTTCATACACACACATATATGGTATGGGTGCTGTGTGTGTGTGTGTGTGTGTGTGAGGGTGCTGTTAGTGTGTGTGTGTGTGTAAGGGTGCTGTGTGTGTGAGGGCACTGTTAGTGTGTGTGTGTGTAAGGGTGCTGTGTGTGAGGGTGCTGTGTGTGAGGGTGCTGTGTGCGAGAGGGTGATGTGTGTGCGTGTGTTTGTGTGTGTGTTTGTGAGGGCGGTGTGTGTGTGTGTGAGGGTGGTGTGTGTATAAGGGTGCTGTGTGTGTGTGTGTGTAAGGGTGCTGTGTGTGTGAGGGCACTGTTAGTGTGTGTGTGTGTATGTGTAAGGGTGCGATGTGTAAGGGTGCTGTGTGTGAGGGTCCTGTGTGTGTAAGGTTGCTGTGTGTGTGTGAGGGTGCTGTTAGTGTGTGCTGTGTGTGTATGTGTAAGGGTTCTGTGTGTGTAAGGGCGCTGTGTGTGTGCTGTGTGTGTAAGGGGGCTGTATGTGTGTGTGCTGTGTGTGTAAGGGTGCTGTGTGTGTGTGTGCTGTGTTTGTATGTGTAAGGGTTCTGTGTGTGTAAGGGCGCTGTATGTGTGTGTGCTGTGTGTGTAAGGGTGCTGTATGTGTGAGGGTGCTGTTAGTGTCTGTGGGTGCTGTGTGTTTGAGGGTGCTGTTAGTGTGTGGGTGCTGTTAGTGTGTGGGTGCTGTATGTGTGTGGGTGCTGTTAGTGTGTGTGTGCTGAGTAAGGGTGCTGTGTATGTGTGCTGTTTGTGTGTATTGTGTGTGGGTGGGGGTACCATTTAGTTAATAGCCCCCTCCCTTCTTACCTTTTGTAGGGAGGGGGGACCGTGCTGCTGCCATCCCTGGTGGTCCAGTGGTGAGTGAGCTCTAGCCGGCGGGGCTAGAGTTAACTCTTGCGAGATTTGATCGTTAACGCGGCAATGCTCCAACTTCGTGAGAGGAACCTGGCGGAGCTGCTGGCTAGAGCGCCCTGAGTAATCTCCTTCCTCCCTCCCTGCCTGTGGACCAGGCACACCTGGCACACCCAGCACACCCCGTGCGCACGCCCATGGTCCACATAGACATTAGTAGGTTTGCTATACATCACAAATGCAGTCATAGGCAGCTGCTGTGACAATGAAAATGTAAATCCAACATATCTGCTTAGATCTATGATCATATCCAGCTCCAGCACTGGGGTAGGTTAGTATAGCATTCGTAGTAGAATTATTTACTAGGATAGCACAATATTCCTTATCCAGCCCGGACCTCTTTCTAGCCCACGTTTTATGATGTGCATCTATGGCTTATTATTAGTGAGATTAAATTCCCTACTATATTGTAAGCTCAAATTTTGATTTGCATCCTCTAAAAGCAAAGTCCATGTATTGATTATTATAAAAAGTTAGGTAGATGGAAGTCTTCATACTATGGTGAGTATACTCTGAACTCACAAGCACAGTTCAGGGAACCATTTCATCTTTTATATTATACATATATGATGTTTTAGCCTGCACATATGCTGATAAAAATATAGCATGTGTGCACTAGCTACTGTTTAGCTCGACTGTACAGTATGACCCATGTAGGCTCCAGTTCATTTTGGGTGGGAAAAAGGTAAGCAAGTTTCCATACCTTTGCATGATTAACAATACCAACAGGCATAGAAATCAACAATAACCAACAGGCAGAGAAAAGTTTGAGGAGACAGATACTGGTGCAAATGAAAAAGAAAGTGATTCTGTTTGAACATTGTTTTGTATTGCAAAACAACATAATCATATCTACCAATAAATATGGCTAGAAGGGAATGACCTACCAGTAAATATTTCATAATGTGATCCTTAAGTGAAGCATGGCTTTTATATGATGATTTCTTTCTAACAGTTAAAAATCATAAGCTGTCATAATGCTATTTTGTTTGTAAAAATATAAAGAGTCTGAAATGCAAAATGATTAACATTTCTCTTCCCAAGTAGTGAAACAGTTATCTTTAATGTAATGATTGTTATTTGGTTTCTGCTGCAAGTCAAGCAGAGCTTTTATACAGCCAAAATCTGTAAGAAATGGATAGCTCAGGATAATCCCCGTAGGCCATAGTCAGCCAACTTGTAACTGTATGATCTCACCCCCACCGAACTCCGATCCCTTGTGATACCCTGGATACTGGCTCCGGGATGACCTTCAACTTGCTGAGGTCGAGCTGAGCAACAGGTTCGAATGTGAATATTGTTTAACATCTCTGTAATAGATTGTAGGTCTTTGAAGACATGAATTTTATCCAATTTTCTGTGTCTGTGCGATGTGTCAGGAACTTATATGGGTTAATAATTCACACTGTCTCCTCTAGCAAATATACACTAGTAAAACATTGCCATATTTATTACAATACTTATTCTGATATGTCTTTTTAATATTTGCAGTGTTTTATTTAGTCTAAAGATTTGGAAATACGTGCTGGACTAAATATTTATTTTGTTTGCTAAGTCATAACAAACAATTAACAATCATAATGTACTGTAGAAGCGATGTTTAAGAAGAATGCTTTGTGAAATGTAAAAAAAATATGTGGGATATTTCATGATGGGTCGCACATCTAAGCCATTAGTGAAATATGAGTCAGTAAAAGCAAATCAGAGATTTGGTTTCAAGTTTTTTTACTCCTCTAACAAGAAAGTGTTATAACCAGTATATCAAATGACATTGCAGACAGAGCTATCACATTTACTATCACACTTTATCTACTGAAGTTAGCCTTCATTTCTCCTTCTTTTTTTATTATACTCAGTCACAAAAGTAGGAATATTGGTTTTATCACTCTTACTCTTTTATCCTATTCCTCTCTTCCCCCAATAAAATTAATCCTTGTTAATTTAATGTTTTGAAACAAGCTCAATGTGTTGCATTGTGTAAAAGAATCAGGGCTGATATTGTATAAAAAATGTATCATTTAGGGGGGCGGGGCCGGACTGCCATGCTGATAAGTCACATGCCAGATCAGATCCCACCGCCAACAGCTTTGTAAGCTGATTATTAACATATTGTACACATTCCTGACACTGGAAGCTGCAATATATTATGAGACAAAATGCTAGTGATGCTGAACAGCCTAACTCTGGGAATACCGGAGTTTCAGTCAGCCCTGCAAGATTCTGAAACCTGCAGCCTAGATAAGCGAGAAGTGAGGTGGATGGCCACCACCTTGCATCCCTGCCACTTGCTACATGTCAGAGGTGAATCTGGTCCCGTTTCTTCCCACTTTGGACCGCTGGTAGTTATCCCAGTCTCCACTGAGGGAATCCAATGCTGTCTGAAGGGAAGATCCTTGGTTCACTATGTAATAGGAGTCCTGAATGCCTGGAACAAAATGGCAGCTGAACAAGCTTCTCTGAAACCAACCATGAGGCTGGGTCTGCTAACCGACTCATTTAGGAAAGCATTTGACGCATGGTATACCAGCTCCAGAGCCAATCTGCTTCAATGCACAGCTGCCAAGCATGTACATCCACAGGAGCTGGAAAAGAGCACTCAGCCACACTCTACCACCCACTTAGCAAACAGGGCAGACGCTTTTGGCCACTTATCTAGGCCTAGAGCCTTGGGAAGAAGGCAAGGAAACTGCCTGGTGGGCCTATTCAGGAGCTTGGTTACCGGTCTACAGAGGATCCAGATCAGGGGGTGCCGGATGCGGGAGCTGGAGGCTCGGCTCATGACAGATTTGTCATTTTGCTGGGACTCACTTCCACTTACATCAAGATAAGTTGGTGCTGGGCTGAAGGGCCAGTATGTAGGGCTTGGTTGCACACATTTCAAATGTATGCTCTTCTCCTACTTATTGCTAGCTGTAGTCCTCTTGTGCCTTCCCTAAGAGTTAAGGATAAGTTAATAGCGGGACCCCAGTGGCTTTGTTTTATCTCTCATTGCCCAATCTATTTATCCTTTCATTCTTACTATTTTTATGTTATATGTTGTACAATAGTGCAGAATGCTGTCTTGTAGTATTCATGCACAACAAAAATAAAGAATTCATTAAAAATAAAAAAATTATCATATATGGCTGAGTCTGGGAATCATGGGACATGTTTAACCCCTTAAGGACCACATTTCTGGAATAAAAGGGAATCATGACATGTCACACACGTCATGTGTCCTTAAGGGGTTAAAATGTCTGATGTGCCAAGTGTAGCCACCAATGGACTCTAACGGATATATAAAAAAGTAATACTTTGTGCAACTCTGTAGAAGAACTGTGCAAATGGAGGGTTATGGATGCCTCAAGTTCATCCAGCAAAAACTGTCTAGATGTTCAATAGCATAGTGTCCAAGTAACATGTTAAAAAAGTGTTTAAATAAATGTGTTGAAATAAAGTGAGTGTGTGCTTCTAGTGTTACACCGTAACCGTAACACCGTAAACTAAGAATTCAAAGTGAACTCCAAAGGAATTTAAAGTCAAAGTAGTTAAAATAGAAAATTCTCTAAGTCAGCTATACTTTCAGTTCTGATACTCTGGCCTTAAATGTGAAATTCTCTTTGCACTTTGATGTTTTGGAAGATTGATTATTTTTCATAAATGATACTAAGTGGAAAAACACAATTCAAAACAAATTAATTTGACAATTAGATATTGTTTGGTGGTGTAATTTTTGAAACATGGAGCAACCTAGTTCTTTGGGCTTAAATGTGTGCCCTCATTTTGTGATTTCAACAATACATTCAGTTTTCCTGAATAGTGACTGCTGGTGAAGCCAAAAGTGGCGAACTAGACTTTACCCCTGAAATTATACTATGCCACTTGACTTTTTGGGCTCTGACAATTTTAACTTGTATTATAACCCTATAGCACCCGTATTTGGGACACACCATATGATATAATGAGGTCTGTCTTCACCCTGATGCTCTTACTATCTGGTGCCCGATTAGATAGGACAATATACATGCCTGTCTAGGATCTGATGGTGATGGTGATGGTGATCTGATGGTGTAAATCCTATTAGAGTAGACTGAGTATGTCTGAGGGGTGAATAATACCCTGAGAATAGAGCATTCTTTCAAAAATATCCCCAAATCTTGGCATTATTTGTGGCTCAATCTGTTCAGAAACATGTGAAGCCATCAATAAAAGGGGGGGGGGGGATGTGGGGGTGTTGGGATTGGGGGGGGAGGAAGCTGCAGAGTTAATCAGGATGCAAAACATTTTACTTTAACACACAGTAATCATTAGTCTTTACTTACCATGTCAATAGAATGCAAAGGGCACTGCCTCACCTATCCCTATGGACCAGCCTCCACTGTGCATAAAAAAAAGGCATGCAACCTTTTTCGGTGTTCTCATAAACCAGAAGTTCAGGATGATTTTCTTGTCTGGAAACTATTTATAATACAGCATGTATACATATTCACTCAATGACGTATTTTCACATTCAATAGTTTGAGGGCAATAGTGTCTGGAGATTGATGGAACGTGCATTCCAGGAGACAGAATGTGCATACTACAGGACGAGGAAGGACGTTCCCGAGGTCCCTAGATGTCGGCAATCAAGTTATCAAATATGGATATAAAAGACAAAGCTATTAACAACTAACTATTCACCAACTGATGAAGCCAGTATATGGCGAAACTCGTTTTGGACTTAGAGAAACTTTACCTTTATTGATTTTATTGATCTTTCGTTTGTATTTATTCTTTTCTATATATATATTTTTCGTTAATAAATTTACCAGATTCCTAATACCCTCAAGTTTCCTGCTTTTCACTGCTGAAGATTACCTGGATGTTAAAGACACGGAAAATGGCTGTGGATCTCCCTAATAATCCAAAGGTGCTACACACTAGAGGCAGGTGACCTATTGGCTCTTTCCTTGAGTGTAAACTTTATAAAAGATATAGGTGTGTGAGCGCTCCAGCAACGATAAGAAAACCCAAAAGATACAATGTATCACATCTTCTAAATGTAATAATGTATAAATGTACATAAAAAAGTTCCCTAGTACCACGAAACTCAGGTTTCAGACACAAATAAGAGCCCAATCCACTAAACTGTAAATTAGTGATACAAAGACGTGACTTTTATTGAAAATTTTAAAATATATGTTTCTCAAAGTATAAACCTACAAACAGGGGCGGACTGACAGGTCGGGCAGATCGGTCACTGACCGAGGGCCCGAGTCAGTCAGGGGCCCGGCAGCACAGTCATGCTTCTGCTGTGGAGATCAGAGATCTCCACAGCAGAAGGAAGTTAAAGAAAGTGCTGTAAGAAGGTTGCAGTGGGCCCATAATGAGTCGAAGGGCCCCTGCAACCCATCAATCTGCTAATATCTCCCCCCATCATTCAGTGAGAGACCTGGCAGCATACCTCTCACTGCCAGGTCTCCTCTCTCTCTGCCTGCTCAGTGCTCCGTGTGAGGATGGGAGGGGGGCAGGAAGTGACATCACCCGCTGCTTCCCTCTCACACGGAGCACACACAGCATGGATGGAGGGTGAGAAGAGGAGCCTGGCCTGACAAGTGCTGCTTCAGGAGATGGAGGGAGAAAACATCAGATTGTACAGGTAAGCAGGCCCACACTGCTCCCCCCCATACACACACTGCTCCCCCCATACACACACTGCTCCCCCCATACACACACTGCCCCCCATACACACACTGCCCCCCATACACACACTGCCCCCCATACACACACTGCCCCCCATACACACACTGCCCCCCCATACACACACTGCCCCCCCCATACACACACTGCTCCCCCCCATACACACACTGCTCCCCCCATACACACACTGCTCCCCCCATACACACACTGCCCCCCATACACACACTGCCCCCCATACACACACTGCTCCCCCATACACACACTGCTCCCCCCATACACACACTGCCCCCCATACACACACTGCCCCCCATACACACACTGCCCCCCATACATACACTGCCCCCCATACACACACTGCTCCCCCCCCATACACACACTGCTCCCCCCATACACACACTGCTCCCCCCCATACACACACTACCCCCCATATACACACTGCCCCCCATACACACACTGCCCCCCATACACACACTGCCCCCCATACACACACTGCCCCCCATACATACACTGCCCCCCATACACACACTGCTCCCCCCCCATACACACACTGCTCCCCCCCATACACACACTGCTCCCCCCATACACACACTGCTCCCCCCATACACACACTGCTCCCCCCATACACACACTGCCCCCCCATACACACACTGCCCCCCCATACACACACTGCTCCCCCCCATACACACACTGCTCCCCCCCATACACACACTGCTCCCCCCATACACACACTGCCCCCCATACACACACTGCCCCCCATACACACACTGCCCCCCATACACACACTGCTCCCCCCATACACACACTGCTCCCCCCATACACACACTGCCCCCCATACACACACTGCCCCCCATACACACACTGCCCCCCATACATACACTGCCCCCCATACACACACTGCCCCCCATACACACACTGCTCCCCCCATACACACACTGCTCCCCCCATACACACACTGCCCCCCATACACACACTGCCCCCCATACACACACTGCCCCCCATACATACACTGCCCCCCATACACACACTGCTCCCCCCCATACACACACTGCTCCCCCCCATACACACACTGCTCCCCCCCATACACACACTACCCCCCATACACACACTGCCCCCCATACACACACTGCCCCCCATACACACACTGCCCCCCATACACACACTGCCCCCCATACATACACTGCCCCCCATACACACACTGCTCCCCCCCATACACACACTGCTCCCCCCCATACACACACTGCCCCCCATACACACACTGCCCCCCATACACACACTGCCCCCCATACATACACTGCCCCCCATACACACACTGCTCCCCCCCCATACACACACTGCTCCCCCCATACACACACTGCTCCCCCCCATACACACACTACCCCCCATATACACACTGCCCCCCATACACACACTGCCCCCCATACACACACTGCCCCCCATACACACACTGCCCCCCATACACACACTGCCCCCATACATACACTGCCCCCCATACACACACTGCTCCCCCCCATACACACACTGCTCCCCCCCATACACACACTGCTCCCCCCATACACACACTGCTCCCCCCATACACACACTGCTCCCCCCATACACACACTGCCCCCCCATACACACACTGCCCCCCCATACACACACTGCTCCCCCCCATACACACACTTCTCCCCCCCATACACACACTGCTCCCCCCATACACACACTGCCCCCCATACACACACTGCCCCCCATACACACACTGCTCCCCCCATACACACACTGCCCCCCATACACACACTGCCCCCCATACACACACTGCCCCCCATACATACACTGCCCCCCATACACACACTGCTCCCCCCCATACACACACTGCTCCCCCCCATACACACACTGCTCCCCCCCATACACACACTACCCCCCATACACACACTGCCCCCCATACACACACTGCCCCCCATACACACACTGATCCCCATACACACAATGCCCCCCATACACACACTGCCCCCCATACATACACTGCCCCCCATACACACACTGCTCCCCCCATACACACACTGCTCCCCCCATACACACAATGCCCCCCATACACACACTGCCCCCCATACATACACTGCCCCCCATACACACACTACCCCCCATACACACACTGCCCCCCATACACACACTGCCCCCCATACACACACTGCCCCCCATACACACACTGCTCCCCCCCATACACACACTGCTCCTCCCCATACACACACTGCTCCCCCCCATACACACACTGCTCCCCCCATACACACACTGCTCCCCCCCTACACACACTGCTCCCCCCATACACACACTGCTCCCCCCCATACACACACTGCTCCACCCCATACACACATTGCCCCCCCATACACACATTGCCCCACCCCATACACACATTGCCCCCCCATACACACACTGCCCCCCATACACACACTGCCCCCCATACACACACTGCCCCCCCATACACACACTGCCCCCCATACACACACTGCCCCCCCATACACACACTGCCCCCCCATACACACACTGCCCCCCCATACACACACTGCCTCCCCATACACACACTGCCCCCCATACACACACTGCCCCCCATACACACACTGCCCCCCCACACTGCCACCCCATACACACACTGCCCCCCCCATACACACATTGCCCCCCCACACACACTGCCCTCCCACACACACACTGCCCACCCATATACACACACTGCCCACCCATATACACACACTGCCCACCCATATATACACACTGCCCAACCATATATACACACTGCCAATCCATATATACACACTGCCCCCCATGCACACACTGCACCCCCATACACACACTGACCTCCCATACACACACTGATCTCCCATACACACACTGCCCACCCATATACATACACTGCCCACCCATATACATACACTGCCCACCCATATACATACACTGCCCACCCATAAAAACACACTGCCCACCCATATATATATATACACTGCCCACCCATATATATATACACTGCCCACCCATATACATACACTGCCCACCCATATATACACACTGCCCACCCATATACATATACACTGCCCACCCATATACATATACACTGCCCACCCATATACATATACACTGCCCACCTATATATATATATATATATATATATATATATATATATAGAGAGAGAGAGAGAGAGAACAATGATTCAGAGCACTCCAAAGGACTTGTTTGAAAAAAGGCTTTATCTGTGTGAGAAGATCGACGTTTCGACCCGCAGGTCTTTATCAAGATGACATCAAATTTAAAATAGTGTCTACAAAAAGACGTCCGATCGTAATACAGTGCTACACGCCACCAGCTTCCATCCAGGTGCACTTAAAAGATCTCTCCCGATCTCTCAGTTCCTTAGGGTACTACGGAACAATTCAGATCCAGACAACATCAAAGACCAGATGGATACCATGCAGCAATCTTTTTTACAGAGGGGGTACTCGCCCCACATACTCAAATGATCATTACAAAGAGCCACTGAGATCTTTCATCAATCTCTGCCTAAAACCTCCACATCTCCACAAGATCCAGCAACCATCATATTACCATTCTTGTATCATACAGCAAGCGATCGGATCGCGAAGGTGATTCGAAACAGATGGGACCTATTGGCCGCAGACCCTACACTGCACCCTACATTCTCTCATCCTCCCCGGATTGCTTTCAGACGGAACCGCAACCTGATGGACATCTTGGTAAAAAGCGACTACACCAACCAATACGAGACCAAAAAAGGATACACGAAAATGGGGTGCTTTAAATGCACTAATTGTGTTACATGCGGACACATGCTCACAGGTCCATCATTCGCCCATCCACACTCGGGAAAACGATACCTCATCAGACACCACATCACTTGCCTTACGGATCACGTGGTTTACCTAATCTCATGCCCCATGCGGTCTCTACTATGTGGGGAAGACGGACCTTACACTACGAGACAGAATGCGGGGACACCGCTCAGGCATTATGACCGCCTTTAGGGACGGCAAAACGGAGAAACCGGTGGCTAAACATTTTTTAGAAGCTAACCATCGACTCCCGACTTTGAAATTCATTGCCATCGACCATATCCCCCCACTGTCCAGAGGTGGTGATCGCTCCAAAAGTCTGCTCCAACGAGAAACGTTCTGGATAAAGACGCTTGACACAGTGCACCCTAGAGGCCTCAACGAATATATATCCTTCCACTCTTTTTTGGACAATCGCTAAATGCTGTCTCTCTCATCTAGTCTTAGAAAAAATAATTATCTACTAGTTCTTCATACTCATGCTCACCCTTATGGTATACATAGTCAGATATCAATTCATTGTCTATACCCATATGGTATACGCTACCTTTATACATTCTTCCCATATCTGGTTTCTCTGGCCCTTTATATATAGTTTTTGTACATATGTATATACATTTACCATTGCCTGCACCTGTATGTTATACGTTGCATTTATATATTTGCTCCACATCTGATTTCTCTGGACCTCTACACTTTGTACATATTCACATCCACCCACCACTTTGTTCACACACCACCATCCACTACCTAGGCTTTCTCTTCTCCTGCCCTTTCCCCCACTTTGTCTACACACACGATTTGGTGTCATTATATGATGTGTCACTATCACACATAGTCTAGTTTGTCCGTTTCTCACGTTTAACACTGTTCATTTCCGCACACTGTCAGGATCCCACACTCCTCCTCCTTTCTACCTTTATCTCTCTCCTCGTTATATTCACATATCTTCACCATGCCACATTTGTCATATTCACTAGGTTCATCACCCGTTCCATATGCATCTATGTTTCACGCAGCATAACACACTGCTTATACATTTCTTATACACATTATATGTCTCTAGGTCCCTTTGAGAGCTATACATCTCTTTACGCATGCGCATGGTGAGGACGTCTCCATGACTACAAGACGCTCCTCTACAACCTTTATGGATGGCGCATTGTGCACGCTAACACATTAGACATTTATCTGGGGAACAAATCCAGGCTGGTATACAATTCTATACACACTTTTCATTTATTTATAGTCGTTAGATCGTCTTCCTTGGTTTTAAACATTTTTGCATTTCACACTGTCACGCATGCGCACGCAACGGCTGTTGCCATAGATACATGACGCCCATTCTCAATCTTCATTGGATACACACGATTTACGTCATCACTTTGTGATGCATGCTATGTCAATCACTACACAAGCGGTTACACATGGTGGTGGGGCATCACGGTCACATTGGGGTAAGTAATTTCCTGTTAATTACTGTGGTTATATAAAGACACTATTTTAAATTTGATGTCATCTTGATAAAGACCTGCGGGTCGAAACGTCGATCTTCTCACACAGATAAAGCCTTTTTTCAAACAAGTCCTTTGGAGTGCTCTGAATCATTGTTCTCTGTATACCTACGCTCTGCAGCACCAAGGCATTTTTTGAGGATAATCACTTAAGGTAGAGTGCCAGATTTCGAATTTGTTTATATATATATATATATATATATATATATATATATATAAAGAGATGAACTTGGCACTCACCCTTACAAAAAAATCTTAGCAATATTCTTGCCTGGGTGCAAACCTCAGCGTAGGTATAAATAATCCAATTGTAATAAGGTGCACTCACAGGACTTTTTCAATAACTTACTTTTATTCTGAGAAGTGAATTACATGTGAAGACAATATCCTAAATCGACGTTTCGACCCCTATAGGGTCTTGAAAAAGACCCTATAGGGGTCGAAACGTCGATTTAGGATATTGTCTTCACATGTAATTCACTTCTCAGAATAAAAGTAAGTTATTGAAAAAGTCCTGTGAGTGCACCTTATTACAATTGGATTATATATATATATATATATACTGCCCACCCATATATATATATTTATATATACATACACACACTGCCCACCCATATATACGCATACACTGCCCACCCATATATATACACACACACACTGCAGACACTGCCCACCCATTGATATACACACACACTACATACACTGCCCACCAATATATATACACACACACACACACTACATACACTGCCCACCGTTATATACACACAGACTGCATACGCTGCCCACACTTATACACACACTGCATACACTACCCACCCATATATGCACACACACTGCATACACTACCCACCCATATATGCACACACACTGCATACACTGCCCACCCATATATACACACACATTGCCCACCCATATATACACACACATTGCCCACCCATATATACACACACATTGCCCACCCATATATACACACACATTGCCCACCCATATATACACACACACTGCCCACCCATATATACACATACACTGCCCACCCATATATACACACACACACTGCCCACCTATATATACACCATACACACACACGGCCCGCCCACACATACACTGCCCCCACACACACCATACACATACATACATTGCCCACACACACTGCCCTCCCCATACACACATTGGTGTGTCTTTTGCCGATGATACTAAGATATGTAACAGGGTTGATGTTCCAGGAGGGATAAGCCAAATGGAAAATGATTTAGGTAAACTAGAAAAATGGTCAGAGTTGTGGCAACTGACATTTAATGTGGATAAGTGCAAGATAATGCATCTTGGACGTAAAAACCCAAGGGCAGAGTACAGAATATTTGATAGAGTCCTAACCTCAACATCTGAGGAAAGGGATTTAGGGGTGATTATTTCTGATGACTTAAAGGTAGGCAGACAATGCAATAGAGCAGCAGGAAATGCTAGCAGAATGCTTGGTTGTATAGGGAGAGGTATTAGCAGTAGAAAGAGGGAAGTGCTCATGCCATTGTACAGAACACTGGTGAGACCTCACTTGGAGTATTGTACACAGTACTGGAGACCCTATCTTCAGAAGGATATTGATACCTTAGAGAGAGTTCAAAGAAGGGCTACTAAACTGGTTCATGGATTGCAGGATAAAACTTACCAGGAAAGGTTAAAGGATCTTAACATGTATAGCATGGAGGAAAGACGAGACAGGGGGGATATGATAGAAACATTTAAATACATAAAGGGAATCAACACAGTAAAGGAGGAGACTATATTTAAAAGAAGAAAAACTACCACAACAAGAGGACATAGTCTTAAATTAGAGGGACAAAGGTTTAAAAATAATATCAGGAAGTATTACTTTACTGAGAGGGTAGTGAATGCATGGAATAGCCTTCCAGCTGAAGTGGTAGAGGTTAACACAGTAAAGGAGTTTAAGCATGCGTGGGATAGGCATAAGGCTATCCTAACTATAAGATAAGGCCAGGGACTAATGAAAGTATTTAGAAAACTGGGCAGACTAGATGGGCTGAATGGTTCTTATCTGCCGTCACATTCTATGTTTCTATGTTTCTACATTGCCCCACACACACATACACTGCCTCCACACCATACACATTCACACACTGCCCCCCATACACACATACACTGCCAAAACACACACACACCCTACACATTCACTCACTACACCCCCTCCCCCACACACACACACTGAACCTTTCACACACACTGCACCACTCACACACACCACTGCTCCTATGCCCTACTACAGCCTCATGTCCCAGCAGACCCCAGGTAAGTTGTCAAACTGTTCTCTTACTTTAAAATTATTTTTAACATTTACTTAGTCCTTAAAGGACCACTATAGGCAGCCAGACCACTTCAGCTCAATGAAGTGGTCTGGGTGCCAGGTCCCTCTAGTTTTAACCCTGCAGCTGAAAACATAGCAGTTTCAGAGAAACTGCTATGTTTCACTAAGGGTTAATCCAGCTTCTAGTGGCGGTCTCACTGACAGTTCGCTAGAGTTGCTTCCGCGATTCTCACTGTGAAAATCACAGCGAGAAGACAAGCTGGACGTCCATAGGAAAGCATTTAGTAATGCTTTCCTATGGGCGGTTTGAATGCGTGCGCGGCTCTTGCCGCGAATGCGCATTCGAATCTGACGTCGGCAGAGGAAGGAGAATTCCCCAGAGCCGAGGGAGCCCGGCGCAGGAGAAAGGTAAGTGGCTGAAGGGGTTTTAACCCCTTCAGCCCAGCGGTGGGGGGGACATAATGACCCTATAGTGCCAGAAAAACAAGTTTGTTTTCCTGGCACTATAGTGCTACTTTAATATTTTGTCTTCGAAGGGCCCTGGATCTAATTTTGTCCGGGGGCCCAGAAGGCTGTCAGTCCACCCCTGCCTACAAAAGACATAAAACAATGATATACCATATATTGGAGCATAAGTCAATATGGCAGGAATATATTGCTAGCTGTAGTCCTCTTGTGCCTTCCCTAAGAGTTAAGGATAAGTTAATAGCGGGACCCCAGTGGCTTTGTTTTATCTCTCATTGCCCAATCTATTTATCCTTTCATTCTACTATTTTTATGTTATATGTCGTACAGTCAGGGGCGTATTAGCCGCGAGGCAAACAAGGCATTTGCCTTGGGCGGCATTTTCCAGGGGGCGGCAAAAAACGCCGCCCCCAAATGCCCAAGGCAAATGTCTTGTTAGCCTTGCGGCTAACAGACATGCTGGGCTGGTTGCTGGTTGCTGGGCGGCCGGCGAGGGAGCTCTTCCCCTGAGCTCTCTGCTCAGCTCCCTCGCGCGCCGCCCGCATAGTGAGACTGGGAGCCGGAATATGACGTCATATTCCGGCTCCGCCTCCCAGCCTCACTCTGAGGGCGGCGCGCGAGGGAGCTGAGCAGAGAGCTCAGGGGAAGAGCTCCCTCGCCGGCCGCCCAGCCTGCCCGCCAGTGCCGTCCTGCAGCCACTTGACCACCAGGGAATTGGAGAACCCCCCCACCCCCAGCATTCCCAAAGGTAGGGGGGGGGGGGAGTAAATAAAAAAAAAAAAGTGTTAATGTGAGTGTGTGTGTCTCTGACTGTGTGTGTCTGATAGTGTGTGTGTGTGTGTGTGTGTGTGTGTCTGTTAGTGTGTGTGTGTCTGTGTCTGTTAGTGTGTGTGTGTGTGTGTGTGTTAGTGTGTGTGTGTGTCTGTTAGTGTGTGTGTTAGTGTGTGTGTGTCTGTTAGTGTGTGTGTGTGTCTGTTAGTGTGTGTGTCTGACTGTGTCTGTCTGACTGTGTGTCTGACTGTGTGTCTGACTGTGTGTCCGACAGTGTGTGTCTGTTAGTGTGTGTGTCTCACTGTGTGTGTCTGTTAGTGTGTGTGTCAGACTGAGTGTGTTTGTTAGTGTGTGTGTCTCACTGTGTGTGTCTGTTAGTGTGTGTGTTTGTTAGTGTGTGTGTCTGACTGTGTGTGTTTGTTAGTGTGTGTGTGTGTGTGTCCGACTGTGTGTGTTTGTTAGTGTGTGTCCCCGACTGTGTGTGTTTGTTGGTGTGTGTGTCTCACTGTGTGTGTCTGTTAGTGTGTGTGTGTGTGTCCGACTGTGTGTGTTTGTTAGTGTGTGTGTCCGACTGTGTGTGTTTGTTAGTGTGTGTGTGTGTCCGACTGTGTGTGTCCGACTGTGTGTGTCTGTTAGCTAGTGTATGCATATCTGTCAGTGAATGTGTGTGTATTTAGAATGCGGGGAAGGGTTGGGTGGGGGTGGCGCGTGTGCGCGCGGGGGGGGGGTGTCTGAGTTTTGTCCTGCCTAGGGCAGCACAAAACCAAGATACACCACTGCGTACAGTAGTGCAGAATGCTGTCTTGTAGTATTCATGCACAACAAAAATAAAGAATTCATTAAAAATAAAACAAATTATCATATATGGCCGAGTCTGGGAATCATGGGACATGTTTAAAATGTCTGATGTGCCAAGTGTAGCCACCAATGGACTCTAACGGATATATAAAAAAGTAATACTTTGTGCAACTCTGTAGAAGAACTGTGCAAATGGAGGGTTATGGATGCCTCAAGTTCATCCAGCAAAAACAGTCTAGATGTTCAATAGCATAGTGTCCAAGTAACATGTTAAAAAAGTGTTTAAATAAATGTGTTGAAATAAAGTGAGTGTGTGCTTCTAGTGTTACACCGTAACCGTAACCAGGGCCGGACTGGGGAAAAAATTCGGCCCGGGCATTTTTTATTCACAGCGGCCCACTGAAAAGGGGGCGGGGACAGATAGGGTGTGTTTTGTATACGCCCCATCTCAAAGTGAGCATGTTGGTTCAATGCTCTTCCAGGGCATGAGAAAAGGGCCCTGTATTTGTTCTGCACAGCACAAGCAAATTTAATAACATGCTTGCGTTGTGTTTGCTTGAAACTTGTCTCAGGGGTTTCCATAATTGGGATACTCACGGTATCCCATTTATGGAGACACTATGTGTTTGCTTAAATGGAATCTAGTGTGTGCATAGGGTATCCAGAGTGTGTATGTCAGAAATGTAGTGTGTGTGTAGGTGGTGCAGCGTCTGTGTGTAGGGGATCTAGTGTGTGTGAAGGAGTGCGTATAGGAGATCTAGTGAGTGTGTGTGTGAGTGGTGCAGCGTGTGTGGGGGCTGCTGTGTGTGTGAGGGGTGTAGTGTGCATTTGTGAGGAGTATAGTGTGTGTGGGAAGGTGCTGTGTGTGTATGGGAGGGTGCAGTATGTGTGTGGGAGGGTGCAGTATGTGTGTGGGAGGGTGCAGTATGTGTGTGTGTGAGGGCGCTGTGTGTGTGGGCCCTGTGTGTGGGTGCTATGTGTTAGGGTGCTGTGTGACGGTTCTGTGTGTGTTAGGGTGCTATGTGAGTGAGGGTGCTGTTTGAGCTAGGGTGCTGGGTGAGCATTAGGGTGCTGGGTGAGTATGTTAGGGTGCTGGGTGAGTACGCTAGGGTGCTGGGTGAGTATGTTAGGGTGCTGGGTGAGTATGTTAGGGTGCTGGGTGAGTGTTAGGGTGCTGGGTGAGTGATAGGGTGCTGGGTGAGTGATAGGGTGCTGGGTGAGTGATAGGGTGCTGGGTGAGTGTTAGGGTGCTGGGTGAGTATGTTAGGGTGCTGGGTGAGTATGTTAGGGTGCTGGGTGAGTATGTTAGGGTGATGGGTGAATGTTAGGGTGCTGTGTGAGTATGTTAGGGTGCTGGGTGAGTATGTTAGGGTGGTGGGTGAGTGTTAGGGTGCTGGGTGAGTGATAGGGTGCTGGGTGAGTGATAGGGTGCTGGGTGAGTGATAGGGTGCTGGGTGAGTGTTAGGGTGCTGGGTGAGTATGTTAGGGTGCTGGGTGAGTATGTTAGGGTGCTGGGTGAGTATGTTAGGGTGATGGGTGAATGTTAGGGTGCTGTGTGAGTATGTTAGGGTGCTGGGTGAGTATGTTAGGGTGGTGGGTGAGTATGTTAGGGTGCTGTGTGAGTGTTAGGGTGCTGTGTGAGTGTTAGGGTGCTGTGTGAGTATGTTAGGGTGATGGGTGAGTATGTTAGGGTGATGGGTGAGTATGTTAGGGTGATGGGTGAATGTTAGGGTGCTGTGTGAGTGTTAGGGTGATGGGTGAGTATGTTAGGGTGATGGGTGAATGTTAGGGTGCTGTGTGAGTGTGAGTGTTAGGGTGCTGTGTGAGTGTTAGGGTGATGGGTGAGTATGTTAGGGTGATGGGTGAATGTTAGGGTGCTGTGTGAGTGTGAGTGTTAGGGTGCTGTGTGAGTGTTAGGGTGATGGGTGAGTATGTTAGGGTAATGGGTGAATGTTAGGGTGCTGTGTGAGTGTGAGTGTTAGGGTGCTGTGTGAGTGTTAGGGTGATGGGTGAGTATGTTAGGGTGATGGGTGAATGTTAGGGTGCTGTGTGAGTATTAGGGTGATGGGTGAGTATGTTAGGGTGATGGGTGAATGTTAGGGTGCTGTGTGAGTGTGAGTGTTAGGGTGCTGTGTGAGTGTTAGGGTGCTGTGTGAGTGTTAGGGTGATGGGTGAGTATGTTAGGGTGATGGGTGAATGTTAGGGTGCTGTGTGAGTGTGAGTGTGCTGGGTGAGGGTGATGTGTGTGTTTGCAAGGATTGTGTATTGGGGGGAGGCAGGTAAATGCCAATATTGAGGTTTTTTTTTTAATTATAAAAGTAAATATCCCCCCCCCTTCCCTTCTTACCTGTACCTGGAAGGGAGGGGGGCGATGACATCCTTCCCTGGTGGTCCTCGTGGTAAGTGAACTCTAGCCTTCGGGCTAGAGTTCACTCTCGCGAGACTGGGCCGGTTGCCATGGCAATGGCCCGGATCTCGCGAGAGAAACCCGGCGGAGCTGCAAGTTAGAGCTCCGCTGGGTCCGCCTCTCCAGGCAAGCTGGCTCCCTCCCTCTCTCTCCCAGCCGGCGGCTGCATTTGAGAGCATGTGGGCCGGTGAGGGAGATCTTTGATCTCCCCACCGGCCCTTCATGCAACACAGCGGGGCCGGCGCTCGGATAGCGCCGGCCCTGCATAGACTGGCTGGATCTCCTCGGCCCGTGGCCATCGCGGCCCACCGGGCATTTGCCCGGTTTGTCCGATGGCCAGTCCGGGCCTGACCGTAACACCGTAAACTAAGAATTCAAAGTGAACTCCAAAGGAATTTAAAGTCAAAGTAGTTAAAATAGAAAATTCTCTAAGTCAGCTATACTTTCAGTTCTGATACTCTGGCCTTAAATGTGAAATTCTCTTTGCACTTTGATGTTTTGGAAGATTGATTATTTTTCATAAATGATACTAAGTGGAAAAACACAATTCAAAACAAATTAATGGACAATTAGATATTGTTTGGTGGTGTAATTTTTGAAACATGGAGCAACCTAATTCTTTGGGCTTAAATGTGTGCCCTCATTTTGTGATTTCAACAATACATTCAGTTTTCCTGTATAGTGACTGCTGGTGAAGCCAAAAGTGGCGAACTAGACTTTACCCCTGAAATTATACTATGCCACTTGACTTTTTGGGCTCTGACAATTGTAACTTGTATTATAACCCTATAGCACCCGTATTTGGGACACACCATATGATATAATGAGGTCTGTCTTCACCCTGATGCTCTTACTATCTGGTGCCCGATTAGATAGGACAATATACATGCCTGTCTAGGATCTGATGGTGATGGTGATGGTGATCTGATGGTGTAAATCCTATTAGAGTAGACTGAGTATGTCTGAGGGGTGAATAATACCCTGAGAATAGAGCATTCTTTCAAAAATATCCCCAAATCTTGGCATTATTTGTGGCTCAATCTGTTCAGAAACATGTGAAGCCATCAATAAAAGGGGGGGGATGTGGGGGTGGGGAGGGGGGGGAGGAAGCTGCAGAGTTAATCAGGATGCAAAACATTTTACTTTAACACACAGTAATCATTAGTTTTTACTTACCATGTCAATAGAATGCAAAGGACACTGCCTCACCTATCCCTATGGACCAGCCTCCACTGTGCATAAAAAAAAAAAGGCATGCAACCATGTTTCTAACTTTTTTGTTTCGGTGTTCTCATAAACCAGAAGTTCAGGATGATTTTCTTGTCTGGAAACTATTTATAATACAGCATGTATACATATTCACTCAATGACTTCTTTTCACATTCAATAGTTTGAGGGCAATAGTGTCTGGAGATTGATGGAACGTGCATTCCAGGAGACAGAAAGTGCGTACTACAGGATGAGGAAGGACGTTCCCGAGGTCCCTAGATGTCGGCAATCAAGTTATCAAATATGGATATAACAGACGAAGCTATTAACAACTAACTATTCACCAACTGATGAAGCCAGTATATGGCGAAACTCGTTTTGGACTTAGAGAAACTTTACCTTTATTGATTTTATTGATCTTTCGATTGTATTTATTCTTTTCTATATATATATTTTTCGTTAATAAATTTACCAGATTCCTAATACCCTCAAGTTTCCTGCTTTTCACTCCTGAAGATTACCTGGATGTTAAAGACACGGAAAATGGCTGTGGATCTCCCTAATAATCCAAAGGTGCTACACACTAGAGGCAGGTGACCTATTGGCTCTTTCCTTGAGTGTAAACTTTATAAAAGATATAGGTGTGTGAGCGCTCCAATAATAAACATAAGATACTCAAAATACACTCCAGCAACGATAAGAAAACCCAAAAGATACAATGTATCACATCTTCTAAATGTAATAATGTATAAATGTACATAAAAAAGGTCCCTAGTACCACGAAACTCAGGTTTCAGACACAAATAGGAGCCCAATCCACTAAACTGTAAATTAGTGATACAAAGACGTGACTTTTATTGAAAATTTTAAAATATATGTTTCTCAAAGTATAAACCTACAAAAGACATAAAACAATGATATACCATATATTGGAGCATAAGTCAATATGGCAGGAATATAGTTGGTACATGCGATATAGATAAAACTATGGATACTATATAAATACGAAAAAAACAAAAATTAGCAACACTCAAAATATCCCTATAGTTGTTGAAAATACCTCCAGTGAGGGGCACCCTTCACTGGAATAATTCCAAGTAAAAAATAGAAGAAACAAGTTGTCTGTGATCATAAGTGATATAGGAGATAAGTAAGAGAGCAAAACCAAAGGGACAATTGTTTTGTTTTGTACTGTATTACAGATTATTATCTGTCATAACTGATACCCATCACTCATAATCGATATTAATGTATACATTATCTCCACTTATTGCGTTTTTGAGTGTCTGGAGAACATATCTGCAGGGAGATTCATTGCTCCCGGTAAATAATGGCTCAGAGTGGTATGTTACTCTAAAAGTACAACCAGTAAATGTCCCTAGTACGGTCTGAAAGCAGTTGACAATGAGCACCTCACAGTGGATTGATGTACTAGACTGTGGACACATTGTCCATACACACCAGAATACAGAAATCTGTAAGATCTTTGGTAATCATTTATATGATGAAAGAGTCAGCTATGAGCTCCAAACAGTGGATGTGTAGAGATACTTCTTCTGTAGATTAACTCACTCACATAGAATGATGCACACAAGCCTGGCATCGAATTTCAGAATAAAATCTGGAGTTGATCTAAAAATTGATCTCCCATTCCAGGCTTTTCAACCTAAGATCGAAACGCGTTTGCTGCTTTATCTGGAGACTGTATTTATGACTTTTTCTGGTGGCGGCTATTTATAGTATTATAGGCTTATGCTTTACACTGCATGAATTTTTTGTCTTACAGTATGTGTATATATATATATATATATATATATATATATATTATAAATTGTTTTAATAAATATAGATTTTAAATCCATTGGGATTTTTATTCTTTTTCTTTTACCTAAGAGGAGATCCAAGCCTGTATAGGCACCTATGAAGCCTGTTATATAGAGCCTGACACGGCTCTATATTTGTGAGTGACATGTATTATCAGCACTTTATACCATTTATGTATATGGAAAGCACTATGTGTATGTTTTGTGCTTATCTTTTTTAGATTAGACCATCTTCCATATATTCATCATCTATGTATAAGTATTGATTGTGTGCTCACTAAGGGTGTAACCATCTACTTGTTTTATTTGTCTATAAAATGCCTATTCCTATAAATTCAGGGCAGTGTGTTTTATTGTGAAAAGAAGCTTCCTTTGCACTGTCCTAAGGGATATTTCTGACCAGGACATCTCTAGCACCCATTATATATTTTGTCAGCTGGACTAATGTCTGACCATTTCAGTGGTTATTATATTTATTGTGTTTTCTATTAAGTCTGATGCTTCTGTCTGAGTAAATCACTGAAGCCTGTCTGATCTATTCGGTGGTGTAAAGGTTCAGAGCTGTCTTGGCTGAACAGCTAATAGATTGTACATTCATTTTCAGATGAATTTCTAGGTGATTTGTTCATTTAGCCATAAGACAATTGATCAAATCACTTGATTTAAAAAAACAAAACACAAAAAGAATACAAAATAAAAACGGATTTGATTTATGTTTCAAATTCACCTAAGCAGTTTGCTTATACTTTTAAAAATTATTTTATTTACATGGAGGAAGTTCTGGGTAATCCCCAATTCAACAGGACATTTGCTGCTTGATGTTCTTTCTGGGTTATGAATAAAAAGTATCTCATTCATATTTACCCATACCCTGGTTTTGTGCATTTGACTTTAAGAACTAGAGTTGATAAGAAGGAATTAAATATCAAGGCGGTAATGTGCCTCTAATCAGCCAAGGGTCCCAAATCACACAATTGGGAGTTAAGTCTATACATATTGACAGCTTTTGTAGTTTAACCTGAGAACTAATTTAAGGGTCAGGATTCTAGTGCCGGCCCATAATTTTCCAATGGCTCTCTGAGCCCAAAGGGCAATATGGGTGGCAAGCTTATTCTCAGCTCTAGTGTAGGAGTCAAGAGGTTTAGTTACTAAAAGTATTCAAGGATTTAGTGGCTACAGTTTTTCTAGGATGTGTGAAAGCAGACAGGTGATACCGAACCAAGAGGAGATTTTGACATCAACACCAGCAGTGTAGGAAAGAAGTGTGGATGGAGTGTGCTGCTAGTGAGATGTATAGGTGGAGATCTGACCTTTTCACATAAGCAAGTGTGTTCAAAAGATGAGAGAGGGATTGTACCTGCATGTCATATGGTTGGAGACATGCTTTCAGAGATTCTCCTAAAATGTATGCAAATCAAACAAGTTCTATGTCTCATGTTGTCCACTGCTTGGTGGTTACTGCTAAAACTTACTTGGGCCTTGATTTAATGAGCTTTCTATATGATTCAATATTGCTAGAATCCATTTCTAAATGATTTATCTACAAAACATTCCATACACCTGAATGTTGACTTCCATAGATAAATCATTTGGAAAGTTTTTCTAACAGTATTGAATAATTTGGAAAGCTTATTAAATTGAAGCCTTGGTCGGGATGAATCATTTTAACTAAAAAGAGTTTAAGTCTGTTGGCCAGGATTTTGGTCATTAATTTAAAGTTGCCATTGAGTAAGGAAAATTGATGGTAGTTGCTATGGTCCTTATCAGGTTTGTGGATTAGGCAAATGTTGGCTGCTAACATATCAGATGGAAAATAATCCCCTTGAATGGGTACATTAAATAGCTTGCAAAGTTGTGGCAGTTGAAGTTGGTCAAGCAACATATAATACAAGACTACGAACCCATCAGAGCCTGAGCTTTTGTGAGATTTAACGGATCCCAGGGCTTTCTGGACCTCTTCAACCATAACTTCCACCAATAGAAAGTCCACAGCTGAGGTCGGCAAAAAACAAAGCTGAAATGTCAACAAAAATCGTGAGATTTATAGTGGCAGGCATGCTGCAGGACACAGATGTAGAATGATTATTTAAGTAGGTATAATATTTCTAGAAACCTGATTATTTTAGGAGAATTAGAAAAGGGCTGTGGATCTTAGGGATTCTTTTCATCACCATTTCCTTTTTAAGGCCAACAAGGAGTCAGCCTTATTCCCCTTTTCAAAAAAAATGTTTGTCTCATAAAGTGTCAGGTATTCTGCCTGCTTACCTTTCGGCATGGCTTTGGGTGTCGCGATCCCCTCCGGCATTCCATCTGACGCTGCACACTTTAATCGTATCACAGTGAGCTGCCTGAGATTTTTTTCTTTGATATATGTTCTGTACTCATTTTGACCTCGGCTTGATCATACAGTTTTCCTGTCTTTTCTACTCCTTTTGACCTTGGCTTTTTACTGACTCCACTTGTTCATTAACCCGGCCATTCTAAGGACTGGTACATGGATTCTCTTTTAGTGATTCTGTCTGTGTGTTCAGGTTCCAGCATATCCTGATATAAAAAGCTTGAGAAATATCAGCAAGAGGGATTTCAAACCACACCTATCTGACGATATTTTTGTAGGAAGCTGAGTGATGAGGTTAACCTTATGAAGTATTTCTAGGGATTTAAACTCATTCATTGTGCAGGAATTTCTTGTAAGAAATCAGTTCATCGGGGCCATGGGTACACTTCAACCATAGTAATTATGTATGCCACACTTTGAATGCGTCATACAGTTCATCGGTCAGTGAGGGGCAATTAATTCTGGCCACAGATGACAGAGTATTGAGTGATACATAGGGTTTCTCAGAAAAACAGCAGAGAAATGGTCCCTGCTGGTAAAATACTGTATGATGAAATGATTCCATCATGGGTCCTGTAGGGAAGGATAACCATGACAGAATAATTCCGTCATCGGTTCTGAGTGGGTACTATTTATTTTTGCATATCAAAACATTGAAATATAATTAGCATCTAACTATACTTAGCACATTATTTAGATCTGCGTTCCTGTGTATAAAGCAGTTGGCAAATTTGAAAAGGTATTTCCTATACAGTGATGTAAATATCATATAACATATATACTATATAACATATATTATTCAACATACAAAAATATACTTTTTTTTAGAAATGTTACCATATGCATTAGTGTTTTTGAGCAATTTTTTTCTAATGAAAAAAAAAATTATGTTGCTCATTTCTTTATCAGCATTAAAACACAAAAGGCTTTTTTGGGAAACATAAAAACATTGCACATTCATTTTACGTCTGCTTTTGAGCTGCTATATCTCCTAGCAGACCAAATGCATTTTCAATGAATTAACTGGGCACAGATTGACTTCTGTTGGCAGCTATTTTTTCTTGAGTGTTTTACATAGTACTCCAAGGATGTTTCTCTTGACAGACCACCAAAATAATAAATAACTACATTTGGCTCTTAAGTATGCCAGTCTGGCGTCTCAACTCTACCCATATTTGTCAAATTATGTTCCAGAGAATTCACAGAAAAAACTCTCATTTTCAGATAAAAGGTCAGATTTGTTTACTGTATACCAAGCATGGTAAGTCAACTAATTCCAAAAGTATGACTTGATGTGTAATTGAAAACATTGAGAACCAGTGTTTGATATTAATTAATTGATACTGACATAATTAATAGTTTTCACTTGTTGGGGCATCTCAGTGAGCATAGCTGGATCAATAACCAGAACGTGAATGCTGAGTGACACCACTTGCCCTCTGTAAAGAAATAATAGTCCATCAAAAGTCAGTTCTCAGTCAAGGAGACTTGTGAGTAGTTATAAAAGCCAAAAACAAGAAGCCAATGAATTGCTGATTCAGGTTCCTTGAAGTAGTGTATTGGTACACCTCTCAAGCCTATTGATATTTCTAAATGACACTATCCTTTTAAGCAGGGTAACCAAAATAATATATTTTTTAGAAACAGTGCTATGAGTATTTTTTTAATGCTATTCTAAAATATCATATATAGATAATACCAAGACGGTGTTACCGTAAATCAATTGCTTTTGATCTTCAGTGCAGAAAATATTATAGCACAGAATTTCAGTGTATAATTTGTAATTCAGGAAATAGACTATAAAATATGTGGGGAATAAATTAAGCTACACTTTCATATATCTTTAGCTGTTTATCTTATCTGCAATTAGATAAATTATTTATTTAGCGTTTTCCTGTCCCTCCAAAATGTTTTTTTCTTGTTTCCATTAAATAATGTGATATCTATTCATACTAAAAAGCATTAACTTTGGACACATGCAGTTTAAATATAGCTGCCCTTTCATCTATTCCAGCTGTGTGATGTAGTTTTTTTTTTTTTAGTTAAGATTTTATCACAGAGTTACTGGTTGAATTTAAGTTTATATTTTTGTGGTATTATACAACATGAAATATCCTTCTATTTCCATAATTATTTTTTGAATTTAGGCCAATATTTCTCCTAAGCACAGTGGGTCAATTTCTTTTCTCGACTGCCATTCCTGTTGAGACTATTCATCTTGACACATTAAATAATTTTTTATTTTTCCTTTTTCAATAATTAATATTAATATTTTTTTGAGACTTTCGGAATTAGCAAGATTACAGTCATTTTAAGCACAACACTAGCAAAGAAACAATTTGAGAGAAGATAATTGATAAAAAAAAGTTAAACATAAACAAACATTTGTGGTGATCATGACAGCACAAAAAGTTAGTAGCTGTGGATTTACAGAGGTATAATAAGAATGGTGTAGCTAAAGAAAAAAATACAAGCTGGCTCATGGCAATTTGTCAGTCCCAATTTCTAATAGCTGTCATTGAGGTGCGAAGCTCCCACATACTCTTCCCATCAAGACCAAATTGTGTCAGTCCATTTGGATATCACAAATATTATGGGATATATGTTTCCAAGACATGGTGACAGTAATTGTATCACTTTTTAACCGCAGTCAGTTCCCCTATTTACCACTATAACGTCTTAAAGCATAGAATTTAGCAGGGCTAACCATACAGATATATTAGCCATGATATTAAGTTGTTAGTAAGAGTTCCTCTATTTAAAACATATAAATAATTGAGAATACAATATAAAATAGGGATTGTCTTGGAAGCAATAAAATTGTGTTCTTTTAAATATTATATTAAGTAAAAATATAAATATAGACATAAAATCCATTACAATAATGTATAGCAGAGTTTATAAGATTAAAGTATACACTTGCAATATTAGTAAAATATAATAACATTCTAAAATATCTCCTCTGTTTCCTAATATTAATAACTACACATATTTATACCTAAGCTGTTCAATTAGGTCATTTTAGGACCTAACTTAACTTGGTAAAGATTCAAGGCCATAACTTGGTCATTTCACCATAACTTGGTATTTTCACATGGCAACATCTTATCTATGTTTAGACTAAAACATAAGGGTGTATATGACATGGGCAATTCCCTGACTTGGGGAATTACACTAACCTAGGACAAGATGGCGTCCTACAGTCTGAACACCATATTCACTGAATATGGGTAAGAGGTAATTTATTAATGAAACATTGTATGAAAAACAATATGTTCCATTTCTCACAACTTGTCAGTTTGCAAAATATCTTAAAGACAAAGTACATCAAAGTACACAGTTTATTAAATACAACTTTTCATTCCCAAAACTTGCCCATGACAACTTATCATAGTGAGAGTAGAAATTACAAGTTTTCTCCATTTATGATATTTTACTTGGTTTGTAGTCAAGCATGTATACCATTTTAATTTTAAAAAAAAATCTAGATTCTATGACAGATACACCAGCAACCAGGCAACAACTATTTATTAATCAGGTACTGCCTACTTGGTCTCTTTGGATCCTTTTAAAATTCATGTGCCAATTGCTGGCTTCTTTTATAGCTGCCAAATGCTACTAATTGTCAATCAGACTGATAAGTCTCATGTGAAGCTGTTTTTGGTTTAGTTACTTCAATTTTTAACTTCTCTTCCAAGTAGTTTCTACATTCTTTACCCATTTTCTGCTTAAAATACTTCAGACTGAGATCTTTGAGATTGCTTCATAACTCATGGTATGATGGTACCGGTTTCTACTGTATCAGGTGATTCAGCATTAATGTGATGTTTAAAAAAAGTACACAAGATAAGAGAGTTTCTCCTGAAAAACTCAGTGTTCCTGCTGTCATAATAAATACCACTGACAAATTCGTTTAGGTGCAGAACATAGAACAGAGCATCTGTTGAAAGATTAAGCTTTTTTTAAGGTTCTTAGTGTGATTTGTGTTAGGGCAGTAGCAGTCAATGGCATTATGTGTGTATTGTGGCTAAGCAATGCAACATTACAAATGAAGACCAATAGTACCTTTAGCAATTGCACTAATCACTGCAATATTTTTCCAACCATTGTATTAATTCTGTCACAGCTCACGTCTTGAAATTAAATCTTTCTCAGCTAGTTAGTGGTGGTCATTGAGCAATTACTACATTGATCAGTTTCCTTTGTGCGAAAATTGGTTGATGCTTTAAATGATTGTAATTAGTCAGCTTAATATATAGATCCAGCATTGTGCTGCTGTAATGGAAAGATCTACATTATATGATGGGCCCACTATATAACACAAATTCAGTAAAATAGTAAGAAAAACCCTAGGATTTACCAACTTTATAGGACAGCTTCATCTGCTGGTGGTGATATTGGCACCTTATGTTTCTTGTTTTTGTATATTACCATAAAAAAATAAAAAAGTAGTAAGAAAAAGTAGTTATACACAGTACAACAAATCTGTAAATATACAATAAGAAATTCACATTTGTGTAAATATGTATGTGTAGAAAATTAACAATTAAAAAAAAAAGTGTAAATAGGTGATAACTGTCAGGTCACATTTAATACAGCATGTATGAACATCTCTGGTCAGTGAGAGCATGTCCTATATGCTCTGTAAAATGTGAGCACACAATTGTTATATACAAATTTCCTTCTGTTTAAGAAAATCAGTTAAAGAAGAGGTCACTTTTTTTCTATTTTTTTAGTCTTTGGCTTGATACTTTATTGAAATCATACTGTTTCTCAGTCTATGAGGAACAATACATGTTGTGAAATCATGTCTAGATTTTATATCCCAATGGCCAATTCCTCTTCCTGGCATTCAAATGTAATATATTAGTCAGATTCTGTTTTATTAGACCTAGAACGTATCACTGTGTTAGCCAAGAAAACAAAAATAATTAAAAGAAAGCTACAATGTAACACATTTATTTATACAGAGGACTATCAGAGAACTAGCTGAAGAACAAGTTCTCCAAACAGATAAATAAATAATTAGTTTC
Source organism: Pelobates fuscus (assembly GCF_036172605.1). Classification (NCBI taxonomy): domain Eukaryota; kingdom Metazoa; phylum Chordata; class Amphibia; order Anura; family Pelobatidae; genus Pelobates; species Pelobates fuscus. The sequence goes on along the minus strand of NC_086317.1, from coordinate 269,755,179 downwards.
TACACGGCTTATATCTGTATTGATTTATGAGATCTGTGCAGTTTTTTTCAGTGCACATTTTTACTCTGGATGCTTGATGGTAGATGTATACTAACAATTGGATAAAGTAACACGTTTCAGACAAAGAGTGGCCTAGTGCACATAGGAAAAACATACAACAGTAAAATTAAATTGTACAATTGTTCAATTGTAACAGATGTACAATTTTGTATAATGAAAAAAGTGATGGTAAAATGCAACCACAAATGCCTTTGGAATAGTGTATGTTTTATTTAAACACAGAAAATTAAAATCTTACAGTAAACCTGAAGAAAGCTTTTGTGGAGTAATCAGTCTAATAAAAATACTTTCAAACAAAAGTCTGAAATTTGAATGTGGCTCCTGCTTCTCATTTCCAAACTAGACCACATCCTATTATTTTCTACAGTTCCAGTGGCTCTCTATGTTTACTCATTGTGAGATTTAATTGTTTATGTTTTATTAAACTACATTTCAAAAGTAAAGAGCAATTCGCTGAACATCTTCCTATACAAGCTGGAAAAACTGTGTTAATATAAGAGACAACATGGGTTTACTTCAGGGAGATCATACCAAACTAATCTTCTTGATTTTTTTGATTGGGTAACTAAAATAATAGATCAGGGTGGTGCAGTAGACATTGCTTACCTAGATTTCAGTAAGGCTTTTGACACTGTTTCACGTAGAAGGCTCATCAATAAACTGCAATCTTTAAGTTTGGATTCCAATACTGTTGAATGGGTAAGCAGTGGTTGAGTGACAGGCAACAGAGAGTTTTAGTCAATGGAGTAAATTCAAAGCTTGGGCTTGTCACCAGTGGGGTACCTCAGGGATCTGTACTTGGACCCATTCTCTTTAACCCCTTAAGGACGGCGGGCATGCTATACGGTCAAACGCCGAGGGGTGGCATAGCACGTCCCCGCCGTCCTATGTGCTTACCCAGTCGCCGTGTGATCGCGAGGCCCTTGTGAGGACCTCGCAATCACATGGACGGCATACAGGTACTGTAGGTACTTCACTGGTCTTAAATCAGAGAGGCAAAGGTTTAAAAATAATATCAGGGAGTAATACTTTACTGAGAGGGTAGTGGATGCATGGAATAGCCTTCGAACTGAAGTGGTAGAGGTTAACACAGTGAAGGGGTTTAAGCATGCGTGGGATAGGCATAAGGCTATCTAAGCTATGTGATAAGGCCAGGGACTAATGAAAGTATGTAGACAATTGGGCAGACTAGATGAACTGAATGGTTCTTATCTGCCTTCACATTCTATGTTTCTATGTTATAGAGCAAGCACAAAGTCCATATCTATAGAAGAGGACTTATTCCTGTTTTGTTTGTAAGTGCGTCATACTTTTAGAGTTACTCAGAATAAATAGATGCCCACACAGGACCAGCAATGATACCAACCACTACACAAAATGCATTGGAACTTTAAATAGTTTTGTTACAGTGAAGTTATGGAAAGGAGTAGGATGTAAGTACAATGTAAAGAAAATCAAAGATGAAACCGCTCATTTTAACCCATGGAAGTAACTCTAAAATTGCAAAAACTCATTCTAAGTTTTAAATGGGTGCATTTATTCCTAGTTATGTAAGTAGAAGTGATAGATTTGTGTGAAACGTTGCACATTTATGTGCAGCAGAGTAGCTGGTTTGATTTGCTAATATCACTGTACTGCCTTGTCAAACATGTGCATTTCATGTAAGTAACAAAGGGAGCATATTTACACTAACTATATCCTGATCCCTGTTTTTGTTTGAATATCTGATGCATATTCCCCGGTACTACTAATTGCAAGGAAGTCATTGGTAGAAAGATGCATGGCACACATCTGTCCAATTAAATCAGACATGGAATTCTTAGTCAGACAACTATTATCATGATTCGTCTTTAAATCCTATTAACGAATTGTAAATGCTCGGGTCTTTAAATTGCCCCAATAATATCTTGTTTGATACTGACGGTTGAGGCCATCTATGACGAAAAAGTGAGGTGTTTAACAACATAGAATAAACTGTGCAAGCATAAAATACTGTCTTGTAGCCTTTAAGAAAGGTCAACTGTGTGTGTATACATAGAAGTGATGGCTCCCTGCGGCATTTTAAATGCCCTTATTAGATAATGGATGCCCAATGAAAGTGCCACTTCACTGCACTTTGACATGCTGCTAATATGGACACTGGTGAAGAGTGACAGAGTGCACTGTCCAGCAAGTTATTCTGGAATGCATATTAGGAGAGGAGGCATTCACAATCTTTGTATCTAGGTCTAAGAAGTCAAGTTATCTAAATATGTGCAACAGCAGTGTAAACAAACTCGATATAATATGCTCCAGGGAAATGGACATTAATCAATGTTTCAGATAAAAATTCTACAGTGCTACAGACAGTGTATAAATTAAGACAGGTATTAATACATTGTGCAGGAGGCATTTGCCTATACATACTAAGTAGTCAATACATTCTTTTGAAAGGTAATGTAATAAGGCAAAAAAAAAGTGTGTGTATATATATATAGATATAGATATATATATTATTTTTTGTTGCCTTATGACATTACCTTTCAAACATTGCCTTTTAACTATCCACTTACCTCAGGTGGAAGGGGTTTTCCCCACCCCAACTCTGTTGTATGTATATATATATATACACTGCTCAAAAAAATAAAGGGAACACAAAAATAGCACATCGTAGATCTGAATGAATTAAATATTCTTCTGAAATACTTTGTTCTTTACATAGTTTAATGTGCTGACAACAAAATCACACAAAAATTAAAAAATGGAAATCAAATTTTTCAACCCATGGATGTCTGGATTTGGAGTCACACTCAAAATTAAAGTGGAAAAACACACTACAGGCTGATCCAACTTTCATCTAATGTTCTTAAAACAAGTCAAAATGAGGCTCTGTAGTGTGTGTGGCCTCCACGTGCCTGTATGACCTCCCTACACCGCCTGTGCATACTCCTGATGAGGTGGTCTCCTGAGGGATCTCCTCCCAGACCTGGACTAAAGCATCTGCCAACTCCTGGACAGTCTGTTGTGCAATGTGACGTTGGTGGATGGAGCGAGACGTGATGTCCCAAATGTGCTCAATTGAATTCATGTCTGGGGAATGGGTTGGCCATCAATGCCTTCATCTTGCAGGAACTGCTGACACACTCCAGCCAGAGGTCTAGCATTGTCTTGCATTAGGAGGAACCCAGGGCCAACCGCACCAGCAAATCGTCTCACAAGTGGTCTGAGGATCTCATCTCGGTACCTAATGGCAGTCAGGCTTCCTCTGGCAAGCACATGGAGGGCTGTGCAGGCCCCCAAAGGAATGCCACCCCACACCATTACTGACCCACTGCCAAACCAGTCATGCTGGAGGATGTTGCAGGCAGCAGAACATTCTCCACGGCGTCTTCAGACTCTGTCACGTCTGTCACATGTGCTCGGTGTGAACCTGCTTTCAACTGTGAAGAGCACAGGGCGCCAGTGGCGAATTTGCCAATCTTGGTGTTCCCTGGCAAAAGCCAAACGTCCTGCATGCTGTTGGGCTGTAAGCACAACCCCCACCTGTGGACGTCGGGCCCTCATACCACCCTCATGGAGTCTGTTTCTAACTGTTTGAGCAGACACATGCACATTTGTGGCCTGCTGGAGGTCATTTTGTAGGGCTCTGGCAGTGCTCCTCCTGTTCCTCCTTGCACAAAGGCAGAGGTAGCGGTCCTGCTGCTGGGTTGTTGCCCTCCTACGGCCTCCTCCACGTCTCCTGATGTACTGGCCTGTCTCCTGGTAGCACCTCCATGCTCTGGACACTACGCTGACAGACACAGCAAACCTTCTTGCCACAGCTCGCATTGATGTGCCATCCTGGATGAGCTGCACTACCTGAGCCACTTGTGTGGGTAGTAGACTCTGTCTCATGCTACCACTAGAGTGAAAGCACCGCCAGCATTCAAAAGTGACCAAAACATCTGCCAGGAAGCATAGGAACTGAGAAGTGGTCTGTGGTCACCACCTGCAGAACCACTTCTTTATTGAGGGTGTCTTATTAATTGTCTATAATTTCCACCTGTTGTCTATCCCTGTAACAGAAATATACCCCAACTCGCAGGATTCAACTCGACAAAAGACAACACAGAGGAGAGATACGTCTACCGGACCTTAGAATGGCCGGACTCGACGTATATGAGAGGAGACAGAGTCAGGAACGATCTGAGGTCAAGGGCACAGAGAGACAGCGTAAACTAGGACTAGCCGGGGTCTGGTACACAGTAAACAGCAAGCCGGCAAACAGAACAGATAAGGATAAAGAGATAACGTAGTCAGAAACAAAGCCAAGGTCAATATGAAGCAACACAACTGAACACAACAAGCGCAAAAGGGAAGTGAAACAGAAACCACGATAGGGCAGGGAGTAAAGGGAGAGGTAAGTTTAAATACCTTCAACTTATTCTTGATTGGCCCCTGTCATATCAACGCCCCCAATATATGAGAGTATGGGGAGTGTGGGGTGACAGGCAGGGCCGCCATCAGGGGGTGACAACTGTGACGGTTGTCACGTGCCCGGTTGTCACGGGCCCGGCGGTCCTGGGGGGCCCGGACTGCTTTGGCAGTCCAGGGCCCCACAATTACTCTCTGCACCTAAATATAGTGATGATCGCTATATTTAGGTGCAGCCGCGGGCCCCCCCAGGCTCCCTATACTTGCAGAGGGGGCCCAGCGGACTGTAGCTGTACTTTACAGCATTTCCTGCTCTCAATCCCGGGCGGCCGTTAGAGCGTTGCCATGGCAACGCTCCGCGTGGTGCGCACACCACATCTCGCGGGATTGAGAGCAGGAAATGCTGTAAAGTACAGCTACAGTCCGCTGGGCCCCCTCTGCAAGTATAGGGAGCCGGGGGGGGGGGGCCCACAATGGCACCGGACCAGACCACCAGGGATCAAAGAATCTTCCCCCCTCCCTGAACCAGGTAAGAAACAGGGAGGGGGGAAAAAACTTTACATTCACATGCATACACTACTAAACACACACACACACACACTGCGTCCATTACACTGACACACACACTGCATCCATTACACTGACACACACACTGCATCCATTACACTGACACACACACTGCATCCACTACACTGACACACACACTGCATCCATTACACTGACACACACACTGCATCCATTACACTGACACACACACTGCATCCACTACACTGACACACACTGCATCCATTACACTGACACACACTGCATCCACTACACTGACACACATACTGCATCCATTACACTGACACACACTGCATCCACTACACTGACACACACACTGCATCCATTACACTGACACACACTGCATCCATTACACTGACACACACACTGCATCCATTACACTGACACACACACTGCATCCATTACACTGACACACACACTGCATCCACTACACTGACACACACACTGCATCCATTACACTGACACACACGCTGCATCCACTACACTGACACACACACTGCATCCATTACACTGACACACACTGCATCCACTACACTGACACACACACTGCATCCATTACACTGACACACACTGCATCCACTACACTGACACACACACTGCATCCATTACACTGACACACACTGCATCCATTACACTGACACACACACTGCATCCATTACACTGACACACACACTGCATCCACTACACGGACACACACACTGCATCCATTACACTGACACACACACTGCGTCCACTACACTGACACACACACTGCATCCATTACACTGACACACACACTGCATCCACTACACTGACACACACACTGCATCCATTACACTGACACACACTGCATCCATTACACTGACACACACACTGCATCCACTACACTAACACACACACTGCATCCACTACACTAACACACACTGCATCCATTACACTGACACACACACTACATCCACTACACTGACACACACACTGCATCCATTACACTGACACACACACTGCATCCACTACACTGACACACACACTGCATCCATTACACGGACACACACACTGCATCCACTACACTGACACACACACTGCATCCACTACACTGACACACACACTGCATTCACTACACTAACACGCACTGCATTCACTACACTAACACACACACTGCATTCACTACACTAACACACACACTGCATTCACTACACTAACACACACACACTGCATCCACTACACTAACACACACTGCATCCACTACACTGACATACACACTGCATCCACTACAGTGACACACACACTGCATTCACTACACTGACACACACACTGCATCCACTACACGGACACACACACTGCATCCACTACACTGACACACACACTACATCCACTACACTGACACACACACTGCATCCATTACACTGACACACACACTGCATCCATTACACTGACACACACTCTGCATTCACTACACTGACACACACACACACACTGCATCCACTACACTGACACACACACACACACTGCATCCACTACACTAACACACACTGCATCCACTACACTGACACACACACACTGCATCCACTACACTAACACACACTGTACCCACTACACTGACACACACACACACTGCATCCATTACACTGACACACACACTGCATCCACTAAACTGACACACACACTGCATCCATTACACTGACACACACACTGCATCCACTACACTGACACACACACTGCATCCACTACACTGACACATACACTGCATCCACTACACTGACACGCACACACACACTGCATTCATTGCACTGACACACACACTGCATTCATTACACTAACACACAATGCATTCATTGCGGGGGGGAGGCCGGCAGGGGGGGGGGGGGCGTGGGGGGCCCAGACCTTGTTCTTTGTCAGGGCCCCACAATTTCTGGTGGCGGCCCTGGTGACAGGGGCCAATGGGAGACCGTTTGGATTTTCGCGCCGGGAACAGAGGACCTTGGCTGGCCCCCGGACAAGGTAAGTAACGCTACAATCCCATTTGCACAACAGTGTGTTAAATTGATTGTCACTCAGTGTTGCTTCCTAAGTGGACAGTTTGATTTCACAGAAGTGTGATTGACTTGGAGTTACATTGTGTTGTTTAAGTGTTCCCTTTATTTTTTTGAGCAGTGTATATATATATATATATATATATATATATATATATATATATATATTCATACATACAACAGAGTTGTGATGGGGAAAAAGGTGTGGATGAAAGTAAACCTGAAGTAAGTGGATAGTTAATACATTGCTAAAAACAAATACACACAGCAGTCAAGTCATAAGCTGTGGGAGGTAATCAGAGAGCGCCGGAACTTCAGTGGGAAATTTGTCTATAACCCCCAGGCAAGTCCGCCTCTCCCTCCCAGACACCCCTATTATGTTCCAAGTTTGTGCGGCATGACGGCTGCCCCAGTGGAGGGAAAAGTTTTCCCAAACTGCTGCTATATTATGACAGGGGCGGCAAAAATGTGGCCTCTGTCAAGGTGCAGCCTGGAGCCACTGCTCCATCGGGTCCAATGAACGGGCCAGCCCTGTACTAACCACATTATACCGTGAACACCCCACAAGACTTGCTGTTTTGGAAATACTCTCCTCTAGCGATCATTATTTGGACATTGTCAAAGTTACTCTGATCTTTTTGGTTGCCCATTTTTCCTGCATCCAAAACATGAAATTCAAGAACTGGCTGTACACTTGCTTGCCAGTTGATGAAGCCCTGTGTTGGTGAAATGAATTTTGTCTGTTTTTAACATTTTTCTATTGTGTAATATTGTGTAATACTATCCTTACCTTTTGGGTCATTTTACCCCACTCCCTCTAACATGTAAGCTCATTGAGCAGGGCCCTCAACCCCTCTGTTCCTGTGTGTCCAACTTGTCTGGTTACAACTACATGTCTGTTTGTCCACCCATTGTAAAGCGCTGCAGAATTTGACGGTGCTCTATAAATATCATAATAATAATTAAAGGAATATTGTCCCTTTAACTTCTCTTGTGCCATATACATTTTTTATATTTTCTATACTTTATTTGTATTTATTTTATTTATTTTAACCTGGTCACCAAGATTATCGGAGTATCCACTTGCAAAAGAATTTGGGGATTATACCACCCACGCTATTAAAGTGAGCAGCATATCCTGCTCACCCTACAAGACTTGCTATTTTGGATATACTCTCGTCTAGCTATCATTATTTGGACCTTGTCAAAGTTACTCTGATCTTTTTGGTTGCCCATTTTTCCTGCTTCCAAAACATGAAATTCAATAACTGGCTGTACACTTGCTTGCCAGTTGATGAAGCCCTGTGTTGGTGAAATGCATTTTGGCTGTTTTAATATTTTTCTATTGTGTAATATTAAAGGAGTATTGTCCCTTTAACTTCTCTTGTGCCATATACCTTTTTTATATTTTCTATACTTTATTTTTATTTATTTTATTTATTTTAACCTGGTCACCAAGATTATCGGAGTATCCACTTGCAAAAGAATCCTAGGTGGGGATTATACCACCCACGTTATTAAAGTGAGCAGCATATCCTGCTTACCCAAATGTGAGTACAAGATCTTTTATACTTAACTTTGATATAAATTGTATACAGAGAGCACTATTTCTGTTCTATCTCTTTCCCCTTGCCGAGAAACTTTTACCTCTAGTAACCTATCAACAATCACCATCTATATCTTACCAGTGGTGGATCAACGCCATTGAATGCCAGTTATGATTGATCTTGTACTAGCTCTCAAATAGGTGAGTAGGAATACTACTGCTGTAAAAGTTCCCATTTGCGTGCCTGAAACAAACTACACTATTTGAGTTTCTTTTTCCATTTGCATGCTCAAACCGGACTAAGAAGATTCTACTACCTCAAGACTCTCACAAATACAGATCCCCATCTTATCCAAGTACCTCAAACAAGTTGGACTTTCTTCTTATAATCTGGACTATAATATATTTCAAATTGGAATTTTTATGTAAGTATATTATTTTGTATTATACTATTTTTTTGTAATTAACATTTTTTTATTTTCATAAAGTCAATAGGGTACAGAAGAAAAAAGGGGAGGATATTGGGGTGTTAGGTTATACAATCATTTACACCAATCATAACAAGCCTAGGGAGGAAAGAAGGGAAACACTTATAATCAGTCCCTTCTGCACAACAATTTACCTGTAGCATAAAAAGGAGAGGGGGAAGAGGGTGAGATCTCACCTGGAATGTACCTAATTGCTAGCGTATAGCGAAATGGTGCCACCCCGACTTACACCTCATGTGCAACACGGTGTGTCCCGAGACTGCTGAGCCTCCTCTGGCTCAGGCTGGCTCATGCACCGCATCTCTGACCTGTCAGGGTACATTGCGGCTTATGCCTAGGTCTTTCAACCTGGAATTTACATTGGGGGGGGGGGGTACAACAAGAAGAAAAGGGAAGGAGAAGGGAAGGGGTGGTGAGGTGGTGTTCGTTACTTCAGTATGGCCCTAGGTCTTAGGAAGGAAATAATAATGTCCGAGTGTGCTGTGGTGGTGGGATACACGCCATGGTATGCTCAAACTCTAGATGGGGTGATCATTCTTTACGCGGAAGTTTCAATTACATCTGGGGAGGGTTGCTACCAGTTTGGGCATGGGGCTCTGTGTATGTGGGATTGAATGTTGGTATCCTGCCAGTGATTTCAACGTTCTTTTGTTGTGGTCACTTTGTTGGGAGCTGTGTTACATGAAGTAACATTCCCCTTATCCCAAAAATCAGCCCATGGTGCCCAGCACATCTGAAAGGACTCTCTCTGTGTGGCCATTTGGCCGTCAGGCCTTCATATATGTGGTAGTGGTGGATTTTAGTTAGCAGTTGGGTTTTAGAGGGGCATTGCGGCTTCTTCCAGTGTGTTGCTATGAGATTTCACACTGCTAATGCAGTGATTGCTAATATGCATTTGACCGACTTTGGGGTCGAGTTCGGATAGGAAAGAAATATCCCTGTGTGTAAATCCAGAGGTGGTTCCTTGATGCCGATGGTCTGTAGGGTGGACTGTGCTTCCTCCCACAGGGGGCGTATCAGTTGGCATGCCCACCAAATGTGTAACATTGTGCCTTGTTGTTCCCCACATCTCCAGCAAAGTGGTGATACGGAGTTGTACATGGTATGGAGTCTGTGGGGTGTTAAGTACCACCTGTATACCAACTTCTTGTGGGCCTCTATGTGTGAGCAGCATTGTGTAAGACCCTTAAGGGCGTTGGGGGAGGCCAACACTTCTGCATCAGTTATCTGCTCACCACATTCAGTGAGCCACTGGGCAACGAAGGGTGGAGGGTAGTGTGGTGCTGTTTGCAGAACCACTTGGTAGCACAGGGCCAGGGTTTTCGGTTTGGTTGGGGTTTGCCAGCATCTGTTATACAATGTGTCTACTACCTTTGTGTTTCGGCTGTCATTCGTAGTGGTTTGCGCCACATGAGTGGGTATGACACTTTTGAGTTGCATGTAGGAGAATATTGAGGAGTTAGTTAATTTGAAGTCACGTTGGAGGTCTGAGAAAGGTTTGATAAGGTTGTGCTGCATGACTTGGTTTAAGTGGGTAATACCTGACTTGACCCAGGAGTTCAGCGAGAGCCACGGCGAGATTGCTCGCAGGGCCGTCACTGGTGCGCGAGGGTGGAACTTGTGGGTAGCGTTTTGTCTGTGTCTTAGTATATCCCAGTGATGTAGGGTGAGCAAAGTGGTTGGAAACAGAGGTCTGTCTTTGGGGTGAAGCAGTTTTGGAGTCCATAGGATATCCACCAGGAGTGTCGCGGCAGATATCGCAGTCTCCATATCTACCCACTGGTATATACCCTTAGGGATATGCAATTTTACTGCGGCTTCTAAGTTGGCTGCCTTATAATAGGTATATACATCCGGGAGGCCTACACCACCTTCTATTGTGCGTCGTTGCAATAAGCGATGGGATAGCCTGGGTTTGCGTGAGTCCCATATGTATGATGACAGAATTTGTTGGAGTTGTTTAAAGAAAGTGGGTGGGGCATGTATGTGGAGGAGGCAGAATATGTATAGTAGCTTTGGCAGGAGGACCATTTTAATGGTATTGATTCTGCCCAACCACGTCAATTTAACCGGTTTCCATCTAAGGCACTCCGCTTTACACATATGTATTAGTGGTTTATAGTTATATTGGTATATACGTTCTACTGTGGGTGCTATTTTGACCCCTAAATAAGTAATGTGGTCTTCTCTCCAGTCAAATTCGTAGTTTTGTGTGAGGTCTCGGACCAAAGTATGCGGGAGTCCGATGGGCAAAGCCTGCGTCTTGGTTTGATTAAGTTTGTAATATGCCACACTGCCATAAGTCTTTAGGAGATGCATTAGAATTGGTAGCGACGTGGTAACATTGCTCAATGTGACAAGGATGTCATCAGCGAACATGGATAATTTGTATTCGTTTGGGCCTATTTCTATGCCTTTGATGTCTGGGTGGTGTCTAATGATGTACGTTAATGGCTCCAAGGATAAGACAAACAATAATGGTGATAGGGGACACCCTTGTCTGGTGCCATTAGTGATGTTGAATGGTGTGGACAAGAAGCCCGCATTTGCAACTTGTGCGGTCGGCCTATTGTATAGAGCCATGATTCCAGATATTATTGGTGGTGTGAAGCCAAAATCTTGGAGTACATGTTGCATATAGTCCCAATTGAGCCTGTCGAAGGCCTTCTCCGCGTCTAGCGCCAAGAGAAGGCCTTCTTTACGGCTAGTGTGAGCATGTGCGAGAATGTTTAAAATCTTTCGGGTATTATCTGAGCCTTGTCTCGATTTAACGAATCCGGATTGGTCATTATGGGTCAGTTTTGGGAGAATGTCGGATATTCTGTTCGCTAAGAGCTTAGCGTAGAGCTTCACGTCGCCATTGAGCAAGGAGATCGGTCGAAGATTCTAGAATTTCGTAGGCGATTTGCCTGGCTTTGGAAGGGTAGAGATATGAGCTCTCAGCATGTCAGAGGGTAGTGATCCCCTTTCAAAAGATTGGTTGAATAATGTGGTTAAGTGAGGGGATAGAATGTGTGCGAACGTTTGGTAGTACAAATATGTATAACCATCCGGGCCCGGTGCCTTGTGTTTGGGCATTTGAGCTATGGTTTTCTCAATTTCCTGTGTTGTGAATGGTGCAGTGAGAGAAGCGGTGTCTTCAGGTGACAGAGTGGGAAGGCTCGCCTGCGCCAGGAAGCCTTGGATGAGAGATGGAGGAGGCGGAGTCACCTCAGGGTCCTCCTTAAGGTTATAGAGTGTGCTGTAATAGGAGGCAAATGCCTCAACTATATCTTGTGGGTTCGTTAGTTTTTGGTTCAGGGAGGTGTTAATATAGGCAATTCTCGAGTTGGTAGAGCGCGCCTTGAGCTGTGCTGCCAGTAGTGCGCCAGCTTTGTTACCTTGTGTGAAGAAGTTGTGCTTATAGCGTCTAAGCATAAAGGTTGTTTTCTTAAGTTCTAGGTCCCTGAGTTTAGTGTGCAGTGATAGGAGTTGATGTTTTATCTCTTGTGAAGGGTTGAATTTGTTCTTGTGCGTGAGGTCTGTTATCTCGGAAATCAGTGTGGTGTATTCTTGTAAACGTTGTTTTTTGGCGTAGCTACCTGCTCTAATAAAAAGACCACGCATAAGAGTCTTGTGTGCTTGCCATGTAGTCGATATGTCCATGTCAGTGGTCGTGTTTGTGTGGAAGTAAGAGAGCAAGTCAGCTTTGATTTGGTCCACTACTCGCGGATCTAATAGTAGGGAGTCGTTTAGTCTCCATGATCCTTTGCCCGCCGTAGGGAACTGTTCCGCCAGAGCTAAAGTTATTGGTGCATGGTCAGACCATGTAATCAGGCCTATCTGAGCTGACCGAACTTTGTGCATTGTTGTAGCCGGCAGAAGAAATCTGTCGATTCTGGTGTAAGTGTTGTGGACTGGGGAGTGGAAGGTATAGTCTCGCTCTAAGGGTTGGAGGATCCTCCTGGGGTCTAGTAAGTTGTTGTGTAGAATCCGGTTACATAGTTGGGAGGTGGACTTTTGTTGTTTGTGTGCTGAGGCTTTGGCAAGTTTGTGGGCTGACGTGGAGTCAAGAGAACAGTCTAAAAGGAAATTAGTGTCTCCCAATATGATGAGTTCTCCAAATGTGTGCAGGTTGGCCAGGGCAAGTATGTTGTCCAGAAAGTCTGTTTGATTCGTGTGAGGGCCATAAATATTAAGCAGTGTATATGGTTCATTATTGATATAGCATTGGAGCAGTAGGTATCTACCATGTTTATCGCCAATTTTCTTAACCAGTGAGATCGCAACTGTTTTCCCTATTAGGATGGATACCCCCCTCTTTTTTTTCTTATAGCATGAGTGATAATCATATGGGAATAGTGTGGAGCAGAACTTGGGACGTGCTCCCCATTTGAAGTGGGTCTCTTGGTAGAACGCTATATGGGCTTTATATTTTCTCGCTTCTTCCAACGCTAACCTACGTTTATGGGGAGAGTTCAGACCTTTGACATTTAGAGAAAAAAATTAAGCATCTTTAGGTATGTGATGTCCGGTGGCTAAATGGTCATTGGGGCGGACTGTGATGTTCCTGGTGGTGTCTGGAGTGGTGACATTACTCGTGTGCCATTGTGGGGTAGTTTGGTACGCTATCATTAGTATTTTATAAAATGGAGCATGAGAATAGAGCATAGCGGTTTGGACCTCTAGTTCAGATATCCGCTTGTCGGATGTCCCTGTGGCGGAACCTTCATGGGGCAATCCGGTCAATTGGGCAATGTAGTTGTGGTGTACTGTCGACCTATGTGGTTTTACCTATTTTGTTATATACCTTGGGCGATGTAGTAACTGCTTAGGAAGGTTGGGGGGTAGGGAGGGAGTACTTATATGTATCATATACTGATATAATAGGGCAGGGATAACTATATACAGGATTCCGTCATGGAAGATGCCTATTGGCATAGACGGTAGTAACAAGGCTCACGCGAGCCTGGGGGTGTTAGCAAGCCGTCAGGTGATTGACCCTCAGTGGTTTGTGGGGTCCCAACGGGGGGCTATCGGCTGCGGACCGGCCTCTGTGTATCTGGAGGCGATATGGACTTGCATGACCTCGCATGCTCAGTTTTTCCGCTGTGAAATACGTGATGTGGGCATCCCGCATGTAATAACCCAAGGGCAAGAACTAGCAGGGGCCGTGTGTGACCCCGCTCCCCGCATCGCTGCAACGGCTAGGCCCAAGTATGAGAGGCCCCACCGTTGCCGCAAGGCTTATCCTGATACCCCTCAGGCAAACAAAGCGGAACTTCACACATAAATAATACATACTCATCAATTAACAAACATAACTGTGAATCTTGTGGCGAGAGAGAGCAGTCAGTGACCCCTGTGGGCAGGGGCAACCAGAGGACCCGAAGCGGCCCGCAGGCGAGGGCCCATGCAAATTCAGAGGGGCCCCCCAGCCGAGACCGCCCTTCGCATCGCCGCAACAGCCGGGCCCAGCTCAAGCAGCAGGGGCCACACCATTGCCGCAAGGCTTATCCACATATACTCCTGGCACTCAAGCTGGAACTTCGTGCATAGATAAGAAACAATCCATAATTATTAAACATAACCCCGAATTGTGCATAGAGAGGAAACCATTAGTGACTCTCGCGGGCCGGGATGTCAGACAAACCTGCCGTGGATTGCAGGCCTGAAGTCATGGGGGTGTGGGAGGGTCACTTAGCTGGGGCTGTACTGTGCGTCGCTGCAATGGCCGGGCCCAAACAGGAGCCCCACCATTGCCGCAAGGCTTATCTAGTTACCCTCAAGGTACCTTTGTTGGGACTTCTTGTACAAGTAATAAAACAGTCAATAGTAAACATCCATAACTGTGAATTATATAGGAAAGTAGTCAGTAACTCTTGCAGGCAGGGGTGCTAAGCAGGCCCGCCCTGGAGTGTAGACCTAAAGCAACGTGAACGTGTCGGGGTCACTTAGCTGAGGCTGCAACACTCCAGTCATTTTGAACCTTTCTCGGTGGTCGCCGGCGGTCTTCCAGAGTGTCCTGGGTAGGCTGTTGCGGCAAAGGTATGTCCCATTCTTTTAGGAGCTTCTTGCCTTCTTCCAAGCTTGTAGCATGCCGGTCTGTGCCAATCCTCCGAATAATTAGGCGAGCTGGGAACCCCCACCTATAGAGAACATTGGCATCACTCAGGGCTCTTGTGATGGGGGTAAGCTCCCTCCTTTTCGATAGTATGGATGCGGAGAGATCTGTGAACAGGTGGACATCAGTGAATCTCTCCGGTAGGTCTTGGGTGCTTCTGGAAGCTCGCATGATTTTCTCTTATAGTGGTATAATAATGTAATTTTGCGATTGTGTCTCGTGGGATTGACGCAGAGAGGAATCTCGGTTTCGGTAATCGATGAATGCGATCAATGAGGAAATCGGGCTTTGTTAGGTCCGGGACCAAATGTTGAAAGAGGCTTGTGGCATATGCCCTGATGTCCTGGGGTAGGACCTCTTCTGGGATGCCGCGGAGGCGGATGTTGCTGCGTCTGTCTCTGTCCTCGTGGTCTGTCACTTTTTCGGTAAGTTGTTCCAACTTCTCCTTTAATTCAGTATCGGCATCTGTCAAGGTATTGTGGGCTGATATAAGTTCCTTTGTCTTCTCATCAAGGTGGGTAGTTCTTTCCCCCAGCGCTTGGATATCAGACCTAATGTCACGCGCCATTTTATTAAAGTCAGCCTGCAATGAAGTCTGCATTGCTTTCAACATTTTGTGTATGGAAAGGTCTGTGGCTGGGGCTGCAACCGGTTCAAAGACCGAGGTAAGGTCGCTGTGGTCTGAGTAGGCCGCCGGCAATCTCGGCGTGTCAGCGCCATCTTGGGCCCTCAAACGTGGCGGAGTGAGCGCCTGAACTTGTAGCAGGGTCTGCTTATGCTTTAATTTTTTAGCTGACCTGGATGCCATGTCCTGCAGTAAGGTCAGTACAGATTGCTGTGGCCGATTGTGAGCCGATAATGCTGATTTAATCGCTGTGGAGGGTCAATGTACGGAGGAGCTAACAGCTCATGCGACCGTCTCATTGAGATGCCAGGCCACGCCCCTCTGTATTATACTATTTTATTGATTTTACTGTATTGGAGGGTCTAATGCCCCACAGCTTGAAAATGTGGCCACATGTATCCAAAATTGCTAATCACTTTATTTCATTCCTATATAACAAAGTACAATGTGGTCTATCGCTGGGTGGCAAAAATAAAAAATCATAAAATAAATAAAAAGCCTCATCTGATGAGCTGATTTAGCTAAATGTACGTCAGGGAGCAGGGGCTCCATATTTTCTTTAGTTTGTTACCTGGCACTTGAGAATTCATACTCCAACAACTGCACCTTGGCACTTTTACCTGAATCTCAGATAATTAAGTTACCGAGGACTTTACCATTTTATTAAACTAGGGGTGGTTGGGGGATAGACATTGCTTATACTGGACAGGGTATTTTTTAGGGGTAAGGGGTGAAGGCACAATAGGGAAAGTGATCTCTCTTCTTCTATTTCCCTGTACTCTCCTTTTCCCCTATCCCTGGAGCTGTAGATACACGCTTAGGCAAGCTCCAAATCCCCTATTACAACAAACTTTCTACCCTCTTCACCCCCCCCCCCCCCATATTGTCACTTCCTAATTTAATCTGATATCACTAAGTACCATTCTTGTCTCCTCGTTCAATAGCAGGTAATCATTCGATAGCCTCTGTATAATATTTATAAGTTACAAAAAGGAAGACTCACTAACTATCCTTGTTATTGATACAATTGTATCAATCACGGCAAGTGTGTTCACTTGCCACTTTATATTTAGTACTCTGTTACATTTACCAGACAAAATTTGAGGCAGATCAGGCTAACTGTACTAAGGGTAATATGATTTCATATCACTATCATCACGGTAAATGTGCCGAAGTAATTTTGGTACCATGCTATACTGCAGGGAAGTCTATGCCAAGAAATTAATGTTTATCTACTAAACAACTACTTGTACATGTGTTACCCTGTTTAACCATTATTAAGGGCTAACAACTCAAGTATATCAGTCACCAGACTTTTTTCTTTGGAACCTATCTTATTATAGATATTGGTGGAACAGGCTTGTGGCGAAACCAACCTCACCACTGGGCATTGGAGAAGCCTGGTTGCTCGCCTGCTCCCTCTGGATTATGGCCCCACATTTAAAACCATTTATTTTCCCTGCAGAAAGGCTTATTCATGCCTTTCTGCCTGGGCATTCGCTAGATTGAATCTACCGAACCAATGCACGAATGGAGGGACCACCTGGGCAAGGAGTGTGCCGGTGATTTACCTCCCAGAAGCTGGTGTTAACCGCAGCTTAATTGGTGAACGCTGGGTGGCCGCTGTTCGTATAGCCGAACACGTGGCAGCGGCCATCTTAACCTCCCGAGCGGCCAGCGGTGTTCAGCTCCAAAACTGTGTAACTCGAAACAGACAGTTAAACTCACGAACACCGCTGAGCCGCCGACCTCCCTTCTCTTGTAATTACACGGACACCGGGTCATTCGGCACTTTGTACATGTGAATAGTGCTACCCCAGATAGCTAAGCCATGGAGCCCATTTTTGTAACGAAAGACTATGGAAAGACTTTGGCTCCATGGCGATTGAACTGTATATATGTGATCTGAGCGCCATTCAGTAATAATGTGCGCTCAGATCTAAGCTATCTGGGGATAGGTAGAATGTATATGTTTTATTCCTTATTTGCAACATTGTGTATTTTTGTGTCTTTTTACTAACATGTGCTCAATGGAGTTTTGCCTTTGTCCTTGGAGATAATTGGATTACTTCCCAATTATCTCCAGGATAGAGGGGAGCGATTGTCATGTACTGTGGGAGTGTTTTAACCCTGCATGCCTGTGATTGGTCATTCTACCATTTGTGTCCCAGTCTCCCATCTGGTCCCTTAGGGGAGTGTCCACCAGGTGGGAGACCAGCATAAATACCGGACAGGTAGCCCTCATTAAGCCAGACCACTGCTTGACCCACAACACAGAGCCTTGTCTCGTTCTTGGGGGGATTTACTGCATGCTGCTTCAGACCGATTGCCAGGAGTGTAAATTGTTCATATGGTTTTTCCTGTTCGTCTGTTTGCAGTATTCGTATGGTCCCAGTTCGGGAGTTTGATGCATTCATGTGTTTCCAGTTCGGGAGATTGGTGTATGGTGTAGCTGCCTGTAAATCTGGAAGGGAATATCTCCTAAACGTCTTTTAACCCCTTTTTATGCCTGGGGGTGCTGTTACAAGGCTTAGCTGTTTTTAACGATTGATGTTTTGTATTTTTGTATATTTTTGTATATTTTATTGTTAGTTTTGGTACTTTTTTATTATTAATATTGTGTACATAGTACCAGGTGTTCAGTGTTTTGAGTAAACTATTGACACAGTCCTATTTTCAACTTTTTATTCTTATTACTTATTAAAAGTTAAGTCTAATTACAGATATTGTTTCATTCATACAGTATTCCATCTTATTTATTAGTTTCTGCATCCTCCTCTTTCACTTTTTGTTTATTAAGCATGTGTGTATAACAAATAACTTCACAGCACAATTTCACATCTTACCAGCTAACTGTTATATCTGGAACCAGGAGCACAGAGGTCAGTTTTAGGAAAGAGACTAAGTTCCTTCACCTGCCATACAGTCTCTCTTTACTCTGTTTAAGGTGACATGGTAGTCCAGTGTCATGGACATCCATGCAAAGGTGGGGAAATCTTCTGGTACAGTGTATATTTATGACCCACATGTGTTCCAGTACACTAAAGTATGCATGTATATAAAGTGGAACCTGACAGGGTTAGAAAACAAAACAAGTTTGAGTTATATTTCAGTATGCGGTAAATGTAACTTGCATAAATATATTGTAGTAGCACGTAAGAATGAAGAATTTGAGGATTCATAGGCAGAACCAGGTAATGTGGTTTAGAGGTAACACACAGAGTAATATTAGAAAGACCAAAAGAAAAAAATGCAATACAGCACTGAAAACATTGTATTGACTCAATATTGTTCTGTGTGCATTTTAACCCCTTAGTGACCAAACCATTTTTCTATTTTCTTACTGTTAAGGACCAAGGCTTTTTTCACATTTCTCCTGTGTTTGTGTTTAGCTGTAATTTTCCTCTTACTCATTTACTGTACCCACACATTTTATATACCGTTTTTCTCACCATTAAAGGGTCTTTCTAAAGATACCATTATTTTCATCATATCATATAATTTACTATAAAACAATTGATAAAATATAAAGAAAAAAAAAAACTTTTTCGAACTTTGACCCCCAAAATCTATTACGCATCTACAACCATCAAAAAACACCCATGCTAAATAGTTTCTAAATTTTGTCCTGAGTTTAGAAATACACAATGTTAACATGTACTGAGAACTTTAAGGGTTACTGTCATACAACACCCCAATATGTGTTCAGCAACATCTCCCGAGTACAGTGATACCACCCATGTATAGGTGTGTCAGTTTATCGGGGAGCTAAAATACCTTATTTGGAGGATTTCCAGGTTTCCAACTTGGAAGTTTCACAGCTGGTCATCATGCACCCATGTTCTATTTGGGAAGCCAGCCAATGTAATTCACCCCCATCAAACTATATATTTTTGAAAAGTAGACATCCTAGGGTATTTCAAATGGTGGTATCTTAACAATTTCCATGCGCTAATTCTACCAACAGTCTTTGCCAAACTTTTGGGTAGTCATTTTTTTTTTTCTCTCACATTGTACTTTAGGCATGGATTCTCAGTTCCTGTTATGTGTTACTGACAAACAACCCCCCAATTGTGTTCAGCAACATCTCCTAAGTACAACAGTGCCCCCAATGTACAGGTGTTATGGGTTTTTGTAAACTTACAAAGGTCAAATGTAGGGCTTTCCCCTTTTCCATGTTTGCACATTGAAATTTGCCAGATTGGTTTGCTGGGCCTATATTGCCTTTGAGACCATATGGCAGCCCAGGAATGAAAATTAACAGCAACATGGCATACCATTTGTAAAAGTAGCCACGGTATTTAAAATGGGGTATGTCCAGTCTTTTTTAGTAGCCACTTAGTCACAAACCCTGGCCAAAATTAGCGTTTATATTTGTGTTTTTTTGCATTTTTTACACATAAACTGCGATTTCACCGAGGATATTATCAGTATAATACATTTTACTGCTCTAAAACATTCATATTTCTGTAGAGTTATGTCTCACGAGTACAACAGTACCCCTCAAGTACAGGTTTTATGGTGATTTGGAAAGTTACAGGGTCAAACATAAGATTTGCCAATTTCTGTTTTTGTAAATTGCTATTTGCCAGATTGGCTATGTTGCCTTTGAGACTGTATGGCAGCCCAGAAATGAAAATTAACCCTACCATGACATACCATTTGAAAAAGTAGACATCCCAGGGTATTCAAAATGGGGTATGTCCAGTGTTTTTTAGCAGCCACTTAGTCACAAATGCTGGCCAAAGTTAGCCTTCATATTCCTTCCTTTTTTTACACAACAACTGCACTTTTACTGGTGATTACCTCGTTGTGATAATGTTTACTGTTTTAAACACTCATATTTGTGTTCAGCAAAGTCTCCCGAGTATAACAATAACCCACATGTACAGGGTTTATGGTGTTTTGGAAAGTTACGGGGTTAAATATAGACCTTGCCAATTAAATTCTCTGGACTGTCTGCCTGGGTTGTCAGGCAGGCCCCTCAAATTATAATTAATACAATCAAATAATTATGTAGTTAACAGTTAAATATATATGTAGAATGTGTGTGTGTGTATATATATATATATATATATATATATATATATATATATATATATATAAATAAAAAGGCTGAGCCTGTAGTTGTGGGAGGGGATATTGCTATAAATACACAGGTCGCCCCTTCCTATGGGCTAAGACTGTCTAGTTCAGTACAGATCCATCTACTTCCAGTTCAAAGGTCATCAACACAAACTGCCGAAACTCCAAACAAGCTGGTCTTGGCCTAGTGTGGCAACGCAAGTATTAATTTTACCTCACTCGAGTAAAGAGCCTCCTTCCTCAAAACTCATGGGGCAACTATGTGTCTGGCCCAGCCGTGGCTGTTGGTGTTCGCACATTTAATTTTAATTTATTTATTTTTTCTCTACAAAACTGTTTGTTCATTCGGAAAAGGCAAATTTCACTACTAATGCAAATTTAGCCTATTTCATTCGTACATAGCATTACAGCGATGTCTCAATTAGGTTCATGCTTGTACTTGCTGTATTTGGCCATCGATTTTTATCATATGTATTTTGGTTGTCACCATTCATGCACTCATTAGGCCTACATTGTTTAGCATTTATGTGGCTAGGTGTTGCAACTGTCTAAATTTACGTCTATACATGTGGTTGAGGAAATAGAAGTATAAACTTTTATATACATTCTCTGTACACAATGTAACTTAAAAAATATTTATCCTGTTTAAAGGGGAATATCTTCTAAATGTCTAAAAATCTTACTAAACAATCTCAAACTCATAAAATGTATCATGCATTTTAGTTGCCACCCTATTTTTAATGTTTTATTTGTCTGCCCTCTGGGTATTAAAGGCACTCATTGCCTAAATTTATGTCAGGCCCAAACTTGGGCCTATACATGTGGTTATTTAAAAAAAAAAAAAACACTGGATCTGTTTCACTGTAACAGCCTGTTCGATCTGTGTTCGGTTATTGGGATTTGTTTATTGCATGCTTACTAAGTACTAAGCCATCCATGCCATCCATAAGCCTTAACTAATTCTGGCTCGCTAATGTTGTCCATATTTCTCATATGTTTGCCCGAAGTTACTTTCATATTTTTCTGCAAATAACATCTTTTAATAATGAGTTTGCTATTTTAGGTTATTCCTGGGTCATTTTGTATTCCTACATCTTACAACTCTGTATGATCTCTATTGATACTGTATGCACTTGAAGAAAACACAACTACCCAAATACAAACTAAGTGGAAATCACTGTTTAGTGGATGTGCCTCGAATGACAAAATGCATGCATTTATTTATTTAATTTTTCTTGGGGTATAATCTAAAACTGCTGGCAAAATCTTCAGTTCTCTTGTCTGCTGCTTCTGCTTGCCCTCCCCTTCTAACCCTGCCCGCTCGTTCTGTGGCTATCCAATCGCAGACTTCCTGGTCTAGATAGCTTGGTTGCTACATCTAATTGCTGCATCTAAGTGTGTGATTGGAGATATTCTGGAGATAAACTGGAGGTAATCTGAGGTATACAGGAGGACAACAAAAAAAAGTTAAGATTTGTTTGATTTAAATAGTTCACCTCATTAAAATGGCAGACTTAGTTCAGTGTAATAGTTGTTGTGCATTTGTTTCACGTTCCACTTTTTGGAGATTTGGATGCTGTCTAATCTGTAGACAGTTCTCTATATTGCGGCAGGAGATTGTATTTTTGAAGTCTAAGATTTGTAAATTATCTGGTAAACAAACTCAGGCTGGAACTGCTGCAAAGCCACTGCCACAGAGACGTACTAGGAATGGCAGATGGATTATTGTAGGATCTGGTAGACTTAGAATTGTGGATAAAAGGCATCTTTCTCAAAAGGGAGCAAATGTTCTCAGTGAGCAGTTCAGAAGTTTTGCTAGGATGTATTTAAACCAGGGATCGAGTCCTGCAGGAAAGCATGGGAATGGCGTTCCTGCACTTTTTCCAAAGCAGGAACGCCGTTCTCGCTAGTAGTCCTGCAGGACCTGCCCTGCTACCTGCACACAGGGGCCCAGCACACTCTGTGTTCCCTGTCCAGCTGCCCTGTGTCTCACATTCGCGAGTACCGCGGCCGTCCGAGTGTTGCCATGGGTTACCTGCACAGCACGCAGGTGAGTCTCATGAGAGTTAGACAGAGCTGGAGAGTGTGTTGGACCCCTGTGTGCAGCGGCTGGCTCCCTCCACTATACCACTGGACCACCCCTGACAAGGTAAGAAGCAGGGAGGGGGGAATAAAAAAAAAAATACACAAACAAAAAAAATACACAAACAAATTGAAAAAAAATGCTTCCCCCCAACACACACACACACACACATATCATCCAGCACATACACACACCATCCAGCACACACACGTCATCCAGCACATACACACACATCATCCAGCACACACACACATCATCCAGCATGCACACATTCACACATCATCCAGCACACACACACACATCATCCAGCACACACACACATCATCCAGCACACACACACCACATTCATTATACACACCCTGCACTGCACTAAATGCATTTGTTTTTGTCCTCACTTTTTTCCCTAGAACTTGACCCCTGATTTAAACTAGGAGGGTGGGTAAGGGGGTGATAAAACATTCATCCAATTTCCCCCCAAAACAAGGACAGAAGGTGCCTGTAGAAAATGTGTTAACAAATTAAAGCTTACAGTCATGTCTACAAATGCTCGCAGTTTAGGGAATAAGATCCATGAACTTGTGGCAATAATGGCAACTGATAATGTAGATTTAGTCGCTATTACTGAGACATGGTATAATGAGAAGAATGACTGGGACATAGCAATACCAGGGTACTATTTATATAGAAAAGACAGGGAAGGCAAGAAAAGGGGAAGGTGTGGTCCTGTATGTGAAGGATAGCATACAATCTAGCCTAATTAAAGTTAGTGAGGAGAACATAGAGTCTGTTTGGGTTACATTACAATGTGGTAATCACTCAGTAACTCACGTAGGTGTGATTTATAGGCCCCCAGGACAAATAGAATAGTTAGATAATCTACTAGTTGAGGAAATAACTAAAAATGACAATGCATGGGGAAATTATCATCATCATGGGTGACTTTAATCTTCCTGATGTGAACTTGAAAACCAAAATAGCTGCTTGTGCCAAGAGCACACATATTCTAAACTCCCTACTGGGATTGTCTCTAAAACAAGTCGTTGAAGAGCCAACTCGTTAAGAGGCCATACTAGATTTATTTTTAACAAATGGAGATTTGGTATCAGATATTACTGTAGGTGACAGTTTAGGATCCAATGATCATCAGTCAGTGTGGTTTAATATAAGAACAGTGACTGAGTCACACCACACAAAAACAAAAGTTTTAGACTTTAGAAAAACAGACTTTTCTAAAATTAGAATATCTATAAAGGAGTCATTATCAGAATGGAGCAATTTAAATGGAGTCCAAGAGAAATGGGATTATTTAAAAGTTGCACTGCTGAAGGCAACAGAAAATTGCATTAGGCTTGTCAGTAAAAGCCAAAAATTCAAGAAACCATTGTGGTACTCCACAGATGTGGCCAAAATAGTAAAAAACTAAAAAAATTAGCATTTAGTAATTATAAAAAAAAAAAAACAGTGTGAGGGAGATAGACAGATCTATAAGATTAGACAGAAAGAGGCTAAACAAGTTATAAGAGCTTCCAAATCACACACAGAAAAAAAAATAGCACAGTCAGTAAAAAAAGGGGACAAAACATTTTTTTAGATACATAAATGATAAAAGGAAAGTAAAACAAGGATTAGTTAGATTAAAAACAAAAGAAGGAAGGTATGTAGAAAAGGATAAAGGGTAGCTGACTGCCTCAATTAATATTTTTGTTCAGTATTTACAGATGAATATGAAGGAAAGAAAGAGTTAAGAAAGAGTACAAATGAGTCATTTGTTATATGTCAGTTTACAGAGGAAGAGGTTCTATTTCAACTGTCAAAAGTAAAGACAAATAAGTCAATGGGACCTGATGAAGTACACCCAAAGTTACTAAAAGAGCTTAAACCATTAAAAGATTCATTTAACCAATCATTGTTAATAGGAGTAGTCCCAGAAGATTGGAAGTTAGCGAATGTTGTGCCCATTCACAAGAAAGGTAGTAGGGAGGAGTTGGGCAACTGTAGGCCAGTAAGCTTTACTTCAGTAGTGGGGAAAGTAATGGAAACCATGTTAAAGGATAGGATTGTTGAACATCTAAAATCAGATGGATTTCAAGATCAGGGACAACATGGGTTTACTTCAGGGAGATCATGCCAAACTAATCGTATCGATTTTTTTGATTGGGTAACTAAAATACTAGATCAGGGTGGTGCAGTAGACATTGCTTACCTAGATTCCAGTAAGGCTTTTGACACTGTTGCACATAGAAGGCTTATCAATAAACTGCAATCTTTACGTTTGGATTCCAATTTTGTTGAATGGATAAGGCAGTGGCTGAGTTACAGGCAACAGAGGGTTGTAGTCAACGGAGTATATTCGAAGCATGGGCTTGCCACCAGTGGGGTGCCTAAGGGTTCTGTACTTAGACCCATTCTCTTTAATATTTTTATTAGTAATATTGCAGAAGGTCTTGATGGTAAGGAATGTCTTTTTGCTGATAATACAAAAATATGTAACAGGGTTGATGTTCCAGGAGGGATAAGCCAAATGGCAAATGATTTAGGTAAACTAGAAAAATGGTCAGAGTTGTGGCAACTGACATTTAATGTGGATAAGTGCAAGATAATGCATCTTGGACGTAAAAACCCAAGGGCAGAGTACATAATATTTGATAGAGTCCTAACCTCAACATCTGAGGAAAGGGATTTAGGGGTGATCATTTCTGAGGACTTAAAGGTAGGCAGACAATGTAATAGAGCAGCAGGAAATGCTAGCAAAATGCTTGGTTGTATAGGAAGAGGTATTAGCAGTAGAAAGATGGAAGTGCTCATGCCATTGTACAGAACACCGGTGAGACCTCACGTGGAGTATTGTACGCAGTACTGGAGACCGTATCTCCAGAAGGATATTGATACTTTGGAAAGAGTTCAGAGAAGGGCTACTAAACTGGTTCATGGATTGCAGGATAAAACTTACAAGGAAATACATGTATAGCTTGGAGGAAAGATGAGACAGGGGGGATATGATAGAAACCTTTAAATACATAAAATGAATCAACACAGTAATGGAGGAGGGGCAAAGTTTTAAAAATAATATCAGGAAGTATTACTCTACTGAGAGGGTAGTGGATGCATGGAATAGCCTTCCAGCTGAAGTGATAGAGGTTAACACAGTAAAGGAGTTTAAGCATGCATGGGATAGGCATAAGGCTATCCTAACTATAAGACAAGGCCAATATAAGACTAATACAAGTATTTAAAAAATTGGTCAGACTAGATGGGCCGAATGGTTCTTATCTGCCGTCACATTCTATGTTTCTTTGTTTCTATGTTCGAAGAGAAGTCTTTGCAAGGTGTGTGCTCTGGGCATTTGGTGACTCTTGAGTTTTGCTCCGCTGGGTTGATCGGGGGGGGGGTTGATTTATAGAGCTGTCAATTTGTACTGAAGACTGCACTTTTTCAAAAAAAGAAATACATAAATTTATTAAATAATAAAAAATAAAGTACACCTATCTAATAGAAGAGCAGTTGCCGAGCGTGATGACGGAGGACACGTGAGGAGGACGTGCACGCGCACGCTGTGAGGGGAGGAGACAATGCCCGTGGGGGGGATCTGGCGGAGTGTTTGGCGGGAGAGGAAAGCAGCGAGAGCAGCGAGAGAGAGCCGCTAATTACATCGCCTGACTGAGTACAGACGGTGTACGAGTGCTTCAAAGCACTTTGGTATTTTGGCTGCTTCAAGGTACATTTGAGGGGGTGAGGACAGACTTCGAAGCAATCACAAATGCAAAAGCAAGACAGACCTTGAAGCAAGCGCTGGCAGCCAACGAGACACATATTACACTTGGACATACACCGAATATACCGCTGAATATCCTGCCCAGGAAAGACCGGACCAGACCGGACCGAAAAAAATAAAGGCAACAGAAATCAGGTACAGGCACAAATGAATTACAAGCTAGCTCAAAGCTAGATATCTATTATCTACCGGTTATCTTCCGGTTTAAAATCTTATTTACCATCTTTGGGCTTAAAACCCACAAGCTAAAAAAAAAAAAAAAGCTGCAATTGATATTGACACCGAAGATACTGTTAGTGTGCAATCTTGCAAGCAGTACGGCATGCCGATTGGCAATGAATAAGTCGCCCCATGTATGGACTACCAGACGAGGAAGTGTAAGGATATGACTAAAGGCTACATAGGTATGCTGGTGGGAATTTAACCGGCGGCTTTATAGTAGCAATATAGTAGCAATACCAAATTAGGACACGATTAAGAGCTTAACGGCCAGGAGCCTAAAGGGTAAATAGAAAAGAGTAGAAAAAACAAAAGAAGAAGAAGATTAATCAACAAATATAAAAGGGAAGGAAAGCGAGAACCTAAAAAAAAAGGGGAGAAAGGTCGCAAAGGTAAAAAATGGCAGCAAAAAAAAAGACACATGATCAAAAAATGTCAGCCAAATCTGAGAAAGTGCAAAAATCGGAAAAGAGGCTCTCAACGTTTTTTTCTCCACAGTCAACTCAAGAAATATCAGAGATTTCAACAATGGAACTTTCTCATTCATCCTTACCCCCCTCCCCAAAACCAACTAAAGAAAAAGAGTCTGTCTCACTGCAAGAATTAAAAGTTTGCCTGGAAGAAGCGGTATCGGACATTAAAAGAGAACTGAATGATAAATTCTCAGAAATAAAAACGGATATTGCAACACTAAATGAAAGAATTCAAAATATAGAGAGCAGAGAAGAAACAAGAGATTTCCAGATAAAAGAACTGAAAAAATTATATAAAAAATCAATAATAAATTTAAAAGAAATGGAAGACAAGGTCTGTATAATGGAAGACAGATCAAGACGATGCAATCTAAGGATTAGAAATATACCAGAGGAAGTAACAGATAGCAACTTAAAAGAATTTTTTGAAGCTTTTATGGAGCATATAGGAATACAGAGGAGACAAACAGAGCTACAAGTTATAAGGATACACAGATTAATGCAAAAAAAACAAGATCACAACTATCCAAGAGATGTGATAGTTGCCTTATACTCACAAGATCTCAAACTACAGATATTCTACACGGCAAAAAAAAACCTCAATTACAGATGAAAAATTCAAAAACTTAAGAATTCTGAATGATCTGTCAGCCACTACAAGATCTAGAAGAGCTGTCTTCACACCAATCTTTACTATTCTGAAAAAACATCACTTAAAATTCAAATGGAATCCCCAATGCAAACTCTCAATTTTATATAAAGAAGAATGGAGAGGATTTAATTCATTGGAACTGGCACTAGAATGGCTTGGCTCTAACGATCTGATGTAAAGGAGGAAGAAAGAGAAATTGTGAAAGTAGGGAAGGAGAAGGAAGAGAGGAGTAAAAGGAAAAAGAAAAGGAGTGAAAGAAGAGAGAGATAAAGGGAACAAGAGAGACAATGTGGAGTTGCAAAGGACTTTTTTTTTTTTTTTTTTTATCTTTTCTTCCTCACATTAGACACGAATAGTTGTATAAGTTATGTATATATATAACAACGCACGTGAGTTGTGGTAAACAAGAGGATAATCAAATGTATAGCACGGAACTTTGATAAGTTCAAAACAATGGAGGGAAAAACAAGGGGGGTATAGAGGCCTAAAATGAAATAGGAAATGCAGTGTTGGTTATAATATTTGATAATAGTAGGCATTAAATCGACACAAGAATGTGAAAGTGAATAGGCACAGGATGTACACATGATATTCAGATAAATTCAGTGAACACACAGATAACATAGGCACTCAACCTAAATAATATTAGTAATGGGAATTGTTGATAGCATGCACCAAATCTGCACAATAACTTAGGGAAATAAAGTAACTAAATGGATAGAATGAAATCCCAAACAGACAAGTGGGATGCATCGGTATGGGAATAAGTTATGGTATATGTCAATGTATGTATTATTTAAAGGTATAGATATTTTTTTTTTCCTTTCTTCTCCCTTATTTGGCACAAACAGTTGTATAAGTAATGTATATACATAATAACATATGAGGTCCTGTGGTAGTCACGATGATAAGTAATTGAATACACGGAAATTTGTTAAGTTTAAATCAATATGGAAGTAGAAGGGGAGGGGGAGGAAAGAGAAAAAAAGAAAAGGAAAGAAAGGAGGCAAAATGGGGATAAAGTGGCCCAGAACCATATGGGAATTGAAGTATTGGCTATAACGAGGGATAATACTAGGCACTAAAATAATACAAGAATTGTGCAATAGAACAGGCACAGGAGGTACATAAGATATTCAGACAAGTTTGGTTAATACACAGAAAACATAGGCTTTCAACATAAATTGTATTGGTAACTGTAAATGCTAAAAATAGGTAATGAATTTGCACAACAATTTTGGAATTCTAAAGAAATTAAACAGGTATAAAGGAAGCCCAATGGGCAATAGGGATGAAATGGCTATGGGAACAAGCCATGGTATTTGTCAAATGTATGTATTAACCAACTAAAGGTTTTTATATTTTAAATTCGCAATTCCACACTATAAAGGCTGATATCCCTAAACTCCTAAGCTAGGGAAATAAATGAAGAAAAACACCTAATAATAAGTTATACAAACATAGAACACTGATAGAAGCAGTAAATAAACACAGTCCCCTCTTGCTCCCAATAAAATATAGGCTAAAAGATAGGGAACCTAGACAATTGAAAATTGATAAACAGCAGAGAAAATAATAACTCCTAGCAACTTCCTTCCCCCAACCCCTGGCTAGACACAGAGCAAATAATTAACTCAAGAGAGAGGCAGTGCAGTCTCTGTTATCTTTTCTTACTTTTCTCTCCTCTTCTCTGCGGGCTGAGTTGTCTCCCCCCACAGGGTACTGAAGGATAGTACCCAGACCTTGGATCACGCACGGTTATCCAAGAGATGGATGAATGAGTATGGGGTAATGAATGGAATAAATGTTTTTGTGTATTCAGCATATGTCTTAAAAAATGGGGTAAAACTCTCAGGTTGTTCCAAAACTCTAAAGGAATCATGGTTAGACTAATCTCAATAAATGCTCAAGGTCTAAACTCCCATGTTAAAAGAGGTTTTCTATATGACACATTGATTAGAGAGAAAGCTAATGTGGGATTTATTCAGGAGACGCACTGGCTAGCAAAAAATAAAGTCTTATGGCACTATAAAAAAATTCCAATACTATATAATGCATCCCAACAAAGGAAAAAAAAAGTGGTGTTTCTATAATTTTTTCCATAGACACAATATTTGAGCCCCAATACCAAAAGGCCGACTTAGAAGGAAGATTTATAATACTGATTGGTTTGCTTAATGGGGTGATGTATACACTCGTGAATGTATACTTGCCAAATAAACATCCAACTAGAAAATTAATTGAGATCTTGAGACTGGTGGAACAGGTAAAAAAAGGAAAAGTAATAGTGGCTGGGGATTTCAACTGCATACTTGACCCCTCTATGGATAAACAACTGAGTGGAAATCAAAAAATTAACCAAAACTTAGTAAAACAGGCCAAAGAAATGAACAAAACAGTAAATAAATATGATTTAATTGATTGCTGGAGATTGATGCATCCCAACGATAAAAACTATACTCATAGGTCTGCCCACCATGGATCAGCTGCAAGAATTGATTTAATACTTGGAAACCTAAATTTTTCTAAATTATTGACCTCAGTTAAGATACTAGGTAACACATGGTCAGATCATGATTTAATAATAGCCGAAGTGGCGGAAGACATAAAAAGAAATCCCCCACTATGGAGATTAGATGATAGTCTCTTGGAAGAAAAGAAAAATATAGATTATATGAGTAATATGATGGAATGTTTCTTTAAAGAAAACACAATGGTAGAGACCACCAAAGATTGTCTTTGGTGTACCTTTAAAGCGGTAATAATAGGGTACTGGATTAAGCTGGCAAGTCAACAAAAAACAAAAAGAGAGGCAAATATATCAGATATGTACATTGAATATTACAACTTAGTAACTTTGAATAAAAATAATTTTTCAATAGAAAGACAAAAAATGATCAAGACCTGCGAAGTAAATATAAACAAGTTAATCGAGGTCAGAATTCAACGAAATCTTAAAAAATTGAAAATAAAATTTTATTACAAAAATAATAAAGTAGATTCCATACTAACAAATAGACTAAAAAAACAAAACCTAGAAAGAAAAATCTATAAGTTAATAGTAGGAGATGAGAATATTATAAAACCGGAGGACATAGCCGAGGCTTTTAAGAAATTCTATGGCAAATTATATAATCTACATTTAAATCCTCCAATAAAAGATATGGAAAGATACCTAGCAAAGATAAAAATGCCAAAAATTACTATAGACCAAAAAAGGAAGTTAAATAAACCATTTTCCACAGAAGAATTAGAATGGGCAATAAAGAACTTAGCAAAAAATAAGGCCCCGGGCCCGGACGGATACACTAATCAATTTTATAAGAAATTCAAATCTCAAATCATTCCAGTGCTAACAGACACATTCAATGAAATATCAAACAAAGGCCAAGCTTCTATTGATTTCTTGAGAGCACATATTACTCCAATACTAAAACCGGGTAAATCCCCGACAGAAATATCAAATTACCGCCCAATATCATTAATAAACGCTGACGTAAAACTCTACTCAGCAATTTTGGCGAAGAGACTTCAACTAGTAATGCCAGAAATTATACACAAAGACCAGATAGGCTTTGTGGCCGGAAGACAATCTAACAATAACACCAGAAGAATGATAGAGATACTGGACTGGGCTCAGAATAGTGGGATGCCCCAGCTGACCCTGTCTATTGACGCCGAAAAAGCGTTTGACAGGGTCAGCTGGGATTTCCTAAAACAAACTATGCATAAAATGGGTTTTGAAGGCTGGTTTACGGGGGCAGTGGAGGCCCTGTACTCAGTGCCGTCTGCCAGAATTGTAGGTAGAGACTTAAGATCAGAATGGTTTACAATTCTCAACGGCACGAGACAGGGCTGTCCACTCTCTCCGCTGCTATACGTCATTTCTGTGGAACCCCTGGCATGCAGTATTAGACAAAATACAGGCATAATAGGAATTAAAATTCCCGATGAACAACTCAAAATATGTCTCTACGCAGATGACGTAATACTGACCATTACAGACCCAGAAAACTCGTTACCACAGTTGTTATATGAGATAACGCAATATGGAGAGGTCTCTAATTTTAAAATGAACATCAATAAAACCTCAGCTCTAACCACAAACATAAATAAAACACAGTTACAAAGATTAAGACAAAACTATCAGTTTAACTGGTCAATTACAAAGTTACCATATTTAGGTATTCTGTTAACATCAGACGTAGACAGTTTAATGGAAATTAATTTTATGAATCAATTAAAAGAAATGAATAGACTTTTGAGGGAATGGAGACGCTACGAAATCTCATGGTGGGGCCGGATAAACACGATTAGAGCCTATATAGTCCCAAAATGGATTTACCTGTTCCGTATGATACCTCTCAAGATCTCAATTCATTGGCTAAATATAATACAAAAATGCTTCACAGACTTCATATGGAGGGGCAAGAAACCCAGAATTAATTCATTAACATTAGCGAACAAAACTCATCGGGGTGGCCTGGGGTACCCATTAATAATTAATACCTATCATGCAATTATGACAACACATGCCCTAAATTTACAAGCTAAAGATTGCAAAGAACAAGCATGGTACAAAATAGAAGTATACAGAGAGGAGGTTACAAATTTAGAAACATTACTTTGGGCCAACATAAACAAAAGGGTATGCTTACCAGAAACCAAAAGTAAAATTATTTCACAAACAATAAATGAATGGTATATAATAAAAAAAAAAATTGGGAATAGCGGATCAAATCCCAGACACTATATCTATAAATATGGTAGAAAATATTATGGAGGATATAAATATGGAAAACTGGTATAAAAAATTTCGACATATGTATTAAGGATTTATATAGAAATGATCAGATAGAAGATTACCCGACCATAAAAACAAGATTAGACCTACCATCTAGGGAAATTTTTAGCTATTTACGCATCAAAAGCTTCTTAAAGAAGCACCTGATAAAATACAATGGGGATATAGGAAAATTAACTAGAAAGATCTTAACTAAAGACACCACAAATAAAAAATACTCCACAATAATAGAGCTACTTAATCTCATAAATCAACCAAATATTCCTGTGATCTTTAAAAAATGGGAAAGAGAATTGGACAGCAAAATCGACTTTATTTCATGGTGTAAAGCTTTCCAAAAAATTAAAAAAAAATCTCCATTCCCTAAACATATTGGAAAACTTTATAAAAGTCTGCTATAGATGGTACATGGTTCCAAAGAGACTAAACAAAATCTGCCATACTAACCCTCCAAATTGTTGGAGATGCTTTAATTTAGACGGCTCTATGCTACATATATGGTGGAGCTGCCCAAGAATTCAACCAATATGGGAGCTTATATATAATATAATAACACAGATAAGTAATATACAGTTAAACTTTACACCAGAAACTGCCTTACTTCATATATATAATAACGAATTAAACAAAAAAAATGAAATATTAGTCATTCACTGTTTTATGGCTCTAAAGCTGTTGATTGCAAGATCATGGAAAAATACGGATATCCCTGACCTACAACATATAAAAGAACAAATTCTGAACCAACTAGAGATGGAAAAAGGAACAACCTGGTATAACGATAACAAAAAACAAAACCTACTAAGAGAAACATATAACTCTCTCATAACAGATATAAAACTAATAGAATAGACGTGGTCCATTGTCATAATGAAATAGAGATTACCCATTTTACACGGGAGATATTAAGATATTTAAATATAGGCTGGTTGGTATGAAGGTAGATAAACTAACCATAGTTAAGAGACAACAAATATAATTAACAATAACTTCTTTTTTCCAATATTTTCTCTTATAGTCTCTTTTTGTGTATATAGATGAAAAAATTCTATGGCTAGGATATAAATGTATGGTAATGTAATGCATGTTGGATTCATAACAGAATCATGTTTTATTGATTAAGTATAATTGTTAATACTTAATGTTTTGTAAAAATAAGAAAAACTTAATAAAAAGGAATTAAAAAAAATAAATAAAAATAAAGTACACACTAAAGTGCTTTGGGGGTCTGGAGTGCCCCTTTAAGTGAGTTTTCCCCTTTAAATTAGTTTTCTCCTGTCAGAAGCAATGTACAAGTGAAACTTAAGTCCTACATTATGATGTCTTAATGTGCCCTACAGGGCATCTACCACCTGGTATGGGCTTCCAATTTGATTACTGCATTTTATGATTTATTGTCTGTGTGATTGATTCCTTGTCCCTGATTCACTGTTTTATTTAACTGATCTGGTATATGAACTCAGCTGAACAGAATTGAGAACTTGGTTTGTGAACCGAACCATCTACCGAATGGATTGACCACCCAGTACAGTCGTGTGCCACTCATTAACCTGGATGACCTCTTTTCACACTTGCGAAAACCCCAAAATTAATAACATCCTAAGTGCTCGGCTGGATGGCTGTCATTCATAGGGACGAACAAGAGACGGTGGCAATCCTAACTCTGCGAATGCCTACAGCAGTGTTTGGTTGTTGAGTGCGTGAAACTAAAATCAGCCACTCAACAGCGCGAAGACCGCTGGGACTTCCAGCCGCAAGTATGTTCGGTCTAGTGAGAGTCTCTGGAACGGCGTTCGGTAGAACCGAACTCCCGAACGAGGGGCACATGAACAGCTGTTATACAAACTGCTACTTTCGGAATTTCATTGTGTTTGGAGCTACTGAAAGAGACCAACCGCACAGCCTGATACTATGGAACTATTTTGGGCAGGAGCTTCCGGTGTGGTCGGTCATAAATAAGACTTCCATAGAAATCCCAAAACCCCTGCACCGATCTTGGTGATTTTTGGATAAGTTGGTCACCCAGATTGGGGCTATACGGGGATATAACTTTTGTGGGGTTTATATGAGGTTTTGGGGGTACTTTTGGGTTGCCTGTAAAATTGTGTTTTTTTCGCCTGGAGTTAATTGAGTTTGTACAGTACCTGACTTAATTATCCCCCAGGCAGAGTGGAGGGATTGTATGATTATGTTTGCGAGTGTCATGTATTGAACAACTTTGTCATTGGTCTGTAACTTTGTACTGTAGTTTTCCATCAGGTCCAGGTGGGAGTATGGGGATTGTCATAAAAGGCCAAGTGTGGTCCCATTAAAGTCAGTTCACTTCAAACTCAACACAGAGCCTTGTTTTGTGATTGTAGGGAACAGCTATACCTGCTATAACCACTAGCTCTTGTAAGAGCTGAACAGCTATACTTGCTCTATTGCCCATTTGGAGATAGAATTGGGAATAATACAGCCGTTTGCCGCCTTTTCTCGTGTCTCCTGTGACACGCTTCTCTCCGCCCTCAGAGTGACGGTAGCCATTTCGGACGTGTTTCCCACCCTTTCGGCTATCGGAACTTCAGTGCAACAGTCAGAATCTCTGCTTCCCAACTGGACTTAAGGTCAGTGTTATTCTTTTCCTAAGCACAAGTTTTGTGCTATACTTCCATTAAAAGGATATATTCCCCTCACCATTTGCTAAAAAAATTAATTTATTCCTTTACCAACAGATTTCAAACAAAATTACAACTCTGCTTGCATTTCTTTTTGCATAATAAAGGGGGGCTTTTGTGGGTGACCCTCACTTATACCACTCTTACAGTGTATTTATACTTAGATTGCCATATTACTCATATTACTCCATTAAGTGACTTCACTGGCATTCTTTAGTGGTAACCCCACATATATATTTATTTTGTGTATACGTACACTCATTTACATTTGCAGTTAACCACACTGCAGGTTATTAATAGTGGCTAAACCCACTCACACTAAATCAGTGGCTAATCCCACTTACTTAAAATTCCTTATTATTACTAGTGGGTGACCCCCATTATACCGCATACTGCCTGATTCTCAATTAGTACCGGATAAGGTGAGAAGAAAATAAAATAATACAATTAAATAAAAATTAAAGAAAAGAGGAGTCAGAAGTTGTAATCCAATATTTTTTTATTTAGAAAAGCAAGTGGGAGAAGCAACAAAGCAGAGGCAGCCCAGGTTGTTAGGAGCAGTCCTGGGAGGATTTAGTGCAGAGGAGAATGAACCAATATATATTCAGGGGAAGGATAGGGAAAACCAGGATGAAATTGAGAATGTAACAACCTATAATGAACAGCATCAGTTGTGTTCACATTTGTGGATGATAATGAGAAATAAACATCTGAGTGAATTCTTCCCACAGATATCTATTCATCATCATCATCCCTTCTGGGAAGACCCTGCGCACGTCGTTCACGAACTAGGCTATCTACATCAGCAATGGTTATGCCCAAATTATGGGCAGCTTGCGCGCGCATTAAAATGCACTCTTCCTCCCTCCTTTCCATAAAGCGCTGCATATTTTGCTGCAAGGAAACCATTGCTGATGTAAATTGCCTAACGCCCTCATTCAAAACATTAGACATGGAGCGTACCTTGGTTATTACATTCTGCAATAGTTCTCGCTGATTCTCCCTATCCTGTTGTATGGACGTCTCCAGTTCAGCTTGACGAGCCTGGATCGTCGCATACAGCGCAGCCAACGGTGGAGGAAGTTGTGGCGACTGCATTTCTTCGGCTACTGATGTCACTGAATCAGGATCCACTGCTGTTAGGGTAATGGTGCCCTCCTATTGCAGGGGGAGAGTACCATCAGAATCTATAGGGGAGAACAGAGAAAGAACATTGTTAGCATGTGTCATATGTTGCAATGCTTACTATCATCTGTACAACAATATTATTTAAACTTGGAAATAAGATATATGCAGTCATGCTATTAATTTATTATTATGTCTAAGTATAGTTATGCATCTTTGTCCCCCCTAGCCCTTTCTCTGTCTCTTTGTGACCTCTCAATGCATATCTTTGTGCCCACCTCCCTTTCCTTCTAATCTCACTACATGTATCATGGCCGAGTGTCCCCAGGTAGAGAATCTCCTGTTTCTTCTGCATGACAGGAAGCTGATCGTTGCACTCAGCTTCCTTTCAGGTCAAGTAGATGCTAAATAAGATCATACATGGTCCACTAAGCCACAGTAAATAAAGTGAACAGAAGGAGAGGAGCGATGTGAGCTCCCCCCCACCCCTGCTGGTTACCCAGACATTGAGCCCCCTAGCCAGTGCGTGCTAGGCAGACGCTTAGTTTGCTTAGTGGTCGACCCGGCCCTGCCTGTTACATAAACTAGTATGCCTGCAAAGAAAATGTGTAGAGTTAAAGCATTTTTTACTTACGCTCAGCAGTGGATCCCTGTTCCTGGACACCAGTGGCCGGCTGTTGGAGGGAAACCACACTCATACGTGGTGAAGAAACGTTGAGAAGTTGCGAATGGTCTGAAATACATGTTTGTGATAGATTAACTTCATATACAGTAAAATCACATACTTGTGTGTGTGTGTATGTTTAAATGCGCCCGCACACACACACACATAACATTTATCTAACAATGCTATGCAAGCACTTGCGAGAGGAAAGTGAAGCCAGGCGCATTTCCAGGGAGACAGGAGGTGAACCTGCTGCCCTGCTCTCCATGCAGACAGCATCTCCTGCAGTTCCTAGTGCCTCTTCTGGGGATTGAGGGGCTTGCACTGATGACATAGAAAACACACATTGGAAGGTTAACACAAGAAAACTGATATATGTACATTTCGACTAATAAATATGAATTTAAAGGACCACTATAGGCACCCAGACCACTTCAGCTCAATGAAGTGGTCTGGGTGC
This sequence comes from Pelobates fuscus, assembly GCF_036172605.1. Lineage (NCBI taxonomy): Eukaryota > Metazoa > Chordata > Amphibia > Anura > Pelobatidae > Pelobates > Pelobates fuscus. Next base: position 269,717,398 of record NC_086317.1, on the reverse strand, counting down.
CACGTCCCTCTAGTTTAAAGCCTGCAGCTGAAAACATAGCAGTTCTAGAGAAACTGCTGTTTCACTGAGGGTTAATCCAGCCTCTAGTGGCTGTCTCACTGACAGCCACTAGAGGCGCTTCTGCGATTCTCACTGTGAAAATCACAGTGAGAAGATGCTGGATGTCAATAGGAAAGCATTGAGTAATGCTTTCCTATGGGTGGTTTGAATGTGCGCACGGCTCTTGCTGTGCATTCGGAGCTGACGTCGGCAGAGGGAGGAGTGTTCCCCAGCGCCGAGGGAGCCCAGCGCTGGAGAAAGGTAAGTGGCTGAAGGGGTTGGAGAAAGGTAAGTGGCTGAAGTGGGAAGGGGGACACAAGGGTTGGGGGGGGGACCTAATTACCCTATAGTGCCATGAAAACGAGTTTGTTTTCCTGGCACTATAGTTGACCTTTAACAACGTACCTTCAGATGTTTCAGCGCCAGATGTCCCCTCAATCCCAAGGAGGTTGTTTCTTCCCAGGAACTGCAGGAGCTCCTCTTCATAGGGCAGCAGGTCCGGTTCTTGTGAACCGCCTCCTGTCTTCCTGGAGGTGGCTGCTGCCTTCACCTTCCTCTTCACCATCCGCCTGATGTCGTAGTGACTGCAATGACATGAGTAATTGATTAATTACTTTAATATGTTTCTATATATATGTTTACTGACATGTTTAAAGGGATACTATAGGCACCCAGACCAATTCAGCGCATTGAAGTGGTCTGGGTTCAGTGTCCCAGGTCGCTTAACTGTGTAAAGGTAACTATTGCAAGTGCAACTGCAATAATTATCTTTATGTGTTAACTCCACCTCTAGTGGCTGGCTACCAGATGGCCACTAGAGGGACTTCTCGGTCGTTAGGCAACTTTTGGTCACCCCTCCATATCCCCCATCCCATGTGTATCACCCCTATTAACCCCCTGTCCCTGTGTGTCACCCCCATTAACCGTGCATCTCCCTTATTTAACACCACATTCACCTACACTGTGTATGTTACTACACAGTGAAAGCTGTGGTACAGAAATCCGTCAGATTTGTAGATCAGATTGCAATATCTGATGGATGTGCTGCACGCATGCACAGTACACCCATCCGTTTGCTATATCTGAAGGATGTGCTGCGCGCATGTGCTGCACACCCATCAGATTGCTATATCTGATGGATGTGCCGAGCGCATGCACGGTACACCCTTCAGATTAAAGGCCCAGCTGATCGAGTGTCATCAAAGGTGGCACACATGCTCGCGGTACCTCCACCAGAATTCTATACCTCGAGGCCTGCTAGCGCGCAGCTGATCTCGCGTCACTTCTGGTGACATGGGGGCAACGGAAGTGACGTCAATATAGAAATCTGATAGATATAGATATCTGATAGAACAGCGGCTTTTTGCAACATGACAGCCTCCCAATGCTTTCCTGTGGGAAAGCATTGGATTTGCTGGTCTTGTCAATTATGAAGATCGCAGCCAAGGAGGCGGAGCACAGCTCTGCTATACGGATGAGTAATTAAAGGGACACTCCAGGCACCCAGACCACTTCTGCCCATTGGAGTGGTCTGGGTGCCAACTCCCACTACCCCCTTAACCCTGCAACTGTAAATAAATATTGCAGTTTTTATAAACTGCAATATTTATCTTGCAGGGTTAACTCCTCCTCTAGTGGCGTCACTGAAACCCCGATAGGAAAGCATTGAAAGCATTTTTCAATGCTTTCCGATGGGAAAGGTCTAATACGCATGTGCAGAATTGCCGCACATGTGCAGCATTGCCGCGCATGCGCATTAGGTCTCACCCCGCCAGCGTCCGCGCATGCGCAATCGGTCTCCCCCTGGGGTGGGGGGTGGGAGGGAGAGGGGACCTGCAGTGCCAGGAAAACGATTTGTTCTCCTGGCACTGGAGTGTCCCTTTAATTAAAGTTACATTGCTGAGAGGGAGGTTAACCCCTTAAGGACCAAACTTCTGGAATAAAAGGGAATCATGACATGTCACACATGTCATGTGTCCTTAAGGGGTTAAACTGTGTTTTCACAGTTATAGTGACAGGAATGCAAATTTTCCCTCTATGTGCTTAAGTGACCCAACCCTCACTTTTAAAAGACTTTAAAAGCATAGCTGCCACTGGTGGGGGTGTGTAGCAAAAGCACATGGAGGAAAAAAAATAAGTTTAAAAAAAACATGGCATAAAGAAAATAATTTTTTAGGAATATAAGTGCACTTACCGTTTCTTCACCACCTCCTGGGTGCGGTTGTTCCCTCCAACAGCATTCACCGCTGCCACAATCTTCCTCCACCGATTGTCCTTCTTTGCTCTTGAAGTCTTTTTGGCTGCTCCCCCAAACATACATTGGTAATATTGGCAAAGCTTGTTTACCAGTACTGTATTCTCCTCTGCACGAAAGCTATCAGCGTACTTATTCTTCCTCCCAGGACATGCTCCTTTTAAAATTCTAGGCTGTCTTTGCTTCTTCTTGCTTCTCCCACTTGCTTCTCCTTCCTCCTGGCCAGAGTGGCCAATGCCCCCCTCCACTATATCCATGGCTATGTCACTTGAGGAGCTGGAGGAGGACATGACCACTTCTGGCAAGGTCCCTATCAAAGTGCCTAAAATGGCTGACAGGGTGGTGGGCTGGCTGAGCTCCAAAATGGCTGAATGTCTGGCCTATAGAAAATCTGGATAGATTTTGCATTGAAGGACTGCCTTGAGTTGATACTTTTATTTTTTACAGTTTTGTCTGGCAGTATGTAAAAGCCTATTTAATTGGCTCCTACTTTCCCACTCTCTTATAAAATGATACTGTGTTTCCAGTACCACCTGTCAGGGAAGCATGATGATTCATGAGCCCAAGAAACTAAGCAAAAGCAATGCATTGCATTTGCAATGTCATTCGACATGCGAATGACTATAGTAAGTGGTGTTCGGTAGTTTACTGATAGTGCCAATACATTTTCATGCGATTGGCAGCGTTCGCGCATTAGACGGTTCGGGAGTGAGTTCGGGAGTTTTAGGCGTAAATTAAACGACATACAACATTCAATGCCATGCTGTTAGATCAATGTATTTCATATACACAGACTTTTAATTTTATTAGGATTAAAAGTTTTTTGCAAAGTTCCCTAGGTAGTATAACAAAGTCATCCTCAATATCTAAATTAAATGAACTAATAGACTCAGAGAAGGATACAAAAATGTTAACCAGATGTGTTGAGATCATGAAAAGTATAAAATGACTTCTTCAGCCCCTAGCTAAAACCAAATGGGAAAGAGATTTATTAATAAAAATCGATATAAAGGAATGGAATAGGGCTCTCCAATCAGTGTACTCCACGGTACATTGTTTAAATATTAGGGAAGCTCATTTTAAGCTTCTAAATAGATGGTACATGACACCAAACAAGATTCAGAAATTTTCGAAGGAAGAGATCTCTAGATGCTGGAGATGTGGAAATGAGGGGGCGAATGAATTACATATATGATGGGATTGTGCACCAATTAGGGAAGATTGGGATCAATTTTTGGGGCGGATAAATAACCTTTTGGATATTACGTATATCTGGACCCCAGATAATTTGCTTCTACATTTAAATTTTCCGCAATTAACTAAAGATAAGAAAGGTTTGCTGATTCAGGCTTTGATGGCTTTTAAGATGTCCATTGCAAAAAACTGGAAAAAGACAACAATTGACTCTTGGCAGCATATTAAGGCAACCATTATAACTCAATGTAAAATGGAAAGGGGTATAGCCTCCAATTTAAGTATTAATATTCGCCAATATGAGATCTGGGAAAATTGGATAAAGGTCCTTGAAAACCCAACATTGAAAAGAGTACTGTGGCATTAAATATGAATTTCTAGAAAAGAGGGAATCTAATATGAACTAAGAGTGGCATAACATATAATATGAATGCTAAAGAAAGTCATGTAAACTTTACTGTTTGTTTATCTGTTTATTTATATGTAAGTAGTGATGGAAGTGAGGGACATCTGGCTCCCGACACTTTCACCTCTACTGCTGATTGTATGTCTGAAGTATATTTTTTTTGGAGTAGTAATACTGTTTAATATTATTGCTGATATACATGCTGTGAAATATAATATATATACTTCTTTGTTATCAAGTATGTAAACAATATACTGTTCTTGTATTTTTTTTGTATGTACAATATATTATAAAAAAAACATTAATAAATAAATTATAAAAAAATATGTATAATATATATATTTTTTTATTAAATTCTTCAATATATATATACTTAAGGGTTGTCCTCTTTCCCCACTACTTTATATTTTAACAGCTGAACCCTTGGCATATGAAATACGAAAAAATCCTGAAATAACAGGGTTGAAAAAGAGAGATAAAGATTTCAAGATAAGCCAATATGTATATATATACTTAACGGTATTCTAAGTGTATTTTAATATTAATCTATATATATATATATATATATATATATATATATATATATATGGAACATGGGGGGTGGTTGCACTCACCTGAACATGCTTAAATGGGGTGCTGCTGGAGGCCATATTATACAATAAACAATACACAAGATCCAGCGCACTCTCCTATCTACTAAACAGCAACTTCAATATTGACAGATTTTATTAGTTTTTAAAAGGTTTTGTTTAAAAACACCTTATCTAGGCAAGAAATAATGGGGATTTAGTTACATTATATGATCATACATTGCATAAGCCTGCCACAACGTCAATGTACCCCATCTTTGGCAGGTCCTACTCTCACAGTCTAATGTCTGCTCTTATGAGATTAACCCACTTACTTGGGAAAAAAATTCCATCTGAGGCTCTCTGCAGTACAAGACTAAATAGGGACCTGAGATGAGGCACCTGTGACAGGGAGGGGTGCAAAACCAAGGAGTTGGCTAGACTCCCAAATATATATTTATATGGAACAAGGGGGGTGGTTGCACTCACCTGAACATGCTTAAATGGGGTGCTGCTGGGGGCCATATTATACAATAAACAATACACAAGATCCAGCGCACTCTCCTTTTTTTTTCCCAAGTAAGTGGGTTAATCTCATAAGAGCAGACATTAGACTGTGAGAGTAGGACCTGCCAAAGATGGGGTACATTGACGTTGTGGCAGGCTTATGCAATGTATGATCATATAATGTAACTAAATCCCCATTATTTCTTGCCTAGATAAGGTGTTTTTAAACAAAACCTTTTAAAAACTAATAAAATCTGTCAATATTGAAGTTGCTGTTTAGTAGATAGGAGAGTGCGCTGGATCTTGTGTATTGTTTCTTGTGTATTGTTTATTATATATATATATATATATATTTATTATATAGATTAATATTAAAATGCACTTTTAATAATGATGTATGCATGTGTATGTGTATATAAAAGTGTATATATATATATATATATATATTTATATATATATATATATATATATATATATATGTATATGATCTATGTATATGATCTAAGTACTTTTATTTAATTTTTTTAACTTTTATTTACTTTTTAAAACTTTTCTGCAGGCATTAGGGGGACTGCCTGAGAGCTCAGGCAGGCCCCCAGCAGGCACTGCACAAGCCGGCTATTATGGCTTGTGCAGTGCCTGGGATTCTAGGTAAGTCCCCACATTGCGATCGCTGGAGGGGGATTAGCAGCGAACAGGTTAGTGCCTATTTGCTATCGGATGTACCAGGTACATCTGAGGTCGAGAAGGGGTTAATATTAGACACAACAATTTCAGGAAATAATTTACAAATATTTGTCATAAATTCTGAGACCAAAAATGCAAATTCATTTTTGTATTGTAATATTGTATAAGAAAGACATTTCATTAAAGATTAGATAAACCCAGATGTTTTGAATTCAAATAGTATTTCAAAAGAGTATTTAAGTAAGCTTTCTTCAAAGATAAAAGATTGTCCTTAATTAGTAATGAAAGCTACATTATGAAATCATCTTTGACAGGTGACTACTTTCTTTTTTTCAATCTTTATTAGAAATGTTTATTATTTTGCAATCACAATGGCAGTCAACAATCAAACAGGAGTAAGTTTATTGGCAAGTTCAGAATATTACCTGCAGAATTACATTACAGCGTCAGTTCACGTTTGATGTAAAGGAAGGTCTGCAAGTCCTGTGTTTCAGGCATTTGAAGATTGCCTGTTATCCACAAGAGTGGCCTTTTGAAATATCAAAAGGTAAAAGTTGTCCTAGATGCAATACATTTGCTGGGATTTTAAGAGGTCAAAGGGCTAAAAGAAAAAAAAGTAATTGGGCTAAAAGAAAACATATTTAAGATCATGAGTCAGGAATAATGAGTTAGGAATTGGTTTGGTTGTTTTGTGGTTACTTTACTGCACATTAGGAAGGACAAGTTTAATAAAAGCTTTAGTTGAACAGGATATGTGATTATTTAATGACTATATCCAGCTGATCATTTTTGTTATGCTCTGCAATCCATTGCAAAAATCACAATAAAACTGTATAGAATTCTAAATCCCAAGTAGCTTATAGAATAAATACATATTAGAAGAAATCTTAGTTTCATTTAATGGAATTGCCACTTTGTTCGCAGCATGGATGTTACTTTTCCTTTCTCACATAACATGGATCCTGACAGACGCTGTAACAACTTGTGCCATTTCAAAATCTATCAGTTTCAGGAGTCAGAGTGAAATGCAAGATGTGCAAAGTGGCACCCTAGAAAGCAGCAGTATTAAAAATAGATATATATGGGGGGCGGAGCCAAGCAGGCAAGCAGACCAGACGTGTCTGGACAGAGCTCCCGCGTCTGGGAGAGGGAAAACGAGGTACAGCGCCGGAACGCAACCGACTGCAGCCAAAAGCCCACAGTACCTCTACTCAAGGGGGCTGCTGATTTGAACGGTGCCCCTCACGAACCCCTGCGTAGCCAATCAGATGACACAAGGCCTGCGGCCTTCCTGAGACCGAGCCGCGGAGAGACGGACGCTCTCCGGGGTATCAGCTCCAACGACCAGCCCAACGACAGCATCACCATCGGCACACAGACCCGAAATGGCCGATGCCTTTTTTTTCAACCCCAAACCAAGAAATACCGCAACCGCGGCACTAAGGCCTACCATGTGAGCAGCCAGCCTCAAGTTACCCTAGGCGGCCTCGCAAAGTGGTCTCGGACACGACAGAACTGCTGCCAGCCCAGCCTGAACCCTACACTGCCGTAGAGATGGGCAGAAGGTCCAATAAACCGCCGGCGGGCTACCCCGGGACGCAGCGCAACATCGGGCAGATGCTGCAATCCCCGGTAACGGTCACGGCAATGAGTTCCCGGGAGCACTCACCCCCGCAAGACTCACCACCCACACGATCAGACGGACGGGTCTCACTACAGAGCCCAGCACGGTCTGAAGGAGGACATCAACACACACAGGAGGTATTAGCTCCGGCCTCAAAGCAAGACATCCAGGATATGCTTGCCAGCCTACAGCGTAACCTCAGGAGCATGTGGGAAGCGGATTTAGGGGTACTCACCACTGAGGTAAAGGCCGTTAAGGCGCGCACCCAAGTCAATGAAAAAGAGGTGTCAAACATTGTTATATAGGGGAATATTCACTAAATGCAAAACATTGTTATATAGCGGAATATTCACTAAATGCCAAACATTGTTATATAGGGGAATATTCACGAAATGCAAAACATTGTTATATAGGGGAATATTCACTAAATGCAAAACATTGTTATATAGGGGAATTTTCACTAAATGCCAAACATTGTTATATAGCGGAATATTCACTAAAAAAAAGAAATAAATAATAATAATAAAAAAAAAAATGATTGCAGCTTCCGAATGAATCTAAATTGTATGCTGTCCAGTAGGTGGGAGAGTCTGCTAGGGAGGGTCTGCTGCTGATTGGCTGTAATGTGTCTGCTGACTGTGAGGTACAGGGTCAAAGTTTACTCAATGATGACGACTAGGGGGCGGACCGAACATCACATGTGTTCACCCGCCTTGCGAACGCAAACATGCTATGTTCGCCAGGAACTATTCGCCAGCGAATAGTTCGGGACATCACTATTTGTAATGCATCATTGATTTATGAAAATACATGCTCACAGCAAAAAATAACATTTTCCTTTTTAGGGTATCCAGTTAAAGGGACACTGTAGGCACCCAGACCACTTCTGCTCATTGGAGTGGTCTGGGTGCCAACTCCCACTACCCTTAACCCTGCAAGTGTAATTATTGCAGTTTTTCATAAACTGCAATAATTACATTGCAGGGTTAACTCCACCTCTAGTGGCTGTCTACTAGACAGCCACTAGAGGTCACTTCCTAGTTTCTAGCACAGGTTTCCTGTGCTAGAGCATCGCTGGACGTCCTCACGCTGTGTGAGGACCTCCAGCGTCGCTCAAAACCCCATAGGAAAGCATTGAAATGATTTTTCAATGCTTTTCTATGGGGAGATGTAATGCGCATGCGCGGCATTTCCGCGCATGCGCATTAGGTCTCCTCGGCCGGTGGGCGAAATTAGTCTCGCCCACCGGCTGACGTAATCACAAGGAGGAGCGTCGCGGAGGCGGAGACAGCGGCGAGGGACATCGCCGCTGTCCCAGGTAAGTCACTGAAGGGGTTTTCACCCCTTCAGTAACCGGGGACTGGGGGGTGGGAGGGAGAGGGACCCTCCAGTGCCAGAAAAACGGATCGTTTTTCTGGCACTGGAGTTTCCCTTTAACTGCATAAGGGCCTGTTGTCATTATCATTTTCATAGTGATATTGAGACTTACAAGGTTATTTATTAAAGTGAGAATTCAAACTGATTTTCAAATTTAAGGTCAGAGAAGCCAAAATGAAAGTACAGCTGACTTAGAGAATATTTCTAGTTTGGCTATTTTAACTTTACATTTGAAATACTCTTTAGACCATGTTAGATTCACATTTGCTGCATGTACACAATATAAATCAATTTTAGATACAGAAGTCTCCTAAAATTAAAGTAAATACATTTTTCAGCTTGTGGTCATGAAACTCTTTTTTGGAAACTTTTGGATAATTTGGGAAACTGATATTTATTACCATCAAGAAATAGTATTACAAAAATAAAATGTAGGTTTAGGTACTTAAAATGTTCTAATTCTGTAACAGTGATGCTTAGGAAATATGAAAATATATAACAATGAAGATGTTTTAGAAAGAACCATTGCAAGAAAGTATGGTATGCACAATTGTTTACAGGTAGTGAATATATGAGACCTGACTACAAACCATCATCATGCTACTGAAAATTTCCTATAAATAAAAGGAAAGACCATAATCCACCAACTATGATTTTTGCAAGCGACTTAACAGATAGCTTTAAAGATGTAACAGGATGTTAATCTTGTATCTGAGACAAGTCTTTGTTTTGTTGGGTATCAACATAATCACTGAATTAAAGCACCTAGTATAATCCAAAATGCAAACACAAGGGAAAGAGAGTCATAAAATAATCCAAATTGTTCTGATTTTATGGCTCTCTATAGACTGGGCCTGGAGCATGCATTTGGAAATAGTTATACCTTGCTGCTTATTTTTTCTGGGAATTTATGCAATTGATGATTTGTTATCTTTCTGTTATCTAGATTTGTTATAGTTCATTTGTTTATTTGGTGATTCTGTTATGCTTTCTTTTGCCCACATGTTGTGCCTAACCCCTTAAGGACTGAGCCAAATGTACACATTGTGATCAAAACTAAACATAAACAAAACCTGGCATTTGTGCTATATGTCTGTCCAACCGTAATTCACCTTTCATATTTATTGCACCCACACTTATTATATATAATTTTATTTAGGGGAAACATGGATTTTATTTAACATTATATATTTAGCTATGAAATAAAATTTAATATGAATACAATATAAAAAAAAAATAGAGAAAATAATTTTTTTTTAGTTCTATGTGACATTTTAACTGTGAATGTCATAATACTGTTTGCTTTTACTGCAACAAAATACACATATTTGTATTCAGTGATGTTTCATGTGCAAAATAGTACCCCCTATGTACAGGTTTTATGGTGTTTTGGGAAGTTACAGGGTCAAATATAGCATGTTACATTTTTCAGTTTTTTCACATTGAAATTCGCCAGATTGGTTATGTTGCCTTTGAGACCGTATGGTATCCCAGGAATGAGAATTACCCCCATGATGGCATACCATTTGCAATAGAAGACAACCCAATATATTGCAAATGGGGTATGTCCCATCTTTTTTAGTAGCCACTTGGTCACAAACACTAGCCAAAGTTAGCGTTAATATTTGTTTGTGTGTGAAAAATGAAAAAAAACTAATTTGAACGCCAAATTTGGGCAGTGTCTGTGACTAAATGGCTACTAAAAAGACTGGGCACACCCCATTTGCAATACCTTGGGTTGTCTACTATTGCAAATGGCATGCCATCATGAGGGTAATTTTCATTCCTGGGCTACCATAAGGTCTCAAAGGCAACGTAACCAACACCTTAAAACCTGTACATGAGGGGTACTGCTTTACTCTGGAGACTTCGCTGAACACAAATATTTGTGTTTCAAAACAGTAAAATGTATCACAGCAATAATATCGTCAGTGTAAGTGCCGTTTGTGTGTGAAAAATGCAAAAAACGCCACTTTCACTGACAATATCATCGTTGTAATAAATTTTACTGTTTTTTAACACTAATATTTGTGTTCAGCGAAGTCTCCAGAGTAAAACAGCACCTCCCATGTACAGGTTTTATGGTGTCTTGGAAAGTTACAGGGTTAGATATGTGCTAGCAAATTAAATTCCCTATACTTTCGGCCTTGATTTTCAGGCGGGTCCCGCAAATTGTAATTAATAAAATTTGTATTTAGATATAGATATATATACTTATGATACTTATATACTAGCCGTTGTGAGCCAGTGTAGTTCTGCCTTACTGGCAGTGGCTGGGGAGAGGATACCCCTGTTTCAGAGCTCTGCTGATTTTTTTTAGAATGTACCAGAATCCCAGGTAACTGAGGGTAGAAGGGGTGAGGGATTCCTATGGAGACCCTGGCAAGACTGGCGTGCTGGGTAATTCGTCCAACAGCAGACCAATTATCGGGATGGATACTTGTGACATTCTGAAAAAGAAATAATGATTTGGATAAGTAATGTGTCTTAGAGGTATGGATGAGACCTTAGGAGAACTGGCCTGCTAGCTAGTGGTGAAGCGAAGAATTTACCTAGTACCAAGTGACAGGTGAGACCCTGCTTGTGCCAAGTGGCGGAGAAAGGCTCTACCTATGATTTGGGCCGAGGGGATTTTGTGGCCACTTGAACGTGGTGGCAGGATGTCGGCCTCTCAGTGACCGTAAGAGATTCAAAACGTGTGGCCGTGACATGGGAAGCCCTAACTGTAGCCCTAAAGAAGGGCGAGCGAGGTGGCTAACTATGATTTGGTCGTGGGGCTGAACCTCCGTGTTGAGGTGGGGTGTAGACCTCGTGGGACCGTAGTATTACTTAGGATAGCTAAGGCCAGCGCCTAACCCTCAATGCCAGTTCTCTAGCCTAATGGGGCTTGTCTCTTAGAATGGTGTGATATAACGTATGTAGATACTTAAGCTTGAGTGTTTGTCCTCTTTATTTGGGCAATGTGCCAGAAGATTACAATATATTCTTGCTTCTGCAGGGAACGGGCCCGGTACGGGAAACCTTAGTGGGAAAAAGATGCTAGTGGGCCTGAGGCGTACCACTAATATAATGAGTGTAAAAATGTAGAACGTATGAGAAGGTGTGTATCAGAGATACTGTAACAAACGAACGTGGGTAAGCTGAGGGACCTGAACGTTGGTCCGTAAATTAGAGACAAGCCCCTGGGTTCCCATAAATGTGAATTTTTTGAATGATACGAAGGCAAAGTGAGGCCTTAAGGAGAAATGTAATCGTAGTGAGTAAGATTACCAATACCTGATTCTGCAATGCAGGGAACCAGGTAGACTGTAGGTTGTTGATGGCGTAGGACTTGGTGTCTAAGTAATGATATGTAGAAATAAATGACAAAACATGTACCGATAAATATAGTAGCAATATGGTGGATTATGATTAAGATATTGTTGTTGACATTTTGTGAGAAATCTTAGCCCAGGTACGTTTTGAAGTTCAGAGCCCACTTTGGGAGGTGGGGGGTTGTATGAGGCCATGGAGGCTGAATGAGGCCTCAAGGGAAAACGTAAAATGGTAAACCTTCTTACCTGTTACCGGAATGCAGGATACTGGGTACATCTTCATGGAGCTCTGTTTGAAGAAAAGTATAAGTAGTAGCAAGGTGGTGTAGGTTTGTGTAATTGATGTTTTTAAACGCCGTGAGGAATCTCAGAACTGGCCTGTTGGAAGTTTAGAACCCACTTTGGGAGGTGGGGAGGCTGAATGAGGCCATGGAGGCTGAATGAGGCCTAGAGGGAAAAAGAGAACTGGTAAACCTACTTACCTGATACAGTAATACAGGGTACTGGGATACCGCTTCTTGAAGACTGATAAATGCAATAATGTCTGAGAAGCCTGTAGTACACCGAATGACAGGTAGGGGTCAGTGTCTAGGTGAAAATGCAGTGGTTCGTTGGTTTGTACATGAAATGCAAAAACGTCTAAGAAGCCTGTAGTTCATCGAATGACCGATAGGGGTCAGTGTGTAGGTGAAAAATGCAATGGTTCGTTGGTTTGTACATGAAATGCAATAATGTCTGAGAAGCCTATAGTACACCTAATGACTGTTAGGGGTCAGTGTGTAGGCGCAAATGCAGTGGTTCGTTGATTTGTACATGAAATGCAAAAATGTCTAAGAAGCCTGTAGTACACAAAAAAAACGGTAGGGGTCAGTGTGTAGGTTTAAATGCAGTGGTTCGTTGGTTTGTACATGAAATGCAATAATATCTGAGAGGCTTGTAGTACACTGAATGACCGGTAGGGGGTCAGTGTAGGTGAAAATGCAGTGGTTTATTGGTTTGTACATGAAATGCAAAAACGTCTAAGAAGCCTGTAGTACATTGAATGACCGATAGGGGTCAGTGTGTAGGTGAAAAATGCAGTGGTTCGTTGGTTTGTATATGAAATGCAATAACGTCTGAGATGCCTGTAGTACACCGAATGACCGGTAGGGGTCAGTGTGTAGGCGAAAATGCAGTGGTTCGTTGGTTTGTACATGAAATGCAATAATGTCTGAGAAGCCTGTAGTACACCAAAAGACCGGTAGGGGTTAGTGTGTAGGCGAGAAATTGTATTTCGTTTGTAGTTTTAACCGAACAGATTTTTAACCCAACAGATTTTAACCAAAACAGCTTTCAAACAACAGATTTTACATGAACAGCTAGGTAAGTATTAGGTAACAAAATAACCGTGCAAAACGAAAGGAAACTGTAAAGTGAGGACCCGTGCTGTGATAACGCCGTGGGAATTAATCCTGGTGCAACAGGTGGGTCAGCTTACGATTTGAGAGTCCCTGAGACACCAAATGCGATGCTGACCGGAGAGAAGGCCACTGGATTAACGGAAAGCCCTGCTGCAGGATTCCTGGACACAGCTTGGAGTAGGAGACCTCATGGAGCAAAGGTGAAACCAAAATGGTGTCTTGTATGACCTGGAAGTGGATCTCATGCAAATACTGACCTTGAACAGTCTATTCGTCTGACCAACAAACATCTTGCACAACAAAGGTGAGTAGGGGGCGTAGGGTTTATATAGGATCATAACTCCTCCCACAAATTCAGGCCAAATGCCTTCCAACATATGATGTAAGTATATATTTTATTTTAAACTGTTTTAACTTTTTTTACAGGCAGCAGGGGGAGTACCTGTCATTACAGGCCCTCCTCCTGCTGGCATTGCTATGGACCTCGTGATCACATGACCCAGGAGTGCTGGATCAGAAGCAGGGGGACTCCCTGGTTTGCCAGGTGAGTCCCCGTCTCGCGATCAATGGGTAAGTACATAGGACGCCGGGGACATTCTATGCTGCCTGCCGGCGTTTAGAACCAGGTCCCCATAGAACGCCCGCCGTCCTTAAGGGGTTAAGCTAAATGTTTCTTTCATTAAATCAAACACCACAAAAAGAATAAAACAAGGGTTGGTACATTCAACACCCAGAGAATATGAATAAATGTTTTCAAGATAAACATCAAGTATGGTTCATGGTTTCCATTAAAAAAAAAAAATGCAATCTGAACTTAATGCACAGTGTGTTTACTTTAGAAGTTATTAATCTCTGCTCTGTTAATTTACTTTTAACCAGGCTCTTCCAGGCAATTACCAGGCAATTAACAAAGTACTCGTTAAATTAAACACGCTGTGCAAAAGGGGAAGCTAAACAATGTAGACTTTTTTAAAGGCAGAGTTTTTATAGGGGCATTGTGAGTCTCAGTAAGGGTAGATGCAGCTAGACTGGATAAATAAAGTGATTTAAATGTCAGAAAATTGAGCAGTTAGACTGCAGGGACATGACCTATATGCAATAACCACTTTATTAAGCTAAGGTTTTTGTGGTGCTTAGTACATCCCTTTAAAAAGATATTAGGGTTTTTCTAATTGCTGTCTCTCTATATGACACTATATGACACCCCTGAACAAACCACTTAACAAGTGTCACTGATATAACAGAACATATTAGAATTGTAAACTTTCAGATATAAAGACAATTAAACAGAATAGAGCAAATAATCTGTAAAACAGAGAATGTGTGAATAGCTAGTCTAATGAAAGAACAGTTTTAAACGGTGTACTTTAATGCAAAAAAATCTTATTTTATTGCTATGTGTTCTCCTCTGATTAATAATCTATTAAAATTGTCATAAAGTCAATCTGTCTTCTGGGAAATGTTGTAGCTTTAATACTAAATATCAATGGAGAAATAAATGTTACAATTATTGCTTCACTGTTTTCCTGCGCTATATATATATTTAATGTGATTGTCTGTTATCATTTAAATGTCACTACACTATTTTCATCAGCTGAAAGGTAAATCAATATGTAGATGAGAATGTAGTTCAGAAGTTTATATTAACCCAATATTCAAAAAGCTCTGCTTGCTTCTGATAATGGAATCATTAAAAAATGCATTTTTTTATTGGATTTTTATGGCTGTTATTATAGCTTAGTTAGAAAGTTAAGAAAAAGGAGTAAAAAACACAGAAAATTAAAGTAAAATAAGAAGAATGATTGTGGTAATAGGAATTTTTACTAAAAAATACTAAATGGGAAGAAAATATATATAATATTGGAAATGTCATGTTGAAAGACTAAAAATTTTGGAAATAGAGTGCATTGCAATTTAACTAGAAGAGGAAGAAAGACCGCATTCGAAAAAATCTGGTAAATGATGACGAGAGAGAGAGAGAGAGACACTGTTTTAACAAATGTTTTTATTCCAACAATACAATTGAAACCTTCAACCAGATAGTAGTATTGCAGTCATTATGGCACAGGCAAGCTGTTAACCCATTTTGTGCTTTGTTTGGGAGATGATGGGTGTAAATATAGATGAATTGTGTATAGTTGGTGTAGTCTGTGTGTGTGAATGCTTATGTGTATTTAAGTATTGCAAGAGTGTATGATTCTGCATACATAGTCCTCTTTTCTGAAATCCACATTATCTACTACTATATGTTTTTACCATCACTCACTCTTCTCAAACTCAACACTAGCCTCTACCCCAGCATTGCCACCCTACTCCTTCTTCCCCCAACTACCCAATTGTGTCTCACTCCCAGTTGTTATGCTGCCTTATCCCCCCAAATATGTGTTGTTCTTGCACTAACAGTACCTTCATATTCCCTTTGTCCATTATGTCTTTCAGTCCCAGTGTGCCTCTTAATCTCCACCAATGTGCCCAGTGCTTCTTTTCATGCCAGTTATGTGTTGTAGCAGAGCTCCCTGTACCCCGGCTGGGTACCTCCACCAAGCATCACTTCCTAGCTGGAACCGGGGAAAACCTCAGCACTTCTGCCACAGTTGCCAAACTCTGCCTGACCAACCTTTGGTACTATGCCCAAAATAGTTCCAGGGCGTATGCAGTTCTGACCGACCTTTGGTACTATGCCCAAAATAGTTCCAGGGCTTTAGTGCTCTTGCCGGTCAACTTTTGTGAGCTCCTGTGGCTGGGGTGCTCAACCTGTCTCTCAGGTAGCATTTGTTCCCTTTAGTCTCAGGCACCTTCCCTCCAAAAAGCACTCTCCTTGTAGGTCGTAAAATGGTTCAAAACTCCAGATCAAGTTGTCTGGGAACTGCAAGGCCAACTCATGCTGAAAACAGTTCCATAATTTGAGTGCATAAGTACTGCTGAAGTGACAGAGAACCATGAAATCCTCATGACGAAATTAGTTCCATAGTGGTCATGGCTAAGTACCGTTGAGGACCATTCATGGGTTTGTTTATGCAAACAGCCGCCAGGGAGCTAGAGGTCGGTTCCATTCAAATGAAGGGAAAGTGCCGAACAAGGGGCACAGAGGGAAAGCTGCTAATGGCAGCTGGCTATGGTAACTCCCGAACGGGATCTCAGACCTGGACCATGGTCGGTGGGCAGAAGGTCAGCTTCCACACTCCTCCAGGAGTTCGTGGCAAACGCTCGTGGGAAGGAGCAATTGTCACATGTGTCTCCCCAATCTCCCATATCCCAATGTGCCTTTTAAATCCCACCATGTCATGCATCTCCTCAATCTGCCCCATGCCCATCATGTGACCCTCCAAACCCCCATGTCGTTACATATTTACTATCTTCAGAAAATACCAAAAAGGCAATCTACAATACAACAATAAAAATAGACATAGGGCAATATTGTTTGCAAAAGTTATGGGTTAATGGATAAGAATGATTTGCACTCACAAACCCAATTTGATTGTAGGCATATCACTAGAATCAATGTAGCGACTTCAGGACCTTGGAACCTCAGTAGCATGCATAGGAAGAATAGAAAATAATAATAGTGCAGGGTATCTCAGTAAAAAATATACAATTTATTTAATATCACACTTACAGAAACGAAGTGTCAAATAGGCACATCAGGTGGAAACACTTTGATCCAAAATCCACGAGAGCAGAATAGCCAAATAAAACAAATAAATACACAATATAAAAAAATAACTAGATACACTGTACACTAAAAAAAGGCCCTACGCGTTTCGTTCAGGGTTGAACTTCCTCAGGGGCAAATATCCAGATGCTGTCCTTATGCAAGCATAATATGAAGTGCCAAATTTCTCCTTTTTAAGTTCGTTTTCGGCGCGAAGTAAGCAGCCGTGCGCCATACTTCCGGGTTCGGTGCACTTCCGGTTACGCTTGCGTTGCGTTCCGGAATTGGTAACCAAGCCTCGTTTTGGTTTACATCAGTAAGGACGGCCAGCCTTGCGTTCCATATGCGTTCCAATGCTCGAAAACGAGCAGAAAGTCCCAAAGATAAAAAACCACAATAGGTAAACGAATTAAATAATCAAACAAGAAAAAGATATCCCAGAAATAAAATATCAGTATAAAAGAATGAATAAGAATAGACAAGCAAACCAAAATGCAATAAAGTTAAGTAAATATAATGAATGAATAAAATCACAAAAAACAAACCAAATCAAAATCTACATTTAACCCATTCGGTTTCAGAGTTTTTAACGTATGTATCCAATACCCCTCTCTCTTCCTTAAAGCCATCATAAGATCACCACCTCTTTCATTTAGAGTAACTTGTTCTATACCTATACAACTTAAGGTATTAAATTTAAAAGAGGGGCAGTTATTGCAATGCACTGGCACTGAGTGTGTTAACAAACCATTTTTTATGTTGTTTCTATGTTCTTGAAGTCTTACTTTTAATTTTCTCCCAGTTCTACCTACATACTGCATCCCACACCCACAGGTAAGTAAATACACCACGTGGGTGGAGGAGCAAGACACCTTATTTTTAATTTTAAATTTGACTTTCGTCTGTGTACTAACAAAATCTTTAAATGTGTTAAATTGATGACTGCAGCTTTTGCAATTCCCACAGGTGAAAAAACCTCCCATATGGTTGGTTGAAGTTTTCCCAGATTGAAAAGTACTAGGGGCCAGAATTTGTTTTAGATTATTGCCCTTTCTAAAAATAACTCTGGGAGCTTGTGGGATCTTTTGACCTAGAAATTCGTCCTCGATGAGTAAACCCCAATGCTTTTTGATAATCCTTTGTATATCAAAAGCCCTTCCGTTATATTTGGTGTTAAAAGAAAAATCGAAAATTGGATTTCTGGTGGTTATGTCTTTATTTTTATCTTGGAGTAAATTGCTGCGGCTAATCTTCCCGACTCGATCGATTTCTGTGTCTAAAAATTCAGGGGAATATCCTTTCTCCAAAAAACGTTTTTTGAGAATCTCAGATTGTTCGAAAAAGGAATCCAGATCACTACAATTCCTCCGTAACCTTACAAATTGACTTTTAGGGACACCTTTTAGCCAGTTAGGATGGTGTCCGCTTGTAGTGTCAATAAAACTATTGGAATCGATGGTCTTGAAGAATGTTTTGGTCTTGATCTCCCGCTCCTCAATGTAAATTGAAAGGTCAAGAAAATCAATACTATTAACACCTATTTTAGGGGAAAAAACTAGAGACAGAGAGTTGCAGTTGACATATTCGAAAAAGTCATAAAGGAGATCCAAGGGACCCCGCCAGATCATCAGGACATCATCGATACCCTTAACCAATCGGTTTGTGCCCCTCAGAGAACAACATATCCCGGGGAAGAAGAGGAGATTGAGCGGAGAAAGGGTGGGAATTTAACTAAAAAGCAAGAAGAAAGCCTAGGAGTTTTCAATTTATCTGGATGTAATTTGACACTACAAGAAATCCTCCTTTTGAGTAAGGGTTTGAAATTCGTCCCGGAAGAACCCCCAAATTGCTTTCAACTTTTTATTGACGCCCAGAAATTTATTAGGAAAATGTCGATTAAGAGATTTTTTATTAAGAAAGCTAGTGAAGGTTTTCCAAATACCTCCTCCAATCCTATTAAAGATAGGGAGATTCAGAGATTTAAACCTAGATCTAAATTTTGTCCTAATGACCGAGGAAGCCAGATTGAAGCTTTCAATAAAATGATTATTAGGGATTTCGAGAAACTGGGGAGAGATCAGGCCAGGAGAGTTAAGCATAAGAATCTTACTCCGAGAGAAAGTAATATCCTTATTAATTTAAGTAAAAGAAGTGAATTGACTATAAAGAGTGCGGACAAGGGAGGAGGAGTGGTTGTTATGTCGACAAAATATTATGTTGAAGAATCTCTAAGACTTCTAAATGATCATCTTACATATATCAAACTCAACTCCAATCCAAATCACGAATTCAATCAAGATCTTAAAAACATGTTATGTAGTGCTAGAACAGCAGGCACTATAGATGAATCCACCTATTCCTTCATTTTTACGGAATTTCCTAGGGTACCCACTTTCTATTTTCTCCCAAAGCTTCATAAGTGTAAGGATAAGCCCCCAGGGAGACCGATTATAAGTGGCATTGATTCCTTGACTTCAAAGCTCTCTGAGTATATCGATTTCCACCTCCAGAAATATGCTCAGGGTGCTTTGTCATATCTAAAGGACACAAAACACCTCATTCAAGAACTGGAAAGTATTGAATGGGGTGATGACTATGTCTGGGCCACTTTGGATGTGACTTCACTCTACACCGTAATTGATCACAATCTCGGTGTAGAGGCGGTCAAGAGTAATCTGATACAAGACACCGAATTAGAGCCTTCTTTTTGTTCTTTTCTGGAGGAGGCTATTCGTTTCATCCTTACTCATAATTTTTTTAGCTTTGATGGGGAATATTTTCTCCAGATTAAGGGTACAGCCATGGGCACCAAGTTTGCACCGAGCTATGCCAACATTTTTATGGATTGTTGGGAAAGGTCGTCTATTTGGTCTAACAACCCGTTCGGTGCAAACTTGGTGCTCTGGAGAAGGTACATCGATGATGTCCTGATGATCTGGCGGGGTCCCTTGGATCTCCTTTATGACTTTTTCGAATATGTCAACTGCAACTCTCTGTCTCTAGTTTTTTCCCCTAAAATAGGTGTTAATAGTATTGATTTTCTTGACCTTTCAATTTACATTGAGGAGCGGGAGATCAAGACCAAAACATTCTTCAAGACCATCGATTCCAATAGTTTTATTGACACTACAAGCGGACACCATCCTAACTGGCTAAAAGGTGTCCCTAAAAGTCAATTTGTAAGGTTACGGAGGAATTGTAGTGATCTGGATTCCTTTTTCGAACAATCTGAGATTCTCAAAAAACGTTTTTTGGAGAAAGGATATTCCCCTGAATTTTTAGACACAGAAATCGATCGAGTCGGGAAGATTAGCCGCAGCAATTTACTCCAAGATAAAAATAAAGACATAACCACCAGAAATCCAATTTTCGATTTTTCTTTTAACACCAAATATAACGGAAGGGCTTTTGATATACAAAGGATTATCAAAAAGCATTGGGGTTTACTCATCGAGGACGAATTTCTAGGTCAAAAGATCCCACAAGCTCCCAGAGTTATTTTTAGAAAGGGCAATAATCTAAAACAAATTCTGGCCCCTAGTACTTTTCGATCTGGGAAAACTTCAACCAACCATATGGGAGGTTTTTTCACCTGTGGGAATTGCAAAAGCTGCAGTCATCAATTTAACACATTTAAAGATTTTGTTAGTACACAGACGAAAGTCAAATTTAAAATTAAAAATAAGGTGTCTTGCTCCTCCACCCACGTGGTGTATTTACTTACCTGTGGGTGTGGGATGCAGTATGTAGGTAGAACTGGGAGAAAATTAAAAGTAAGACTTCAAGAACATAGAAACAACATAAAAAATGGTTTGTTAACACACTCAGTGCCAGTGCATTGCAATAACTGCCCCTCTTTTAAATTTAATACCTTAAGTTGTATAGGTATAGAACAAGTTACTCTAAATGAAAGAGGTGGTGATCTTATGATGGCTTTAAGGAAGAGAGAGGGGTATTGGATACATACGTTAAAAACTCTGAAACCGAATGGGTTAAATGTAGATTTTGATTTGGTTTGTTTTTTGTGATTTTATTCATTCATTATATTTACTTAACTTTATTGCATTTTGGTTTGCTTGTCTATTCTTATTCATTCTTTTATACTGATATTTTATTTCTGGGATATCTTTTTCTTGTTTGATTATTTAATTCGTTTACCTATTGTGGTTTTTTATCTTTGGGACTTTCTGCTCGTTTTCGAGCATTGGAACGCATATGGAACGCAAGGCTGGCCGTCCTTACTGATGTAAACCAAAACGAGGCTTGGTTACCAATTCCGGAACGCAACGCAAGCGTAACCGGAAGTGCACCGAACCCGGAAGTATGGCGCACGGCTGCTTACTTCGCGCCGAAAACGAACTTAAAAAGGAGAAATTTGGCACTTCATATTATGCTTGCATAAGGACAGCATCTGGATATTTGCCCCTGAGGAAGTTCAACCCTGAACGAAACGCGTAGGGCCTTTTTTTAGTGTACAGTGTATCTAGTTATTTTTTTATATTGTGTATTTATTTGTTTTATTTGGCTATTCTGCTCTCGTGGATTTTGGATCAAAGTGTTTCCACCTGATGTGCCTATTTGACACTTCGTTTCTGTAAGTGTGATATTAAATAAATTGTATATTTTTTACTGAGATACCCTGCACTATTATTATTTTCTATTCTTCCTATGCATGCTACTGAGGTTCCAAGGTCCTGAAGTCGCTACATTGATTCTAGTGATATGCCTACAATCAAATTGGGTTTGTGAGTGCAAATCATTCTTATCCATTAACCCATAACTTTTGCAAACAATATTGCCCTATGTCTATTTTTATTGTTGTATTGTAGATTGCCTTTTTGGTATTTTCTGTATTTGTTATGAGGACATGAGAGGAGTCCTTTCATCTACAATACTTTCTAATTAAGGGTAATTTTTGTGTGTTTTCCTTCACTTATTACCCACTGTGTGTGTTTTGATCTGCACACAGGTGTATTTGCATTTTTCTGTTGTATATTCTTTCTGTTTTTCCTCTACTGCACAAATACACTGCTTATTAAATTTTTTTCCCTTTGAAAAGCGTCATGAGCATGTTCTCAGATCTAAGGGAGCTAAGGGAAGCCAAGCTCCAGTCCCTTTTTAATAATCAAAATACAAATTTAGAAAATAATACCTCCATGGATGACTATTTCTTTAAATTAGAAAAACTCTCATTTAGAGAGACAAAAAAATGGTGGGAGGTATCCTTCTTGGAGTCATACCTCAAGGAGGGATTGATTCCAAGAGGTTTAAGGTTGGATAAAAGACCTGCCAATGGATTAGAAAAATCTAAACATATTGAACGTTGGGACGTAGCACTGGAGAGATGCTCTATGACGCTTATGGAAATTATTATCGATTTTGAAAGAGACAACTTGAATGTGGTTTCTGATGAAATGGGGAAATTAGCTGATATTAATACCTTTGACAAAGATACCTCTGATTTCAAGAGGAAAGAAAAAGTTCTGTTCGAAAGGATAGAGAAACTTGACGATAATATCGCACAAACTAAGAATAAGAAATATCTTAGAGATAAACGAGATAAAATCAATAATACCCATTCAACATTAAACAAAATCGATAGAAAATCTAGATTTAAGGATCATGGTAAATTTAATGTAAATAGAGAAAGATCTAATCAAAGAAAAGGTGACCATATGGGGGCCAAACCCAAATGGACTACACCTTTAAGAAATCAAACCAATCCGAGAAAACGGAACGAAAGTTCATCTAATGTGTATCTTTTGCCCAGACCACAAGGGGATACATTTGCTAGTGTGGTGAATACCACCCGATCTACCGCCCAGAACTCCAATTCTGACAGAAATTTTTTAGGGAAGGGGCAAGACCGAAAAAAGGGGGAAATCACAGAATTTTTTTCCACCAAGGTCTCAAGAATTACCCTTAACCAATCGGTTTGTGCCCCTCAGAGAACAACATATCCCGGGGAAGAAGAGGAGATTGAGCGGAGAAAGGGTGGGAATTTAACTAAAAAGCAAGAAGAAAGCCTAGGAGTTTTCAATTTATCTGGATGTAATTTGACACTACAAGAAATCCTCCTTTTGAGTAAGGGTTTGAAATTCGTCCCGGAAGAACCCCCAAATTGCTTTCAACTTTTTATTGACGCCCAGAAATTTATTAGGAAAATGTCGATTAAGAGATTTTTTATTAAGAAAGCTAGTGAAGGTTTTCCAAATACCTCCTCCAATCCTATTAAAGATAGGGAGATTCAGAGATTTAAACCTAGATCTAAATTTTGTCCTAATGACCGAGGAAGCCAGATTGAAGCTTTCAATAAAATGATTATTAGGGATTTCGAGAAACTGGGGAGAGATCAGGCCAGGAGAGTTAAGCATAAGAATCTTACTCCGAGAGAAAGTAATATCCTTATTAATTTAAGTAAAAGAAGTGAATTGACTATAAAGAGTGCGGACAAGGGAGGAGGAGTGGTTGTTATGTCGACAAAATATTATGTTGAAGAATCTCTAAGACTTCTAAATGATCATCTTACATATATCAAACTCAACTCCAATCCAAATCACGAATTCAATCAAGATCTTAAAAACATGTTATGTAGTGCTAGAACAGCAGGCACTATAGATGAATCCACCTATTCCTTCATTTTTACGGAATTTCCTAGGGTACCCACTTTCTATTTTCTCCCAAAGCTTCATAAGTGTAAGGATAAGCCCCCAGGGAGACCGATTATAAGTGGCATTGATTCCTTGACTTCAAAGCTCTCTGAGTATATCGATTTCCACCTCCAGAAATATGCTCAGGGTGCTTTGTCATATCTAAAGGACACAAAACACCTCATTCAAGAACTGGAAAGTATTGAATGGGGTGATGACTATGTCTGGGCCACTTTGGATGTGACTTCACTCTACACCGTAATTGATCACAATCTCGGTGTAGAGGCGGTCAAGAGTAATCTGATACAAGACACCGAATTAGAGCCTTCTTTTTGTTCTTTTCTGGAGGAGGCTATTCGTTTCATCCTTACTCATAATTTTTTTAGCTTTGATGGGGAATATTTTCTCCAGATTAAGGGTACAGCCATGGGCACCAAGTTTGCACCGAGCTATGCCAACATTTTTATGGATTGTTGGGAAAGGTCGTCTATTTGGTCTAACAACCCGTTCGGTGCAAACTTGGTGCTCTGGAGAAGGTACATCGATGATGTCCTGATGATCTGGTGGGGTCCCTTGGATCTCCTTTATGACTTTTTCGAATATGTCAACTGCAACTCTCTGTCTCTAGTTTTTTCCCCTAAAATAGGTGTTAATAGTATTGATTTTCTTGACCTTTCAATTTACATTGAGGAGCGGGAGATCAAGACCAAAACATTCTTCAAGACCATCGATTCCAATAGTTTTATTGACACTACAAGCGGACACCATCCTAACTGGCTAAAAGGTGTCCCTAAAAGTCAATTTGTAAGGTTACGGAGGAATTGTAGTGATCTGGATTCCTTTTTCGAACAATCTGAGATTCTCAAAAAACGTTTTTTGGAGAAAGGATATTCCCCTGAATTTTTAGACACAGAAATCGATCGAGTCGGGAAGATTAGCCGCAGCAATTTACTCCAAGATAAAAATAAAGACATAACCACCAGAAATCCAATTTTCGATTTTTCTTTTAACACCAAATATAACGGAAGGGCTTTTGATATACAAAGGATTATCAAAAAGCATTGGGGTTTACTCATCGAGGACGAATTTCTAGGTCAAAAGATCCCACAAGCTCCCAGAGTTATTTTTAGAAAGGGCAATAATCTAAAACAAATTCTGGCCCCTAGTACTTTTCGATCTGGGAAAACTTCAACCAACCATATGGGAGGTTTTTTCACCTGTGGGAATTGCAAAAGCTGCAGTCATCAATTTAACACATTTAAAGATTTTGTTAGTACACAGACGAAAGTCAAATTTAAAATTAAAAATAAGGTGTCTTGCTCCTCCACCCACGTGGTGTATTTACTTACCTGTGGGTGTGGGATGCAGTATGTAGGTAGAACTGGGAGAAAATTAAAAGTAAGACTTCAAGAACATAGAAACAACATAAAAAATGGTTTGTTAACACACTCAGTGCCAGTGCATTGCAATAACTGCCCCTCTTTTAAATTTAATACCTTAAGTTGTATAGGTATAGAACAAGTTACTCTAAATGAAAGAGGTGGTGATCTTATGATGGCTTTAAGGAAGAGAGAGGGGTATTGGATACATACGTTAAAAACTCTGAAACCGAATGGGTTAAATGTAGATTTTGATTTGGTTTGTTTTTTGTGATTTTATTCATTCATTATATTTACTTAACTTTATTGCATTTTGGTTTGCTTGTCTATTCTTATTCATTCTTTTATACTGATATTTTATTTCTGGGATATCTTTTTCTTGTTTGATTATTTAATTCGTTTACCTATTGTGGTTTTTTATCTTTGGGACTTTCTGCTCGTTTTCGAGCATTGGAACGCATATGGAACGCAAGGCTGGCCGTCCTTACTGATGTAAACCAAAACGAGGCTTGGTTACCAATTCCGGAACGCAACGCAAGCGTAACCGGAAGTGCACCGAACCCGGAAGTATGGCGCACGGCTGCTTACTTCGCGCCGAAAACGAACTTAAAAAGGAGAAATTTGGCACTTCATATTATGCTTGCATAAGGACAGCATCTGGATATTTGCCCCTGAGGAAGTTCAACCCTGAACGAAACGCGTAGGGCCTTTTTTTAGTGTACAGTGTATCTAGTTATTTTTTTATATTGTGTATTTATTTGTTTTATTTGGCTATTCTGCTCTCGTGGATTTTGGATCAAAGTGTTTCCACCTGATGTGCCTATTTGACACTTCGTTTCTGTAAGTGTGATATTAAATAAATTGTATATTTTTTACTGAGATACCCTGCACTATTATTATTTTCTATTCTTCCTATGCATGCTACTGAGGTTCCAAGGTCCTGAAGTCGCTACATTGATTCTAGTGATATGCCTACAATCAAATTGGGTTTGTGAGTGCAAATCATTCTTATCCATTAACCCATAACTTTTGCAAACAATATTGCCCTATGTCTATTTTTATTGTTGTATTGTAGATTGCCTTTTTGGTATTTTCTGTATTTGTTATGAGGACATGAGAGGAGTCCTTTCATCTACAATACTTTCTAATTAAGGGTAATTTTTGTGTGTTTTCCTTCACTTATTACCCACTGTGTGTGTTTTGATCTGCACACAGGTGTATTTGCATTTTTCTGTTGTATATTTACTATCTTCCTCTATCCATGTGTCTCTCCAATCCTCTATTCTCTCACATGCCTCTCCAATCCTCTAATGACTCTCATGTGTCTTAAAATGTTAATTATTAACTGGAGCCAATCCCAATTTTGTTCAGCTCAGCAAGCCAATGAATTAGCTGATCAATGGATATGTACAAGTTTGATTATTGATGAAAGGTATTATAAATGGCATCAACTTTGAATTTCATACCTCCAAAAATGTTAGACCAAATAGAGATATAGATCACAAAAGAGATATATGTTCAGGAACTAGTGGGAGAGTTAATGTGATTTTGATGGATTGTGGTATTCGGATGGATGGAAGAGACATACCTAACAAGGGAGACATCACATAAAGTAAAATAAACAAATATATTTTATTTTCATTAAAGAAATAGTAAATATATAGTCAAGATATTGTGTTGTATAGGTCTCTCTAATTGTTATTTACTTCAAAGAGTCCATTTAGAGCATCCAAGCAGGATCTTCTATTGTTTATGGAGGGATGTCTGGCATACTACTACAACATTTTTCTGCTGTTAGCCACTTAGCTATTGTGATGCCGGAACATTCTAGAAGAGATTAATGCACCTGCTATAGGGCACTTATTGGCTCACAGTATCAGGGACAGAGTTATCCACATTCTCAGACTCCATAGCTAGGCACAGTATTAGATGGGAAGGAAATCCTTTTCTGCTTCATTGTCTCATATTACCACCTGGAGATAGACTGCCTGAAAAATTACCAGTGGACTTAAATAAAATAAGGCAGGGCTCAAAATAGCTGCTGTGTAAAATATTGTACAAGATATCAAATATACAACCAGAAAATCTATGAGCAAAAAAGAATATGAATATGAATATGGAAAGGGAAAGATGAATGGATAGAGATATTTAGAGCTGATAGATAGAAACACTTTTATTGTGAACTGGATAAAATAAAAACTATCATAAGGTAACATAAAAATAAAAATTACTGTAGCAATGTCAAATAAGTCTAAAATCCATAAGACATATACAGAATGGAAACAATGTTTACATAATATGACAAAAGCAACAGTAACAGTTTTTGTATGTAAGGCAGTCATGCCAGTTCCAGAGATAGCACTGTTGGTTGTCAGCAAAATACAAAGATTCCTCAATGAATACGTATTTTGTGCTTATACCTCGAGTGTGAGCCAAGTCCATGTAAATAAAACCTTGGCAATAAATAATCCAGATTGGAGTTTGCATCAGCTCCTGAGCTGCTGGAGATCCGCAATATATAAAGTGACCGCTGCTGCTTCAGTGATATTTCCAGCTGGAAGGGAGAAGTCCTCACTGTACTAACCCACCGATTGGCACACTCTGTCAGAGTGGAACTGAATGCCAAGGCTGATAAGGGTCAAAAAGTAGTTGGAGTTCTCTAATGGTTGCTTGTTCATGTACAAACTCCTACGAGTGTCATGAAAGAGTCTTCACTTCCTCAGGGAGCACAAACAATCACTGATCATTTCAGTCCTGTTTAAAAACTTTATATATCTCCAGCAGTTCAGGAACTGTTATATACTTTAATCTGGATCATTTATTGCCAAGGTTTTATTTACATGGACTTGGCTCACACTCCAGGTATGAGCATACAATACTTTTTCATTGAGGAAGTCCAAAGAAATCTTAGTGGTCCTGAACGACAATCAAGGGCAATTTAGATAATGAACAACTACTTCCCTCTGAACCATATATACATTAATTGGGACTCATTTTAAATATCATTTACTTTCTGCTTGTATATTTGATATATTTATTCAGTATGTTACATAATAGTTATATTTTGTGCTGGCATATTATACGTTTCTTTTCATAAGATTGTTGGAAATTGTAAATATATACTTCTGATGTAAATGCAGTATTTTTTTGTAGCAAATTTGTGTTAATAGTGATTTCTGCTCTTTTAACTTCTGGTTGTGCAGACTATTTTTATTTTATACACTGTTCTGTATCAACTTTAAATCATCTTTAAATTGTGGAGTGTATCATGCATCCAGCCTTGATATCACCTTTGTACTTCACCAACCACCATTGATACAAAACTCCATTCAGAGACGCAAGGCATGGTTAGGATAATGCAAATGTTCAGCATTCAGTCTCACTGGGTTAGAATATCAAAGACGGCTAACTGAGCATATCAAAGAGAGATGGTCAAAATGTAAATTCATAGCAGTTGTGGAACTACAATTCTCATGCTTTGCTACTGTTAAAGTTTGTAAAGTATCATGGGAGCTGTAGTTCCGCTACTCCCGGAGATATAGATTGACCATCTAAATCATGATGTTGCCTGGATATTGCTAACAGCATCAATTAATTATTACACATCTAACATGGGTTATTATTTATTTTTCAACGACCTATATATTTAGAAAATCCTTTATTTTTGGAAACTACCTTTTTTTTTTTTTTTTTTTTTTTTAACCAGGACCTAATTGTTCACCTGTTGTGTTCTCACTCTAATTTTGCACAGCACTTCTTGTTTTGTAACTGCTGCAAGTATTGTGGTACTCAAAACGATAATCTTACGATAACGAGGATGCCCATGATATTAAAAATTTAGTTTGCAGTATTAATATATTTGATCTGCTTGACATTGGAGTTTCGTTGTTTATGCATTTCAATTAATCGAGCTATCTAGTTATGTTAGGGGTTGCAGTATATCACAGAGTGACATGCTGTTCCCCTCTCTTTAATTATTAGATGATTAAAATTAGTTGTCTTTGTGCTTCTTTCTTATTCCGCCACTCCTGCAAGCCCTGCCTTTGAAATAGAGCATTGTCTCTTTTAATTACCTCTTCATTAATAGGAGTGTAAATAAGACAGAGAAGAGTGCAGAGAGGGTAGAGAGGTGAAGAGAGAGAGATAGAGGAAAATGCTGTCAGACAAGGAATATTAATCATTTTAATTGAATGCCTGGATGCCTGCCTTGTGTTACTTACACTTTACCAAGAAGACAATGGAATGATATTTAGATTTACTTCTAGCAAAGATTTTTTTTTAACTTCATAACAAATTAAACAGTAGCAGAGCTCCGTGATCATAAAGGGTAGTTAATAAAATTCTTTTTGATTATTACAGGTGTATAAATTGTGCTTGCCAATTGACTACCAAATATATATACTGCGTAATTTTCTTACAATTAAGGTAGATTTTTAAAGTATAGCATGTACATATATAATATTCTGATATGGATCATAGACAAAGACAAACATTTTTTAATTTTTACCTTAAATTCCTAAAACAAAACATTTACAGAATAATGTTGGCTCATGTTGTGATACTTAGAAGCTTGAAACAAAAGGTAAAAAAAAAAATCTTGAGTCAGAGTGGGCATGATGTAAATTCAAAATGGTGCTTGGGTCGGGATGTTAGTGTCCATTTTTGTATTAATAATTACAGGTGTATAGATTGTGCTTGTCAGTTGACTGGCAGCTTCATAGCAAATTAAACAGTATCATATTAATCTACTGAACATAAAAGGTAGTTAATAAAATTGTGGTTGAGTCAGAGTGGGCATGATGTAAATTCAAAATGGTGTTATGGCTGGGGTCCATTTCTTTCCTTATTTGATTATTACAGGTGTATAAAGTGTGCTTGTCAACTAACCATCAATTGTATAAATTGTGTAACTGTATTAGAATTAAGGTAGGTTGTTAAAATACATAGATAATATTCTGATATGGATCATAGACAGACAAGGACAAATAAACATTTTCCATTTTTACCTTGAACTCCTAAAACAAAACATTTGCAGAATGATGTTGGCTCATGTTGTGATACTCAGAAGCTTGGATCAAAAGGTAAAATAAGATCTTAATCCAGCCATCTCTTAGTATTTGTTCAATACAAATAGCTTAGATAGTGAACAAAGAAAGCTGACATGAGCATGTACTGCAAATCAGTTTGTTTTTCTCCACATCCAGTGTGGAATGAACTGACTGCAGGTATGAGATAGGAGACAGAAATACCTATTTCTTCTAGCTGTCTTTGAAATCCATTTGCCAGATCTATACACACAGGAATAAGTTTATTTAGCAGACCGTGTATAAGCTCTCATAAGCATGACTAACATCTTTTATTTCATGCAACATCCACTGCCTGTTTATGTTTTCTAATTCTATTCTTTATCACAACATAAGTTACCATTTTTTAAAACTATGTAAGCCAGTTTTAAGCGAAGATGAGGGTATCTCATCCAAACTATGAATGCACACATATTCCATTGTTGGTGGGCCTTTAGAATGTTATCAGTTTCTGAAAACATCTTGAGAACACCATTGATCGTATCTATGACACGTTACTGTGTGTGTATGTACTCTTTGTTTACTTGTTGTGTATTTCACAACAGCCACCATTTTTCATATAATCACTATCCAGGGTATTACTTGGGTGTGATTTGTGTGATGCGCATATTTTATGGACTAGAAGATTAGAAGATGTTGATACCAGAATAATAGACCTAATGTCTGCCTACATCTAAGCTACCCTAACTTTCAAATGGTGAATGCTTGTGACTTTTGCGTCTCCCCCATCACTACTGTTAGTCTAGTGGACAGGAAACAGTTGGGTGGAATGTAAGTGTGTTACAAATAAGCTGCAGGCTTATTGATAGAACAAAATACAAAACCCTTTCACTGTATTTGTGATAATACAATTTCACCAAAAGGAAAAGGTCAGAGGAAACTCTGTGGAGGAAAGAGAATTACAGGAGAAGGAATTAGAAAAACGAGCAGGAATATATAATCTAACAAAAATTTAATTAACCCCAATAGATATACAAGTATTAAAAAAGGGCTTGAAATTTGCTCCCAATAAAAATATCAATTATTTTGACACCTATGTGGATCTTCAAAAATACATTAGGAGAATGACTCTAAAAAGGCTCTTTCTTAAACAAGATAGAGAAGATAACACAGGAAACTCAGAAATAACTACCAAAAAATAATTTTTAAATAAATCCACCTTCTACCCAATATATTCAAATGGTCCTCATTTAGAGACATTTAACAATATGGTGATTGCAGATTTAGAAGAACTAGAACTTAATATGAATAAACAAAAGAAAAATAAATTTTATCTCAGCAAAGAGGAAACTGAAAGTATTAAGAAACTACAAGGTCTAGAAGAAATTATCATAAAGGAAGTGGACAAGGGGGGAGCAATAGTTCTAATGACAAAAGAATATTATTTAAAAGAAGCCTGCAGAATATTGGGGGATAAAAACACATATGTTCAATTAGAACAAGACCCCATGATAAAATTCAACTTAGAATTGGAATCTTTGTTAGATTCTGCAACATATAGAAATACAATATCAAAAGAAAATGCTCAATACCTTTTTAATAAATATCCAGTAATTCCAATCTTTTATTTTCTGCCAAAATGACACAAAAATCCCATAGAACCTCCAAGAAGACCGATCATCAGTGGAATAGATTCAATAACTGCACATCTATCTGAATTCATAGATCATCACTTACAAAAATATGCTCAAGAAGCTCCATCGTATATAAGAGACTCGTCTCATATTTTAGAAATTTGGGATAATAAACAATGGGATGAGAATAATATATGGGTAACAATAGATGTAACATCTCTATACACTATTATTAAACATGAGGTGGGTCTAACAGCGGTTAAAAAAATCATGGGAGAAGATACCAATATGCAAAATTCTTTAAAAGAATTCCTATTAGAGGGTATACATTTTATTCTCCATCATAATTATGTTTATTTCAATGAAGCTTTCTACCTTCAACAAATGGGTACAGCCATGGGGAACAGGTTTGCCCCCAGCTATGCCAATATCTATATGAGGGATTGGGAAGCCAATTCAAAATGGAGAGGGCATGGCTGGGCTGCAAACCTGGTCCTATGGAAACATTTTATAGACGATGTTTTGTTAATCTGGAAAGGCACACAACAGGATTTAGAAGAATTTTTACAATATATAAATACTAACAATTATGGTTTGAAGTTTACACACACATATGATATGAACAGTATCAACTTTCTAGACATAACTTTTTTGTGAACCAAGGTAAAATCCAATCAAAATGCTACTTCAAAGAAACGGAAGGAAACAGCTTTATACACAAAAAGAGCTGCCATCATGATAATTGGCTCAACTCAATACCAAAGAGCCAATTAACTTGAATCAGGAGAAACTGTTCGAAAGATAATGACTATTATGAGCAAGCAGGCCATTTATCAAATAAGCTAATTTCCATTTTAAAACAGGAGACATCCAGAATTGGAAAACTTGATAGAAAGAAACACTTGACCCAAAAAAAAGGACAGGGCACAAAAGGAAGTTTACAAATACTAATTTATTACTCAATTTAATGCACAACACCATGAGATTAAAAGAATTTTAAACAAACATTGAAACATTTTGTTGAAAGATCCGATTTTAGGGAGGGTACTCCCAGAAAGGGCACCAATAATTTTTAGGAAGGCAAAAAACATAAAAAATCTGGGCATTCACAAGTATAATGTACAAACTGAATTCAGTAATCATAAATTATGTAAAAACTGCAGAGAGAGAGAGAGAGAGAGTAAAGAATATCTATGGAAAAATCAAGAATCACAGAAAGTTTATAGAGCAAGCGGTCAGTTACTGTTGACTAAGTTGATCTTTATCTTAGTGGAGACCCAGAGACTAAGAAAGACACCTTGTCTGGATATTGTCTCTGATAAACACAGGGAATCAAAAAATAATTCAGTTGAAAAATGATTTGTGAACATGCAGTAAGTACAGTTGATATGATTTCACTTTTGACATTCTTGACAGGAGGCCATGGCAGCGTTATGGGCTCATTTAGATCTAAATTTGACTAAACCACTCACATATTGGCAGATTTGGCTAAGCTGTAGATATAATCTTTGTCTCCAATATTCAGAGAATTTGAAAAGCTTTCTCTGTTCACTATCTGTATCAGTACCAAAGAGATAAGCAATGGAACTTCACCCCTTAGATACTTTAGGTTTTCTAATGCAATGCAGAAGTGATATCAAATCTTAATTTGAAACATACTTTTTCTTTAAAAACAAATAGATTCTGGTGATGCATCTTTCTTTCCAGACCTTTTGTTCAGTGATTTTTATCTTTAATTTTTATCATGTTGCACTGCGCAGGTTTTTGCTTGTGCTTGTTTTTTTTGTGACAGGACAAAAGTAATGGTTGCTTTTTCTTCTTATAAATGTAATAAGACTATAGCTGGTTTAAATAAATGCCTAGTTTGTGATTTATTGCAGAGAACAAAAAAAATAAAAAATAAATGTTCTATGTATTTTTAATATGCTTAAAGTTTTGTTCTTTAAAGAACAAAACAACATAGAAATATAAAATGATTAAATGGGAAAAAGTTGGGGGAGCTGAGTCCCCACATTTACTGTATAAGAGGTTTCCTAGCTAATGCATACATATTTTTTTTCATATAGCCCTATATTGGTCACTTTATGACCCTTTAGTATGGTTTTTTGTTTTTTTTTGTACACTAAAGCAATAACTTGCCACTATCTCAAATATGAATAAAACATAATTTTAAACTTATACAGATGGTATCCAACCCATAAGTGTATTCTCTGTATGCAGTCATAAATATTTGTGTACTATATAACCTAGAATGAGGTTTATATTCTTGAAAAGCTAATTGTTTACTTCAAAGTTAATAGAGGGTCATTTTCTTTAATACATACACACACAGAAGCAATAGCAGAATGGCAGTATTGTAAAGCAGATAAAAACAGAACATAAATGTCCAAGTCCAGTAGTGGACGGGAATCTGCAAACTTCTCGCAGTCAGTAAATAGGCAGGCATTTGCTATAGGAGTCTCTATTCATGGCTATAAAAGCAAGCTCTTAAAGGGACACTATAGTCACCTGAACAACTTTAGCTTAATAATGCAGTTTTGGTGTATAGAACGTGCCCCTGCAGCCTCACTGCTCAATCCTCTGCCATTTAGGAGTTAAATCCCTTTGTTTATGAACCCTAGTCACACCTCCCTGCATGTGACTTGCACAGCCTTCCATAAATACTTCCTGTAAAGAGAGCCCTATTTAGGCTTTCTTTATTGCAAGTTCTGTTTAATTAAGATTTTCTTATCCCCTGCTATGTTAATAGCTTGTTGACCCTGCAAGAGCCTCCTGTATGTGATTAAAGTTCAATTTAGAGATTGAGATACAATTATTTAAGGTAAATTACATCTGTTTGAAAGTGAAACCAGTTTTTTTTTGTTTTTCATGCAGGCTCTGTCAATCATAGCCAGGGGAGGTGTGGCTAGGGCTGCATAAACAGAAGAAAAAGTAATTTAACTCCTAAATGACAGTGAATTGAGCAGTGAAATTGCAGGGGAATGATCTATACACTAAAACTGCTTTATTTAGCTAAAGTAATTTAGGTGACTATATAGTGTTCCTTTAAGAAGACTAATAAAAAAACAAGAAACGTAAGATTCAAGAAAATTCAAAGTGTGTGACTCTGGAGGTAGGTTTGAAGCCACAATACTCCTTGTTCTATGGTGATTCGTAAGGGTGGAATCAGTAGTAGGAAAAATCAGAAAACCAGAAGTAAATTGACACTTCAACCGTTTTTTTCCTTTTCTTAACAGGAATCTTTGTTATTTCCACAAAAGCAAGAGCAGGAATGCCCACAAATGAAAAGTAATTTTGTGCAGCAAAACGATAAGTCATGTGTAATTTCTATTGATTCAACATGAAAAAAAAAACACGGGATTAATGATGGGTTTTTAACTGATCTGACTTTGTCTTTAAATGAACACTTTAAAACTAAAATTAAATATATTTAGTTTTAATGTTTGTGTATTACTTAGGAAAAACAAATACATTAACAAAATGCATTAAAAAATTAACAAAATGCATTAAACTGGGCAGTCTTCTCCTGGCATCCACTTCAACTCTTCTGAGATTATCCTTAATATTCTCAAATCCAACCTAATGATCCTTCTAGAGACAAAGCCTACTTCTCATGCACTGCTATGTTAACTTCTCAAGCAATAAATCCAATGTTTTTTTTTTTATGTGAGACAGCATCATGTCTCCAAGCAAGACCACCTTCAATAATTGAAAGTCTTCAATGAGGAAGTGCCTCTAAAGGCTGTCAGTCTGACAGCTGATAGAGATATGTTAATGGCCAAAGTTACCTTGCTGTTTGTATAAAATGGCAATATTTTACACTACTAGTCTGCAGGGACAGGATCTATATACCAAAGCCACTTCAGCATGATGCAGTGCTTATAGTGTCCCTTTGATAAATTACTCACATGTTCTCAGATGTGCATACAACTTACTGGTAAAAATAGTTTTCACTTAATGTAACTGATTCACCAACAATTAAAGTATACTTTTGCATAAGAAGATGTTTTATATTAATTGTCTTTAGCTCATCAATAGAACCCTAATTACAGTACAATCCTTTTGACACAGGTCTTTTCTTCAAGTTAGTTTTTGACACGAGTTTACTGTGAAAAGGGATGAATGGACTTTTATACACTAAACCTGGACCAAACTGGGAAAATAAATATGCCTGGGTATTTCATGGCACAACAACCTATTTGCAAAATCTTGGATTCTCAAATGAAATAAAAATATATATTTTGGGTTTGGAAAATCCTGGATCTGCCACTGTGTGGATGGATGGCTTGATGTAAGACACTACTTAAAGATATTTGGCCCATGAGGTATGTGCCTTGAGTGCCCTATTGCCAGTCTGTGCCTGCTCTGTATTTCATATACTGATGTTTTATCATGTGCACTCCTACACAAATATACACATTGCATTGCAATATATATCAAAATGTAAAATACTCAGTCCTTTGTAGGTCATTGTTTTTCTACGGATCCACTCAATACTTACTAGACTTATGCACTGCAAAATATTTAGATTTGTCTGAATGGATTTGTTAGAAAAAAAATAATATAAAAAAATGTTCAGTTGAACTGAAGTTTGGCCATTTGGCATTTTGATTTCGATGAATTTCATTCATGCGATTATTTTTTAAGGAAAAATATTCTGATGAACCAAGAGGGCACAGAAAGGTGCCTAAAGGTGTAATTGAGTAGACAACATCAGGATTGTTGCAATGCCAAATGTGAGTTGTCAAAAATATATTATGATATATTAATTAAATGTAGGGAAAAAGGCTCTGTCTATGGAGAATCCCTATGTGTTAAAATACTAAAGTACAAAACTGGGTTCCTGGCAAATGAAGCACCAGGAGCTGAAAAAGACCTGCAGAAAGAGCATGGCAATGGCCCACGAGGCACAGTTTCTGATAAATTCAACTTGTTTTTCTGTGATTCTCATGAACACACAGCAGAGCAGTAACCGTCGGGGGTCTTTGCAAATTATGGAAATACCACAGATGGGAAGAAAGTCGTTTTAAAAAAATACAGGGAGCAGCAACAGGGGTAATTTATTTTTTATTTTTTTTTACTTAGGTTTTTAGAACACTTTTAGAAAATTAGAAAAAAAAAGGTTTGAATTTGAAGGCACTTTGGGTCTGCAGAGGTAGCAGGCATAGTCATATAGCAAGACTCAGTCAGACAAAGTGAAATCACAACAATGAAAGGCATTTTAAAAGTGTGGGAGCAGCAGTAGTAATTTAATTTGAAAATGCATTTTTTTTTATGTGCTTGAACAAGAGTGTGACCTATCACAAACTGGCATTACTGTGGCTCGTGGTTTAACCCCTTAGTGACCAGACCATTTTTCAATTTTCCTACTGTTAAGGACCAGGGCTGTTTTTACATTTCTGCGGTCTTGTTTAGCTGTAATTTTCCTCTTACTCATTTACTGTATGTCACATGTTCATCCTCACCTTGTGACATTGATGGTGGTTGCCTTGCAAATAAACACGGTGGTGCTGTTCAGCGGTCATGCATCAATGTATCTGCAGCATGTTGATGGATGGCGGCTGCTGCAGATCCACACTAACTTATAACCCCATGTCTGCCCACGGCATGAAAGCCGACATGCGCGTGACGTCACATAAAGGACACACACACATGTTCTGGGGTCAAAGGTCAGTTTTGGCCAATCGGATCCACAAGAGGGGATTTTAAGGTTATTTTAAGGTATTTTAAGGTATTTAAGGTTACCTATTCCTTCTGCTCATTGCCCTGTCATGGTTTCCCTAGTGGTTGTCCCAGAGTGTATTCCTGAACGTTTATTTCTGGTATTTGACTTTGGCTTTGTTTGACTGTATTCTGGTATCCCAGAATGTTGTGTCCGGCCATTCTGAGGTCCGGTAAGAAATTACCTTTTAGTCCTAGGTGTGATACAGTTCTACGTGCTGGATCAACTTGTAATCCTGACACTGTACACCCACATATTATATACAGTTTTTCTTGCCATTAGATGGTCTTTCTAAAGATACCATTATTTTCATCATATAATTTACTACAAAATATTATAAAATATGATGAAAAAAAAACAAAAAACCTTTTCTATCTTTGACCCCCAAAATCTGTTACCGGATATGTCCAGTCTTTTTTAGTAGCCACTTAGTCACAAACACTGGCCAAAGTTAGCATTTATATTTGTTTGTGTGTTAAAAATGCAATAAACTATTATGAACGTTAACTATGGCCAGTGTTTGTGACTAAGTTGCTACTAAAAAAACAGTAGCAGGGTTAAATACAGTGCTAGCAAATTAAATTATCTGGACTTTTGGCCTGGGTTGTCAGACAGGTCCCTCAAATGGCAATCAATAAAATTACTTAATTATGTAAAAATATTACATAAATATTCACATAGAATTTAAATATATATACACAGTCTACGTGTATATTTATGAAATTATGTAATTATGGATATATATATATATATATATATATATATATATATATACATATTTTTTGCATTCTTTTTAATTATTTATATATGCATATATATCTATATAATTTCATTCATATATATATATATATATATATATATATCAATATTAATATCAAAATACAGTTAGAATAACATTACATATATATATATATATATATATATATATAAAAATGTTAAAAAATGTTTATTTAATATTTCATCTTCTACAGCTTCCGCTCGGAACCTCGACGCACCATCCTCCTCCAGCTTAGCTTCGGGCACCTCTCAAGTTACCACTCGCCCGCCTGCCGCCACCACCAACACTAGCACCACAGCCACTTCACTTGGTATGTCAGAGGAGTTATTTACACATCAGTTGGTAGAAATGAGTGATGCACAAGCATTATTGCCAGAGGATGAAGATAACAGGGATATGTCTCAGTCAGGCAGCATTACACACATGGACGTACGGTGTGATGATGATGATGTTGTACCCGCTGCTGCTTCCTTTGCTGAGTTATCAGATACAAGTGAAGCGGTTGATGATGACGATGCGTCCGTGGATGTCACATAGTTGCCCGCTAGAATAGAAGAAGAACAGGGCGAAAGTTCAGATGGGGAGACAGAGAGGAGGAGGAGGAGACGAGTTGGAAGCAGGGGGAGGTCGTCGCAAGGAGCTAGTGGCACAGTCAGACAACATGCATCGGCACCCGGGGTCAGCCAGACAGCACGCCAATCAACGCATGCTGTTGCCACCACCAGAATGCCATCATTGCAGAGCTCAGCAGTGTGGCATTTTTATTGTGTGTCTGCCTCTGACAACAGCGATGCCATTTGCAACCTGTACCAAAAGTAACTGAGTCGTGGGAAGTCCAACACCCACCTAGGTACAACTGCTTTGTGAAGGCACATGATCGCACATCACAAACGCCTATGGGATCAACACATGAGTACAAGCAGCACACAAACTCAAAGCCGTCATCCTCCTCCTGGTCCAGCATCTTCAGCCACGTTAACCACTGCTGTCCTCCTTTCCCCCTCTCAACCATCCGCCCCTCCTTCTCTCGCCTTGAGCAGTTTCTGCTCATCTGCCCACAGTCAGGTGTCTGTCAAGGACATGTTTGAGCGTAAGAAGCCAATGTCACAAAGTCACCCCCTTGCCCGGCGTCTGACAGCTGGCTTGTCTGAACTCTTAGCCTGCCAGCTTTTACCATACAAGCTGGTGGAGTCTGAGGCGTTGAAAAAATTTGTAGCTATTATCTGATTGTACAACGCTTTGTGCATAAGTACCCAGGCTTACAGGATGTCCTTAAGCAGGCCAGGAAGGTGTGTGGCCATTTCAGGCGTTCCTACACGGCCATGGCGCACTTTTCCAATATCCAGCTTCGAAACAACATGCCAGTGAGGCGCTTGATTTGCGACAACCCGACACATTGGAATTCAACACTCCTAATGTTCGACCGCCTGCTCCAAAAAGAAAAAGCCGTTAACGAGTATTTGTATGACCGGGGTGCTAGGACAGCCTCTGCGGAGCTGGGAATTTTTTTGCCACGTTACTGGATGCTCATGCGCAATGCCTGTAGCCTCATGCATCCTTTTGA
Source organism: Pelobates fuscus (assembly GCF_036172605.1). NCBI lineage: Eukaryota > Metazoa > Chordata > Amphibia > Anura > Pelobatidae > Pelobates > Pelobates fuscus. Next base: position 269,677,624 of record NC_086317.1, on the reverse strand, counting down.
GAAGGTGACAAACCTAGTCAGTCGCACCAAAGGCACCATCAGCGACATCATACCATTTGTTTTCTTCCTGGAGCGTGCCCTGCTGAAGAGTGCTGGATCAGGCCGTAAATTAGCATGAAGAGGAAGAGTTGTGGTCACCATCACCACCAGAAAAAGCCTTATCAGCTTTGCTTGCTGGACCTGCGGCAATGCTGGAAGAGGATTGTGAGGAAGAGGAGTCAGAGGAGGAATGTGGCTTTGAGGAGGAGGAGGAAGACCAACCACAACAGGCATCCCAGGGAGCTCGTTGTCACCTATCTGGTACCCGTGGTGTTTTATGTGGCTGGGGGGAAGAACATACCTTCAGAGAGATCACTGGGGATGAGGAACAGGACATAAGGAACTCGGCATCCAACCTTGTGCAAATGGGGTCTTTCATGCTGTCGTGCCTGTTGAGGGACCCTCGTATAAAAAGGCTGAAGGAGAACGACCTGTACTGGGTGTCCACGCTACTAGACCCCCGGTATAAGCAGAAAGTGCCTGAAATGTTACCGAATTACGGCAAGTCGGAAAGGATGCAGCAGTTCCAAAATCAATTTAAAAATATGCTTTACACAGCGTATAAGGGTGATGTCACAGCACAACGGGAATCTAACAGTAATCCTCCTCCTCCCACGACCACGTGGGCAAGGACAGGACGCTTTACAGATGTGTTGTTGATGGAGGACATGCAGAGCTTTTTAAGTCCTACGCATCGCCACAGCCCTTTGGGGTCCACCCTCAGAGAACGACTCGACCGACAGGTAGCAGACTACCTTGCCTTAACTGCAGATATCGACACTCTTAGAAGTGATGAACCCCTTGACTACTGGGTGTGCAGGCTTGACCTGTGGCCTGAGCTATCCCAATTTGCGATAGAACTTCTGGCCTGCCCCGCTTCAAGTGTCCTCTCAGAAAGGACCTTCAGTGCAGCAGGAGGTATTGTCACTGAGAAGAGAAGTCGCCTAGGTCAAAAAAGTCTAGATTAACTCACCTTTATTAAGATGAATGACGGATGGATCCCGAAGGGACTGACAGTGGGCGATACATTCGACTAAAAAAGGCCTGATGAGGGGAACTACTTAACACACCACTCCTATCTTGTGGCACATTAGATTGCACGCGCAGTGCCCCAAATTTGAAGTAGGAGGGCCGACCAAGCATCTTTTTCCATCTCCTGCTTCCTAAAATTGATGCCTTATATACACGTCCCCTGATAGGGGACGTAACAGGGATTAAACTGATAGGAGTGGTGTGTTAAGTAGTACTATTCTTATCTGGTGGCACATTAGATTGCACCCGCAGTGCCCCAAATTTGAAGTAGGAGGACCGACCAAGCATCTTTTTCCATCTCCCGCTTCCTAAAATCGATGCCTTATATACACGTCCCCTGATAGGGGAAGTAACAGGGATTAAACTGATAGGAATAGTACTACTTAACACACCTTATAATAACGCAGAGAGAAGCAATGCAGAGAGAGGAGTCTGAAGAAGAGGAGTCAGAGGAGGAAGGTGGCTTTGAGGAGGTGGAAGACCAAACACAGCAGGCGTCCCAGGGGGCTTGTTGTCACCTTTCGGGGACCCTTGGTGTTGTACGTGGCTGGGTGGAGGAAGAGACCTTCAATGACATCAGTGAGGACAAGGAACGGGACATGGCTAGCTTGGTATCCAACCTTGTGCAAATGGGGAGTTTGCGGTTGTGCAAATGGACTGTTTGCGGTTGTTTGCGGTGCGTTAAATGGGGAGTTTTGTATGTCACTGTGAAGCGGACGTAACCCTTACACTACCTGATCGATACAACATCATACCTGATGTTTTAAAGCAGGTTATTCCAAACAATTTAGGAATGTTAGGTTATGTATGCCCTTTATGGATTAAAACCAGACTCTGCATCAACTATGTAATTTTCCATGGGAGTTTTGCCATGGATCCCCCTCCGGCATGCCACAATCCAGGTGTTAGTCCCCTTGAAACAACTTTTCCATCACTAGTGTGGCCAGAAAGAGTCCCTGTGGGTTTTAAAATTTGCCTGCCCATTGAAGTCTATGGCGGTTCGCCCGGTTTGCGAACATTTGCGGAAGTTCGCGTTCGCCGTTCGCGAACCGAAAATTTTATGTTCGTGACATCACTAGTCACCATTTGTTTTGTTTTGCCGTGTGAGGCTTATGATTAGACATTTATATGAATAATAAATGGAGAGCTGATAAATTATAAATCAAATGCAATTTTTTCAAATACTGCTATTTGGTCCATTGTGGTTGTACTATTCCCTAGATGCTTAAAATGCAAGAGGATTTCAGGTCAAGACCATTGTTGTTTATAATAATCTTTTATATGAAAATATGAGTTCACATGGTATTTTACAGTAATGTAGCATTCCACAATTGCTTTGTCTATCTTCTTTTCATTTATTGAAACTATAGCAGCACTTGTCTTGATTCTATTTAACTGTCTATACACCTGCCTGTCTCTTTATGTGTGTCACTTTCTTTTCTGTTCTGCTGAGATGTCTGGCCTTGGCTTCTGAAATCCAGTACTCTTTTTACAATTCTTGTTCAGTTTTTCTTGTTTTTTCTGGTTTTCTATTCTATGTCTGGTTGTCTTTATGCTGGGTTTTCTGGGTTCATTCCTTTATGCTGTTCCTGGAATTACCAGTCTCTTGGATTCCTTTAAATGTTTGTTTTTGGTTGCCACCCTTTCCTTTGCCATTTAATCCTTTTTGTTTCAGTCTGGTCCTGCAAGCAGTGGTCTCATTACCTCTGCTCCTTTCTTTGCAGGTAAGTACTGTGTGTCTTTTATTGTTTATTTAGTCATGCATATCTAGGCAGTTAGGACAAACCATAATTGGAGTACTTTGGTGAGGTGGTAGGCTGCATACATCTTGGCCATTTATGTTTGTCTAAATCTCCAATGTTTAATATATATAGTACTTAGTTATGTCTGCTCTTGTTTTGCATTGTATCTCTTGTCTTGTTTTATTTTGTCTTCCCAGTTCATGTACAGTCCTGTCCTGCCCTGTTCATGTTTGCCTCATGTCTTGTGTACATGATCTGGGTTCTGCTTTCTGTTCTGCTCCGGTTCTGGGTTCTTCTAGTCTTGTCTTGTTTTCTTGTTAGGTGCCTGTTTTAGTCTTGCCTTGTTTCTGTGCTGGATACATATCTGCTGCAGAGCCTCCCTGTCCATATCTTGGGAGGTCTGCATATTTTCATCTGCTCCTGGATCTGCAGAAGCTGCATCAGGGCCCTGGTATGTGGCAGCACAAACGCTGGTGCTCAACACCAGGGGACGTGTGGTTACCCTGCTTCAGGCCCTGATAGTCCTTTCTACGTTGAGACTCCCATCATCATCATCATCATCAGGCACTCAGGGGTCCCGGTCTCCGTACAATCACCCGTGACAATGTGTGTCTGTCTACCAATTCTTCTGCTTGCTTGTTTGTGTCTGTCTGGGACGAAGAGATTTTAATAACCTTCTGAGCAACTCCATTTATGACACTAACTGCCTCCACTAACAGGCAGGAGTCAATTCCAAATAGCTTAGAGAGTTCACTTTTTCTTGTTGCATTGGTCCACACTGTAGTAAATGAGGTTCCACAAAAGGATCAGAAAGCGCCCTTATTTTATGCCAGGTTCTGGGACTATCCTGCAACTCACAACTATGGCTGTCCTGCAACTTTCTATCATTTTTGGAATTCAGACATGAAGGTCTAGGTTGCAACCCTAATTTAACAATAGTACTACTAATAATAACAACAGTATGAAGCAGATAGCATCTGGAAGTAAATTGACTTTCATTAGTGCCCTTTGTCAATAGACATGTAGTGTGACAGCACACACTGTCTCTTCATGAAGAATAAAACCTATTCATCCTCACCTTTGTGAGTTTTGGTGGTGATGCAGCAATGTAGGTCCTCCCCATCATGGTAATCAGGTTCTGAATATCATTGGGAGTAAAGTTTTTGCATAATTGGATGAATGGCGACATTGGATGGTTTTACAAACTTTTAACACATATGGAAATAGGGTGCTTTAGGCTGTCTGAGCATGTTGAGAAATGTAGTTTATAATAAACAGTGTCAAGGCTGGCTATAGTTTGCAGACTACATTTCCCTTCATGTTTGTGGACTTGATGCGTATGTATAACATTTTCCTATCGGCTGTCTTGCCATCCAAGGAAATTGAGGTTCCTATAGGTACAGAGAACTCAGTACCAATGTTAGTCATTGCCTGTGCAATTGCTTTTTAAATATCCACAGCTGCATTTTTTTTAAGGTCCACTATCAGTATTATCCCCCATTACACATCCTTCCATTAAATTAGTCCTTCATGAGTATCTTGTGCAGAAGTGATGTCCCGAACGGTTCGCTGGCGAATAGTTCCTGGCGAACATAGCTTGTTCGCGTTCGCCTCAGACGGCGAACATATGCGATGTTCGGTCCACCCCCTATTCGTCATCATTGAGGAAACTTTGACCCTGTACCTCACAGTCAGCAGACACATTCCAGCCATTCAGCAGCAGACCCTCCCTCCCAGACCCTCCCACCTCCTGGACAGCATCCATTTTACATTCATTCTGAAGCTGCATTCTTAGTGAGAGGACGGACAGTTTGCTGCTGCTGATTTAATAGGGAAATTGATAGCTAGGCTAGTGTATTCAGTGTCCACTACAGTCCTGAAGGACTCATCTGATCTCTGCTGTAAGGACAGCTCCCCCAAAAGCCCTTTTTAGGGCTAGAACATCAGTCTGTTTTTTTTCCTGTGTAATCACAGCGTATACTGTGCCCACTTGCCCAGTGACACCACTCATATGTGGTGTCACAATAGCTTGCATTTAACAAAAAAAAACCTTTTTGGACTGTAATATAATAGCAGTCAGTTTCCTTCACACGTGTGCGTTTTAGGGCCTGCCAGGGCTCAGTGTCACACCAGTGCAACTCATATCTGGTGTAACAGTAGTGTACATTTAAAAAAAAAAAATACAATTTTGACTGTAATAGATTGAATAGCAGTTAGTTGTCTGCCAGCATGTGTGTCAGGCTCACAGCATATACTGTGCCCACTTGCCCAGTGCAACCACTCATATCTGGTGTCACAATAGCTTGCATTTAAAAAAAAAAAAAACTTTTTTGACTGTAATATAATAGCAGTCAGTTTCCTTCACACGTGTGCGTTTTAGGGCCTGCCAGGGCTCAGTGTCACACCAGTGCAACTCATTTCTGGTGTAACAGTAGTGTACATTTAAAAAATAAATAAAATTTTGACTATAATAGATTGAATAGCAGTTAGTTGTCTGCAAGCGTGTGTCTGGCCTACAGCGTCTACTCTGCCAACTTCTGCCAGTGAACAGTGCCACTCATATCTGTTGTCAGGGCCGCCATCAGGGGGTGACAACCATGACTGTTGTCATGGGCCCGGCGGTCCTGGGGGGCCCAGGCACCCAGGCCCCCAATTCCCAATGTGCATACATATATATAGCAGTTATCGCTATATACATGTGTTTTGGCAGTGGCAGAACTACTGAGGGGGCCCATCAGGTGGCCCATGCACTTAGGGCCACCCGATGGGCATATCTCTGAAGGGGCCCGATCAGTGCCGTGGATTTTTAAGAGCTAGTCCGGGCCCCTTTAAGGATCCTGGCACTGGCAGTGCTGGGAGGAAGTGAGCTCACTTCCTCCCAGCTAACACCCGCGCGGGAGGAAGCACCAGAGAGTGTGAAGAGGAGAGGAGGACAGTTAGACCCACACCCACATCAGCCCCAGGCCCCCAGCCAGTAGAGTCCACCCTCCTGCAGCCTAAAGGTAAGAAACAGGAGGGTGGGAGGAAGCATTGGGGAGTGTGAAGAGGAGGACAGAGTCAGACCCACACTCACATCAGCCCCAGCCAGCAGAGTCCACCCTCCTGCAGCCTAAAGGTAAGAAACAGGAGGGTGGCTAAAAAAAAGTGTCAGTGTGTCTGTATCTATGTGTACCTGAGTGTTTGTGTGTGTCTGTCTGTATCTATGTGTACCTAAATGTGTGTGTGTCTGTCTGTATCTATGTATCTATCAGTGTGTGTATCTATGTGTACCTGAGAGTGTGTGTGTCTGTCTGTATCTATGTGTACCTGAGTGTGTGGGTGTCTGTCTGTATCTGTATATCTATCAGGGTGTGTATCTATGTGTTTGTTTGTATCTGGTTGGTAGTGTGCACCTGAGTGTATGTTTTTGTTGTTTTATTCTTTGATTTTTTTTTATAGCAGTGCTGCAGCTTTTATGTTCATGGTTTTCTAGTGTCTGTGCTTTTGATTTTTATGTACACTTTTTGTCCACAATCATTTTCACTACTTAGTTGATATTCCCCATTTGTTTTAGTTGTGGCTCTATTTAAATGTTTAAACAGATTGTTAGTTCGTTTTGGTAACTTTGTTGTAATGTATATCTTTTCTATTTGGCGCTGCCTGTCCATGTTGTGTACGTTTTTATCTTGCATAGCCTGTCTTATATTTTATTATGTGCATGGCCCATTTTCGGTCGTTTGCATTTATTTTTTAAAGTGTGTTAATTAGTGCAATATATATAATATTTTGCTGGAGCGCTCACGCTTTCTTTGTTTTCTGAGATTCTCAACTAAAGCTGTGTTTATTTGGTGTTATTCTGCCCATAGAATTGATTACTTTATTGTTGTTTTTCTACATTTTTACACAAATATTTTATTTATATTTAGTTTTTTACGTGTATCTGTTTATGTGTGTCTGTATGTATCTGTGTCAATGTGCACCTGAGTGTGTGTGTGTGTCTGTATCTTTCAGTGTGTCTGTATATTTACATGTATGTCAGTGTGTATGTATCAGTGTTAGTGTGTGTATGTGTGTATCTGTGTATATATGGGTGCCAGATTGCACCTGAGTGTGTATCTGTGTGCGTGTATCTGTGTGTCTGTATCTGGGTGTCAGTGTGCACGTGAATGTATGTGTGTGTGTGTGTAACCGTGTCTGTATATTTCCATGTATGTCAATGCATGTGCCTGTATCTCCTATGTGTGTGCATGTATGTATATCAGTGTGTGTGTGTGTGTCAGTGTGCACCTGAATGTGTCTGTGTATATGTTTGCATGTCTATGTATCTATGTCAGTGTGAACCTGAGTATATATGTGTGTGTAACTATGTGCCAATATGTGTAACTGTGTGTCTGTGTATTTACATGTATGTCAGGGTGTGTATCTATCAGGTGTGTGTGTGTATACACTACAGACAAATGCACGCTTGCATTCAAACACCAACATTCAAACACACACATGCTCAATTCAATACCATGTTTATACTCAAACACACATACACTGCTGAGTGCTAAATACAGCCCTGCAAATTGTAGATCCCCAGCTAGCAAAGCATTCTGGGACTTACAACAGATTCAGAACTACATTTGGCCACTTTACACACACTGCATCCACTAAACACACACTGTGCATTGACTACACACACACACACACACAGACTCTGCATTCACTCTACACACATACAGCATCCTTGTGGGCATATTCAAGGACGGCCCTGTGGGCGGACTCGTGAGTGGGCTCTAGGGGCCCAGACCTTGAACTTTGTCAGGGGCCCCAAAATTTCTGATGGCAGCCCTGTCTGTTGTCACAGTAGCTTGCACGCATAGTACCACTAATCGAAAAAAAAAATGACAGGCAGAGGCAGGCCACCCCGCAGGGGCCGTCGTGGTGCTGTGATTCCCTTTGGCCCTAGAATAATGCCCAGTGTTCCCAGGCCACATACCCTGAACTCGAAAAGTTCTGAGGACATAGTTGACTGGCTAACACAGGACACCCAATCTTCGACAGCTTCCGCTTGGAACCTTGACGCACCATCCTCCTCCAGCTTAGCTTCGGGCACCTCTCAAGTTACCACTCGCCCGCCTACCACCACCACCAACACTAGCACCACAGCCACTTCACTTGGTATGTCAGAGGAGTTATTTACACATCAGTTGGTAGAAATGAGTGATGCGCAAGCATTATTGCCAGAGGATGAAGATAACAGGGATATGTCTCAGTCAGGCAGCATTACACACATGGACGTACGGTGTGATGATGATGATGTTGTACCCGCTGCTGCTTCCTTTGCTGAGTTATCAGATACAAGTGAAGCGGTTGATGATGACGATGCGTCCGTGGATGTCACATGGGTGCCCGCTAGAAAAGAAGAAGAACAGGGGGAAAGTTCAGATGGGGAGACAGAGAGGAGGAGGAGGAGACGAGTTGGAAGCAGGGGGAGGTCATCGCAAGGAGCTAGTGGCACAGTCAGACAGCATGCATCGGCACCCGGGGTCAGCCAGACAGCACGCCAATCAACGCATGCTGTTGCCACCACCAGAATGCCGTCATTGCAGAGCTCAGCAGTGTGGCATTTTTTTGTGTGTCTGCCTCTGACAACAGCAATGCCATTTGCAACCTGTACCAAAAGAAACTGAGTCGTGGGAAGTCCAACACCCACCTAGGTACAACTGCTTTGTGAAGGCACATGATCGCACATCACAAACGCCTATGGGATCAACACATGAGTACAAGCAGCACACAAACTCAAAGCCGCCATCCTCCACCTGGTCCAGCATCTTCAGCCACGTCAACCACTGCTGTCCTCCTTGCCCACTCTCAACCATCCGCCACTCCATCTCTCGCCTTGAGCAGTTCCTGCTCATCTGCCCACAGTCAGGTGTCTGTCAAGGACATGTATGAGCGTAAGAAGCCAATGTCACAAAGTCACCCCCTTGCCCAGCGTCTGACAGCTGGCTTGTCTGAAATCTTAGCCTGCCAGCTTTTACCATACAAGCTGGTGGAGTCTGAGGCATTGAAAAAATGTGTAGCTATTGGGACACCGCAGTGGAAGGTACCCGGCCAAAATTTCTTCGCACATAAGGCTATCCCCAACCTGTACTCGATTGTGCAAAAGGAAGTAATGGCATGTCTGGCACACAGTGTTGGGGCAAGGGTCCATCTGACCACTGATACCTGGTCTGCAAAGCATGGTCAGGGCAGGTATATCACCTACACTGCGCATTGGGTAAACCTGCAGACGGCTGCCAAGCATGGAATGCGCGGCTCTGCAGAGGAGTTGGTGACACCGCCACGACTTGCAGGCAGGCCTGCTGCCACCTCATCTACTCCTCCTACTCCATCCTCTTCCATAACCTCCTCGGCTGAGTCCTCTTCTGCTGCTGCGTCTTGCTCCACATCAACGGCACCCCCCCCAGCTCCCCAGGTACTATTCCACATCCCGGATACGGCAGTGTCACGCCGTCTTGGGGTTGACTTGCCTGAAAGCAGAGAGTCACACCGGACCAGCACTCCAGTCCGCCCTGAACGCACAGATGGATCAGTGGCTGACTCCGCACCAACTGGAGATCGGCAAAGTGGTTTGTGACAACGGAAGAAATTTGTTGGCGGCATTGAATTTGGGCAAGATGACACATGTGCCGTGCATGGCACGTGTGTGTAATCTGATCATACAACGCTGTGTGCTTAAGTACCCAGGCTTACAGGACGTCCTGAAGCAGGCCAGGAAGGTGTGTGGCCACTTCAGGCGTTCCTACATGGCCATGGCGCACTTTTCAGATATCCAGCGGCGAAACAACATGCCAAACATTTCAAACATTAAAGATTATAAAGCGATTAAGTTTAAGCAAATAATGGAAACATTGAATAAGAAATCCCAAGTAGAAATGTGGTATAAATTGGAAAGATCAATATCACAAAAATATTTGAATTCTATATCTTGGCAAACGAATTATAAGGAAAAAACTACCTATCAAATAAAAATCTAGAGTTATTAAAGATTTATAAAAAATGTGGAATAAAATTAAACAAAAACTTAAATTAAAATTGTTTAAATTATTTCTTCTATTCCAATCTCAATTGTTAAAACAAATCTGATAGATATTAATATTGATCAGTGGATAACAGCAGGTATACATATTGTTAAAAATGTTATTTCAAATTGCAAGGTTAAACCACTTGAACAATTACAGAGGGAGACAAGCTTACAAAGCAGTGGCATCTTCTGTTATTTTAGAATGAAAAACTATCTTCAAAGGTTCTCAATTTTTGATCCATATAGAAAAGAGGATTGAATATACAGGTTTCTTTTCAGGATTGGATAGGATCTCAAACCTTGGTAAAGAAAAACATGCATTGTTTAAATCGATTACATTTGAAGTTGTATGAGCTCAGAGGAGCAGTGACTGACAGATGTCCTGGCGTGCTATGGTCCATACGGTCCCGGAGAGTCAGACACGACTGACCGACTAAACAACAACAACAAATTAAAGAAGATTTATCCAGAATGTTAGCTATTCCCTCGGATTGCAAATTGTATGCATATATGGTAGATGTGTAACCCTCTCCAACATTTCTGATTAATGATTAAAACAAAAAAAGAGAGTTTAATAGAGAAAGATTTGGACTTTAAACCTGAAATATTTTTATTGCATTTAAGTTTAAAAAATTTAACAAGAATAGAAAAATAAATTCTGATACATATTTGTTTCGCATCTAAATATGTAATAGCTAAAAAGTGGAGATTGCCTACTACACTTAATTGGCATGAAGTAAAATCCCAAGTTAAATACCAGTTTAAAATGGAGTGGCATAGGTCCAAAATTGAAAGAAAAATGGCAACACTGGATAAACAAGATATCTATGGAAGTATAGATTTATTTTGGCTCTGGATTATGTTTATATGCATATTTTCCTTTTGGAGGAGGTAGTTGCATATAGGAAATTGCCCACCTCTCCTTGCCCTTTTCCTGTTTCTTCATTACTACTTAATGTTAGTTGTTAGTATGTTTAGTTATTTGTTGTATGGTTCAATATAATAGAATAACAATGCAATTTTTAATATAAATGTATGTCATACGTAATGATCCGTTTGTATAATTAAACAATAAAAATTATATATATATATATATATATATATATACACACATACACTGTATCTCACAAAAGTGAGTACACCCCTCACATTTTTGTAAATATTTTATTAAATCCTTTTATGTGACAACACTGAAGAAATTACACTCTTCTACAATGTAAAGTAGTAAGTGTACAGCATGTATAACAGTGTAAAGCTGCTGTCCCCTCAAAATAACTCAACACACAGCCATTAATATCTAAAGCATTGGCGACAAAAGTGAGTACACACCTAAGTGGAAATGTCCAAATTGGGCCGAATTAGCCATTTTCCCTCCCCGGTGTCATGTGACTCGTTAGTGTTACAAGGTCTCAGGTGTGAATGGGGAACAGGTGTGTTAAATTTGGTGTTATCGCTCTCACAATCTTTCATACTGGTCACTGGAAGTTCAATATGACACCTCATGGAAAAGACTTTCTGAGGTTCTGAAAAAAAATAATTGTTGCTCTACATAAAGATGGCCTAGGTTATAAGAAGATTGCCAAGACCCTGAAACTGAGCTGCAGCACGATGGGCAAGACAATACAGCGGTTTCACAGGACAGGTTCCACTCAGAACAGGCCTCGCCTGTGCATGTGTTGAATGCATGTGTTCAGCGTCATATCCAGAGGTTCTCTTTGGGAAATAGACGTATAAGTGCTGCCAGCATTGCTGCAGAGGTTGAAGGGGTGGGGGATCAGTCTGTCAGTGCTCAGACCATACGCTGCACACTGCATCAAATTGGTCTGCATGGCTGTCATCCCAGAAGGAAGCCTCTCCCAAAGATAATGCACAAGAAATCCCACAAACAGTTTGCTGAAGACAAGCAGACTAAGTGAACCGTGCCAATTATGCAACTCTGCTTCAGAATGGCTGGCTAACTGAAATAAATGAATAAAACTAAAGTAAAGTAATCTTCCATCCTATCAACAATAACATACAAAATGTATAACAACTAACAGGGGGGAGGAACTACAAAAGATCTTCATTTTCTTTGGAATGCGCAGACACTTAGGAGATAAGTGCATCACAAAAACATGTTCAGCTGGGGGACTTGGACATAAGTCCAAGTCTATATGGCCATTATGTTAACAATATGTAAGAACTAATTATTAGCTACACTACCGTATTGCACAGTTTAGGCCAACATCAAGCTAGATAATTTCTCCAACTCTTCTGCAATCGCAGCTTGACTATTTTAGTCTGAATTTTGCAGCTGATTTTACTATTCAACACAATTCACTGTTTAATGAATAAACTATATTGTATTTGTTATTTGTGCTTACTGCTGTAGTAAACGCATAACATAACAAAGAATGTCAAATATTAATGCAAGATAAGTTGCTAATGATGCACTGAATGCTTTAATATGAGCAGCATCAGAGCTGTAACATGCATTTTGCGGTTGGAGTAATGAATTTCTGAGACCCAAGAGTGTAGACCTGAATAGGTTAATACATAGAATGCCTGCACTGGGAATATGTTCCACTGTAGAACTGTTTTGTTACTGACATTAATGTTAATGGACTCTATAATTCTCTGTAACACACACACACTCGCTTCCCTCACGTCCTCCCCACAGAAAAAGCCATAATGTAATCAGCGCTGATGCATTGCTGAGGATGCTCCGTCTGTTTTATGACTACCAGCCCCGAAGCTTTCCAAGTGAGATACAGCTTCTCGCCTGGGAACTGATTGGCTTTAATGTCAGCGTTACAATGAATGGGAACTGAAAAAGAACCGAGGCACCTTGCCTTACAAACAATGAAAGCCAAAGAAGACTTCAGAGGGAAGAGGCAAGAGGAAAAAAAATGGTCCTTATAGAAAAATAAAAGAAATCTGTAATGGGGAGACATGTGTTTCTATATGTGGATTTATTTTACTATGGTGATTGGAGAAATGGGTTTTAAAACTAAATTTGAAACACGTAGTTTTTAGGAAAGCATGAGGAAGAAAAGATTCCCACTACCTAACTATACATACTTCCTATCAGTAAGTAGTTGATAAGCAGGGCTGTTTTAACAACATTATAGGCACCTGGGCAAAGCGGTGCACTGTGACCCTGCCTGCACAACCACACACAAGAATAAAAATTTAAATTATAAGAAAAATTAAGCTTATATTTCTTGGTACCTCCATCAAAATCAGTTTTAAACATTAAGAAAACATGCTGAACAGTAGATATTATTTTACACTAACTTTTAGTAGGGAGCAGGGGGAGACAACTGACGTTGACTGTTAAAAAAATATTAGAATAACTTTATTATAGCTTTACAGCTTCAAAAAAATAATGTTTTGATTTTGTCTTGCTTATGTAGAATTAGTACGTATACATTGTTTTTGTCAAGATCAAGATATGTATTTGTAACAGCAAGATCACATGTCCAGATTACATAATACTGATGTGATTAGTCCACCTAAACATTTTAATATAGAGGGTTTGAAAACTGGTCAAGAAACCTAATGATATATCTGCCTACCTCAAATTCTCATGGAATGTAAATCTCCATCACTTGTAAAATGTTGGTGCTATATAATATTAACTTTGAAAAGAGACCTTATCACTTGATGCTCACAGTTTTTGTAACGATCACTGTGTCACTTTAACTGGGACACAATTGGTCAACTCCACCATAAAGGATACATGTACATCTCAGCAGACATGCATGGCATAAATAAAGCAATACGATGAGTCAAACATTGTGTATATTATAATGGGGCAACTGGGTGCAAGAATTAATACACATCTAGTTGGGACCAACACATAACATTAATTCAGTAGCACAACTTTGGGTAAAATAAAATAAAATCACTTGACTTTTAATTTCAAAATAGCCGTCTGGAATTTTCCTTACTCAGGAAATTTAGTTGATACTTAGCTACTATTAGCAACACCTCAAGGTATAATTCATGCAAACATGATCAGGATATTTAATTGATATTACACCAAGCAACACAGTAGAGCAGAGGGAGTATTTGTGCTAGACATAGTAGTGACTGATAGTTACATTCAACATATGCTTATATATACACTTTAGAATTCAGGATTGTTCCAGATTTATGTATTACACAAGGAGCTTGCGGAGTCGACAATTGGCTTGCATAATTTAGTTGAACAAACTTTACGTTATCCGATTCTTTCATTATTTTTCAGTAATAACTGGGTGTGATAACAGTTCACTCACATTATTACATGAATGTGATGACTATTAATTCAGATTATTACTTCAATTTATCATTAAGCTGTGTACTGCGCTTTCCACGTTGACCCATTTTTGTACCTTGAAAATTAGATTATAATTATTTTTAGATTTAGGTACAGCCTACACCCCTTTTGATTCAACATTTATTATTTTGTACTGATATATGACAGATATTTTTTATGAAGATATTATTCAAGTGCATTACACAAAAATAAATTACTAATTGCTATACATAAAATCAATTATTTTATTTAATGGTTTGGCATCATGTCAATCTAAACTGAACTTCAATATAAACATCAACAAATGGCTAGTTATATTGTGATAATGTTATTATCAGAGGTGATTAATACAAATACATACTGTAAATTTACAGAACCTTGGTTATTGTATTCTTATTTCATTGTTTTAAAAACTATCATTTGCATACCTTTTTCTTTTTGCGTAATGAGTGAAAAATTTATATATTTCCATTTAGCAATAGAAAAACTATACACTATTTCTGGAAAGGTGCAGTGATATAAGGAAAAGTGACCTGTGTGCCTCTGCTCTAACTCCTGATAATAAATACACTTGTATTCAGAATTCCCGGGATTGAAAACATGCTTTTTCTAGGCAACCATTTAGATTTACAGATGGACCAACTAATTTCCCAGCATTTATAGTCTAGAATTCAGAGACACTGAGATCACAAATGTTTGTTCTTTAATGCTAAATAATATCTAATACACAATAGTTAATCAAACCAGGAGCTGATCCAGAACCTAATCTTGGGAAGGGCACTGGTTGATTATTTAAAGGAGCAATCCAGGCACAATAACCACTACAGTTATATGTAGTGGTTATGGTGTCAGGAGTGATGTGGTGCCCTCCCAGAAAAGGTAGTCAAACTGCCGGGATAGGGGCTCTAGTAGGGTATGGAGTAGGGTATAGGGGCAGTGGTGTGTGAGGGGTGCAGTGTGTGTTTGTGTGTGAGAGAGAGAGGGAGGGATGCAGTGTCTGTATGTGTAAGGAGTGCAACGTGTGTGTGGAGTGAAGAGTGTGTGTGTGTGAGGGGTGCATTGTGTGTGAGGAGTGCAGTATGTGTTAAGGTTTGTGTGGGGTGCATGGAGGGGCGCAGTGTGTGTGTGTGGGGTAGAGTGTGTAAGAAATACAGTGTGTGTGAGGGCTGCAGTGTGAGTGTGTGGAGAGGTACAGTTTGTGTGTGTGGAAGGGAGCAATGTGTGTGTGTGTGTGTGTGGAGTGCACTGTGTCTGAGGGATGCAGTTTGTATGTGTGTGATGGGTGCAGTTTATGTATGTTAGCGGTGCAGTGTGTGAGGTGTGAGGTGTACGGTGTGTGAGGGGCACAGTGTGTGAGGGGTACATTGTGTGTGGGGGATCTTTCTCAAGCCCTGGTGGTCCGGTGGAGAATCCCTGGAGGTCCTAGTGGTGAGAGTGAACTCTAGCCTGCAGCTTCTGGACTAGAGTTCACTCCCGCGAGATCCGGTCCTCTCTCCCTCCCCTGCCGGCTACCAAGCAAAGTGCTTGCAGACTGGTGAGGGAGATTTCTCATCTCCCCTCCGGTCCGTGAAGGCACAAAGCAGGGCCGCCGCTTGGATAGCACAGGTCTTGCAGGGGACAGCATAGGCTCTCTTTGGGGCATTTGCCCTCTTGCCCCCTCCCCGAATTAGCCATTGAATCAAACATGTAGAGTATATAGTTTCTGCTTGTTTCCTCATTTACCGGGAGAAATGTGGACAATGATAGTATATAGTGGTAAGTTAAACAGAAATTTAAAAACGATTATTTGGTGTCTAAACCAAACATGCCCAGGAATTTGTTCGAGACCAGTTTGCTTTAGTTTTCTCTTTTGCCAGAATTAAAAAAAAAATTAAACAAGAGATAAAGAATATCAATATAAAGTGTCAGCGCTTAAGTAGATAAATCTTTAGTTGCACAATCAGGGTAATCTACACATAAATTATGAAGTAGAAAAACAACATATGCGTCTTAAAAGATAATGATGAAATAAAATAAAAAGCACATATATCACAACATATGCTACTTCAATATATGAATCATATGATATAATGTCCAAGAGTTCTGGGGTAATCTGTATGGGGGTAATATTCCCAAAAGTTTGGATCCACACTCCTTGGATGCAGTACGTGAGAAAAAATCCAAAGTACCTTAAAAAGATACAAGGAGATCCAAATAGTGTAACACTGTATTTATTGTAACAAATAAAAACCCCTCTCCCCAAAAGGAACCATTACATTAAAATGTTGTGGTACTCGTTTCCAAGAAACCACACAGTAAGCATTGGTGTATAGCAGTCTGATGACTTTACAGTCTGGTCCTCCTGTCATGCGGGTTCTGGCTGCTGGCCTAAGCAGAGAAACGATGACCTCTGTTTGGAAGGACACTGGAGCTGGAAGCTGCTACTCTCCTGCCAAGCTTGAAAAGATAACGCCGCTCACTTCAACGCATTTCGCCCGTACCTTTGGACTTTTT
This sequence comes from Pelobates fuscus, assembly GCF_036172605.1. Lineage (NCBI taxonomy): Eukaryota > Metazoa > Chordata > Amphibia > Anura > Pelobatidae > Pelobates > Pelobates fuscus. The sequence continues at coordinate 269,660,985 of NC_086317.1, read as the reverse complement.
CAAAATAGTGCGGCAGCAACCCAGAGAGTTCTTATATACACTCGTATCTGAAAATCATTAAAGTGCCAGATAGCCTGAAAGTCTAACACAGTCTTTACATAAAAAGGACTCCTCTCTTCATTAAATATCTAAGAGGGGCTACAGCTCACCTTATTTGAACAGATTATTGATGATACAGTACCGTTTCCCTCCCCCTGCTCCTGGCACCTACTTAGCCCCTAGCACTTTTGCACTGCTACTGATAGCTACACATTTAATAGTAGTGTGAACAATAGCCTATTCTAAGTATTACCATATATGCTTTATTTTTGCATGTTCTATCTATGTAGATCGCATGTATTATCCAGGAGGTTTAAGTAGCGAGAGTAGCATTTTTGTCATGCTTATGTACCGATACTAACGTAGAGCTCTAGTTTCTATACCACTTCTGGTTCATTGTACCGTTCATTATCTTATTCCACCAGAGAATAGTGGAGTCAGCTAGAATCCAAACAGACCTCTGTCAACCTAGTGACCTACAGGTATTGTCATGTCCTTATCACCTAGTACAGACAGAACACATTTTTTTTTTTAAGGTGATTGTCCTTAATGTTTATATGTTACTATAGTGTTCTACCAACTGCGTCCAGTAGGTGGCATTCCCCAGGCACATATAAACTTACTAGTATAATCAGCACAGACGTGTGCTATTTGATACATGTAGCGTATCTGCTTTAGACTTTATCCTTCTTTATATATCGATTTATCAGGCATCGATTTAGCTCTGTAATACAGTTTATTATTTCTTTTTCTATATATATTTTTTTTATTATGGTTTCCACTACACATTGGGTGATTGCCGGTTCAGTAAATGTTAAAATTTTTACAATAATTAGATTTTTAATTGTAATATTCTTATCCTTTCTTGCCTTTATCTGCATTAATTGCTTCATACCTTTATTTTCTGCCATCTATCCCAGTACCTCCCTTTTGGTACACTACTATCTTCATACATCCCCATTAAACCAGTTCCACTTAACCCTCAACATAGAGCCTTGTCTCATGTGTGGAGGGAACAGCTACATTCACTACTCTGGGGATTGCCATGATTACAATACTTCCTTGGAGTATAACACGGTTTTACCTGCCTTGCTCTCTGGATTAGGAGAGGTCTACCCACTGGAAGCTGGATCCCTGACTTGGATCCAGAGTGGGTGGAGGACAGCGAGACTCCAGCCAAGCTGCAACGCTGGCTATGGGGACTGCAGTAGTTATGGTGTCTGGTGGAGTGCTTGAATGTACTCTTTGTTCTAGAAAGCAGCGATTGACGAAAGGGCACCCAGTCGGGGTGCCAAGTGGTCTGCCACAGGCTACATATACTTCTAGATGTTCTATTTTTGAGATGTGTTCCTTATGCATTACAATATCTTTTCTATTTTCCACAAAAAAAGTGTTATTTCCCTCTATTCATACTCAAAGTAATGAATAGTATTTATTTAAACACATAAGTATATGATGTCTTTGTATACAGATGTCTTATCTGACATTACTTGTTATATACATATACACAATTATGCAGGGAAGTAGACTAACTACTAAATTGGAGGCTCATTGAAGGTTTAACCCCTTAACCCCTTAAGGACACATAACCTGTGTGACATGTCATAATTCCCTTTTATTACAGAAGTTTGGTCCTTAAGGGGTTAAGGACCAAACTTCTGGAAAAAAGGGGATCAGGACATGTCACCAGGGCCGGACTGGCCCACCGGGATACCAGGAAATTTCCCGGTGGGCCGCGGCACTTGGGGGGCTGGAGATGGAGCCCTGCTCCCTATATTTTAATAATATCGCGGCCGCCGGCCGCATGTCGGTGCCGCCGGGTGGTCGGTCCGGCGGCACACTCTGAGGTGATTACTCACCTTGCGGCCGGCGGCCCCATCTCCTGTGCTGACAGTTATGCTGCTGTCAGTATCAGCGAGTGTGCTGGGTGGCCGCCTAACCGGTCCGGCGGCACACTCACTTATAATGACAGCCGTGCAGCTGTCAGCACAGGAGGACTGAGGGAGGGGGCGGAGCTAACTACCAAGCTCCCTCGCGGTTCCCATAATTCCCAGCATCTACACACAGGGCCGCCATCAGGGCATGACAACCATAACGGTTGTCATGGGCCCGGCAGTGCTCAGGGCATCCCGGGCCCCACATTAGCTATGTGCACACATATATAGTGATTAGCGCTATATATGTGTGCACTGCGGGGCTCCCGCTATCTGTATTCTGCAGGGGACCCAGCACACTTGAAATATACTGCCCAGCTACTCTGTAACATTAGCTCTGTAACATTAGCTCTGTAACATTTACACAAACTATACACTGACATTTACACACACTATACACTGACATTTATACAAACTATACACTAACATTTATACAAACTATACACTAACATATACACACCTTATTCACTAAAATTTACACACACTAGATCCTTACACAAACATACACTCTGGAGTCACTACACAAACACACACTCTGCAGTCACTACACACACTACATTCACTACACAAACACACACTCTGCAGTCACTACACACACTCCATCCTTACACAAACACACACCCTGCAGTCACTACACACACTACTTCCTAACACAAACACACACTCTGCAGTACCTACACAAACACACACACACTTTGCAGTCACTACACACACTGCATCCACTACACAAACACACAGTCTGCAGTCACTATACACACATTAAATACTTACACAAACACACACTATGTAGTCACTATACACACACTACATCGACTACACAAAGACACACTCTGCATCCACACACTGTATTCACTAAACACTACATCCACTACACACACTCTGCATTCACTACACACACACACTACATCCACTACACAAACACACACTCTGCATTCACTATACACATCACATTTAATACACACAAACACTACATCCACTACACAAACACACATACACACTCTGCATTCACTATAAATACACACTACATGCACTACACAAACACACACTCTGCATTCACTATAAACACACACTACATCCACTACACAAACACACACTCTGCATCTAATATACACCTCATACATTACACAAATGTACAATCTGCATCCACTATACACACTCTGCATCTACTACATCCGCTACATAAACACACACACTGCATCCGTTAAACACACACCGCATCCACTTAACACACAAACTTTGCATCCACTACACACATTCTACATCCACTATACACACACTAGAATCAGTACAGACACTGCATCCCTGTGGGTGGACTTGGGGGGGGTCAGGGCAGCACTTTGGGCAGACTCGGGTGCAGGCACCGGGGGGCCAGACCTTGAGCTGTTTCAGGGGCCCCAAAATTTCTGATGGCAGCCCTGTGTACACATCATAGAGTAGGGATTACTCTATGATGTGTAGATGCTGGGAATTATGGGAACTGCGAGGGAGCATGGTAGTTAGCTCCGCCCCCCTCCCTCAGTTCTCCTGTAAAAAGGTCAGAAGGGACACAGAAGGGGAAGGGGGGGGACAAATAGAGGGGAAGGGGGGGGCAAATAGAGGGGAATGGGGGGACAAATAGAGGGGAAGGGGGGGGGCAAATAGAGTGGAAGGGGGGACAAATAGAGGGGAAGGGTGGCAAATAGAGGGGAGGGGGTAAATAGAGGGGAAGGGGGGGCAAATAGAGGGGAAGGGGGGGGCAAATAGAGGGGAAGGGGGGAGGCAAATAGAGGGGGGGAGACAAATAGAGGGGAAGGGGGAGATAAATAGAGGGGAAGGAGGGGAGACAAATAGAGGGGAAGGAGGGGAGACAAATAGAGGGGAAGGGGGGAGAGACAAATAGAGGGGAAGGGGGAGAGACAAATAGAGGGGAAGGGGGGAGAGACAAATAGAGGGGAATGGGGGGGAGAGACAAATAGAGGGGAAGGGGGGGAAGGGGGGGAGACAAATAGAGGGGAAGGGGGGAGAAAAATAGAGGGCAAGGGGGAGACAAATAGAGGGGAAGGGGGGGCAAACAGAGGGGAAGGGGGGGGACACAAATAGAGGGGAAGGGGGTGCAAATAGAGGGGAAGGGGGGGACAAATAGAAGGGAAGGGGGACAAATAGAGGGCAAGGGGGGGCAAATAGAGGGGAAGGGGGGAGACAAATAGAGGGGATGGGGGAGACAAATAGAGGGGAAGGGGGCAAATAGAGGGGAAGGGGGAGCAAATAATAGAGGGGAAGGGGGGAGACAAATAGAGGGGAAGGGGGGACAAATAGAGGGGAAGGGGGAAGAGAATAGAGGGGAAGGGGGGGGCAAATAGAGGGGAAGGGGGGAGACAAATAGAGGGGAAGGGGAGAGACAAATATAGGGGTAATAGAAACACAGGGGAATGGGGGACACAGAGACTGAGGGGTAATAGCAAGACACCAGGTGGGGGTGGACGACAAAGAGACAGAGGGGTAATAGAGAGACGGCGGATGGGGGGGCAAAGAGGGGTAATAGAGACAGATGGGGTAATAGAGAGACATAGGGGTTGGGGTGAGAAAGAGATGGGTATTAGAGAGACACAGGAGAAGGGGGGACACAGAGACAGATGGGGTAATAGAGAGACACAGGGGATGGGGGTACAAAGAGACAGATGGGTAAGAGAGAGACACAGGGAGGAGATGGGGAAGAGAGACACACTGAAGGTTTGTTGGGGGGGCAAAGAGACATACAGTAGGAAAGTGACACAAGATTTGTGGGAGGCAATGCTGGGCTGGGGAAAAAGAGACAGAGAGTGGCTGGGAGAAGAGAGTTAGAAAGAGACACACATGAGATTTGGAAGGGGAGAAAGAGACAAAGTGGCTGGGGCTAAGAACAACACAAAAGGGGCTGGGGGAAAGAGAAATACAGTGGCTGGAGAAGGGTAAAAAGAAACACACAGGGACTGGGATGAAGTAAAAGATGCACAAGGGTTGCTGGAAGAGGAAAAAAAAGGAGACAATTGGAGACAAGATACACTAAACAAGGTAAAGGTAATAGACGTAAATTGATGTGATCCTGACAGTAATACACACATATACCGTATATACTCGAGTATAAGCCGAGTTTTTCAGCACATTTTTTGTGCTGAAAAACCCCAACTCGGCTTACACTCGAGTCAATAGTCTGTATTATGGCAATTTACATTGCCATAATACAGACTGGGGGAGAGGGGGGCTGTCAGAGCTGTAACTTACCTCTCCTGCAGCTCCTGTCAGCTCCCTCCTCCTCCGCGCCGTCCGTTCAGCACCTCGGTCAGCTCCCAGTGAATATCTCGCGAGAGCCACGGCTCTCGCGAGATTTACACTGGGAGCTGACAGAAGAGCTGACCGGACGGCGCGGAGGAGGAGAGAGCTGACAGGAGCTGCAGGAGAGGTAAGTAACGCTCTCTCACAGCCCCCACAGCCCCCACTGAACTACCAATGCTGGACCACCAGGGAGTAAGAGCCCCCCTCCCTGCCATATATCAAGCAGGGAGGGGGGACGAAAAAATAAAAAATTATAATAATAATAAAATAAAATAAATAATTAAATTAAATAAATAATAATAATAAGAAATAATAATAAAAAAATATGAAAATAATTAAAAAAAATAATAATAAAATTGCCCACCCCCACCAAAGCTCTGCAACACACACACACACACACACACACTGCATCACACACACACTGCACTCATATACACACACACTGCATTCATACACAAACACTGCACTCATACACACACTGCACTCATACACACACACTGCACTCATACACACACACTGCATTCATAAACACACACTGCATTCATACACACACACTGAATTCATACACACACACTGCATTCATACACACACTGCACTCATACACACACTGCACTCATACACACACTGCACTCATACACACACTGCATTCATACACACACTGCACTCATACACACACACTGCACACATACACATCCACGCACTGCACACATACACATGCTGCAAACATACACACGCTGCACTCATACACACGCTGCACTCACACACGCTGCACTCATACACACGCTGCATTCATACGCACACACTGCATTCATACGCACACACTGCATTCATACGCACACACTGCATTCATACGCACACACTGCATTCATTATACACACACTGTAAATAAATATTCAATTAATATATTTTTTTTTAGGATCTAATTTTATTTTGAAATTTACCAGTAGCTGCTGCATTTCCCACCCTAGTCTTATACTCGAGTCAATAAGTTTTCCCAGTTTTTTGGGGTAAAATTAGGGGCCTCGGCTTATATTCGGGTCGGCTTATACTCGAGTATATACGGTATATATATATATGCATGTATATTGATGTGTGTATTAGTAACATATAATTATGCCTATAATATTTACACATATAGTAATATACATTTATATATGCATAATACACACATAAATGTCATATATATATATATGTGTGTGTGTGTAATGAGCACGTATTGGCCCTGTCTTGTTGCTAGTTGTATACTCATGCACAATAACATATTCAAAGTGAAGAGCGCACCCATAGAACTTCAAAATTAACCAGATCACTTCATTTTTTTAGTTGTGCAACTGCAGACATTCAGCATTTCAGTGCCATTACTAAAATGTCCTTAATAGGCCAAAGTAGTTGTACTGAAACATTGATTACATGCAAATGTACGTCTACTTAAAATAAAGGCGCTCTTGTTTATTTTGAAGCCCTATATGCGTTCCTTCGTTGGAGTAAGAGTTTTCAATTCTAAGTTATTTTTTCACCCTCTATATCAGCACACTATGCTGGCGCAACACATTATTGGGCTGGTATAGAATTTTTTTCCAGGGCTGATTTTAGTTCCCAGTCCGGCCCTGCATGTCACACATGTCATGTGTCCTTAAGGGGTTAAAGGTTTAACACCTGTGTACATTAACCCCTTAAGACCGGAGGGCGTACAATTCCGTCCTTTTAAAAGCGTCTCTAAACGCCGCAGGGCGTAATTGTGCGCCCTCCGTTTTTTGTAGTTACTTACCCGGTCGCCGGCGATCCCACGCCGGCGATCCCGGTTGGGGGGACTCCCAGGGAGCCCCCCGCGGCACCTCTGTCCTCTTCAGCACCCCCGGGCCATGTGAGAGTATAGTCCTTGCGAGGACCTCGCAATCACATGGCCGGGATAGCTGGCTGCAGCAATGCCAGCAGGGGGACTAACTGTAATGACAGTTAGTCCCCCTGCTGGCTGGAAATAAAATTAAATAAGTGTAAAAAAATATATATATACTTAGATCATATATATATGTTATATATATATGATCTAAGTATATATATATACACATACACACACACATACACTGTCTATGTGTATTTTAATATTAATATATATCTAATTATATATATATATATATATATATATATATATTAATATCAAATTACACGTAGACTGATACTGATTAAATATATATAAATAATTATTGTATACGTAAAAAAATAAAATGAAAAAAATAATTAAAAATAAAATATTAAAAAATATATAGATGTGTTTTATTTCGTTCTAACTGTATTGTGATATTAATATATATATATATATATATATATTTATATCAAAATACACGTAGAACTAAATAATATATATATCTATATACATTAATATATACGTATATATCACTATATATATATACCTATAAATAAATATAAATATTTTAAAAAAATTATATATATGTATATATACACATATGTATATATATATATACATATATTAATTCTACACATATATTTATGTAATATTTTTACATAATTAGGTATCCTAATTAATTACAATTAGCGGGACCTGCCTGACAACCCATGCCGAAAGTATAGGGAATTTAATTTGCTAGCACTATATTTAACCCTATAACTTTCCAAAACACCATAAAACCTGTACATGGGGGGTACTGTTTTACTCGGGAGACTTCGCTGAACACAAATATTAGTGTTTCAAAACAGTAAAATGTATTACAACGATGATATCGCCGGTAAAAGTGAAGTTTTTTGCATTTTTCACGCACAAACAGCACTTACACGGACGATATTATTGCTGCAATACTTTTTACTGGTTTGAAACACAAATATTTGTGTTCAGCAAAGTCTCCCGAGTACAACAGTACCCCTCATGTACAGGTTTTATGGTGTTTTCAAAAATTACAGCGTCAAATATAAGGCTTGTGTTTCATTTTTTTCACATTAAAATTCGCCAGATTGCTTACGTTGCCTTTATGACCCTATGTTAGCCCAAGAATGAAAATTACCACTATGATGGCATACTATTTGCAATAGTAGACAACCCAAGGTATTGCAAATGGGGTATGTCCAGTCTTTTTTAGTAGCCACTTAGTCACAAACACTGGCCAAAATTGACGTTTTTTGCATTTTTCACACACAAACAAATACTAACGCTAACTTTGGCCAGTGTTTGTGACCAAATGGCTACTAAAAAAGACTGGACATACCCCATTTGCAATACCTTGGGTTGTCTACTATTGCAAATGGTATGCCATTATGGGTGTACATTTATTTCCTGGGCTACTATACAGTCTCAAAGGCAACGTAACCAATCTGGCGAATTTCAATTTCAAATGTAACACGCTATATTTGACCCTGTAACTTCCCAAAACACCATAAAACCCGTACATAGGGGGTACTGTTTTACACGTGAGACTTTGCTGAATACAAATATGTGTATTTTATTGCAGTAAAAGTTAAAATGTCATGTAGAACTACAAAAATAAAAAAAAATCTTATTTTCTCCCATTGTTTTACATTTTTTTCATATTAAATTATGTTTCATAGCTAAATATTTGATATTAAATGAAAGCCCGGTTTCCCCTGAATAAAATGATATATAATAAGGGGGGGTGCATTTAATATGAAAGAGGTGAATTACGGTTGGACAGACATATAGCGCAAATGCCAGGTTTTGTTTACATTTTGTTTCGTTCACAACGTGTACATTTGGCTCCGTCCTTAAGTGGTTAAATGTCAATTCACCTGGGCAGTAACTATTTTTGTTTTAAGGGGACTCTAGTACTGAAACAATGCTACCTTACTCTGGTGTTAAGCTAGTAGTCAGACATTTGACAAAACTCACTGTAGATTGATATTTTATAACATGATGTAGCTGTCCTCTGGCTGTTTTCTATCCTATATTGATTTTACATAGAAGATAGGAATTTCAGGACCTACTGATAAGTCTTGTCTGCTATACATATATTTATTTTAGTTCTATCCCGCTATCCCTGATCTGTCCATGGTCTTGTTTTTTTCTCTATCTCTAATATAGTCTTATTGCCTCAATATACCATCTGTCTAAGTGTGAGAGATAGACCAAGTTTGGTATAATAGAGACTCTTAGCAGCAGTGCTGTGGAAATTGATAGACTAGCTCTCAAGTGATATAGATTTTCTATTTTCTTTCCTGCAGTAATATAATAAACAGATAAATAAGTGCCTGTTGGATTAGGAAGGAGGACAGCCAAGTTATTTATTTGTATTTCTAAATACCCGCCCATGGAAAAATAAAAAGAACACTTTATGGTCTGTTCCACTTATTAACTCAGTGTGTGTGAATTAGGTAGATGTACAATGTAGTAGATAGAAAACTGTTCTAGATCTCACTGCTAACTGAAGGGTTAATATCTCCACCGAGTTATAAAAAATAAAATTGATGCGTACAAAAAAAATCCTGAAATATGCTATTACCTTAAATTTGATTAGGACTTAGCTAAGTGTGCAGGTACATTTACTGTTACTTTTTAAATTAGTTAACTGTTAATGTGTTTTTTTTCTGCTGTTAACTACTTAACCCCTTAAGGACACATGTCATGATTCCCTTTTATTCCAGAAGTTTGGTCCTTAAGGGGTTAAGGGATCACTATAGTATCAGGAAAACAAAGTGGTTTTCCTGACACTATAGTGCCCTGAGGATGCCCCCACCCTCAGGGTCCCCCTCATGTGGCGCTGGTGGGGTTAAAACCCCTCCTCCCCCGCTGACGTCAGCTCCCTCTGCTGACATCAGTGGATCCGAATGCGCATGCGCGGCAAGTGCCGCGTGCGCATTCATGCTGTCAATAGGAAAGCATTTCTCAATGCTTTCCCATGGATGCCCTGCGCGATGGAGGCATAATATGCCTCCAGCGTCGCAGATGCGCCTCTAGTGGCTGTCTTCCAGAGGCTGGCTTAACCCTGCAATGTAAACATAGCAGTTTCTCTGAAACTGCTATGTTTGCATCTGAAGGGTTAAAACCTGAGGGACCTGGCACCCAGACCACTTCATTGAGCTGAAGTGGTCTGGGTAACCATAGTGTCCCTTTAAAAGCTAAGGTAGTGAACAGTTCTGAAATTAACACATTGTTATGGTTCAATTAGCTTTACTTTGAGTACAAATATATTTGTACAAACTATATTGTCCTATATGACTCCAGTGTTAATTTTGTCGACTAACAATTTTAGTCAAATTTTAGTCGACTATAACATTTGAGATTTAGTCGACTAAAAATAGGCTAAATCAACTTAGATTACTAAAGTATGACTAAAACGACTTTTAATAAAAAAAACTATGACTAAAACTAGATTCAAATTTGCCACCAAAATTAATACTGCAAAATCTACTGGAAATTTAGACTAGAATCTACTGGAAATTTAATCGACTAAAATTAGAACAATTCAGATGGCTAACCGCAAGCACATTTTCCTGCCCAAAACAGTTCCATAGATTTGTGCTGTGTGGTCGGTCAATTTCACACAGAAAAATGACTAAGTCCCATTCGAATGCACGAACGGGGCCGTTCGTGCATGACTAAAATTAAAATGGCATTTTAGGCGAAAGACTATGACTAAAACTAAATTGGAATTTTCCGCCAAAATTAACACTGATGCACTCTGTTAATTTTTTTGCACATTGTACTTTGTCGTTTATTGTGGTTGTTTACATAATTAGGGTTACTGTCATTGTGGATACTGTCACATTGTATGGGCTTAATACACTCCTTACTTTATCATGTGATCAATTGAAGGGACACTATAGGTACACAGACCACTTCCGGTCATTAAAGTTGTCTGGGTGCAGTGTTAAGACTACCTCTCTTGGCTGTCTATCAGGCAGGCACTAGAGGCGCTGCCTGCTCTTTCACAAACTTTAATTCTGTGAAACTATACTGGACATCCTCACGCTTTGCATGAGGACATCCAGTGTTTTCTAAAACCCCATAGGAAAGCATTGATTCAAAGCACTGTACACGCAGCGCATTAGGTTCCCCCTCGTAATGATGTTGGAGGAGGCATAGACAGAGCCAGTAGAAGATGAGTGTTTAATAGATATGTTTAACCCTTTAATTGCTGTAAAGAGGAGGTGGGGTGGAGGGACACTACAGTGTTAGGAATACAGCTTGGTATTATCGAACCTCAGAATAGCCGGGTTTAAAGTAAAAATTAGATAAAGTGTAGACATTAAAACAAGCCAAGATCTGGTACCAGAAATATGATATAACTAGACAAATCAGGGAACACACTGTACAAGGAACAAAGAGGAAACTACGACAGCGCAATGACAAATGGGGATAAAACTTTATTTCAATCATATGGTGGACACTGCTTGGTCCACATCAGCCCTGCAACCCCAAAAAGTGCAAGAATGGGGTCCCTGTGATGACTTGGTATTGCACTCAGTAATTCCAGAGTAGCAATCGAGTAAGTACTGCAGTTGCTTCTTTGCTAATAAAGGGAATAAAGGCATATCATTTTTCCCAATAAGAAGTGCTGGACATTTATTTGTTAACTACTTTTCCTGTAAGGTGAAACTGTACTCTTATGGATAGAGAAGTGGATGCTCCCTCAAAATACTTTGTTTGCACACAGAAAAATATAGTCACATTCAATTTGGTGGTCCTGCTTATGGCATGTTATGGTTTTCCTTTTTATTATATGTTCAGTATTGGCAAAGTATTCTGAGCAATCTTGCCCACACTTTTGCGCACCAAGCCATTCAGATCGTAAACTCCAAGCTGTTCATGCTTTCATTGGGCTTTCAGTACAATCCAATTACAGGACATCTGTGTGATTTATATTGTTGTTTGGAACATACAATATTAATATCACATTCCATTGTGACCTGTTATACATTTTAATGCACAACAAAATAAACATAAACCCATGGATATTCAGTCTAATAATCAAGAGATTATTCTGCTGCTCCTGATAGCATGTCCTTTGCAAGGAGAATAACTAAGCCTCCATAGAAATGGAAAAAGGAAAAGATGACAATAAGAAAATATTGCATAATTTCTAAAGACATTTTCCACAATGAAATTGCTTGGAAATTAATAAACACTCTCAGACTTGATATTCTGTACAGTTATTTATACAGGGTTATTCACTAAACACTGGATTCTTTTGTGATGGATACAATCTAGTGAAAGTGACCGAATTCCAACTGCAATGTCAATTCTCAGATTACTAAAACCAAATACAGTGAAAATACTGTTTCCCTGAGCAAATAGGTTGCACATTCGCAAATTAGCTTTCACTTGCTTTCATGCAATCGAACGATAATTTAAAGCACTATTTTCATGCTGGCAGCGTAAGCAGCAAGCAGGCAAATTGTTAAAACATTTTTTGCAATGTGAGGGTTAATTATGTGGTTGGCAGGTAAGTGATTGCACAAATGTAATAGTTAAGACAAAATAAAGTAAATAAATATTAACCCTATGTGGTCAATAAATAAAACAAGGGCATCGGGCAAAGAACTTTAAAATAATAGGGAGATCAAGAGTAGTGAAACATGGCTGTCGGAGAACTCTGAGTAGTTGGATTGCTAATCAAACTATCAGAGTAGTCTTGCTCACATTGCATAGTATGGTATATGTTCTCATGCTTTGCAATAGCTGGAATAGTGTGCAAAATCTTATATAAAAGACTTTCCTAGTTTTTGTAGCTCAGCCTTCACAGAGTTCTCCATCAGTGGATTCATATTTTTTTGTGTAGGTTTTTTACTTTCCAACATTTTTTTATTTTTGCAATCAGGCTTTTTATGTTTTCATTAGTTTTGTGGATTTCTATTATACTTTTTTTGGAGCTGAAGATAAGAATTAGAAAGAAAAAGACTTATGATAATATTTCAGGTATTAGCTTTATTGGCCCAGCTCTCTATTTTTGTTTTTATTAGGTTGAGGGGGTAGGTAGAATTAATTATTTTTATTAAGGGGAGGCTAATGGAGCCCTAATCACCCAAAGGGAAGGAAGATGGACATCCAACTATTTGGGGGCTGGACAATGGAATTTTTCCCATTATTTAATTAATTAGAGCTCCCTATGGGTGAGGGTCCATGGGGACAATAGGTCCGCCACCTTATTATTATTATTATTATTATTATTATTAGTGCCCCCACCAGTTGCAAATGGATGTCCCCCTATATATTATAATAACCCCTGCGCAGATCATGGTAGTGATGGAGACATAAGCATGTTCAACCCTTCATTTGACTCAGTATCCTCACCCGCTGGCCATGGGTAGGGACAGGAGGAGTAGACAGTACTAAATATACAGATATACAGTAGTAGGTATGCCTCCAGTAGATTTAAAACCTCCTTATAGTAATATGGACATAGACTTTTTATTTATTATTTTTTTTATACTATTTAATGTGGCGGCTGGCTAGCAAGCAGATGTAATTAATTTGGTCTGAATATCAGCTGTACAGCAGTCTGTGACTGGACAGCCAGAGAAAGTCTGTGTGGGGTTTGAAGGGGAGGGCTTGCAAAGGCTTCAGACAAGAGTACTGCAGGTTTTGCAAGCTGTTTTTAGAATTACCCTAATGAAAATGAAACAGTGCATTAATTAAATACATGCACGCTGTAATTTATGGTACATCTACTAAACAGTGTTTTCTTTCTACCTCTTTTGTATTTGGGCAGCAGAGTATCCCTTTAAGTAAGTGCTGGTACATTAGTGTCAATTTAAGTACTCTGTTTCACTGACAAGTATCCATTGTGAAGACTGATTGTATTCAGATATTGATTTGGCCTGCCTCTAACCTATCATTCTTGCTGCCTATAATTATTAAACCATAGACCACTAATCTAGGAGGCATGCCACTGAATTTTTATGATCACACAACAGCTTGTCAATGTGTGTGGGGTACATGATAATTCTATTTTGCTTGTTTATTTTCACACATACTTTTTAAAAAAAATGTTTATTAACTGTTCTTCAAATCAATATATTGGCGATGCCCATCCTGAAAGACCGGCCTAGCTTGGCTATTAGAGCAATTTCCAAGTCAGTTGTCTTTTATACAGGTAACAAGCTGAGATTAGGAGCAATCCCTCTAAGAGAGTGCTCCTAATCTCAGCTTGTTACCTGTATAAAAGACACCTGGGAGCCAGAAATCCGGTTGATTGATATGGAATCAAATACTTATTTCACTCATTTACATGCAAATTAATTTATACCTTTTTTGACATGTGTTTTTCTGGATTTTCTTTTGTTATTCTGTCTCTCACTGTTAAAATACACCTACTATTAAAATTATAGACTGATCATTTCTTTGTCAGTAGACAAAAATTCAAAATCAGCAGGGGATCAAATACTTTTTTTCCCTCACTGTATATATATATATATATATATATATATATATATATATGTGTATATATATATATATATATATATATATATATATATATATATATATATATAAATTGTAATTTAGGCACTCACCCCTGAATGAACTCAAATATATCCTGCCTTTGGTGCATCCACTGTCCAAATATATATCAAGCGATACACTGGAGCACTCAAAAGGACTTTTCTGTAGTGGGTTTATTTATACAAAAAGCTTACATCAAAGTGTAAATCATCTAAATCGACGTTTCGACCCCTCAGGGTCTTTTTCAAGATCGATTTACAAGTGAAATGGACACAATTTAAATATAAGTGAAGGAAATTGACTCACCAATCTCGTGTGTGCAGCTACCCGTTCAAACCCGGAAGTGTCACGGAGACCCACGTGGATTCCCTGACGTGCGTCAATATGTACAGCGTGGTTGCTAGGTGATAGTCTGTATACTGTGAAATTATGTGAAACTCGCAACCAGCCAGAACGAAGTGTCATTATGAGTTGTGATTTGAAATAGTGATCGCTAGAAAAGAGATCTCTGAGTGACATTAAGCAATAATAAATCGGAAGACCTCAGAATCATAAATGTGTATCGCTATGAGACATACAAGCGAGGTGTATAAGTGTCAAAAAGTGCTGTGAACCTAAAGTGACAGTGACAAGTGAAACAAACCGAAAAAAGGTGATATAAAAATTAAACAGCATAAGTCTCATAAATTTCATTAAAACAAGCGAGAAAGAGATAATTATTAAGTATGAAAACAAACATAATTCATAAATAAAATACATATAGTTAATGAATACTATATACCATCCAATATACTGAATAGCGTGAGCAAATATTGTCTTTAAGAGATATTGCAAACTGACAAGGTTTTAGAAATGGAA
Organism: Pelobates fuscus; assembly: GCF_036172605.1. Taxonomy (NCBI): domain Eukaryota; kingdom Metazoa; phylum Chordata; class Amphibia; order Anura; family Pelobatidae; genus Pelobates; species Pelobates fuscus. The sequence continues at coordinate 269,645,457 of NC_086317.1, read as the reverse complement.
CATATTGTTTTTCATACATGTTTCTTTAAGCAATAACCTCTAACTTACCTTCAGTGCATAATATGTTTACGCTATTTCGTCCCAGACGAAATACAATAACAATAATGCATAAACAAGCTATAACAAGGCTATGCCATGACTCTTTTAGTACATATTATACTGCGGTAACCCTAAATAGATAAAGATGAAGGTAAGTAAGAAGTTATTGCTAAAAAGAAACATGTATGAAAAACAATATGTTCGATTTCTAAAACCTTGTCAGTTTGCAATATCTCTTAAAGACAATATTTGCATTTGCCCATAACACCCTCTCCATTATACGGTGGGCATTGTAGAGCATTTCTTCCTTAAATTAGTAAACCAAAGTTCTCCAACAGTCTTTAGGTTTTTATGCTCCCAGCATCTTTGATCATTGCTGTAGCGGTGAAACATCTGTAGTGAGTACTTTGCATGTAAAGGTGGTTGATTAAAGTGAGCAAAACCTTTGTCTGGGAAAGAATTGAAAAGAACACCAGGTTCCAGAGTAAGATATTCTTGGATGGATCCTGATACGAAATGTAATCCAAAGTTAAAAGTAGTAATTGTATTTGTAATCCAAAGTCTTTAAAAGCCGGTGGAAGTTTACATTCCTTAGATGGAATTCCTTAGCTGGAGGTTGTGTTTGTAGAATACCCGGGTATTTGTTGTAGAGTATAGGTTGTAGAGTCCAGCTATCCAAATATTTGGCTAGAATTCGTTGCAGATATTGAATCAGCATCATCTGTTATCACCGTGGTGATGGTGTTGGTATTTGTCTTTGTCGTTTGTCTTTGCTTGTTTGTTTTTTTTTGTTTTGTTTTTTCATGAAACTTTTTTACACAGTTTATGATGTGTATAGATTGGATACTCTCCAATATTCTTTTACGGAATAAATTAATTGATAGCATATTCAAGACATTGTCTTAAGTAACATGGATCCCGTTATAGTAAATGTTATGTTGATACAGCAATTGAAGTGGTTTCTCAAGAGTGCCTCTTTTTGCTGTATTGGAGTCTTGGTAACACCTATGCATCTCACTGATAGACATATAACGACATCAGGTGATGTTGTGCTAAAAATGTTAACAGGTAAAATCTGTGGAAAAATCTTTACATTTGTTATACTTTGTATAATAAAGATAGGTGAAATAGTAACAGTTAATCTTTCTAGTGTTTTGTTTTAAAGATAAACACCCTTGTATATGATTTAGATATATAAGGATAATTTGAAGCAGCAAAGTATTTACCGCCTTTGTTCACAATGGTATGTAAAATTACTCTCTCTCTCTCTCTCTCTCTCTCTCTCTCTCTCTCATAACTACAGTTATTAGTGGCTTAAAATACCAGAAACACAAAAATTGTCTTAAAAACATTTTCTTTACCAAGGTCTGACAGCCATTGTGGAAAGTCATGTTCGTGAGATTGGATGCTTAACAATATGAATCTAATTTGTTTAAGTATATTTTCCAGCGGCTGTTAGGTGTAGCTTAAGATGATTTTAATTTTTTATTATTTTTTTAAAAGTGTGTTAAGAAAGCACTCCAATGCTATATTGAAGGTATTTATATTTTAACTCTACCTTTGTATAAATGGTTTTAACACAAATTTTCTTTAATAATAATAGATAACAGAATCTGTTGTAACTATAACTGATTGAAGTGGGGGTATGTTACAATCAGAACATGAATTAATAATCATATGTATAATATATTGAATAAACAATCAATAGATGTGGCAGGATCATTACCACAAAGTACATGCACCTTTAATCATCACAAACCAAATAACATTTTCTTGGTATTTGAAAAACAGATCAAATATTTGATCACATGTATTTTAATATATATATACACACACACACATATAGTGGTATGGATGTTGAATTTATAGCATTGATATCTTTTCACCAGTTTGCAAAAGGTGACCTAATATATCAATTTCCAAATTCATCATGTATATCACCTGGAAGGGTTAATCCATAATACACTTTTACCTTCCATTGACTGACCTTAGCTCTGGCAGACTGAACATGTTTATCATTATAAATGAAGTTGTGTGATAAGTGAAGTAAAGTATCTGCCGGTCTTTCAGTTAAATGTTAACTGTTGAAGTACTTCTCTTATATTAATTAGATTAGATTAATTATACCATTCTGCTAACAAACAAATATCGAGTAGTTTCTGCTTTATTAAAAACGTTTTACATTATGTTCTACAGTTTAAACTTTATTCATTATTGCAGTTGTTATTGTAATCATATGATCTTTAACTAGCATGATTCAATTATGTAAAGATACATTGTTAAAATCAGATAATCTAGCCACTGCTTGGAAGTTGGATTTAATCTACAAGTAAATGTCCAGTAGCTATAAATGAATCTGCATTGTTTAGCTATTTCCGTTTGCTGCAAGACACAAGCATTAATGTACATTCATCTGGATAATCAGCTGTTATGCTCTTATGCTTTATGTCTAATATATTTGTTTGTAGGGCAGACTGCAGCTGCATATGGCATTTTAGCAATCATTTTCAATTACATTTCAGATACTCACAAAGTCTATCCATCTTTGCAATTAACACATTATGTGTTTATTTTATACCATTAATTATAGTATCTGTATTATATTACATATTGTCACTGACACATTTCTGATACAGGGAAAACATAGCATGATTGCTTTAGTAATTATAATTTTTCTGTCCATGCATCACATTCCTGGAACTATAGCAAGAATCCTTTGTATATGGTTCTATGGAGTCATTTAACGTTTTGATTGGCATAGTTATACCAAAATAGCAAGGAGTACATCAGTAGATCGCATCTGCAACAGAACCATTACTAATTTCTTGTTGTATCAATGTCTCTGTGTTTATGTTCACAGGAGTTCCTTGCTTTGCAGGTATGTGCATAATATGTAGAGTTTAAGAAAAGCTGCAAATTGTGCTTTAGTACAAGTGTCCCATGATGTCAAATTTCTGAAAGGTTTTGCTGGCTTTTTTATATTCCATTCTCTTGGCAGGGCTTCTGCTCTTAGTATGCCTGTCTTGTTATTATTTATTAATTGCATCAAGGTTTCTTTCGTTAATCTGTTTCTTCCAAATTCAAATTCACATGTCACCAAATGTCATTGTAAAGTTCCTTACTACAGAATATGGTTCCAGTATGGTTTTTCACTCTAAGTTCACTTTAAGCACAGGGCAATACATAATTAACAAGTTAGCCAATTTTAATATAGGACAACAATTATGGGGCTTACAAGCTTGAGCCTTGGAATCAAGGTGCATTCCTTTACAGTCAATCAGGTATTCTCAGTACTGTGTTGCATCTTGAGAAATAGCTTGGTGTTGACAGTTATCAGCCTTTATTTCTTTTTCCGGTCATCTTCTGTCTGGAAACATAATAGCAGAATTAGCATAGTACTTCTTTCCCCATAAGAAGGCTGTTTGCAGTACTCATTCAATGATAAACTATATGGCAATGTATTTTCTTGCATAACCTTCATAGGTTCATCCAAAGTCTTTCACAAGCATCTGTCCCGTCTTTTTTTCTTTCTGATTCCAGCATGCTTTTCCATCATCATTGAGTCCATTATTAGGATTTGAAATAGTCCAATCACATCTTTCTCATGTATAATCGTTTTTTGGAATGATCTTCAATAGGTTCCTTGTGAAATACCAGTGTAGGTCACATTAGCAATCATTTCACTGTGAGCTGTTTTTCTCATTTTGAGATGGTTCTTGGAGGTAGTCGTCACGATCATAGAACTTGTATTATGTGCAGTCCAATTCAGTTCAGGTGCTTCTTGCTTAACATAATCCTGATGCAGTTTTAAAACGACAGCTAGAGTTGATGTTATGATAATGCTGCAGATTGTAAGAAGGAGACACCATAACCAATTTTCTAGCATCCTTTTGCTTGCATCTTTGCATTTCTTTGTACCTGAATTATCTTACACAGTAAGAGTCTGTTTTCTCCAGAGTCTTTCTAATAATGATTCCTTTATCATGTATTCCATGTTAACTGTGAATGTATCATGTCTGTCTGTTCATCCCTCTCCTTCACATTTGCAGGTTTAGATTTCAGATCATGATTCAGTCTGTAACGTGACTATGATTCTAGTGGTTGTGTTCTGGTGGCATTTCTTTCATCCTATGTTTGTTTCATCTTGTCTTCTTTAGCAGCATCTATTGTATCAGTCAGTGGTTCTGTGAACATCTTGGTCCAGTATTTAGCTGGCTGAAAATTTTAAAAACTTACTGTTCTTTGTTGGTGTTGGCTCTGATTGTTCTCTGTAGTAAAAGTTCTTGGACTCACTCTCTCCAGGACAAACTGGCCAACAGTATGAAATAGGTGGTGGTGCAACGTGAGGTGGGCTGGAATATTTTGTTTGCTAAATTTCTCTAATAGAACCAATGGTTCTAAGCTATCCCTTGTGCAGAAATATGATTGTCAGTGAAAAATGTGTAACATTTCATATGGTGTCTCACCATTTGTATAATCAAGTATGTTGTTAATGCTCATCTGTACCATAGGAATAAGTAGATACCACTGTGTGGGGGCAAGCAACTAGTAACTTGGTTAATAGTCATTTAACCTCAGCATTTTTCCAAGACCACAGCCCCACTACTTAGGGGGTGGTTGGGTGCACTGAATTCCCAAAGTAACCCAGATGTGGTTGCCCAGTTTTGTGTTTCCTTTCCAGTAACTGCAGGCCCACCATCCAAGTGGATGTCCCGGGATTACCAAATGCATACTAAGGAAGTGAGGCTAGCAAACGTGGTATCAGAGGTTGCACTTTGCACAGGATACATCCAAGTAAACCTGTACATGCATCAACACATACAAAAACATATTTATAACCATGAGATATTGGCAAGCTTCCAATATATAGTAATTCAAAGAGTATGTTAGATATTAAAATTTCAATAAACAGTACATCAGTATTGTGGCAATAAGTAAATGCTTAAGATTACTAAACACATGAACTACAGTATTTCCCATATTGGGTCACCAATATTCCTTTTCAGTAGTTAGAAGTACATTACCTCTATCTATATGAGCTTGTCCTAGCCATGAATAAGCTTTTAGGGCAAGTCTATCTTTCCTTTACAGGAATAACAACCAACTTATTACCTTCAATGGTTATTATATAATTAACCCCTCTGTCAGGGTATTTATATCGGCAGACATTTTGTGCTATGATAGAAATACAAAGTGTATATTCTGAAGTCAATCTAAATAGACCAGACTCCATTTTGTATCTTCAAGTTAACAAAGAGACACAAAATTTCTATCCTTTCTCTAAAACTGACCGCTTTGCCCGAGCTGAATGGAATGTGTAAGATAAGCAACCTAGAGATAAGACATTGAGAATGGGAGATGGATAGACTGTCTAATTACTAATGGAATATAATACATTTTATACCCAGACGTAGGTGACAGAGGATTAAATAATTAAATTTTACTTTCTATACCAACAGGTTCTCATTGTATTTTTGAGTTCATCTATAGTATTATAAGCTGTCATATTAGGAATTATTACAGAATATGGAGACACATAGTCTGAAGAAATCCTCTTGATCTGACAGAAAATATAAAGTTATAGCCCCCATATAGATAACGAAAATGACGTCAAAAATAGCCACCAGGCAAAGTTAACTCTTTCCTGGATAGGTATGTGTAGTGGAACAAGGCTGCCATCTAGAGTCCAAATACTAAAATGGCTACCTAGAAGGGAACCACACCCCACATTTGTGATTGGCTATCACCTAAGGAATTTCCCCTTTAAAAAGTTAAGACAAGGGAAGAGAGGGAGATTCAAGATTCAGAGATTCAAAGATTGAAGAGAGAGACATGACAACACTCTCGGGAGATTCAAGATTCAAGGCAGAGAGGAGGGAGACTCAAACAGGCAGAATCGGGCGATCAGAGTAACCAAGAAACTCTTACACTCCGTGCAGAGAGAGAAACATTCCTTGACAACCTGAGAACATCTGATGAGAATATCTACTTAAACTGGTAAATATACTGGCTTCCATTAATTAATTTAAATTAATTAAAACTAATAGCATGATATATGACTGGATAAATCATGATTAGATTTCATATTTAGAAATCTTAATTATTAAAGAATATATATATGGTTATAGCATCCCATCTGCAGCTGGGATTAATATAGCCATTAATGTATGTGTGATTAATATCACGTTAGCATATCATGACCATTTATCCAGCTGTATTGATTGGCTCTAAAATAAGATAAAATATCTATTTAGACAAATTAATTAAAATATCAGCTTATGTAACATAGTAAGATTTTCTCTTAATTTGATGGAATCAAGGAAGTGGTTACTGACTTTTTAAATATAAAATTTTATTTAAAATTACACAAGAGTAGATCTTAAATCCCTAGGAGAGGTCTAGCCAGCATTGAAAGGGTTATTTCTGCCAGAAAGTTTTTACTGCAACTCTAAGGAATGCTCTGTCTCCCTGTGAAACCTTCTTTGTCTCTGTGAAAGGGTCGTAAATCAATCTTGACACCTAATGTGTAGATTCTAAACTATGTCTTAGTCATTAGATGTTTTTAATTACCATATTGTATTGCATATTAATGTTATACTGAAATTCCATTGATTATTATCATGCATGTTACTCATCATTATTATTTAAATTGTTAAGAAATAAAAATTATCTATTTTTATAACAATTTGTGATTTTAATTACCGGTATATGGTTATACATTTCACTTATAACGATAAACGTTCTTAGGGATCTGAGAATTGAAAATCGTGGGCAATTCTCTCTGTTTACAATTATTATCCCATAAATATCCCCACACCTCTAAACGATAGGAGTATTTATTTGGATAACCAGGTGGATTAGGTCTGGTTATCCTTGCAAGCAAAAACTTTGCATAATGACTGAGAGATAGGGTATGCTTTTGTGATCCAGTGACCACAGAAAAACATTGGTAGACACATTGCATCAAAGTGCCTGTTAATGACCACCTATATGAGGAGAGGGACCAAGCTTAGTTATAAGCATGTCCATACGTATTACAATGCCAGGCTTTCAATTTGTTTCAACAAAGCAATATGCAGTTGTGGATTTAAACTCACAACGTATCGTAAGAAAAACAATTTGAACACCAGACTGAGACTTGAGAGATCAACAGTGGAGCAAAATAGATAAATGAAATCTTTTATAAGTAATATACTTTCTGCAAATTACTTTATTCTCAGTATTAACTATGAAATATTAAAGTTAAAACAATAACATTTAAAAGCCAACTTTTAGTGTGCGTAGGAATTACAAGGCCGTTCATAATGTGAGATAAAGAACAGCTTTTTAAAACTGAATATTCTGTGAACACAAAATGACCTTGCACTGAAAATTCAAACTTTTTTTTCTTTAATAAATTAATTAAACGTAGTTAGAACCTCCCTCAAAGTCCTGATGACTTTGCAAGAAACATGTCATCCTTAAATACTGGGTGAGTCTATTAAACAGTGACATAGCATTTTTACCCTGTATATTATTTTGTCACAGCTATAATGTGTAGTATAAAAAAACATTTTATAAGTGTTGTGCCAACTGTTCATTAAAAGCCAGTGGTCTAGCGAGCTATAGAATATTTATTTATTCTTTAAAGCCCCTCAATCGGCAAAGCACTATTGTAATGGTGTCCATTGCAATCTGCTATTTATACTTTCTGCTCTTTAAAAATTCTGAATATGTTCTGAGAAATTCCCGGATTCTGAGATTTCTTGGGCAATAATAAATAAAATGAAAAAAAAAACTTTGCATTTATGCTAAACCTGCCTGTTGTAAACGGATTCTGTATATTTCTTGTCATAAGCACTTGTACTTAAATCTGTTTAACAAAGCTGTTGTTTATGTTGTAGTAAAAAATAAAAAAACATATAATGATTTATCTTTAAAGATAACTGCATGTTTAATTAAATATCCTTTATATGTCTTTAAGGCATACATTATCTGCAAATTAAGATTATATACAAAAATGCATATCAAAAAAATACCAGCACTCTAGGCTTTGTTCATCCGATTTACAAGTATTTATGACAAGAAATATAGAGAATCCGTTTACAACAGGCAGATTTAGCATAAATGCAAAGTTTTATTTTTTTGGGATTTGTTATTGCCCAAGAAATATCTGAATATATTCAGAACTTTATTTACAGGTGATACTCGAAAAATTAGAATATTGTGCAAAAGTTCATTTATTTCATTAATGCAACGAAAAAGGGGAAACGAATTTATTACATAGACGCATTTCATGCAAAGCAAGATAGTTCGAACCGTGATTTGTCATAAGTGCGATGATTATGGCTTACAGCTCATGAAACTCCCACATCCACATTCTCAGTAAATTAGAATATTACATGCAATCAATAAAATAAGGAGTGTACATAGAACAATATCGGACCTCTGAAAAGTATAAGCATGCATATGGACTTGGTTTGGACCCCTTTTGCAGCAATTACTGCCTCAATGCGGCGTGGCATGGAAGCTATCAGCCTGTGGCATTGCTGAGGTGTTATGGAAGACCAGGATGCTTCAATAGCGGGCTTTCAGCTCTTCTGCGTTGTTCGGTCTCATGTCTCATCTTTCTCTTGGCAATGTCCCATAGATTCGCTATGGGGTTCAGGTCAGGCGAGTTTGCTGGCCAATCAAGCACAGTAATCCCACGGTCATTGAACCAGGCTTTGGTGCTTTTGGCAGTGTGGGCAGGTGCCAAGTACTGCTGGAAAATGAAGTCAGCATCCCCATAAAGCTCGTCTGCAAAAGGAAGAATGAAGTGCTCCAAAATCTCCTGGTAGACGGCTATGTTGACCCTGGACTTAATGAAGCACAGTGGACCAACACCAGCAGGTGACATGGCTCCCCAAATCAACATAAACTGTGGAAACCTCACACTGGACTCCAAGCATCTTGCAGTGTGTGCCTCTCCATTCTTCCTCCAGACTCTGGGTCCTTGGTTTCGAAATGAGATGCAAAAGTTGCTCTTATCAGAAAAGAGGACTTTGGACCACTGAGCAACAGACCAGGTTTGTTTTTCTTTAGCCCAGGTAAGACGCTTCTGACGTTGTTTGTTGTTCAGGAGTGGCTTGACAAGAGGAATACGACATCTGAAGCCCATGTCCAGGATCCGTCTGTGTGTGGTGGCTCTTGATGCACTGACTCCAGCCTCAGTCCACTCCTTGTGAAAGTCCCCAACACTTTTAAATGGCCTTTTCCTGACAATCCTCTCCAGGCTGTGGTCATCCCTGCTGCTTGTGCACCTTTTTCTTCCACACTTTTCGCTTCCACGTAACTTTCTATTAATGTGCTTTGATACAGCACTTTAGCAACATCCAACTTCCTTCGCAATTACCTTTTGAGGCTTTCCCTCCTTATGGAGGGTGTCAATGAGGGTTTTCTGCACAACTGTCCGGTCAGCAGTCTTCCCCATGATTGTGATTCCTACTGAACCAGACTGAGAGAATAATTAAAGGCCCAGAAACCCTTTGCAGGTGTTATGGCTTACTTAGCTGATTAGAGTGGGACACTGTTAGCCTAGAATATTGCACCTTTTCACAATATTCTAATTTATTGAGATTGTGGATTTGGGGATTTCAAGAGCTGTAAGCCCTAATCATCGCACTTTTGACAAATTACAGCTTGAACTATCTTGCTTTGCACGTAATGCATCTATCTCATATATTAGTTTCCCTTTTACGTTGCATTACTGAAATAAATTAACTTTTGCATGATATTCTAATTTTATGAATATCACGTGTATCTAACAAGTAAAAAAAAAAGCAGATTGCAATGGACACCATTACAATATTGCTTTGCCGATTGATGTCAGAGCTTTAAAGAATATATAAATGAATAAATGAAATATAAAATATATTCTATAGCTCGCTAGATCACTGGCTTATAATGAACAGTTGGCACAACACTTATAAAGCAGTTTGTTATACTGCAAATTATAGCTGTGACAAAATAATATACATAGTAAAAATGCTATTTCACTGTTTAATAGACTTACCCAGTATTTAAGTACGACATGTTTCTTGCAAAGTCATTGGGACTTTAAAGGAGGTTCTAATTACGTTTATTTTGTTTACTTAATTAATATACTAAAGCAAAAAAAAGTGTTTTTTTTGGGGGGGGAGGGGGTTTTCAAGTGAATTTTCAGTGCAAGGTCATTTTGTGTTCACAGACTATTCAGTTTTAAAAAGCTGTTCTTTATCTCACATTATGAACGGCCTTGTAATTCCTACGCACACTAAAAGTTGGCTTTTAAATGTTATTGTTTTAACTTTAATATTTCATAGTTAATACTAAGAATAAAGTAATTTGCAGAAAGTATATTATTTATAAAAGATTTCATTTTTCGATTTTGGTTCACTGTTCACTGATCTCTCAAGTCTGGTGTTCAAAAGTTTCTTACGATACGTCGTGAGTTTATAGCCACAACTGCATATTGCTTTGTGGAAACAAATTGAAAGCCTGGCATTGTAATACGTGTATGGACATGCTTATAACAAAGCTTGGTCCCTCTCCTTACATAGTTGGTCATTAAGAGGCACTTTAATATAATGTGTCTACCAACGCTATTCTGTGATCACTGCATCACAAAAGCATACCATGTCTTAGTCATGATGCAAAGTTTAATCTTTGCAAGGATAACCAGATCAAATCCACTTTGTTATCCACATAAATACTCCTATCGTTTAGACAGTAGCACCTGAACTGAATAGGACTGCACATAATACAAGTTCTATGATTGTGAGGACAACCTCCAAGAACCATCTTGAAAGGAGAGACTCAGCTCACAGTGAAATGATTACTAATGTGACCTACACTGGTATTTCACAAGGAACCTATTGAAGATCATTCCAAAAACCAATTATATATGAGAAAGGTGGGATTGGACTATTTCAAATCCTAATAATGGACTCAATGATGATGGAAAAGCATGCTGAAATCCAAAAAAGACGGGACAGATGCTTGTGAAAGACTTTGGATGCACCTATGAAGGTAATGCCAGAAAAATAAAAAATATAGTTTATCATTGAATGACGACCGCAAACAGCCTTCTTAAGCTGAAAAGATGTGCTATGCTAATTCTGGACATTGGTATTATGTTTCCAGACAGAAGGTGACCGGAAAAAGAAATAAAGGCTTATAACTGTCAACACCAAGCTATTTCTCAAGATGCAACACAGTACTGAGAATACCTGATTGACTGTAAAGGAATGCACCTTGATTCCAAGGCTCAAGCTTGTAAGCCCCATAATTGTTGTCCTATATTAAAATTGGCTAACTTGTTAATTATGTATTGCCCTGTGCTTAAAGTGAACTTAGAGTGAAAAACCATACTGGAACCATATTCTGTATTAAGGAACTTTACAATGACATTTGGTGACATGTGAATTTGAGTTTGGAAGAAACAGATTAACGAAAGAAACCTTGATGCAATTAATAAATAATAACAATACAGGCATACTAAGAGCAGAAGCCCTGCCAAGATAATGGAATATAAAAAGCCAGCAAAACCTTTCAGAAATTTGACATCATGGGACACTTGTACTAAAGCACAATTTGCAGTTTTTCTTAAACTCTACATATTATGCACATACCTGCAAAGCAAGGAACTCCTGTAAACATAAACACAGAGACATTGATACAACAAGGAATCAGTAATGGTTCTGTTGCAGATGCGATCTACTGATGTACTCCTTGCTATTTTGGTATAATTATACCAATCAAGACGTTAAATGACTCCATAGAACCATATACAAAGGATTCTTGCTATATTCTGGAGTTCCAGGAATGTGGTGCATGGGCAGGAAAATTATAATTACTAAAGCAATCATGCTATTTTTTCCATGTATCAGAAATGTGTCAGTGGCAATATGTAATATAATACAGATACTATAATTAATGGTATAATATAACACATAATGTGTTAATTGCAAAGATGGATAGACTTTGTGAGTATCTGATATGTAATTGAAAAATATTGTTAGAATGCCATATGCATGCCGGACATTTACTTGTAGATTAAATCCTAGAAAAAGAAAAAGTGATCCTAGGGCAGAAATGTCCAGGATACACGGATAGGATATTTCAGAGTATCTATTACTGATAAAAAACATAAGTTTATTGGTCATCATAAACATAGACAAACAAAATAATAATAAAGAAACACACACTAACCCAAAGGTAAACACATAAAGAGGAGTTAATAAAGCTCAGTAGGCTAGAAAGGGGAGGCCAAATATAGTGGTAATACCAGAGGTATCTTTCTTTGACTTGACTGTACATTTACCATTACCGATGAATTACAGATTCACACCACCCTATATCGTAAACCCACATCTACCAAAAATATGTTAAGTTGGGGAAGCTATCACCCTACCTCACTTAAGAGGGGCATTCCAGTGGGGCAGTATCTTAGACCAAAAAATAAACTGTTCCTCCCTTGAGTACTTCACACAAAATGCTGCCCTATTAAAAGGTAGATTCAAAGCCAGAGGGTACCCTAATAGGTGCCTTAAACAGGCATACCAAAGAGCACTTCGGTGCGAACGTGAGACCCTCCTGGAGGATGAACCCAAACCCTGCCCCCCAAAAATAATTAGGTGTGTGGCAAATTACGATGCAGGGTGAGATACAGCAAAAAAAGATCCTGGCAAGATTTTTGCCACTGCTTACTCAAGACCGGCACTTGAACGACGTAATTTCCCCACAAGTTTCTATAACTGCTAAAAGAGGGAAAAACGTAAAGGATCTTCTGGTACCGAGTCACTTCTCAAAACCTAATATGAATAAGAAGAGTTGGATTAATGTGCAGGGTACCCATCAATGCGGATGGTGTGTAGCCTGCCGCTATATAGATAGGGACTCTAAGTTTGTAACGGACTCTTTTGGCAATGTGAGGATCCCAATTAAACAGTTTTTTTAACTGTAATTCAACAGGGGTAGTCTATCTTCTCACTTGTAAATGCGGTAAAAAATATGTAGGGAAAACTATACGCCCCCTAAAAAGACGCATGATGGAACATATCCACTCAGTGACATCTGAAAGAGACACCCCTGTTGCTAGACATGCTAGGTTACATCACAGCGATTCACCTAGATGTTTCAAATTCGTTGATGTTGAAAAAGTACAAATGGGTAAAAGGGGAGGTGATCTGGATTTTGACCCTTAAAAGAAGAGTGCTTTTGGATTCATAAATTAGACACTTTGTCTCCAAATGGCCTCAATGAGGGTTTTACTTTTACCCCTTTTATTGAATCCTAGACCATATTCTAATGAGTATATATTAGCCAATCTGTTACTACCTATACTGATCCAGGATTTGCATCATAACCATTGACCACTGAGGACAATACACCGCTACATGGACCATATGTATTTATCGTGCTAGTCCATATCTGTTTGGATTATTATTCGCCTTAATTCAAGAAATTGTGCATGACATGGTTTAAAAATCCCATTATAATCCAGACTCTAAAAGTTTGTACAGTTATTTCTATATAAGCACTCACTGTTATAGCCACTTGACATTGTGACTCTAACCTAATTAGATTTTCTCTCTCTCTATCTACATCTATATCTATATCTATATCTATCTATATCTCTATATCTATATCTATATCTCTATATCTCTATATATAGAGTGCTTTAATATGTATTCAATATACAAATAAGACATGTCTATATAAGCACTTATTGTTATAGCCACTTAACATTGTGACCCCAACTTACCGTATATACTCGAGTATAAGCCGAGTTTTTCAGCACATTTTTTGTGCTGAAAAACCCCAACTCGGCTTATACTCGAGTCAGAGTCTGTATTATGGCAATTTGCATTGCCATAATACAGACTGGGGGGAGAGGGGTGCTGGCAGAGCTGTACTTACCTTTCCTGCAGCTCCTGTCAGCTCTCTCCTCCTCCGCGCCGTCCGTTCAGCACCTCGGTCAGCTCCCAGTGTAAGTCTCGCGAGAGCCGCGGCTCTCGCGAGACTTACACTGGGAGCTGACAGAGGGAGCTGCACAGACCGCGCGGAGGAGGAGAGAGCTGACAGGAGCTGCAGGAAAGGTAAGTACAGCTCTGCCAGCACCCCTCTCCCCCCACTGAACTACCAATGAAACTGGACCACCAGGGAAGGAGCCCCCCTCCCTGGCCAGCTAGCAAGCAGAGAGGGGGGACGAAAAAAAAAGATAATTAAAAAAATAATAATAATAATTAATTAATAAATAATAATAATAAAAAAAATAATAATATAAAAATAATAATAATAATAATTAATAATATATCAAATGCCCACCCCCACCAACACATACACAAACACACAATGCATCACACACTGCATCACACACTCACACTGCACTCATATACACACACTGCACTCACACACACACTGCACTCACACACACACTGCACTCACACACACACTGCACTCACACACACACTGCACTCACACACACACTGCACTCACACACACTACACTTATACACGCACTACACTCATACACGCACTACACTCATACACGCACTACACCCATACACGCACTACACTCATACACGCACTACACTCATACACGCACTACACTCATACACGCACTACACTCATACACGCACTACACTCATACACGCACTACACTCATACACACACTGCATTCATTATATACACACAGAGAAAATAAATATTCAATTAATATATACGCACACACACTGCACTCATACACACACACACTGCACTCATACACGCACTGCATTCATACACGCACTGCATTCATACACGCACTGCATTCATACACGCACTGCATTCATACACGCACTGCACTCATACACGCACTGCACACACTGCACTCATACACGCACTGCACTCATCCGCGCACTGCATTCATACGCACACACTGCATTCATACGCACACACTGCATTCATTATATACACACACTGTAAATAAATATTCAATTAATATATTTTTTTTAGGATCTAATTTTATTTAGAAATTTACCAGTAGCTGCTGCATTTCCCACCCTAGTCTTATACTCGAGTCAATACGTTTTCCCAGTTTTTGGGGGTAAAATTAGGGGCCTCTGCTTATATTCGGGTCGGCTTATACTCGAGTATATACGGTAATCAGATTTATATATATATATATATATATATATATATATATATATATATATACAAAATACAAATAGCTTGGCACTCTCCTTATTGTATAATAGGATACCTGCCTGGGTGCAAACCACGATGCGTTCCAAATATAGACAAAAATAGAGAATGTAGGATGCACACTCAGGTCTTTGTGAAAAAATGTGTAGTTTTATTCAATCCAGGTACAAACCAAACCAACGTTTCGACCTCTGCAGGTCTTTTTCTCTTCACCGAACCCGGAAGTGTGTTAGGACCACCCATATGACGTCATTACGTCATTACGTCATGACGCCGGCGGAATACTCAGTGATTTCCATGGAAACATATCCATTGTGCATAAAGTCTGTGTCTAAGAAGAAATGTGAGTCCGAGGTTGTGTTAAAAGGACAACAGGACGGAAGATATCTACAGCCTTTTAGGAAATCTACTAAATTACTATAATGACTACATAGAGTAATTAGGCATCTCATTACTCTATGTAGTCATTCACCGAAAGGTGACAACAAGCCCCCTGGACGCCTGCTGTGTTTGGTCTTCCACCTCCTCAAAGCCACCTTCCTCCTCTGACTCCTCTTCTTCAGACTCCTCTCTCTGCGTTGCCTCTCTCTGCGTTATTATAAGGTGTGTTAAGTAGTACTATTCTTATCAGTTTAATCCCTGTTACGAGTAGAGGACTATTTCCTTGTTTCACCAAACCCCTTCAAAGATGGAAAAAGCGGTATGAGTGGAAGAAACAAGGAAATGTGGTCAGGTGGTGGTGCCAGCCCCACCGAGGGCTTGTACCCAGGTATGCTAATAAACTGAAAAAATAAAAAATCTCCCAAGGAGGATATCTAAAACTGGCATAGGAAAAGGTTAGACAACTATAATAAAGTGATACCTACAAATCCTAGTGAGCATAGGTGTATAATAGAGGGAGAAAGGGAAAGCAGAGTAATGCTTCCTAATACCGTGGTTAGTACCCTTTGTTAAAGTAAATTGAGTAATGGACAAAAGTATGTATTGTATCATTTATAAATAACAAAGGGATACTATACTCATTCCCCTATAGTGGCTTATTGTGTAATAATGGTAATACTATTACCTAATATATAATATTGCCAGGGGCAAGGAAATTCCCTCTAAATAGATGGGTATAGGCCAGGGATAGGCAACCTTCGGCTCTACAGATGTTGTGGACTACATCCCCCATAATGCTCTTACACACATAATGCTGGCAAAGCATCATGGGAGGTGTAGTCCAAAACATCTGCAGAGCCGAAGGTTGCCTATCCCTGGTATAGGCAGAGAGTATGGAGACCGGAGTGATGCTGTTATAAAAAGTGTCAATAAGGTGATATAAAGTTAAATGTATCACAGACACACAGCCACCCTTTCTCTTAGCTAGTTTCCAGAAATGCTGAATAGGTAGAAGGGCTATGCTATAAAGACTCAGAGAGGTCAAAGAAGAATCCTCTAAACTAGCCCTAATCTCCTTAAACACCTTCAAGGGTGTTCTAAGCTAAAGCTCAATCTAAACGTTTAGATGACTGTCTGATTTCCCATCACAGATGCTGGCTAGGAATAACACTGTGCAAGACAAAGAGTGGGTCTAAGTGCCTATAGTGCAGTAAAGTGTCCCTAGTGAAGTGAAAAAGAGAATAACGAGCTGGCGCCCAAGAGAATAACGAGCTGGCGCCCTATCAGGGGACGTGTATATGGCATCGATTTTAGAAACCAAGAGATGGAAAAAGATGCTTGGTCGGTCCTCCTACTTCAAATTTGGGGCACTGCGCGTGCAATCTAATGTGCCACCAGATAGGAGTGGTGTGTTAAGTAGTACTATTCCTATCAGTTTAATCCCTGTTATGTGCCTTTTTTTTTATTCGGTTTTTGAAGCCACAGTGCAGCACCAGAGGCCCGAAAAATTAGGCATGTACACATGCCTGAAAAATTAGGTATTGTTGCAGCCACTGCTACAAAAATTGATGTTTGTTTCCCAGGCAGAAAGTGCCCTAAAACATTGTGGCTTGAACCCTAGTTGGTGGCGGATAACTCACGGAAATCAACCGGCATTCAGAGCTAAAATACAGCAGCGTGTGGACCATTTTTAGCCCAAGGCAGCTCATCTCATCAGGCCTTTTTAAGTCGAATGTATCGCCCACTGTCAGTCCCTTCGGGATCCATCCCTCATTCATCTTAATAAAGGTGAGGTAATCTAGACTTTTTTGACCTAGGCGACTTCTCTTCTCAGTGACAATACCTCCTGCTGCACTGAAGGTCCTTTCTGGCAGGACACTTGAAGCGGGGCAGGCCAGAAGTTCTATCGCAAATTGGGATAGCTCAGGCCACAGGTCAAGCCTGCACACCCAGTAGTGAAGGGGTTCATCGCTCCTCAGAGTGTCGATATCTGCAGTTAAGGCGAGGTAGTCTGCTACCTGTCGGTCGAGTCGCTCTCTGAGGGTGGATCCCGAAGGGCTGTGGCGATGCATAGGACTTAAAAAGTTCCGCATGTCCTCCATCAACAACACGTGTAAAGCGTCCTGTCCTTGCCGGCGTGGTCGTGGGAGGAGGAGGATTACTTTCACCTCTTCCCCTGTTAGATTCCTGTTGTGCTGTGACATCACCCTTATACGCTGTGTAAAGCATACTTTGTAATTTATTTTGAAAATGCTGCATCCTTTCCGACTTGTTGTAATTCGGTAACATTTCCGCCACTGTCTGCTTATACCGGGGGTCTAGTAGCGTGGACACCCAGAACAGTTCGTTCTCCTTCAGCCTTTTTATACGAGGGTCCCTCAACAGGCACGACAGCATGAAAGACCCCATTTGCACAAGGTTGGATGCCGAGCTACTTATTTCCCGTTCCTCCTCCTCACACAGAGCAGAATAGAGACTGTTCCCCCTACATAGGGTCACTTGGCAGATATGGCGTGGTCGTGCGAGCAGGAGGAGGAGGATCACTTTCACCTCTTCCCCTGTTAGATTCCCGTTGTGCTGTGACATCACCCTTATACGCTGTGTAAAGCATACTTTTTAATTTATTTTGCAAATGCTGCATCCTTTCCGACTTGTTGTAATTTGGTAACATTTTAGCTACTTTCTGCTTATACCGGGGGTCTAGTAGCGTGGACACCCAGTACAGGTCGTTCTCCTTCAGCCTTTTTATACGAGGGTCCCTCAACAGGCACGACAGCATGAAAGACCCCATTTAGACAAGGTTGGATGCTGAGCTACTCATTTCCCGTTCCTCCCCCTCAGTGATCTCAATGAAGGTATGTTCTTCCCCCCAGCCACGTACAACACCACGGGTACCAGATAGGTGACAACGAGCACCCTGGGATGCCTGTTGTGGTTGGTCTTCCTCCTCCTTCTCAAAGCCACATTCCTCCTCTGACTCCTCTTCCTCAAAATCCTCTTCCAGCATTGCCACAGGTCCAGCAAGCGATGCTGATAAGGCTGTTTCTGGTGGTGATGGTGACCACAACTCTTCTTCTTCCTCTTCACGCTCATCTACGGCCTGATCCAGCACTCTTCGCAGGGCACGCTCCAGGAAGAAAACAAATGGTATGATGTTGCTGATGGTGCCTTCAGTTCGACTGACTAGGCTTGTCACCTCCTCAAAAGGACGCATGAGCCTACAGGCATTGCGCATGAGCGTCCAGTAACGTGGCAAAAAAATTCCCAGCTCCCCAGAGGCTGTCCTAGCACCCCGGTCATACAAATATTCATTAACGGCTTTTTCTTGTTGGAGCAGGCGGTTGAACATTAGGAGTGTTGAATTCCAACGTGTCGGGCTGTCGCAAATCAAGCGCCTCACTGGCATGTTGTTTCGCCGCTGGATATCTGCAAAGTGCGCCATGGCCATGTAGGAACGCCTTAAATGGCCACACACCTTCCTGGCCTGCTTCAGGACGTCCTGTAAGCCTGTGTACTTATGCACAAAGCGTTGTACGATCAGATTACACACATGTGCCATGCACGGCACATGTGTCAACTTGCCCAACTTCAATGCCACCAACAAATTTGTTCCGTTGTCACAAACCACTTTGCCGATCTCCAGTTGCTGCAGAGACAGCCACTTTTCCACCTGTGCGTTCAGGGCAGACAGGAGTGCTTGTCCGATGTGACTCTCTGCTTTCAAGCAAGTGAAACCTAAGACGGCGTGACACTGCCGTATCCGGGATGTGGAATAGTACCTGGGGAGCTGGGGGGTGCCGTTGATGTGGAGCAAGACGCAGCAGCAGAAGAGGACTCAGCCGAGGAGGTTATGGAAGAGGATGGAGTAGGAGGAGTAGAAGAGGTGACAGCAGGCCTGCATGCAAGTCGTTGCGGTGTCACCAACTCCTCTGCAGAGCCACGCACTCCATGCTTGGCAGCCATCAGTAGTTTTACGCAATGCGCAGTGTAGGTGATATACCTGCCCTGACCATGCTTTTCAGACCAGGTATCAGTGGTCAGATGGACCCTTGCCCCAACACTGTGTGCCAGACTTGCCATTACTTCCTTTTGCACAATCGAGTACAGGTTGGGGATTGCCTTTTGTGAAAAGAAATTTCGTCGGGGTACCTTCCACTGCGGTGTCCCAATAGCTACAAATTTTTTGAACGCCTCAGACTCCACCAGCTTGTATGGTAAAAGCTGGCGGGCTAATAGTTCAGACAAGCCAGCTGTCAGACGACAGGCAAGGGGGTGACTTTCTGACATTGGCTTCTTACGCTCAAACATGTCCTTGACAGACACCTGACTGTGGGCAGATTAGCGGGAACTGCTCAAGGCGAGAGATGGAGTGGCAGATGGTTGAGAGGGGGCAAGGAGGACAGCAGTGGTTGATGTGGCTGAAGATGCTAGACCAGGAGGAGGATGGCGGCTTTGAGTTTGTGTGCTGCTTGTACTTATGTGTTGATCCCATAGGCGTTTGTGATGTGCGATCATGTACCTACGCAAAGCAATTGTACCTAGGTTTCTTTTGGCACAGGTTGCAAATGGCATCGCTGTTGTCAGAGGCAGACACACAAAAAAAATGCCACACTGCTCAGCTCTGCAATGACGGCATTCTGGTGGTGACAACAGCATGCGTTGATTGGCGTGCTGTCGGGCTGACCCCGGGTGCCGATGCATGCTGTCTGATTGTGCCACTAGCTCCTTGGGACGACCTCCCCCTGCTTCCAACTCGTCTCCTCCTCCTCTCTGTCTCCCCATCTTAACTTTCGCCCTGTTCTTCTTCTTGCCGAGCGGGTACCCACGTGACATCCATGGACGCATCGTCATCATCAACCGCTTCACTTGTATCTGACAACTCAGCAAAGGAAGCAGCAGCGGGTACAACATCATCATCATCACACTGTACGTCCATGTGTGTAATGCTGCCTGACTGAGACATATCCCTGTTATCTACATCTTTTGGCAATAATGGTTGCGCATCACTCATTTCTTCAAACGGATGTGTAAATAACTCCTCTGACATACCAAGTGAAGCGGCTGTGGTGCTAGTGTTGGTGGTGGCAGGCAGGTGAGTGGTATCTTGAGAGGTGCCCAAAGCTAAGCTGGAGGAGGATGGTGCGTCAAGGTTCCGAGCGGAAGCTGTAGAAGATTGGGTGTCCTGTGTTAGCCAGTCAACTATGTCCTCAGAACTTTTCAAGTTCAGGGTATGTGGCCTCTGAAAACTGGGCATTATTCTAGGGCAAAAGGGAATCACAGCACCACGACCACGACGGCCCCTGCGGGGTGGCCTGCCTCTGCCTGTCATTTTTTTTTCGATTAGTGGTACTATGCATGCAAACTACTGTGAGACCAGATATGAGTGGCACTGTGCACTGGCAGAGGTTGGCAGAGTACACGCTGTACGCCTGACACACACTTATGAAGGACACTGACTGCTATTATATTACAGTCAAAAACTTTTTTGTTTTTAAATGCAAGCTATTGTGACACCAGATATGAGTGGCACTGTGCACTGGCAGAGGTTGGCAGAGTAGACGCTGTAGGTCTGACACACACGCTTGAAGACAACTAACTGCTATTCAATCTATTTCAGTGAAAAAAAAATGTGTTTTTAAATGCAAGCTATTGTGACACCAGATATGAGTAGCACTGTGCACTGGCAAAGGTTGGCAGAGTACACGCTGTAGGCCTGACACAAGCTTGAAGGACACTGACTGCTATTAGATTACAGTCAAAAACTTTTTTTGTTTTTAAATGCACGCTATTGTGACACCAGATATGAGTGGCACTGTGCACTGGCAGAGGTTGGCAGAGTACACGTTGTAGGCTTGACACACACTTATGAAGGACACTGACTGCTATTATATTACAGTCAAAAACTTTTTTGTTTTTAAATGCAAACTATTGTGACACCAGATATGAGTGGTACTGTGCACTGGCAGAGGTTGGCAGAGTAGACGCTATAGGCCTGACACACACGCTTGAAGACAACTAACTGCTATTCAATCTATCACAGTGAAAAAAATTTTTTGTTTTTAAATGCAAGCTATTGTGACACCAGATATGAGTGGTGGCACTGGGCAAGTGGGCACAGTATACACTCTGAACCTGACACAGAAGCTGGCAGGCAGGAAACTGCAATTAGATTACACAGGGGAAAAAAAGCAGACTGATGTTCTAGCCCTAAAAAGGGCTTTTTGGGGTGCTGTCCTTACAGCAGAGATCAGATGAGTCCTTCAGGACTGTAGTGGACACTGAATACACTAGCCTAGCTATCCATTTCCCTATCAAATCAGCAGCAGCTACACTTTCCCTCCTCTCACTAAGAATGCTGCTTCAGAATGAATCTAAAATGGATGCTGAATAGGAGGTGGTGTCAGGGTACCTGGGGTCTCTACCTCCGAAAGAGGTAGAGACTTAGCTGTTCCTTCATCCAGACGGCCTGATGGCTCCCTTCCCCACGGTCTATCCGGTCATGCAAGGCCGGCCGCGAGGGAGTGACTGCCTTTTACAGCATCTAGGCAGGAAATTGTCATCAGGACACTCCCCCGGAACGACCTGTCACTCAATTGCTGCAGGACCAATCAGGAAGCCTTGGAGGCGTGGTTACTGCTCTGAACAGGGTATTTAACAGAGCTTCTTTCATTAGCTCATTGCCCTGTTGTGGTTCTAGCTTGTTCTAGTCACTCAGTGCTTGTGTATTCTATTATCCCTTTTGGTTTTGACCCGGCTTGTTTACCTTACTCTGCTTATCTCTGTTACCCTTGATTCGGCTTGTCTCTCGATTACCTGTCTTCTGTTACCCTCGACCTCGGCTTGTCTTTGACCATTCTATACTGTACTACTTACGTTAGTCCGGCCATTCTAAGGTCCGGTATACGTATCTGGCTACTGTTTGTACTCTGCGTGTTGGATCCCTGTCCCGATCCTGACAGGTGGGAGGGTGTGGAAGGGAGGGTCTGCTGCTGATTGGCTGAAATGTATCTGCTGACTGTGAGGCACAGGGTCAAAGTTTACTCAATGATGATGAATAGGGGGTGGATCGAACCACGCATATGTTCGCCCGCCGTGGCGAACGCGAACACGCTATGTTCGCCAGGAACTATTCGCCAGCGAACCGTTCGGTACATCACTAATGCCATATAGGAATTTTTTCTACTGTATCCAACCTCTTGTATTACCACTATATTTGGCCTCCCCTTTCTAGCCTACTGAGCTTTATTAACTCCTCTTTATGTGTTTACCTTTGGGTTAGTGTGTGTTTCTTTATTATTATTTTTTTTGTCTATGTTTATGATGACCAATAAACTTATGGTTTTTATCAGTATTAGATACTCTGATATATCCTGTGTATCCTGGACATTTCTGCCCTAGGATCACTATATTTTTCAAGTTAATATTTAGGGTTACCCCCTGTCTGGATATTTTCAGGACACAGTTCATAGTCCCTGCCCAAGGGAGGGACTTTCTCTTTTTTCTTTTAGATTAAATCCTAGCAGTGGCCAGATTATCTGATTTTAACAATGTATCTTTACATAAATGAATTATGATAGTTAAAGATAATATGATTACAATAACAACTGCAATAATGAATACGGTTTTAACCTTAGAAGAAAATTTAAAATGTTTTTATTAAATCAGAAACTACTTGGTATTTATTTACATTTGCAGAATGGTATGATTAATATAATCTAATTAAAATAAGGGAAGTACTTCAACAGTTAACATTTAACTGAAAGACAGCTAGAAACTTTACTTGTCACAAACCTTTATTTATAATGATAAACATGTTCTGTCTGCCAGAGCTAAGGTCAGTCAATGGAAGGTAAAAGAGTGTTATGGATTAACCCTTCCAGGTGATATACTTGATGAATTTGGAAATTGATAAAATATATTCCTTGTGGTAATGATCCTGCCACATCTAATGATTGTTTAATCAGTACATCATACATATGATTATTAATTCATATTCTGATTGTAACATACCCCCACTTCAACCAGTTATAGTTACAACAGATTCTGTATATATTATAACAAAAATGTGTTAAAACCACTTATTCAAAGGTAGAGTTAAAATATAAATACCTTCAATATTGTATCCGAGTGCTTTCTTTTAGACTAGACTTTTTCTAGACTTTTAGAAATAATAAAAAATTAAAATCATAGCTACACCCAACAGATGCTGGAAAATATACTTAAACAAATAAGATTCATATTTTTAAGCATCCAATCTTGCGAAAGTGTCTTTCCACAATGGCTGTCAGATCTTGGTAAAAAAATGTTTTAAGACACTTTTTGGGTGTTTCTGGTATTTTAAGCCACTAATAACTGTAGTTATTATATTTACTAATTATAACTTAGGGAATAAGTTGTCTTCTCCCTGACAGGAGAAATAAAGAGGAATAATGTCATATTTCCAATTATCGACTGTTCTAAATAGATTGAGACATTATACATATTATTGTGAACAAAAGCCGTAAATACTTTGCTGCTTCAAATTATCCTTGTATATCTAAATCATATACAAGGGTGTTTATCTCAAACAAAACACTATAAAGATGAACTATGTTACTATTTCATCTATCATTATTATACAAAGTATAACAAATGTAAAAAAAATTCCACAGATTTTACCTGTTAACATTTTTAGCACAACATCACCTGATGTCATTATATGTCTATCAGTGAGATGTATAGGTGTTACCAAGATTCCAATACAACAAAAAGAGGCACTTTTGAGAAACGACTTCAATTGCTGTATCAACATAACATTTACTATAACGGGATCCATGTTACTTAAGACAATGTCTTGGATATGCTATCAATTAATTTATTCCGTAAAAAAATATTGGAGAGTATCCAATCTATACACATCATAAACTGTAAAAATGTTTCATAAAAAAACAAACAAGCAAAGACAAAAGACAAAGACAAATAACACCATCACCAGAGTGGTAACAGATGATGCTGATTCAATATCTGCAACCAATTCTAGCCAAATATTTGGATAGCTGGACTCTACAACCTATACTCTACAACAAATACCCGGGTATTCTACAAACACAACCTCCAGCAAAGGAATTCCATCTAAGGAATGTAAACTTCCACCGGCTTTTAAAGACTTTGGATTACAAATACAATTACTACTTTTAACTTTGGATTACAATTCCTATCAGGATCCATCCAAGAATATCTTACTCTGGAACCTGATGTTCTTTTCAATTCTTTCCCAGACAAAAGCTTTGCTCATTTTAATCAACAACCTTTACATACAAGGATCATACTACAGATGTTTTACCGTTACAACAATGATCAAAGACGCTGGGAGCATAAAAACCTAAAGGCTGTTGGAGAACTTTGGTTTACTAATTTCAGGAAGAAAGGCTTTACAATTCCCACAGTATAATGGAGAGGGTGTTATGGGCAAATGCAAATCTTACAAGTTTTAGAATGAAATATTGTAGTCCTCAAACTGTATACTTTGTCTTTAAGAGATATTGCAAACTGACAAGGTGTTAGAAATGGAACATATTGTTTTTCATACATGTTTCGTTAAGCAATAACCTCTTACTTACCTTCAGTGCATAATATGTTTACGCCATTTTGTCCCAGACAAAATACAATAACAATAATGCATAAACAAGCTTCAAGTCTATACCATGGCTCTTTTAGTGAATAATATACTGTGGTAACCCTAAATAGCTAAATATGTTCAGACTTTAAGATGCCATTTTGACTTAAGTCAGGAATTTTTCCATGACATGTTATGGCCTTGTATTTTTGCCAAGTTAAGGGAGGTCCTAAAATGGATAAAGTAAAAGTAGTGTTAATTTTTCATATGTAAACTATGGTAACCCTAAAATGAAGACACCTAAGGTATAAATATGTGTACCTTTTAAATGTTAACACATAGAGAGGAGAGATTTGGAGACAGATGCTGCTCCATCTTAAAATGACAGAGAGGCTGACAGGACGTGTCACGATTCCGGGAACCCAACATGCTAACAGACACACACACACACAGAAAAGGTGCCGTACCGGACCTTAGAGTGGCCGGGCTAAGCACACACAGAATAGTCAGGAGACAAGCTGAGTCAGGGGAACCAGAAAACAGGATAACAATAAACAAGCCGAGGTCAAAGGGTAGGAGAAAGTCACAAAGTCAGTTTAACAAGCCAGAGAGTACGTAACCAGAAATCACAAGTTCAGCATCAATACCATACAGCAAAGACCACAACAGGGCAGGGAGGAACAGGAAAGGTGAGTATAAATACCCTAGGTTAAATTCTGATTGGATAACTTCCAATCAGAATTAACAATCACACGTGGGAGATATCTAAGCCTCCCACTGTGATTGTGATACTGTTGCTTTGACGCCGGGTCACTCACGTGACCCCGGCGTTTGCATAAATCAACGACCTTCCAGCGTGCAGCGTTATACATGCTGCCGCTGGGAGGCGTGACGGATGCGAGCGGCGAGCGGCGGAGAGGAGACGCCGCTCGCCGACAGGTAGGAGGAGGGGAGACCGCGGGCGGCGATGGACTGAGGGTGAGTGCTGCGAGTTGCGAGCAGCCTCCCCTACTAGCCGCCCGCGGACCCCTGACATAACCCCCCCCTCGAGGACCGCCCAACGGGCGGGAAGCCGAAGGCTTCAAAGGAAACCGCGCATGAAAGGAGCGGACCAAAGAGGGCGCGTTCACGTCAGAGGCAGAAACCCAGGACCGCTCCTCAGGGCCGTATCCCTTCCAGTCAACCAGATACTGCAAGCGACCCTGAGAAAAACGAGAATCAAGCAGGGCAGCCACGTCGTACACGTCACTAGAGGCTGCGCGGAGGGAATCCGGACGCCTGAGAGGGCCAGAGAATCGATTACAGAGCAGGGGCTTCAAAAGGGAGGTGTGAAAGGTGTTAGGAATACACATGGAAGGAGGTAAGGCCAGGGAGTAGGACACAGGATTGACCCTACGCAATACCTTGTAGGGGCCAAGGAACCTGGGTGCGAATTTCATCGAGGGGACCCTGAGGCGGAGATTCTTAGAGGACAACCAAACCCTATCACCCGGAACATAAGAAGGAGCAGCACCTCTACGGCGATCAGCAAATCTCTTCTGAGCAACAGCCACTCGAGAAAGAGTAGCATGGACCTGATCCCACATCTTCCGTAAGGAGGTTAGGTGCTCGTCCAAAGCGGGAATTCCCTTGTCGGAGAATACGCCGGGAAGGACAGAGGGTTGGAACCCATAAGCAACCAAAAAAGGACTTAAGCCAGTGGACGAATGAGTCACAGTGTTTCTGGCGAATTCAGCCCAGGGAAGGAGGTGAGACCAGTTGTCCTGGTGTGCATTCGTGAAGCAGCGTAAATACAACTCCACAGATTGATTTGCCCGTTCGGCAGCTCCATTGGATTGTGGATGATAGGAGGAGGTAAATGACAAGGAAATCCCCATCTCAGCACAAAAGCCCCTCCAAAACCGAGAGACAAACTGAGGACCCCTGTCGGATACGATATCCTGTGGTATACCATGCAAGCGGAAAACCTCATTGGCAAACACCCGAGCCAACTGAACCGCAGAAGGTAGTTTTTTGAGTGGAATAAAGTGTGCCATCTTAGAGAACCTATCAGTCACAGTCAAAATTACTGTCATTCCATCGGATGAAGGAAGATCAACAATAAAGTCCATGGATAGGTGGGTCCATGGTTTCTTGGGTACGGACAGAGGCATCAGGAGACCCGGGGGTTTAACAGTAGGGGACTTACACTGTGCACAAACACGACAAGCCTGCACATAATCCACTACGTCTTGCTTAAGTGAAGGCCACCAGAATTGTTGAAGGAGATCCTTGTATGTTTTGGTAACCCCTGGGTGACCAGCCGTTTTGGCGGTGTGAAATAAAACTAACAATTTCTTTCTCTTTCTTTCACGTATAATCTATCAACAGGTGTCTCAGAGGGTGCTTGGGTTTGGTATGCCTTAACCAAACGGGTAGCGGCTATTATCTTAGACGTGGGTACAATGGGTTCAGGAGCGGGGGCAATAGACTCCAAAGGTTTGTATTGTCAGGAGATAGCATCAGCCTTGACATTACGGTACCCAGGCCTATATGTGATAATGAACTGAAAGCGTGAAAGAAATAAGGACCATCTGGCTTGACGAGAGGACAATCTTTTAGCATCAGCTATATAGGAGAGATTCTTATGATCAGTTATAACCAGGATTTCGTGTCTGGCTCCTTCTAATAAGTATCTCCACTCTTTAAAAGCCATCACAATAGCTAATAGTTCCCTGTTCCCGACGTCGTAATTTTTCTCCGAATCAGATAATTTTTTAGAAAAGTAACAACAGGGATGGAGGGGTTCGTTAAAGGATAGTCTTTGTGATAATACAGCTCCCACATCTGATTCTGAAGCGTCTACTTCCATTACAAAGGGAAGGGAAGGATCGGGATGGTGTAGCACAGGGGCAGTGGCAAATGCCTTTTTGAGAGTCTCAAAGGCTTTAATGGCTTCAGGAGTCCAAACCCTGGGGTGCAAACCCTTTTTAGTCAGTTTAGTGATAGGAGAAATGACTGATGAAAAGTTTTTAATAAACCTGCGATAATAATTGGCAAAGCCTATAAATCGCTGTATTGCTTTAAGGCCTTGAGGAAGAGGCCAAGACAACATGGCTTCTAATTTTGAAGGATCCATGCTGAACTCCTGTTCAGAAATGATGTACCTAGGAATTGTACTGATTTTTGGTCGAATAAACATTTCTCCAATTTACAATAAAGACCATTTTGTAGCAATCTCTTAAGTACCTTCCTCACATGGGCATGATGAGACTCCAGATCAGGAGAAAACACAAGTATATCATCGAGATAGACCACGGCACAGACATGTAGTAAATCTCTAAGGACATCATTTATGAGCTCCTGAAAGACAGCAGGAGCATTACACAGTCCGAAAGGCATAACTAGATACTCGTAATGCCCACTGCGTGTATTGAACGCTGTCTTCCATTCATCGTTTTCTTTTATACGAACCAAGTTATAAGCCCCCCTGAGGTCTAGTTTGGTAAAAAATCTAGAACCTTTGACATGGTCAAACAACTCAGTAATGAGAGGGATAGGGTAAGCACTTTTAACTGTTATATTATTCAGGCCTCTATAGTCTATACATGGCCTTAAATCGCCCTCTTTCTTGGAAACAAAAAAGAAACCAGCACCAGCCGGAGAGGAGGACCTTCTGATAAAACCTTTACGTAAGGATTCCTGTATGTACTCCTCCATGACCTGGTTTTCTTTCTCAGAAAGCGGGTAGACCTTGTCCCTAGGAGGCATCGTTCCAGGTAACAAGTTTATGGCGCAATCATAATCCCGATGTGGGGGTAGTCTATCAGCTTCCCTTTTTTCAAAGACCAATGCGAGGTCTGCATAGACAGGGGGGACAGAAACAGAAAGTGGTTTAGCTGTAGGCACATTGAGTAAACAAACGGGACGTAAACGGACCATACAGTCTTGTTGACAGGATTCCCCCCAGGAGAGTATATCCAAACAACCCCAATCAAGTACCGGGTTATGCTTAACTAACCAGGGGAAGCCCAGTATGATGGAAGCTGTAGGGGAGTCAATTATTTGGAAGGTTATCCTTTCTTTGTGTAAGGCACCCACGGCCATAACCATTTCTTGGGTCTCATGGGTCACCAGGGGTTTCTCAAGTGGTCTACCATCTATGGCCTCAACGGCCAAGGGTGTGGCCTTTTGGATCAGATTCAAGGCTGCGGTTTTAGCAAAGTTCTCATCGATAAAGTTATCTGCAGCAGCTGAATCGATCAAGGCTTTAGTTGTAATCGTGGTTTGATTAACCAAAAGAGTAACCGTAATGAATGGTCTGGAGATGGACACATGAGGGGAAAAAACCATAACACCCGAGGCCGACCCCTCTCTAGGCCTTAGGTGCTGTACTTTCCCTGCAAACTAGTTACTTCGGAGATGCCCCCTCTTACCACAATAAAGGCACAAGCCCTCCCTTCTGCGGTATGTTCTTTCAGCTTCAGATAAGCCTACAGCACCTAATTGCATGGGTTCGGGAGGTGGTTGAGTAGGGGGAGGTAACGCTAGTAGTGCAGTACTGGGTAAAGCAGGTAACCCCTGTGTATTCATTCTTATTTGACTACTCCTCTCTCTTATACGGTTGTCAATTAGAATGATATAATCTATTAGATCATCCAGAAGAATAGGCAATTCCCTGGATGCTATTTCGTCCAATATGTAAGCGGCCAAACCCTCCTGAAAAGCTGTTACGAGAGAGTCGTTATTCCAAACCACTTCAGCTACCAGAGTGCGGAATTCAATGGTATAATCCGCTACTGATCTACGGCCCTGTCGGATCCTAAGCAGACCTTTGCCAGCAGAAGCAACCCGGCCGGGCTGATCAAACGTACGTTTGAAAGCTGTTAGAAAGTCTGCAAAGGACATTGGGGACGTGTTCTCCCACATGGGGTTGGCCCATGCTAGAGCTTTTCCTGACAAATGGTTGATCAGAAAAGCAATTTTGGCTCTGTCAGTGGGGTATGAGCGCGGATTCATCACCAAATGAATATCAATTTGGTTGAGGAAACCACGGCACGATGCTGGATCACCGCTATAGCGCTGAGGTGGCGTCATGTGAACCACGTGAGCAGGATTGGTTACCGGATCAGGATTGGGTTCTGGCCCAGCAGCAACAACTTCTTGAACGGCAGGTTGCAAGTGAGCAGTACGAGCCAGTATGGTTTGTAAAGCCTGGGCAAACTGATCCATACGATGGTCTAAACCATCCATTCTAGCCTCCTGATTAACTAGGAGCTGTGGAATGTCAGCAGGTTCCATAATGGCCCTGTTGTAATGTCACGATTCCGGGAACCCAACACGCTAACAGACACACACACACAGAAAAGGTGCCGTACCGGACCTTAGAGTGGCCGGGCTAAGCACACCCAGAATAGTCAGGAGACAAGCCGAGTCAGGGGAACCAGAAAACAGGATAACGATAAACAAGCCGAGGTCAAAGGGTAGGAGAAAGTCACAAAGTCAGTTTAACAAGCCAGAGAGTACGTAACCAGAAATCACAAGTTCAGCATCAATACCATACAGCAAAGACCACAACAGGGCAGGGAGGAACAGGAAAGGTGAGTATAAATACCCTAGGTTAAATTCTGATTGGATAACTTCCAATCAGAATTAACAATCACACGTGGGAGATATCTAAGCCTCCCACTGTGATTGTGGTACTGTTGCTTTAACGCCGGGTCACTCACGTGACCCCGGCGTTTGCATAAATCAACGACCTTCCAGCGTGCAGCGTTATACATGCTGCCGCTGGGAGGCGTGACGGATGCGAGCAGCGAGCGGCGGAGAGGAGACGCCGCTCGCCGACAGGTAGGAGGAGGGGAGACCGCGGACCCCTGACAACATGTTCAGGAGGGTATGTTAATCTATTAATTATATTTGCAAGCATTCAATTTAATTGTATAAACTCTGCTATAAATTATTGTAATGGACTTTATATGTCTATATTTATATTTGTATATAATAAATATCTAAACTTTTTCTATATTGTATTCTCAATTATTTATAAATGTTAAATAGGGGATATATTACTAATTATATAAAATTATGGCTAAGATAACTGTATGGTTAGCCCTGCTAAGTTCTATGATTTAAGACATTATAGTGGTAATAAGGGATAACCAGCTGCGGTTACATATAATTTTAAAGGAAAACTATAGGATTAGGAATACAAACATGTATTCCTAATGCTGTAGTGTTGTACTACCTAATTAGGTTCCTCAGTCCCCCTCAGAATGGAGTCTTTTATATATTTTAAGTAGTCTTTTAAAATTTAAAACTGTATTATTTCTGTAGTGTGGCAGGGTGCATTATCCTGCTGAAAGAAGAGTCTGCCATTACTGGCCACCATTGCCATGAAGGGGTGTATGTGGTCTGCAAACATCTCTAGGTAGGTGGTAGTGTCAAAGTGATCCACATGAATACAAGGATCCAGGGTTTCCCAGAAGAACATTGTCCTGAGCCACTGCTGGCCTTCCTATATATATCCTATTGTCTACAATTTAAAGCCCTCTTTTGTATACTTGACAAACTTGTGAAAGGGGAGTATCCTGGCATCATAAATAATCTAAAAAGCTAAAGTGGTTGACTTGTTGCTAGTGCTAAATGTGAATACATATTTGTTAATAGCTATTAGAGTTAAGCGAACACCTGGATGTTCGGGTCCGGCAGGCTCGGCCGAACTTTGAAAAAAAGTCCGGGTTCGGGCTCGAACTTGAATCCGAACCCGAACCCCATTAAAGTCAATGGGGACCCGAACTTTTGGGCACAAAAATGCCTCTAAAAAACTCCTGGAAAGGGCTAGAGAGCTGCAAAAGGAAGTTAAAAGGGGGTAAGAGTAGGACAAGTGCCCTGCAAACAAATGTGGATAGGGAAATCACTTAAAAGAACATAAAAATTAAAAATACAGCTGAGCCATAAAATAGCACTCTGCTATTGTGTACACAGTTTATACTAAGTGACCCATAGAAAGAGGAGGCGGTGACCGTGGCGGTGTAGAAGGAGGCAGCCAACACTGTTTTTTATATATCTATTTTTATTTTAATTGGGTTAACCCCCAAAATATTGGGACATATAAAAAAAAAAAAGAAACATTTGCGGCCTGCGGTGCATTTCTTACAGTCCTGATGCATGGAGAAATGCTCAACTCCTGATGCATGGAGAAAAGGCTAAGTGGATGGCCCACGGAAACCCCGCCAGCAGAGTCATCAAAAAGCATAAGAGACTGCTGCATGACTTGTGGCTCAGACTCCTTTGCTGATTTGCAAGGGGGTGAGGTGAAAGACAGATGGCCATTGGCTGCAGGTGCAAACTCTGATCTTTCAGCAGGGGGCCGTGTGGGAGACAATGTGCAGGAACTGGAGGCACTGTCAGCCATCCAATCTATTATCGCCTGTACTTGTTCTGGCCTCACCATTCGTAGAGCGGCATTCGGGCCTACCAAATAACGTTGAAGGTTCGTTCGCCAACTCGCACGTGAGGAAGGTGTTTCACTTGTGCGTGTAGCTGGCACAGATCGACCACGTCCTCTCCTTGCAACAGGAGCTCCACCAAGACCAGCAGCACCATGACCAGGGCCACGTCCCTTATTTGACGCTCTCCTCATTCTTTGCGTTCACTGACCAAACTAACAGAGGGTTTATGTCAGGCGACAATGTAACCGCCAATAGTCAAAAAAAGTTTTTGTGTTTTTTTTAGTTCATTGAACTGCAAGAAATGCACCGAAGGCCGCAAATGTACTATTTAGCAGAATGTTTACAATTGCGCTGTAACCGCAGTATTTGACGCTTCTATTTGACTCTCAGATATGAAGTGCAGGCCGCAAAATTTACTATTTAGCAGATTAGCACCCAGAAAATAAGAATGTTTACCACTCCGCTGTAAGCACACTATTAGACGCTTCTATTTGACTCTCAGTTATGAAGTGCAGGCCCCAAAATTTACTATTTAGCAGATTAGCAGCAAAACAATTAGAATTTTTAGAACTGCGCTGTAAGGGCACTATTAGACACTTCTATTTGACTCTCAGATATGAAGTGCACCCCACCAATGTATTTTTTTAGCACCTAAAAATTTTGAAGTTTTAAAACTGCAATGTGACAGCAGTATTTGACGATTCTATTTGACTCTCAGATATGAAGTGCACCCCACTAATGTACTATCCCACTAATGTACTATTTAGCACCAAAAAAAAAAAAAAAAAATTACTTTTAAAACTCGGTATTTGAAGCTTCTATTTGACTCTCAGATATGAAGTGCACCCCACCCCACTAATGTACTAGTTTGCAGAATTCTTTCCTAAGCTGTCCCTATCAGCGGCAGCATCTTCTCCCTACACTAATAAGACCTCATGCGTGCGGTGCTACGCAACTCCAGCTTATATATAGAGGCTGGGTCACATGCTGCACTGGCCAATCACAGCCATGCCATTAGTAGGCATGGCTGTGATGGCTTCTAAGGGCACACGAGTCAAACGCTTGTTGATTGGCTGCCCTGCAGCCTTTGAAAATGCACCATTAAATCGCCGAACTCCAACCTGAACATACAGTGATATGTCTGGGTCCGGGGTCCAAAAAAAAAAAATAATGTTCGTTACGAACCCGAACTTTACAGTCCGGGTTCGCTCAACTCTAATAGCCATCTATATTTTGTATCTTCTGTATGACTCCTGCAAATTTGAAATAGGACTAAATATTTACACAGGGTGCAAAGATATTACCTGTGTGGTCATTAGCTAGCAGACCTGAAGTCATGTAGGTCCAGTGTTCTCAAGAAACATGCATGCTACTGTTGTCATAAACATTGAGCATACCATGGAAAGCATTGCAGGACTACCATTGTAGATGTATTGGCCATTACAATTAACAACCTGAGCCACAGTACATTACATTTATAATTGATAAGTGGACATCTTGTCTTATCGACTGTTCTAGTACTACAGGACTTTAATGCACAGGCAAGTGATAGCAAACTCCACTGATAATATTCAAACATGCATATTGGGTTCCTAAAGGAAACATTTACCAATGTTTGTACAAATAAGAAGTCATTTATCTTGTGATTTCCCAGTGAATTTGTATAGGAATAGTCTCTGGGAAACTGATTATTCCCAGATGCCTTTTAATAGACCTCAATGTTAGGAGAATGTTTTAAGGCACTTCATAATGAGCATCTGCTCATTATTCATATGATGGCATGCTTTCTGTCAGTGTGTTTTGACTAAATTGAGTTTAGAGACAGTCAGGTTTATTTGGGGGGTCAAAATGAGGCATGCAGACTTCGTATGAATTATGAACATAAGAGACAGGTTGCTCTAACACAAGCCTTAGGCTACAAGCAAATGAAATGCTAAGCAGATGACAAATATGATACAATTATTTTATCAATAGTGACTTCTACAACGTAAAAAAAAACCTGTGTAAACGCTTCTGTAATCCAAGTTTGCTTAGTTTTATTTAAAATAGACACATGTACAGTGGAGACACATCACGTTGATCTGATTGCTTGCATTGATTCAAAACAACACTTCTTAGTAACTCCTTAGTGACTAAGGGTTTTGTTCAAACATTCTATGTATTCATTTTTTAGGCTGTTTTGGCATTTCTGCATTCTAGTTAAGTGCACCTATACATACACTGAACAAAATTACAAATGCAACACTTTTGTTTTTGCACCCATTTTTCTATGTACACAAAAGGCCTATTTCTCTCAGATATTGTTCACAAATCTGTCTAAATCTGTGTTAGTGGGCACTTCTCCTTTGCCGAGATAATCCATCCACCTCACAGGTGTGGCATATCAAGATGCTGATTAGACAGCATGATTATTTCACAGGTGTGCCTTCATCTGGCCACAATAAAAGGCCACTCTAAAATGTGCAGTTTTATCACACAGCACAATGCCACAGATGTCGCAAGTTTTGAGGGAGCGTGCAATTGGCATGCTGACTGCAGGAATGTCCACCAGAGCTGTTGCCTGTGGATTAAATCTTCATTTCTCTACCATAAGCCGTCTCCAAAGGCATTTCAGAGAATTTGGCAGCACATCAAACCGGCCTCACAACCGCAGACCACGTGTAACCACACCAGCCCATGACCGCCACATCCAGCATCTTCACCTCCAAGATCGTCTGAGACCAGCCACCCAGACAGCTGCTGCAACAATCGGTTTGCATAACCAAAGAATTTCTGCACAAAGTGTCAGATACTATCTCTAGCTTCCCTTTATTTGCATGCTCTACATCCTCCAGGATCTCGACTTGACTGCAGTTCGTCATCGTAACCGACTTGAGTGGGCAAATGCTCACATTCGATGGAGTCTGGCACTTTGGAGAGGTGTTCTCTTCATGGATGAATCCCGGTTTTCATTGTACATGGGCAGATGGCAGACAGCGTGTATGGCATTGTGTGGGTGAGCAGTTTGCTGATGACAACATTGTGGATCTAGTGGCCCATGGTGGTGGTAGGGTTATGGTATGGGACAGGTGCATTTTATTGATGGCATTTTAAATGCACAGAAATACCATGATGACATCCTGAGGCCCATTGTTGTGCCATTTATCCACGACTATCACCTCATGTGCATGATAATGCACGACCCCATGTTGCAAGGATCTGTACACAATTCCTGAAAGCCAGGGCCGGTGCTAGGATTTTTGACTACACAGGCGAAGATGCATTTTGACGCCCCACCCCACGCCTCCCCCCAAAAAATAAACAATGCATCTTCACCTCTGTGTCTCGTAGCCCCCTTTTGAATTTCTTACCCCCATTAGGGTTGCATATCCAACCTCTTCAATGTCTTACCCCTTTGGCCCCTTTGTGCCCTTTAGTGTGTCTCCTACAACCCCTCTTATGTATTTCTTACTTCCCCGCCAGCCCCTTTCTGTCTCTTTCTTCCCCCCAGCCCCTATCTATCTCTCTTTTTCTCCCACATAGACATGGACACAGGCAAAAATACATACATGCACAAATACACAAACATACAGACACACAAGCACACAGACATAATTATTCAGGCACACAGTCACAAAGATATACAGACACACAGTCATAAAAGGCACACAATCAAACAAACACAGTCATACAATCTACACATACAGGTACATTGTCGTGCAAACACAGACATACATTCATACAGACACAGGCACACACAGAAATACAGACATAAAGAAACAGAGAGGCATATAGAGACATACATACACAATGATACAGACAGACATACACACACACACTGACAGACATATATATACACACACTGACAGACAGACATATATATACACACACTGACAGACAGACATATACACACACACTGACAGACATACACACACACACACACACACACACACACTGACTGACAGACATATACACACACACTGACAGACTTACATATACACACACACTGACAGACAGACATATACACACAAACACTGACAGACATACACACACACTGACAGACAGACATACACACACTGACAGACAGACACAGACACACACTGACAGACAGACACACACACTGACAGACAGACAGACACACACTGACAGACAGACAGACACACACTGACAGACAGACAGACACACACACTGACAGACAGACAGACACACACACTGACAGACAGACACACATACACACTGACAGACAGGCACACACACACTGACAGACAGACACACACTGACAGACAGACACACACTGACAGACAGACACACACTGACAGACAGACACACACTGACAGAAATACACACACACTGACAGACATGCACACACACTGACAGAAATACACACACACTGACAGACATAAATACACACACACACTGACATACATAAATACACACACACTGACAGACATAAATACACACTGACAGACATACACACACACACTGACAGACATACACACACACACACACACAATGAAAGACAGACATACGCACACACACACACACACTGACAGACAGACATACACACACACAAACAGACATACACTGGCAGACAGACATACACACACACTGACAGACAGACAGACATACACTGACAGACACACACACACACTGACAGACAGACAGACAGACACACACACTGACAGACAGACAGACAGACACACACAGACAGACATACACACACTGACAGACAGACAGACATACACACACTGACAGACAGACAGACATACACACTGACAGACAGACAGACATACACACACTGACAGACAGACATACACACACTGACAAACAGACAGACAGACATACACACACTGACAGACAGACAGACAGACATACACACACTGACAGACAGACAGACATACACTGACAGACAGGTTCAGGAGGGTGGCTTACCTGGGATCCAAAGT
Source organism: Pelobates fuscus (assembly GCF_036172605.1). Taxonomy (NCBI): domain Eukaryota; kingdom Metazoa; phylum Chordata; class Amphibia; order Anura; family Pelobatidae; genus Pelobates; species Pelobates fuscus. Next base: position 269,607,899 of record NC_086317.1, on the reverse strand, counting down.
GCTGCCTGAAGTAGTTGGGAGTTGGAGGAGCTGGTCCTGCCCAGCCCCCCTCCTCTCTGCCTCCTCTCTGCTCTCTTCTTGGGAGGACTTCCTTCCATGCTGACGTGAGGGGGCCGGCGGTAGCTCCGCCCCTGCTGGGCGCCAGCCGCACTGTGTGCTACAGAGGGAGCAGGGATATGACGTGTTCATATCCCCGCCCCCTCCACACAGTCCGCGGCACTGCCGGTTTGCGCTCGGCCATGCTACAAGAAGTGACCGGCAAGAGAGGGGAGCTGTGCGCTTCCCTCCTGCCGGTCACCCGGACTTTTGCGCCCCCGGGCCGGTGCGCCCTAAGGAGGCCGCCTGAGCCGCCTTATGGACGCGCCGGCCCTGCTGAAAGCTGAAAACATCCCAGTTCTTGCATGGCCTGCATACTCACGGGCAGGGCTGGTGCAGAGATCTTAGACTACACAGGCAAAAAATACATTTTGCCGCCCCCAACGCAAACTACACACATATGTACTGATAGACATGCACCACCGCCTCCCCTGCTGCCAGAGGGTCCTGCAAGAAAACTCTAGTTCATGTAACTGAGCTATGTCTGTCCAGCTGTGCATTGCCTAGCTCATTGGCTAACAGTGCTCACCTGAAGCTCTTAACCAATGAACAAGGCTCTACATGCCGGGCTTAGCACATGGATGGATTAACTCAGCAAAGGAGAAGTGCTCACTAACATAGATTTAGACAGATTTGTGAACAATATCTGAGAGAAATTGGCTTAGAAAAAGTCTTAGATCTTTGAGTTCAGCTCATGAAAAGTGTGGGCAAAAACAAACGTGTTCAGTGTATATATCAAATTTAAAAGGCAGGCATGGCTTTTTACTGTCATGTATGTCTATATAGAATAACATTAAGTAAAAATACAAAATTTTAAAAATGAGAAAAAAGGTTTCATATAACAATTTCTATTCAACTAGTGCAGCTTAAGAAAAATAAACCTGTAGATTACCTGATTGTGAAAATGCCTTGTTTGTCTAGGATGTCAATAATTTTTGGAAGTTATAGGTCAGATATTGCTAGCAGGAAATAACTATTTTACAGCTACAGTTTAAAACAACTCTAAATAAAGGTGCGCTGTGTCTTTAAGACCAAATTTCTAAAGTGCCAAATGTGCAATTTGTGATAAAGTGCAAAAATATAGAAAGTGCACTCAAAGTGTTAAACAAAATTAAACATACATATATGCGTCCTCTCCAATAGCAATGAACATATAAAAGGGAGAGACAAAAAAGCAATAATAGTGTAAATCTATTTTAAAAGACTTATTAGTATGGTGATATAAAATTTACACTCACAAAGATAGAGCAGTAAAAGCCTACTCTAGCTGTATCAGCTTCTTCAAATATTTCCTTAAGGAAAAAGACTGCACGGACAAAATTTGCACGGATTCTTTTCACATATTTAATGCCCAGCTTAGCACAGGTACTGGTACTTCACCTTCCTCTGCATACAGTGCGTGATCAAATAAAACAGGTCGTGTACACTTTGGGGTGTCGACAAGTCGTCCCTTAGTATTCCGCCGATACTGTCACCACTGCCTCTGATTCAGGCTTCCGGTAGGAGGAGTTTCCAGTTGTGTGTAACACGTGGTGCGTAATAAGCGTGATGACGCGTTTCGCCGTACTCACGGCTTCATCAGATCTGTCCGTTCACGTCCTCTTCGATCTTTTCTACACACCTCCATGGGTGTGTTTAGCTAATTGGCATCAATAGTCTTCATTATAATCTCTCAACCACTTATTAACACTATGTACCTCTTAGATACAAAGAAATATTTAAAAATCAACTTTATTTCAAAATTTAATCTGTTAAAACCTGTTGGTATAAAAATCTATTGGCTTAAAATTGTATATAGCCAATACCAATGCAAATAAACCTAATACACAAAAATACATTTAACATTTAAAGAAACAGTACATAACATATAAAAACAACAAAATCACCTTACTTGAAAATTCTCTTATTGCAAGTAGTAAAAAATATATTTATAGCATTAGAAAAATACATAATTGCTGTATAAAATATAAAAAAATAGAAAATTAGTACATATATCTATATAATAATTTTTTATATAATAATACATTTTTAAAAAATGAACACTAATCTAGAGAAATTATTTAAAAATGAAGGAATTATTCTCTCTTTTCTCTTTTTGATAGAAGCTTAAATTATTAATATTTTACAGTTTGGCAAATATTGGAATGTTTATAGTAGTATGTTAGGTGTAGTGGTGGACACCGATTTCAAAACATTTATACTGAAGTATATAATTATGGAAAGTAGCCTTTCAAGGCGTTTAGAGGTAGTTTGATAGTTGTAAACATTAGATCACTTTTGCTGAAACGTCTGTTTATATTTTAGACTTGGAGATTTATTTGGTTACAAACTGAAATTCCTTTGAATTTGGGCTGATGGGCAATCATATGAATTCCTAAACTTCACGTGAAAATGCAGCTGAATCATGGACCAAACAAATTGTGCAATGCAAAAATATGTTAGTTAGGATCTGTAATTTGGAAATCCACCCATGGCAACAACAAAAAAAAAAGGAAAAGGCAATTGATTGGAAAAAAATATGATTGGTGGCTAGGAGACAGCCACTGAATGTTGATTTTTTTTTAACAGATCAATTAAGAAGTGACAAATAGAAGGAGGAGCAGTAAAACAAAATCTATATTTATCTATTTGCATATTATATATTTAATAAATACATATAATTAGATTTTTCTTTTTACTGTCCTTCCTCTTTTTTCCCCTCTGTGGTTATTTCTCCTCTGTGAACTGTTAACCAAATGGCAAGGAAATCTGCATATCAGTGTACTGCCAATATATATACATAATATTTATATTTATATATTTTGCCGCACACTGATTGGACTATTTTCAAGGCCTTTTGGTTTTTCTGATTTGTTATCTCAAATGTATTTTCTCAAATTCAGGCAAGCCCGTCTGCTATATAGGTGATATGTGGTTCGCAATTCTTTGTACCCAAAAAACAAGTGTTATTAGTGAAGACCATTTATCTCTTAAGTCTTTCTTTAGATTATCAATTGGATTGAGGGCTTGACTTCTAAGTCATTCAAGGTATTCTAGTCGTAGATACCTTAAATACTAGAAAAAGTTTTCCTCTTAAACTACCTTGCTCCATTCATCTTGTACTTTAATATGGACTTGTCTTTCAGTTCCTGCAAAAATAAGCAATGACGACATGACAGATATGGTGTTCAGCTCTTTTACAGTTACCATTGACAAATGGACTCCTTACCCACTCTATGGGACTGAGTGTTGGTAAAATGCATACCTGAGGCATAGCATATTCTTGCCATATTTTAAACTTTTCTTCTGGGTGATAACATTTTTACCACAAATGTTTAAGTTAAACTTGATTGGTGAACCTCAGTGTATCATCTTGGTCTTCATCATACAGTTTTCTTTTCTTTTTTTATTTCGGCTCACAATTAAAATATACAACAAAGACAGCACAACACTTGGTTATAATGCGATTGTTAATATTATTGTACAAATCAACTAACAATATGGGTTTTTAATACAGATTAACATTAATACATGTTTCCATAACAACAATGAAAAAGAGCATTGTCAAAATTATTGCCATTCCATGAATACATACATTGACATTCGCTAAAACACACAGCAAACATCAGAATAGAGTCCAATGAGGTAGTAAAAAAAAACAACCATTCAATGTGCTGCAAAAGTTGGGTACAAACATCCACACTTGTAAAACATTAAAAACCTTCTTCAAATTCAAATACACAAGTTTTGAAACACAAATAAAATACTGTGTGTGGTTGCAGATTTTAATTTTGGAAAGGAAATAGCTTTTCTGGTCTTTTTTGGTAACTGTCAGTACAAATGTACGTTTTCTGTAATTACCCTATAGTAAACACCATATCAGCACCATGGACAACATCATACTGCCATGCAGAACAGAGATCTCAAACCTTGCCACCTTAGATGTTGCTGAACTATAACACCTATAATTCTCTGGCCATCGCAAACAATTATGGGAGTGTTTGGCCATCAACATCTTGGGGTGGTGGAAGACTGGCAGAGTTTGACATATCTAATGCAGAGGTTTCATGCTCTAGTCTAATGGGTACCAAATAATTGGGAATTGGTAACATCCCCTGGATGTTGAGCAAAAGTAACATCTCCAGGATGTACTTAGAAACGAGAGAATACATGAATGTACATTTCCCATTTAAACACTATTATTATTATTATTATTATTATTACTACTGCATATGCAAACATCACAAAATGATTACTAAAAAATAGTACCTACTCTAATCAGAGCAAAGTGTGAAAAATCAGCTTAAGTTAAAAATATCATGTTTAACTGTATTACCACCTCTAAAGGCCTTTTTTCATGAGGACAAATACAATGTCTTCTAAATACTATCTATAGAAAATAGCTTTCAGTGTTTAATGCAACAAATAAACTGTGAAAGGACTATGCATTATTTGACCTTCTACAGGAGTAAAAGTGTTATGTAGAGTTAAAAACCCAATTTATGAAGTAGTTTTTCTTCTCAAACTATATGTTGAGTTCTTACATCTGTGTGAATAGATATGCAAGCTTGTGCAAGGTATGAGAATGACGCAAGCAAAGTGCTAAAATAGTCAGCCTCTTTACTGCTGTAGCATATTGCCCTGAACCAAACTTTAAAAGTATGTATAGGAATGTGGTATCAGATGTAAGTTTTTTTTTTTTTTTTTTTTTTTTTTTTTATTTCAGACAGTACCTGCCGATGATTTTCTGCTGCCGTTCATATAGTTCGGACTATGGTACTAAGTCATCATTAATATTTCACATTATCAAAAACAAAAAACATAAAGACAATACAATACAAACATATAGATGGTGACAAAGGTCCTCAGAAATGTTCCCATAGTAGTAATTAGAGTAACTAGCTGATTATCTTAACATTTATTCTTATTTTCTATTCTTTTCTTTTTCCTTTCATTTCATTTTTTTTTCCCCCTTTTTCCCTTCCCTTTTCTTTTTCTCCTATTTTCTTTATCAAATTAGAATGCGCACAGCTTATTTAGCCATATATCTATATCCATCTTTTTTTTTTTTTTTAGATTTATATTTAAGCCGCTTTCCATTTTTAGCTGAAAGATTAACTGATTTTTTATGGTTTCCCAATTCGGTATACTATTAGTTCTCCATCTTCTAGCTATAGAGATCTTTGCCGCTATTAGCGCATGAGTAAGAAAGTATTGAAAATCCATATTATATTGGCTAAGATTTAAGTGTAGTATAAATAATTCTGGAGACAAGGGTATTTTAGTATCGATTATTTCTTGGATTTTGCCTATAAACATTTTCCAAAATTCTGTTATCAAGGGACAGCTCCACCAGATATGTAACATGTCTCCCGTCGCACTATCACACCGCCAGCAAGTAGCTGATATGTTAGGATCCATTTTATTCATGCGACTTGGGACCAGGTACAGTCTATTTATAATCTTAAAATGTAACTCAACTAAATTTAAGCATTTAATATGTTTAACCACAGACACCCAAGCTTTTTTCCAGTCGCTTTTTTCCAATTTTTTCTTTATTTTCAAATCTTTCTCCCATTTCTCAATGGCCGGAAAAATAAGATCTTCTTCCTCGAGTCTTAGTATCGAATTACACTTTTTTAATAGATTTTTCGTGTCATTCGCTTTCAGCAGATGACATAACTTACATTTAACTTCTGAATGTTCTTTATCTAGTACTTTGCTTAAGTAACTGTTAATCCTTATGAAGTTATATTTTTCTTTTTCTGGAAGAGCGAATTCTGTACTTAATTGTTCAAATGATTTAAGATTTGATCCAATCATTAGGTCTTCTATATTTTGAATACCTGCTTTGGCCCAATTTTTTAAATTTAGATCTTCTATATTGTTTTCCAAAATTAGAATTGGTAAAGTGTTAATGATACGATTATTAAGACCCATATTTTTTCTTATTTTGTTCCATGCTTCTCCAATATTTTGTAACACTATACTTTCAGAACATGGTTGGCAGTTATCTTTCTTTTTTTGCGTCGACCAAAAAAGGGTAGACAGATCTTTATTATATGACATTTTCTTTTCTATTGCATACCATCTCTCATGTTTAGACTCTGTATGTTGTGAGATAATGCAGTGAGAGAGAGTACTCGCTTGATAGTATTGTTGTATCAGCGCAAGTCCTACTCCTCCATTTGCTTGTTTAATCGCCAAGAATTTTCTTGCCAGCCTAGGTTTCTTTGATTGCCATATAAATTTAGAGAAGGATTGTTGAATAAGTGATAGCCAGCTGTCGGGTACCTTCAGAGGAAGCATTCTGAATAGGTATAACCACTTTGGTAGAACATAGGATTTAACTATATTTATACGGCCCCACCAGGAGAATTCCAGATTTCTCCAATCTTTTTTTTTTTTTTTTTTTAAATTCTTTATTTTTAGTTGTGCATGACATAACAACGAGCCTACGCAGCCACGACAGTTGACATAGGCGGTAACAGTCAAAACAATGTATACATGGCATAGAAAACATGTTGCACAATTTTAAATTTTGGTGAAAGAAAAAGCATAGACAGCGGGTGAGAATGACCTTCAGTAATTGAGTCTTCCTGGTCGACCTGCCCCTTTATTTATTTATGGAGTTAGCGTTTCGTATCGGCAGACCAAGGGCATCTCCCCTAGCATACACAGGTAACATTAACATAACTAGATCTGTAACCATGAGTAATAACGGTGGTCAATGACAACCCATTCTCGTATCTGAGGCCGTTGTAGTGGTCTCCCGAGAACTGGTTGATGATGCCATTAGCCGTTTGTCGGCTCGGTTTCCGCGGTTTTGCAGAGGTAATCAGAGCGCTACCTGAAGTCTGAAGTATGTCATGTATCTACAGTGTATATGGGCATAAGATCAGCAGTAGCGCGTGACCTCCCCCAGCGAGGAGGTCCCTGTGGTAAGCGGGGCTCTCTATAGGGTCTAGCCCGCGGGCACAACTGTAGTGGCTACATCTCTCGGGAGCTCGCTCCCAACAGTCTCTGGCAAATATATGCTAGCCATAGTTACAAAAATTAAAGAGAGAGAGAAGAAAAAGGCCAAGAAAGAGAGAAAAGAGAGAAATCAGAGAGACAGGGGTAGGGTGGGGGGGGGGCGCGGGGCGTGGTGGGGAGGGGGTCATCAGGGACCCTCATCCGTCCGTCTACATAAGTATCAGTTTCTCGGTATCGCTGCTAGTCCTAACACAAGGGGCTATTTTCCCAGGGCGCCCAGATTTTTTGGAATTGTATCTGTGTTCCTCTGACCCGTGCCGTCAGGTCATCCATCACGTATACCTCTCGTATTCTATTAATTACCCCCGCTATGGCCGGCGTGGTCTGTTTAAGCCAGTCAGCTGCCACTGCTCTCCTGGCTGCCAGCGTAAATTTATGAATGAGTTTTTGTTCACGTCTCGTCCACCCTTCTACCGTTCTACCGAGCAGGTAAAGCCACGGGTCCAGGGGAGGGGGTCTGGAAAATACCTGGGCCATCATATCTCTAACCTGTTGCCAGAAGCGTACCATCAGGGGGCATTCCCACCACATGTGGATATAGGTCCCTTTCATCCCACAACCTCTCCAGCAGAAATCTGTAGGGCACTTTTTCATGTGGCATAGCTTTACAGGGGTTGTATACCAGCGAAGCATCGTCTTGACTGCTTGCTCCTGTATCGTTACGCACACAGAAGAGCTATGATTGGCTTCCCAGATCTCCTGCCATTCCACCCCCTCTAGGTGCTCCCCTAAGTCCCTTTCCCACTGATCAATATAGGCCATGTCGCCCTCAACCGTGGACACAGAGCAGAGGTGAGCGTACAACTGGGTTATCAGACCCGTAGGCATATGGTCTCGAAGGCATATTCGTTCAAAAAAGGTCATGGGTGTTTGGGCCGCAGCTCGGACCCACGGGAGTCTCGCAAAATCCCTTATTTGAAGGTATCTAAAGAAGTCTGCAGGTGTGAGGTGACCCCTTTGTTGTAGGTTGTCAAAAGTTATTACTTCGGAGCCCTGCACTAACTGGTGAATGCGCTGCAGGCCTATGCGTTCCAGATTCCTAAAGTTCCTTGCCGACATACCCGGCGGGAATGCCCTATTTCGCAAATAAGGCATCAGCGGAGACGGGGTTGATGCTAATCCATACTTCTGCTGGGTCCTATCCCATACGTGAATAGAATTCAATATAGCTGGGCACGTAGCCCTAATAATTGGTCTTTTATCTTTAGGAACCCAAATTAGTAGCTGCGGTATATCCGCCCCCACCATCAATGACTCCAGGTCTACCCACCTCCGCTCACCAGGCGGAGAGTGCCATAAGGCTATCTGCGATAATTGTGTCGCCAAGTAATAGCCATATAAGTTAGGTAGACCCAGGCCTCCCCTATTCTTTGGCCTATATAGAGTGTGTCTTGAAATTCTGTGACGTTTATTTTGCCACACAAAATTCCCTATCGCCTGCTGCAGGGGCGCAAGATGCGACTTGGAGAGGTGTATGGGCAGAGATTGAAAAAAGAATAGAATCCTAGGTAGTATATTCATTTTGACCGCATGTATCCTCCCTATCCAAGAGATGGGCTTTTCATTCCAAGCCTCCAGTTCCCTAATGAGTTGTTTTATGAGTGGTGTGTAGTTTTGTTGCATAAGGTGGTCTGGGTCTGCCGTCAATTTAATGCCTAAATATTTAATCGACTGTCGCTCTATGTGTATATGGTGTTCCCTCTGAAGAGCATCCAGCTCTACTTCTGAGATCGCAATAGGAAGGGCGCTAGATTTGGACATGTTGGCTTTGTAGCCTGACACAGCTCCGAAGTCCTCCAGGACCTTTTGCAAGGCCCGCAGCGAATTGATGGGGTCAGTGAGCGTCAAGAGCACATCATCCGCATATGCTGATACTGTGAATTCCCTGCCCCCCATTCGAACCCCCTGAATATTCGGGTGTGTCCTGAGGGCCTGGAGCAGCGGTTCTAAAGAGAGAACAAATAGGAGTGGGGACAACGGGCAGCCCTGTCTGGTGCCATTATACAGCCTGAAAGGGGTCAGCGGGGCTCCCGAAATTTTAACTTGCGCTCGCACATCGCTATACATGGCTTTGATCAGGGTTATCGCTTGGTCGGGGAAACCAATATGAGCTAGTAGCGTGAATAGGTACGTCCATGTGACCCTGTCAAACGCTTTTTCAGCGTCCAAAGATACTAGCATAGTTTTGGTGCGCGTAACTTTCTGTTTTCAAATGATGTCGATGTTCCTACGGGTGTTCTCGAACAATTGTCTGCCTTGCACAAATCCCACTTGATCTGCATCCACCAAGGTGGTCAAATAGGGGTTCAGTCTAGTCGCCTGAATTTTTGCTAAAATCTTCATATCGTGGTTAATAAGGGAAATAGGCCTGTAGCTACTCGGGAGGGCCGGGTCCTTGTCCGGTTTTGGTATTAAAACAATGGTCGCTAGTGACATATCCAGGTCCGGGGTGCCCCCCGATCTGAATTCATTGAAAAGAGCCGTTAAGTGGGGAGTCAGCTCCTCACGGAATTCCTTATAGTAGCTCCCGTCGAACCCGTCAGGTCCCGGAGCTTTCTTCCCTTTCAGGGCGGCTATAGCCTGCGCTACCTCCTCGTTTGTAATTTCTGCCGCTAGTACGTCCGCAGCTGCTTGGTCTAGTTTAGGTAGCCCTAAGTCTGCCAGAAATCGCTGCGTCAGCGCCTCGTCCCCCTCTTTCCGCGTCTCGGACCCCGGGGAGTGATTGTACAGGGATTTGTAATAATCTGTGAAGACTTCCGCGATATCTCGTGGACTAGATTTAATCGAGCCATCTTTGTGTCTTATGGACGTAATGTGTCCCCCGCGGTGTCTGGGTTTCAGGACCCTAGCCAAAAGAGTGTCCATTTTATTTGCATGTTCGTAGAAATTCCTTCTAGACCACGTAAGGGATCTGGCCGTATCGTCGAGAAGCAGCTGGCGTATTGCCAAACGTACCTCCCGTAGACGCTGCGCGGTGTGATCCGTCGGGCTACCCTGGTTTTGTTGTTCCACCCTTTTAAGGTCTCTCAGGAGGCCCTCCAGTCTCTGAAATTTCAATTTCTTTCTGGCCGTTGCTATTTTTATGAGCGTGCCTCTTATCACTGTTTTGTGGGCTGCCCACACGGTTGCTAGTGTCACATCAGGGGTTGTGTTGGTCTCGAAAAATTGTTCAAGCTCCGCCCTAACCTGGTCTGCTACATCTTGGTCTTTCAGTAAGGAGGCGTTAAGTCGCCACGTCCATGGGGTCGCTTCGCATAGCTTCCCCAGGGTTAGTGATATGTCGGCATGATCCGACCAGGAGATGGTCCCGATGTCCGTGCCAAGTATCTTAGGTAGGCACCCGGAATTAACCAGGAACATGTCGATCCTAGAATACGACCCATGTGGGGCCGAAAAGAAGGTGTAATCCTTCGTACTTGGATGATGTGCTCTCCACACGTCCACCAACCCCGAACCCGCAATGAAGTCCTGCAGCAGTCTGTCCTGGCTCCCCTTCCCCTGGGACCTGTGCGTGCCTCTGTCCGTCTTTCTGTCAGCTGCAGGGCTGGGCGTCGCGTTCATGTCACCCCCTACGATCACCATCCCATGGGGTAGTGTCTGAAGTTTGGCCTGAAGCGATTCCCAGAAAGCTGTCTCTGGGCAGTTTGGCGCGTATATATTAACTAAATGGATATGGTGGGAGAGCATGGTGCCCGAAACTATCACATATCGACCCTCCGTGTCGGATTCAGTGGCTACTACTCTAAGGGGGCAGCTATTCCGTATCAGTATCGCCACTCCATTGCGTTTACATAATGCCCTGGCTTCATAGGTCGAGCTGTAAGTGTGATCTTTCAGTTTAAATTTAGCCTGTCGGGGAAGATGCGTTTCCTGAATAAAAGCTATGTCGGTTCTCATTCTTTTTATTTCTCTGAATAATAATCTCCGTTTAGTCGGGGAGTTAAGCCCTTTAACGTTCAGGGAGGAAATTTTAACTGCCATGAGTCCAAACCACTCGGTCTGCTGCAGTGCACGCCCACCTCTGTCCCCTCCGCGTTCCCACCATCTGACTCCGCCGCCACGCCCCCAGGATAGAACAGGGAAAAAGCAAGAAAATGAGATTTAGGAAGGGGGGGGAGAGAAAGAAAGAATAAGAGAGAGATAAAAAGAAGAAAATAGACTCACCTAAGAAAAGGTGGTGCACTTCTCGCGCTCCACCAAGGTTGCCTGGTCTTACTCTCCGCCAGGCGTCTGTGGGGTCAAGACCCCGCATCCCAACCGCGTCCAGCACTGGAGAGAAATGCGGGTTCACGAGCCCATCCCCCTCAGCACAATGGTGTTTACATAAATTGTATCTAGACATCGTAAAATACAGCATGGCATGAGAATTACCCTTTGGTACGCGCTGCTAGGGCACCGTATAGAGTGTCCGCACGCCCTAAGGCCTCGCCACATCGAAAAAACATAGTGTGTAAGCATTTAGTAACTTTACAACATAACATTTCAAAAAGGTAACCTTAAACAGTAGTATGACTGTAAGACCTGGGATCTCCTATCCCCAAACAGGACCAGCCCCCCGCCTCCTCCGACCCATGACCCCCTGTATTTCCAAACCTCCCCCAACCTATTCCTTGCCTTGCGATCGTGGTATGCAATAATGTTAGTATGCAGTCCTCCTCCCTCTTGTGTTGGCGTCTTTTTAGTTTTCTTAGTTTTCATGTGCCCCCTCAGTTGGTGCAGTTTTAGATTTAATACGTTCTCTCTTATGTGTACATCTTACGTCTTTCTAGTTTTTGCTTGTTTACTCTTTTGTTTATAGATTGATTTTATTGTTTATTTTATATAGTTTTTCTCTTGTTTTTTCTTTTTTTTTTTTTGTTTATTAATTTCTTTTTTTTTTTTTTTTTGACGTGAGACAAAACTTTATTTGTTGCTAGGGCTAAACACGCAAAGGAAGAGGGTTTACATTTCGTTGTGCCCCGTCTCTTTTATTTTACGTTGCGTGAGGCAAAACTTTATGTGTAATTAATTCAAAGAACAATAGAAAAATGTTTATCTGTTTTTGTTCCCCCCTTTACAGGTGGTTGTACCTGAGTCCCCTATGTTGTGATGTCCGCTTTGTAAATTATATTTTTGTAGTATTGTGAAAAACTCCTGCATGTGCTTATGGATGTCATCAGGAGGTGACTATGGTTGCATTCCATTGCCCGCCCCTTTATCTTATTTTTACCGGCAGTATGATTGCTCCACATGCTCCCCTATCGCCAAAAAGCATGTACCCCGGATTGTAATCCGAGATCGGAGAAAGAGTAATCTGCACAGGGTTGAGCAGAAGTGTGTCGGTCCCCCTAAGGCAGTAGGAGATACCCGTGCCCCGGCCCCCGTGTATAAGACAAACCATAGGGATAGAAAACTATAAAATGCTAAACAAGGTGAGTCAGGCCCGAGGGCCGCATGGGTGATCATAGCCTCCACCAGTCCCTGGTGTTCGTAGCAGTCCTGCAACTTTCAAGCCCCCCCTCGGCCTGTAAGTAATGGGCCGTGGCTCCTTGCTGCGATGTCCCAAGCCTCCTCTCACACATCTTAGCAGAGCAGCCGGACGAGTATGGGAAAACAGACCCCAGTCCCAGCACCATTTGCCTGGAAGGTCGTGGCATCATTCCCATAGCCCCCTCCCCAAAATCACCAGGAGCCCCCCCTCTCTCCACTCTAGGCCCCAGAGACCAGGGGTCAGGGATGCTCGGGCCCTACAGGCCCTAAAACCCCCCCCCACCCAAACACAGTCCCGGTCCCCCCCGCTGAGCCTCTACCTCGCAGAAAGAAAGTTAACTCTGGGCCAACATACTATACCGGCCTCCGAAGTCAGCGCCGACCTGCTCCCACCTCCTGCCATTCAATCGGAAGAAAGTCCAGATCCCGGTGCGCAGGCCTCATGTCAGGTAGGTCTCCTCGAGCAGCTACTCCCAGGGCATTCAGGAAAGCTCCTGGGTCCCCGGTAGGGGTCAGAGTAAGGGTCTTCCCCCCTCTAAAGGCCATAAGACGAAATGGGAACCCCCATGCATACTGTATGTTTGCTCCCCGCAGGGCTTCCGTAACGGGCCTCCACTCCCGTCTCCTCTGCAGCGTGCTGGGGGCTAAGTCTTGGTACACCTGGATTTCTTTTCCGTCGTGCATAATCTTGGCCTCTCTGCTTTTGCGCAGTAATGCTTCCTTCGTCTGGAAGAAAAGGAACCGGACGATGACATCCCGAGGGGAGTTGGCGTCAACCCTTCTCGTTCGGAGGGCTCGATGGGCCCTCTCCATGTGCCACCTGTCTTCAGGGAGATCTGGCAAGAGAGGTCTAAATAGCGCCATGAGAATCGCTGGTAGCATGCCCTCCTTTTCGCCCTCCGGCAGGCCACGTATACGGAGATTATTTCTCCTAGACCTATTGGACATATCTTCGATAGCCAGCTCCGTTTCAGTCACTCGGGCCGCCAGGCCATTGAGATGGGCTACCGCCGCATTATGGGCCTTGGTTATTGCCTCCATCCATTCCTCGAGTCGGGCGGTGCGTGTGCCCAGGGCCGCGATCTCGCCACGGAGCACCTCTGTGGCGTTCACAATTTCGCCAGCCAGGTAAGACTGGACTCCATCGAGGCGCTCCAGGATTTGTGAGGTTTCGCTCCTTTTCCTGCTATCTCCCAGCGCCTCGTGTGGTGAGGATGGTCGGGGCGAAGGGCTCCGTCCGGCGCCATCTTGGGGATCCTGAGGCCCGGTCTTATGAGCCGTCATCAGGTCCAGAACCGTCGTTCCTCCCTTGGTTCCCCTCCTGGGCTGTTTTTTAGAGTTCTCTTTGTCCATGCTTGGCATAAGGTGTCGATTTGGGTCTAGAATACTGCTAAAGTAAGCTGTAAATTGTGCGTTGGGGCAGGAGCTCTACACAGCCACGTCCAGCTCGATCCCTGGTCAGGCCACGCCCCCTTCTCCAATCTTTTAATAGCTTGTTCATTTTTAGAAGTAATGGGAGGAAATTAATCTCAACAATTTTGCTTGGATCTGTACAGATGTTAATTCCCAAATAATTAAATGATTTTTCAATCCAAGTAAAATCAAACCTCTTTTTTATCTCTTTTTTTTCTTCCATATTTACATTACTCGCCAAAATAGTTGATTTGTCTGTATTTAATCTGTAGCCAGAAACCTGTGAAAACTTTTCTATAGTTATCATGAGCTGTGTTATTGATTGTAACGGATTTTCTAAAGTTATGATCACATCATCTGCGTAGAGGTTTATTTTTATGTTTTCTTTCTTATGGTCAAAACCCGAGATGTTTTCTTCTTGTCTAATGGCAGATGCCAAAGGTTCTAATGAAATTATATAGAGTAAGGGGGATAGCGGACACCCCTGTCGTGTTCCATTAGATAATGGGAACCACTCTGAGCTAAAGCCATTCCCCTTTATTCTTTCTGTTGGGCCAGTGTATAGGGCAAAAATGTTCTCAAGAAGTCTTCCCTCCAATCCAAATCGCTGTAGTGTTTGTCTCATGAACTCCCAGTTGACCCTGTCGAATGCTTTCTCAGCATCTAAGGACAGGGTCAACATGGGAGTTCCAGTGGTCCAAGCGGAATTTAAACGTTCTGCTATCATAGCAGAGTATATTTTAATGTCGGTATTCAACAATGAGATTGGACGATAATTCTTTATCTTCTCTGCATCCTTTTCTTGTTTAAGGATAGGCACTATATTTGCTTGTAACAATTCTGCCGGAATGCTATTAGGTGTGACCAGAGGCGGCTCTCTAATTAGGCGGTTTAGGCGGCCGCCTAAGGCCTCGCGCTGGCGGGGGCCTCGCGGCCGCCTAAACCGCCTGTTGGCAGAGTGTGTCAGGTCCTCGGTCAGTGACCGAGGACCTGACACCAGGAGGGGGCCCGGCGGCTTGCCCGGTATGCCGCCGGGTGCGAGGCCCCTCCTGGCTGCCCGGCCACCATCGCAGACACTGGTCTGCAGCTCCGCAGTGTGCAGAGCTGCAGACCATGTGACTCGCGAGAATTGGCCAATCAGAGCGTTGCCGCGGGTTACCACGGCAACGCTCTGAAATCTCGCGAGACTACTCGGTCTGCAGCTCTGCGGAGCTGCAGACCGAGAGCAGTGGCCACCGGACCACCAGGGAGCCCACTGGACCACCAGGGAAATCAAGGTAGGCTCTCCCTCCCCATCACCCCCCAACACACTCAGCCTCACCCCCCCAGTCACCATCACCACACTCAGCCTTACCCCCAGCCTCACCATCCCCCCACCACCACCCTCAGCCTCACCACCCCCCACCACCATCACCCCCACCACCCTCAGCCTCACCACCCCTAGCCCCCACCACCCTCACCCACCACCCCCACCACCCTCAGCATCACCCCCCTCAGTCTCACCCCCACCACCCTCAGCCTCACCACCCCTAGCCCCCACCACCCTCACCATCACCCCCACCACCCCTAGCCCCCACCACCCTCACCACTACCCCCACCACCCACAGCCTCACCCCCACCACCCTCAGCCTCACCACCCCTAGCCCCCACCACCCTCACCATCACCCCCCACCACCCCTAGCCCCCACCACCCTCACCACTACCCCCACCACCCTCAGCATCACCCCCCTCAGTCTCACCCCCAGCCCCCCTCAGCCTCACCCCCCACCACCCTCAGCCTCACCTCCCACCACCCTCAGCCTCACTACCCCTAGCCACCACCACCCTCAGCCTCACCCCCCACCACCCTCACCACCACCCCCCTCACCATCACCCCCCACCACCCCTAGCCCCCACCACCCTCAGCATCACCCCACTCAGCCTCACCCCCACCACCCTCAGCATCACCCCCCTCACCATCACCCCCCAACACCCTCAGCCTCACTACCCCTAGCCCCCACCACCCTCAGCCTCACCCCCCCACCACCCCCACCACCCTCAGCCTCACCACCCCTAGCCCCCACCACCCTCACCACCACCCTCCGTCTCACCCCCAGCCCCCCTCAGTCTCACCCTCAGCCCCCCTCAGCCTCACCACCCTCACCCCCCTCACCCCCTCACTATCACCCCACCACCCTCAGCATCACCCATCACCCCCCACCACCCTCAGCATCACCCCCCACCACCCTCAGCATCACCTCCCCCCACCACCCCCACCACCCTCAGCCTCACCACCCCCCACCACCCTCAGCCTCACCACCCCCCACCACCCTCAGCCTCACCACCCCCCACCACCCCCACCACCCTCAGCCTCACCACCCCCCACCACCCCCACCACCCTCAGCCTCACCACCCCTCACCACCCCCCACCACCCTCAGCCTCACCACCCTCCACCACCCCCCACCACCCTCACATCACCCCCACCACCCTCACCATCACCCCCACCACCCTCAGCATCACCCCCCACCACCCTCAGCATCACCCCCCACCACCCTCAGCATCACCCCCCACCACCCTCACCATCACCCCCACCACCCTCAGCATCACCCCCACCACCCTCACCATCACCCTCACCATCACCCCCACCACCCTCACCATCACCCCCACCACCCTCACCATCACCCCCACCACCCTCACCATCACCCCCCACCACCCTCAGCATCACCCCCCACCACCCTCAGCATCACCCCCACCACCCTCAGCATCACCCCCACCACCCTCAGCATCACACCCCCCACCACCCTCAGCATCACACCCCTCACCACCCTCAGCATCACACCCCTCACCACCCTCAGCATCACACCCCTCACCACCCTCAGCATCACACCCCACCACCCTCAGCATCACCCCCCACCACCCTCAGCATCACACCCCCCACCACCCTCAGCATCACACCCCTCACCACCCTCAGCATCACACCCCTCACCACCCTCAGCATCACACCCCTCACCACCCTCAGCATCACACCCCTCACCACCCTCAGCATCACACCCCTCACCACCCTCAGCATCACCACCCCCACCACCCTCAGCATCACCACCCCCACCACCCTCAGCATCACCACCCCCACCACCCTCAGCATCACCACCCCCACCACCCTCAGCATCACCACCCCACCACCCTCAGCATCACCACCCCACCACCCTCAGCATCACCCCCCACCACCACCCTCAGCATCACCCCCCACCACCACCCTCAGCATCACCCCCCCCACCACCCTCAGCATCACCCCCCACCACCACCCTCAGCATCACCCCCCACCACCACCCTCAGCATCACCCCCCACCACCACCCTCAGCATCACCCCCCACCACCACCCTCAGCATCACCCCCCTCTCACTCTCACATTATCTCCCCTCTCACTCTCACATTATCCCCCCTCTCACTCTCACATTACCCCCCCTCTCACTCTCACATTACCATTACCCTCCCTCCATCAACCCCCCGCTCCCTCTCACCATCAACCCCCTCTCCCTCTCACCATCACCCCCCTCTCCCTCTCACCATCACCCCCCTCTCCCTCTCACCATCACCCCCCCTCTCCCTCTCACCATCACCCCCCCTCTCCCTCTCACCATCACCCCCCCTCTCCCTCTCACCATCACCCCCCCTCTCCCTCTCACCATCACCCCCCCTCTCCCTCTCACCATCACCCCCCCTCTCCCTCTCACCATCACCCCCCTCCCTCTCACCATCACCCACCTCCCTCTCACCATCACCCCCCCTCCCTCTTACCATCACCCCCCTCTCCCTCTCACCATCACCCCCCTCTCACCATCACCCCCCCTCTCCCTCTCACCATCACCCCCCTCTCCCTCTCACCATCACCCCCCTCTCCCTCTCACCATCACTCTCCCTCTCACCATCACCCCCCCTCTCCCTCTCACCATCACCCCCCCTCTCCCTCTCACCATCACCCCCCCTCTCCCTCTCACCATCACCCCCCCTCTCCCTCTCACCATCACCCCCCCTCTCCCTCTCGCCATCACCCCCCTCTCCCTCTCGCCATCACCCCCCTCTCCCTCTCGCCATCACCCCCCTCTCCCTCTCCCTCTCCCTCTCGCCATCATCCCTCTCGCCATCACCCCCCCTCTCCCTCTCGCCATCACCCCCCCTCTGCCTCTGGCCATCACCCCCCCCCGCCGTCACCCCCCCCTCTCACCATCACCCCCCCCCCTCACCATCAACCCCCCTCTCACCATCAACCCCCCTCTCACCATCACCCCCCTCTCACCATCACCCGCCTCCCCCCCCCCATACACACAACACACTTCAAGCAGCTACCCCATACACATAGGGTCTCAGACAAAAACGCAAACATGTTCAGAGACATACATTCACACACACAAGGATACTCTTTGTCAGACACACTCTCATGCACATACACAGGTAGACAGTGCATCAATGTGTATATGTGACACTTTTTTTTGTTAGTGGGGCCTCATGTTTGCGTTTCGCCTAAGGCCTCATAAAGTCTAGAGCCGCCTCTGGGTGTGACAAAGGAATTGAAAACTCCAATTAGGTCCGTTTTAATATTGTTTCCTAACAATTTGTAAAAAAGGTTATCAAATCCATCTGGACCAGAGGATTTATTCTTTTTTAATTTGTTGATACAGAAAATCAGTTCTTCTTCTTGAAAAGTTTTATTAAGCTCCTGCAGTTGTATTTGTGAAATTTTTGGACTCTTTATGTTCTCGAGAAATGCACTAATGTTCGCCGTTTCGGTAGGATCTTTAATATTGTATAGATCTTGATAGTAATTTTTGAAGGCTTCTGCTATTTTTTCAGGTCTCAAGATAGTCTCTCCATTATCAATAATTTTGGTGATGATTCTTTTCGATTTTTCTTTTTTTATTCTGTTCGTCATTAGTTTTTCTGCTCTATTTCCGGTGTAGTACCATTTCTGTTTTAAGTAATGCAACGCATTATTAGCCTTTGTCATAAGGTGTTCATTAATTAATTTTTCAGTGTCTATAATTTCATTAGTAATACTCCGAGATGGTTTATTTTTATTTTGTTCAAGTAAATTGTCTAGTTTTATGTACAATTCAGCTAAATTTGCCTTTTTTTTATTTAATTTATTCTCTTTTGCTGCTAAGCTTATAAAAAGGCCCCTTATTACTGCTTTATAAGCACACCAAGTCATTGCTGGAGAGACATCTTTGTTTCTGTTTTCTTTGAAAAAATAATCTGTTGTATCTTTGATTTGTTTAAGATTGTCTTCATTTTTAAGTAACCAGTCTTTCATTTTCCAGTCAGCTCTTGTTCTTTGATGTTGTTCTTTTATATCTAGGATGACCGGATTATGATCTGACCATGTAGTGGCTATTATAAAAACCTTTTTAATTTGGCTCGCTAAGTTTCTGTCCCCCAAAAAGAGATCAATTCTAGAATATGAGCAGAAAGCTTTTGAGAAACAGGAAAAATCCTTTTCCTTCGTATGAAATATCCTCCAATAATCTAAAAGTTGGGCTTGTTTAATTAATTCTGAAAAATTTTTAGCAGTCATCTTCAAGTTTCCATAGTTACTGGTTTTTGTTTTAGAACTTCGGTCTATATCAATATCGGGTACGCAGTTAAAATCTCCCATAACCATAACTCGGCCCATTTTCACGCGTTCAGTTTTATTAAGTACTTTTTTAATAAATGCAATTTGTGATTGATTTGGTGCGTATATGTTCACTAACGTATATTTTTGATTATTAATTTCTGCTACTAATATAATGTAGTGCCTTCCAAGTCAATTTCTTGGTATATAATTTTTAATGATATATTCCTAGAAAATAAGAAGGCTACTCCTCTTTTCTTTTTTTGGCTCATAGAGGCACTAATTATAGTAGGAAAAAATTTAGATTTAAGATTGTTTTTATCTTGCGTTCTCCAGTGGGTTTCCTGTAGGGCTGCAATCTGGATTTGTTCTTTTTTGAGAAACTCAAGGATTGTATATCTTTTAAATTGTGAGTTTATCCCCTGTGCATTAATAGTCGCTAGCCTCATTTTATTTTATGTATCCTATTTCTTTTCCTTCGAGGACTGGTAAGTTCACCATCTGTACTAACAAACATATAAAACAAAACATAAAACGTACAATGTCTGCCTTTTACTAGGCAAAAAACTATGTATCTATTCCCTCCCTTGTGTTCCTCCCTACCTAGGCCTCCCATAGCCTTCGGGGGGAAGCCCTGCCAAAAACACAGGGAGAGAAAACAACAATCCAAAAACGACACCGACTCTCTAATCAGTGACGTCGAAAATGTCCCCATACTCTATGCTCGCAGAAAAGAAAGAGTGTCGAGATCTGCGAGCTAGAGTTTCTCCTTGGCCGGACGGATGTAGTGGATAAAAATAATACCAGAAGGGAAAAAAAAAAAAAAAAAAAAAATAATTATTCCCATTTCATACTTTTTTTTTTCTTATTTTTTTGTTTCTTGTTTTGCCAAAATAGTTCTTTCGTTGAATTTTAGTGTAAGTTTAAAATTTTAATATATCTTTGTTTCTCAAATATTACATTTATTTGCATTTATTTTATATCAAAATATTTCTATAAAGTTACTTCTGATATTTATTCCCATTTCATTAGTTTTTTTTTTTTTTTCCTTTCTTTCTCCCTTTATTTAATCTAAATAGCCTTTTAATTAAACCCAAAAAATTGTTTTTAGTGTATTTAGTGTATTTTATATTTTAATATACCTTTAAATCCAAGGTATTACCTTTATTTTGTGTCATAATCTTTCTATCAAATTACCTCTAATATCTCGTGTATTTACTTATTATTATTGTGGTTAGTGGTTATTGTGGTTAGTATAAACACTCCTGTTCTTTTATCTATTTTAGTTTTTTCCCCTTTTTTTTCTCCCCCATTTTTCTCCCTTCTCTTTTCTTCCCTTTATCACTTCTTTCCCCCATCTTTCCCCCATTTTTCTTAGTTTTCAGGAGAGATTTAGCTTAATAGTGTGAAACCACTCTTTACATTTCTATAGCCTCTAGTGTAGCTTTAATCCTAATTTATTTGTTTTATGTTGTGTTATATATGTGCGAGAAAAAAAAAAAAATACCTTGTGCAATAACTTATTTTAAATTCCCTTCTAGTAGCCATTGTTCTAATTTCTGCGGTTTATCAAAGGTCAGTCTTTGGTTATTATATGTTAGGTTTATACGTGTCGGAAATCCCCAGGCATATTTAATTGCGTTTTTTCTAAGGACCTCTGTCTGATTGGTAAAAAATTTCCTTTGAAGTCTGGTCTGGTATGAGAGATCTTGAAAAATCTTAATTTGATGGAAGATTGACCCCTTCAGGTCTTTTGTTGTCATTGCCTTCATAATTTGCGTCTTGAAACGGAATGATTGTAGGCAAATAATTGTGTCTCTCGGGGCTTGTTCTGGTACGTTACCAGGTTTATAAATTCTATGACATCTTTCAATGCCGCTTGTGCCGTTATCTGAATTAACCCCCAGAAACAAAAAAAACTCTACACAATAGTCTTCTAGATTTGCATTTACAACAGTCTCCGGGATCCCCCTAATTCGGAGGTTTTGTCTTCTAGATCTATCTTCTAAGTCCGTAATCTTCTTTTTCAGGGTCTCTAGAGTTTCATCCAATTTATTTATATTATCCGTATTGTTTTTTTGTTGTATATTTATTTGGTCCGTCTTCTCTTCTAACAATACCACTCTTCTTCCTATATTTAGAATCTCATTTTTTATTTCTCTAGACTGCAGGTTTATTTCTTCCTTTATTTTCTCAAATTGGATCTCCAGGCATTTGGATAAATAACCGGCAGTGATAGATACGTTTTCTTCCCATGAGCTATCTGACAAGGTTTTGTCTATCTCAGTCTCTTTGGGGTCCAATATAGGTATTAATTCTTCTTGTATGGATTTAGTACTACTCCCCTTGTTTAATTGGGGAGAGAAAAAACCTGAAGTCCTCCTTTCTATAGCTGGTTCTTGTTTTTTAGCAGTTCTTTTTAAATTCTGTTTACCTTCTGAGTTTTTTTTTGAGGCCATTTACTCCTCCTCTCTTTCCCTTCTCTTTCACTTTCTCTTTCTATTAGCGTTCTATTTCTTTCTCTGGTTTTTTTTTTTTTTTTATATATTTTTTTTTTTTATATTTTTTTTTTTTTTGTTTTATGTTCCTATATTTTTTCTCAGTAAGGTTTCCTTTAAATCTTAATAGTTCTTAGTAAATGATTAAAGGATGATAAGGATATCAATTACAGCGATAGTAGTGCAATAATAGTAAATAGTAATACGTAGTAGGGTATAAAACCTAAATATGGACCTTAATGTACACTTAGTGACTGAGTGACTGGGTGATATATAAGCTCTGTTAGCTAATACGTGGATATAGCATACATGTAGCATATATATATAGCAAACCAGCCGGTATACTTATCCACTTCTCCGTTTAAGTGTCCTGGGGGGTCACTCCCATCACTCCCATCACTCCCATCCCTCTTTTCCAGCAGTCACTGGGCGGACGGAATTAGTTTTCCACTTAGAAAAATAAGCGTTTGGGACCTGTCTTCTCTCTCGACCGTTCAGCAACCGCTCAGCAACACCGCTTCGCCCAGTACCGCCAACCGCAGCGGAAAGCAAATCAGGCGTCTTCCCTCACAACGCCCCGCTCTGCTCAGTGTCTCCCATCTTCCGGCCAAGGAAAAAAACCCGCGAGACGCGGCGTGCCTCCGTCCCACGTCCTACGTCATCCCCTCCCCCTTACCATGGTATCAGATGTAAGTTGCTTGTAAATATGTTTTGGTTTTTTTCAAATGCAGTTTTTATTGAGAGTGTAACAAATATGCATGCACTGGATAAAATCTCTAAAGTGAATAAAGTAATGACATAGCTTATGTTGCTGACAAAACAGCACACACTATAGGTGTGTAGGATATACCATACTGCAAGTAATCAGGCTGTGGCAAGCAGTAGATGTATGAGTACTGGAAGAGGCCATAAGAAGAGAAAGCAGGCAGAAGTGAAGATACAAGAATGGTCTGTAATTTACAGTCATCTGTGGATTTACATGGTACCAAAGTCAGCACTTAAATGGAATTAAAGGGCACCTTTTTGAATAGAAAAATAAAAATGAGTCAAACAAATGTAAATAGTACCCAGTACCATCAGGACTAGAGAGATAAATGCCATCATGGGCAGGAGGACCTCTCCATAATCATACAAACTTAGCTCAACTTGAAAAAAAATAATATATTTTTTAAGTCATCACCAGTCTGCAGTCAATTCCCACTGTGTATGAATCATATTGTGATCGGATAGGGGATATTTAATGGAATGGCAGGATAGGCAGTAGGAACATCTCTGAAGAGAACCAAGCCTTGTACTCTTAAGTAATTTATGATTCAAAGGTGTAATGAGGGGTCTAAAGTGGGGATGTAATACCTACACATATGATATTTCTTTTTGCTAAGGACTTCTTGGTCATTCCAGTGTTTAACCAGTCCATTTGAAAGAGAAAGGGAAGTTTGGACAAGAACAATGAGAGAGTAGGAGCACCCAGGTTGGTTCTAAACCTGGATGATGGTCTTGAACCCCATTACTGTTCTAGTGGTGTGTAATGTTTTATGGGAGAGTGAAATGGTGAGGAGAGGGCCCAAGACAAGGAGGTGCAGGGAGAGTGATAATATGTTGGTATTTATCATTGATTGTTTACATGGCTACATGCAAAAACACATTCTGCTTAGTAACACCGATCAGCCACAAATTAAACCACTGAAATATGAAGTGAAAACCATTGATTATATCAATACAATGGCACCTGTCAAGGAGTGGGATATATTAGGCAGAAAGTGAACAATGAGCTCTTAAATTTTATGTATTGAAAGCAGGAAAAATTGGCAAGCGATAAGATCTGAGTGACTTTGACAAGGTAAAAATGGTGATTGCTAGATGGCTGGGTCAGAGCATCTTCAAAATGGCAAATCTTGTGGGGTATGTCTGGTATGCAGTGGTTAGTGTCTACCAAAAAGTGGTGCAATGAATGTGAACAGGTGAACTGCTGTCAGGATCATGGGTGCCCAAGGCTCATTGAGGCATGTGGGGAGTGACAGCTAGCCCATCTGATTTGACACAGAAGAGCTAAACCAGGTTTGAAGGTCTATATAAAAATCAAATGTATGTGTATACATTTCTGCCCTGGGTATCAGATAACCTTGGTACACCGCTGGTTAATAGACTTATTATTATAGAATAGAATAGAATAGGTTCCCCTCTGATGAGCTGCGGGCGAAACGCGCGCGTCAGGGGCTAAGGGGCTCTTAGGGGATCCTCAGACGAGCATAACATTGGTTGGTGCTAAAGACCTGTCAGGGTATTTATATCGGCAGACATTTGTGCTATGATAGAAGTACAAAGTGTATATTCTGAAGTCATTGCTAAACAGACCAGACTCCATTTTGTTATTCTCAAGTTAACAAAGACACAACATTTCTTTCCTTTCTCTATTGCTGACCGTTTAGCCAGAGCTGAATGGAATGTGTATATAAACAAACCAAATAGATAAGACATTGAGAATGGGGGTAGACAGACTGTCTAATTACTAATGGAATATAATAAATTCTATTCCCAGACTTAGGTGACAGAGGAGATTAAACAATTAAATTTTACTTTCGATATTGTACAACGTCCCATTATAGTTTAAGGTGAAACTTAGTTCACAAACTATCAATTTTAGGAATTACTACAGAAAATGGAGACGCATAGTCTGGATAAGTCCGAAGAAATCCCTTTGATGTGACAGAAGATTTGAGTTAGGGCATACATAAAGATAACGTAAATGACGTCAAAAATAGCCACCAGGAAAAGTTAACTCTTTCCTGGATAGGTATGTCTAGTGGAACAATACTGCCATCTAGAGTCTGAATATTAAATTGGTTACCTAGAAGGGAACCACACCCCACATTTGTGATTGGCTATCACCTAAGGAATTTTTCCCTTTAAAAAGTTAAGACAAGGGAAGAGAGGGAAATTCAGAAAAATTCAAAATTCGGAGATTCAAAGATTGAAGAGAGAGACATTACGACACTCTGGGGATTCAGAGAGATCCAGGCAGAATCGGGCGACCAGAGTAACCAAGAAACTCTCACACTCCATGCAGAGAAAGAGATCTATGACATTTAGCTACCTGAGGATATCTGATGAGAAAATATCTACATAACTGGTAAATATACAGGCATTTAATTAATTAATTTAAATTAATTAAAATTAATAGCATGATATATGACTGGATAAATCATGTTTGATTTCATATTTAGAAATCTTAATTATTAAAGAATATATATATGGTTATAGCATCCTATCTGCAGCTGGGATCAATATAATCATTAATGTATTTGTGTGATTAATATCACGTTAGCATATCATGACCATTTATCCAGCGGTATTGATTGGCTCTAAAATAAGATAAAATATCTATTTAGGCAAATTAATTAAAATATCAGCTTATGTAACATGTAGATTTCTCATTGGATGGATCAAGGAGTGATTACTGACTATTTAAATATTATTTTTATTTAATATTACATAGGAGTAAATCTTAACTACTTAGGAGGTCTAACCAGCATTGAAAGGGTTACTTCTGCCAGAAAGTTTTACTGCAGCTCTAAGGAATGCTCTGTCTCCTTAAAACTTTGTTTCCTTAGCTGTAAAGAAAGGGTCGTAAATCAGTCTTGACAGCTAATGGAGTCTATGCTGTACTAACCAGGAAGTAAATTGCCTATTGTATTGCATATTGTTTTTATACTGCATATTAATTATTATTGCCATATTGTATTACATATTCATGTTATACTCGAATTCCATTGATTATTATCATGCATGTTACTCATCATTATTATTTAAATTGTTAAGAAATAAATATCTATTTTTATAACAATTTGTGATTTTTAATTACCGGTATATGGTTATACATTTCATTTAACACGATAACGATTAGGGATCTGAGAATTGAAAATCGTGGGCAATTCTCATCTGTTTACTATTATTATCCCATAAATATCCCCACAGACCAAAACTTATTATTTTTGCACTGACCGTGCGATCCCGAGCCCAACTCCGGCTATAATAGTGGGGGTTCATTTGGACCATATACCTAATCTAATTAGGCATTACTCCCCGGTTTTGCAGTAGGAGTTTTCTTTTTAACTAGTGCACATTATCTTTTTCTTGCACTACCTACTACACACTCCAGTGCCTCTTTTTTGACCAAAAAGCACTGTGAATTTGGATATTTAATTGTGCAAGACATAGGTTTGCCAGCACTAGCTACATACTTCTGAGCCTGTATAGATGCACAGGGACAGTGAATACTATACACTGTCATATGTAACCAAATGTTTCTTTTTGGCAATCCACTGTTACATATGTATTAGATGCAGGTATCTCTGTGTTATCAAAGCATGGCTTATTGATTTAATCATCACTGTATGCAGCTTATTTGTTCCTTTGGGACACAACTTACCTTGTATATTTTTATTTGTACACAACTTTATTGTAAAAACCATATGGTTTTTGTACACAACTAGGAGAAGGATCCTGAAAACTTTTGAACAGGACCTCTTTATCTAGATCTTGATTGTAGTTATATTCAGTGTGAGTTTGTTTTCCCTTTAGGATTGTTACTTTTATGGTCTATTTTGTACATATAGTGACACTTTATTGCAAATCATTATTTTTTTCTTTTATATCTATAGCGAGTACACCATTTATTTTAACTATACTATTAAAAGCTATATTTTAATATTTAGGGGCACTCACTTTCTTTTTCTCCTTGTTCTCACTACTGCTGTAGTCTCCAAAGGGTTAACCACTGCATTGAGTGCATTCCCCTGCTTCCAAATTCCTTTCTTCACTTATTAGAATAGTGCACGGTGTGACAATTTTGATAGGCCAAACCATTTTTCCATAAAATAGAAAATTAAATAGGGCACTCAAATTTCAGCCACATGTTGGTTTGGCTTGGCTGAAATTCTGTACCAAAAATAAACGATCTGGATAGAATCAAGCAAACAAAAAGGAAAGGAAAATGGACGAATCAGTGTATCCGGATATGGACTGAAACGTCGATATGATATAACCCGAGTGTGATTAATAAAGACAAATTTTCCTGTTAGAAGTCCAGTTTGCGCCTTTCTTCGTGAATATTTATGTAAGCTTGGCTGAAGGAGCACAGTGACACATACATCACAAATGCGAGTGCAGGATCGTGGATAATATATAATGTTATATATTTATTTTGCAGTATACTGACAGGAGCATTTTAGGGCCATAAGGTCCACAGATCAAGTGAGAGAAAAAAAAATGATAATGGGAAAAAGAAAACTAATAAAAAAAAAAGCTATATTTATATATCATGTATCTATATTTATATATCATGTTTTTTAAACATCTATTATATAAATATAGATTTTTTTTACTGCATCTTTTTCTCCCCTTGATCTGTGAATAAAGTCAACCTTTAGTGACTGTCAATATTGACTAGCATTCAATCATCTCTTTTTTTAGAATCCCGAATTCTGAATCAAAATCAACATGGTCAGCAATTGTCTAAATCGTGATTCGGGTACATTTTGGATTAGAGTTCGGGAATCCGACCAATTATCTAATCCGTCCAATTCCGTCCAAATTGCTAGTCAGATGAATCTCCAAGTCTAGTAGTTACTAGTACACTAATGGCAATAAGGTTTCTAAGAAATAAAAATATTTGACATAAAGATGAATTGCTAATAAGTGTTCTTTTTAACAAATGTATTGAAACAAACTAGTAATGTTTACCCATCTACCTCTTTCTTCTCGGAGACTAAACTAGACTGTTAAGAGGTTGTGTAATTCATCTGCAGCTGATATTTGCCTATGGTATTGGCAACTGAAAAGATGGGCACATGCTTATTAATTTCTATTAGCACACAGTCCATATAACAAATTATCTTTCTACGTCTTATTCTCTTAATAAACTCAATTAAGATAGAGTACAGAAGGTTTTGCTTCCCTGATAATGCTTTGCTGTACCTTATCTGACATATTCTGATTATAAAACCATGCACAAAAGAGCTCTTTGGTGGCCCTCGCTTAGGTGTACTAAATCCTTTGCAGTAAATATTTAACTAGCTTTTAGTTAATTGATCTTTAAAATGTAAGCTGTGTTTCATTGTATTTGGCTTCTCTCAAGCCTTTAAAATGTTTCTCCCAGCCAAGGGTTTTCACCTGCCTGATTCACAAATGTTGATAGGGCAGCAGAAACATTGGAAAATATGCTTGGTCATTTCGCAATCCACGTGGACCTCGTATAGAACTTAGCTATTATGTGTATGGCCTTGATATCTTTATCAGTAATTATAGGAATGTTGTGGGTTAAAAAATGCTTTACATGTGCAGTATTGGATGGGATGACATCATTTTGACATTGATATATAAAGAAAGAACTTTAATTTTAATTGGTTTAAATAAATACCGTATTTTTCGCTCCATAAGACGCACCACAGCATAAGACGCACCTAGTTTTTAGAGGAGGAAACCCAGAGAAAAAAATATTTTGAACAAACTGTCCCATAGAGTTTCTGACTATGGGAAAGTTTGCTCAGAATATTTTTTTTTCTCCCCTGTCCCATAGTGTTCCTTACCACCCACTCCCCTCTCCTGTCCCATAATGATCTTTAACCCCCCCTGTCCCATAGAGATCTTTTAAGCCCCCTCCCCTGTCCCATAGTGATTTTTAACCCCTCCTCCACTGTCCCATAGTGGTCTTTAACCCCCATCCCCTTGTCCAAGTGTTCTTTAACCCCCCCCTCCCCTTGTCAAATAGTGTTCTCCCCCCTCCCCTCCTCCCATAGCGTTCTCCCCCTCCCCTCCCCTCATAGTGTTCTCCCCCCTCCCTTCCTCCCATAATGTTCTCCCCCCTCCTCCCATAGTGTTCTCCCACCTCCCCCCATAGTGTTCTCCCCCCCTCCCCTTGTCCCATAGTGCACTTTCCCTCCCAAAGTACCCCCCCCCCCCTTGTCCCATAATGTCCCCCACCCTCTTCTTGTCCCATAATTACTTACCTGTCTTGTAGCGTGGGCCGGCTTCACAGCGCGCACCGCGGTAAAGGAACTTCAATTTCAGGTTCCGGTTTCCGGCCCACGCTACAAGACAGGTAAGTAAACCTTCACATTCGCTCCATAAGATGCACAGACATTTCCCCTCACTTTCGAGGGGAAAAAAAGTGCGTCTTATGGAGCGAAAAATACGGTAATTACATTTAAATAAATAATTTAAATGTAGTTAATATACATATTATTAGTAATTAATAGGACACTCTAGGAAGAAATTAGTTCATATTTTCATGCATTGTATTGATAATGCACAAGTAAATGCAAGAAATTAAGTTAAAAAAAATTATGTACTTTTATCTTCTGAAGCTGTTTCAATCAGTAGCCTTGTAGTCTGGTACCTGTGGGTATTGATTTTTTTTTTATATATATATTGTTTGGAGTCAAATTATGAGTATTAGAGGAACTTTTCTTTTGGAGATGCTGAGTAACAATTAAAAAAATGGACAATAAGTCCATATTGGGACTATTTTTGGACAAGACCACTAAACATGTAAGTATGAACCGCCTCATCCACACCTTCTTCAACAAATTCTGGAAGTGCCCAGGTGTATATGGGAAAACATCATAGGAGTCAAGTACCTTCTGAATAGTATTTTCCTAAGCAATTCAAAGTGATTGCATATAAATCAAGGTTTTATAAAATGTTTCAGTTACTTTTGCCATTTATTTAAAAAAGTACCTAGGTCTAGTTCTCATTGTCTCTTGCACAATAGATAATAGGTTTGCTCCTAAATAGTTGAGTAACAGTGATCATGCTATTAACATTGGGTCATTTAAACAAAAACAAAACAAAAAAATTCAGGGGAATTAATTTAGTATATTGTAACCAGTCACTAATGTGCATAGTGGAAAGCAAATTTCGAACTTAAAGAAACCTTGAGTAATCAATGCATAGGTGTAAGCAAGCCACCCACCTGCAGACAAAATGTATGCTAGCAAGAAGGTTACCCCAAGTATAAAAATTATGATACCTATGTGCGTGTCAAAGTGTGTATATCTGTGTGTCAGTGTGTGTATCTGAGTTTGTGCCAGTATGTGCCAGTTTGTGTCTCTTTGTATCTGTGTATGTATGTGAAACCAAGAGGGCTACGCTCACCTGAACATGCATAATTGTAAGGGTGCTGCTGGGGCAAATTCATACAACATACAAAATCCAGCGCACTCACTCATTCACTAATTAGCGATTTCAAGTTTCACAGAACCTAGACAAAAAAATAATGGGGGTTTAGTTACATTATATGATCATATATTGCATAAGCCTATCACAACTTCAATGTATCCCATTCCTGGCAGGTCCTACTCTAGCAGCCTAATGCCTGCTAGGAGATTAATCCAGTTATTTTGGAAATTCCTCCTCCTAGGACTCTCTGCAGGTCAAGGCAAAATAGGGACCTTGAATAAGGCACCTGTGACATGGAAGGATGCCAAATTAAGGAGTTGGCCTGGACTCCCAAATATATAAATGAAACCAAGAGGTTGAAGGGACACAGTATTTGCACAAAAACCACTACATTAAGATGATGCTTAAACTTTACTGTCAGTAATGTTTTAATTGTATTGTATACATGTGTTAAAGGGACCCTATGCAATAAAGGAAATATAAACATTAGATCTCTCTTTACATGAAGTGCTTAGGAAGGCTTTGCAGGTCACAAGCATGGAGATGTGATTAGGACGGTATAAACAAAGTAATTTAACTCCCAAATGGCAGAAAACTGAGTGGTGTGACCACAGGGGCATGATCTATACAATAAAACTGCTTCTTTACGCTAAAGTTGATTTTGTGACCATAGTGTTCCTTTAATAGGTTCATGCACATAGTGCAATAGGGAGATTTAAACAAAATGCCAGACTGTGGCTTGACAGTGAGTTCTGTTCACCAAGTGCCGAATAGCCGCTAAATGGTGGTGCTCAGTTCTTCTAATTCAGATGTTTTAACTTTCAGTGTTCTCTGCAAAACCAATTCAGTTGTTTTAGATGCATTTCAATTTAGACTACTTTCTGATTAGCTGTTAAAATCAGCCAACTTGATACTTAATTTTGTTAATTCTTAATTTTGTTAATTCAGTTATATTTCTTTTCACAACTACATTGCAAGTTAATGCACTTATACAATCCTAATCCACCCAAAACAAACTGGGTAATTACACCTGTAATTCTAAGTCCCCTAAATGTTATATAGCCCTAATACTACTGCAACACTAAATCTCTGAATTCCTAATTTTGCCTTTATGGAACTTTTTGTTTTTTAGATGATGCCTTAAGCTCCAGAATGTATACAATTTAGTTACTATTTAGCTGAAACCCTTTTCAAGTAAATCTTAGCAATGAGACCTGTTTAGCTCAATGCAGTTTTATTTCAGCTGATTGTGAATAAAGTGAACCTCACAGGAGTTTTATCAGTTGAATTAAAAATAAATGAGTAAATATCAGTGATTGTGTTTAGTAATTGGACAAAAGTAATATATATATATATATATATATATATATATATATATAGAAGGCTTGGCCTGTAATTGTGGGAGGCACTTAATTTCCCTATTTAAACCCAGTGAGCCCCTGCTTACCTGTCTTCGACGATCTCGGAAGTGCTTCAGTGTACTTCCGGTTTACAGATCCGTGACGTCAGTTTCCCGCCCGCCGGCAGCCCGGTTCAAACGCCCTGCGGCTGTATTCGTGAGTATAACGCTTTTGCCTTACACGGACGGCATCGAAATCGTAAGTTTAGCCCTGTCGCTCACGGGCTCGGATTCACTCCGCTATTTTCTCGGTCAGTGTAACACGTTCAGTTACACTTACACCTCGTAGTCTCGTTTAGCCGCACCGGGTTGCCTTACGTTTTTCGTTCAGTTGGTGCAATACCTTCATTCTGTTCAGTTTTTCTGGATGTTGTTCACATTTTAAGCAATAATTTAGTAGTTACGTTTTATAAAAGGGGTTTAGGCGGTTTGTAGTATTGCCCAGTATTCTAAACTTCTGTTTTTAAAGTAGTTTATATGGTCCCCTTAAAGTCATAAATAGCTAAGTAGATTAAATAGGGGGTATGTTGTTCAATTGTTTTAAATGGCTGTTCATGTCCTATTTTTGTTGTAGTCCTTACTAGTACTGACACTTCTCGCAAGTGGCCCTTCGCGGGTATACGTGTTCGCAGCTTTGTTAAAGAGGTAGGCCTCTGTGTCGCCCAGTTCATTTGCGTGTATGTTGTAGTTAAATAGTACGTTTCATAAATAGGTCACGTTTCTTTTCCTTTAGTTCCGTTGGTTCCCTTCAGGATAATACTCCTTTTTTAGGTCAAGTAAAGTTTTTCTTCCTCTGCAGGTATGTTATTGGTGTGTCCTGGGGGGGGGGGGTTCGAGGACTAGTTGTAATTCTCCCGCCAACTTAGGTATGTTCCCATAGGCCTCTTTGCCTATAAGTTTAGAGGTCCCGCAAGGCATAGGTCAGCCCCTACGTTCGGAGGTTCAGGCCAATCGTCCCAACGCATAGCTATAGCCTTGCTTCAAAACTTAGTTAGGGCCTCACCAGTCACGGCCAAACGTTTTGCTTCTTTTTCATGTCACCGAGAGGCCAACACCCCGCCACCCACCTCAGTGGCACCAAGGCCCCACGAGCCAAATCATAGTTAGTGCCTCTCATAGCCACTTGGCAAGTAGTTAGGGCCTCATCTGCCACCAACGAAAGCTAAGCTAATACAATTTCGCCTATGGGCACTAGCCTAGTAAGTGGGGTCCCTCCAGCTATTTGTTTTTCAGTACTAAACTCACCCTCTCTGCCCCCCTTAGAATGTCCAACGCTTCGGTGTTAGAAGACAATCTGTCGGTTACCAGCACCCCTCTCAGGTCGGGCACGCAGAGAAGGCAACCAACCCCTCCAAGTCCAGCTTCCAGCTATCGCTCCTGGACTATCCCTAAGATTACCGCTGAACTTAAAAAGAGGAATATCCCTTATCCGGCTTCAGCTAGGAAGAATGAACTTTTTCGTTTATTAAACTCTACTGAGGATAACGAAAGGCCTGGCCCTAGTTCACAGGTTAATGTACTTAATAGCCTGGCTGAATTACACGCCATGATGGCCTCCCTAGTGTCCTCAGTTGCCACCATCAATAACAGATTGGATAACCTGGAAGCTAATAATGTTCCTACAGTCCCCGAGATTCCCGGGCCGGTTGTCCAACCCACACCCGCCCTAGGAGGTAACAGTAACCCTCCACCGGCTAGGATAGTTACTAACGTTATTAATCCTATTCACCTAATACCGCAGTCTCTCAGACGTGACATCATAGAGGGAAAGGATGTTAACTTGGCCTCGCTACTGATAGCGGCTCAAGACGTGGTAGAAAACAGGGCGTACACGTTTGAGGATCTATCAGTAGTAATGAGGGCCAGAGACCCTAGGTTGAATAGGAAACTTAACATTCCTGAGTTTGTCTTGGCATTTGGCCTATACAGAGACGTTATCTGTACTGCTTTTCCCCTCCGCAGAGAGGAGCTAGATTTGTACCTACACAAGGTGATAGAGCTAGCTTATAAGTACGGGGGCTTTGCCTTTTACGACTATCACAAGTCATTCTCCTCTAGGTCAGCCGCTTCATTGTCTCAATATAATGCAGTCACGGACTGGGGTCAGCTAGACACAGAGTTGTTTCTTATGCATTTTGCAGGTCTCAAAACCCCTTCCTGTGCCATATGCTCGTCTGCAGCTCACTCCATTAATTTCTGTCCTGAAAATGTAGCTATCCCCTCTACCAGTAACGCCAACTCCGATTTTCAGTCAACTTCCAACCAGAAGGAGATTAGAGACAAATTGGGCAGGCCAATAGTGTTCTTGGGCAAAGCTCAGGTCTGCAATAATTTTAATGCTGGGGGTTGTAGTTACAGTGCTTGTAGACTGCTGCATGTGTGCTCGCTTTGTTTCAGGGCACATGCCAAGACAATGTGCCCTAACAAATTGTACCCTAAAAAGGCATCCACTCCAATAAACATACCGAGTTTGCAACGTTACCTGGCTAATCATCCTTCTTTACATCTGGTGGAATTTCTCACGTCAGGGTTCACTCACGGGTTTCACACAGGCTTTGTCTCTCTCCCCTCAGGCATCTTGGAGTGCCCCAACCTTCAGTCAGCTCTCACAGACCCCGACACCCTACAAGTACTCTTACAGAAAGAAGTAGATAACGGCTTCATGATAGGCCCTTTCACTACTCCTCCTTTCTCCTCATGGAGAACTAACCCTCTAGGTATCGCCACTGGGAAGTTTAACAACAAAAAGAGACTTATTATTGACTTTTCTGCACCACACGCCTCTCCCACGCCTAGCCTGAATGCACTAATCCCGTCAGAAGATTTTTCTCTTCAGTACGCTAGAATCGATGATGCCATTCAAGCGATTATTAACTCCGGGAAGGCAGCCTGGTTAAGTAAGTCAGATATTACTAACGCCTTTAAGTTACTTCCCATTCATCAATCACTCTGGCATCTGCACGGAGTTAAGTGGCAAGACAACTACTATTTCGCTACCAGGTTTACTTTCGGCTCCAAAAGTAGCCCCAAATTATTCGACCTGTTCGCCGAAACCTTAACATGGCTTCTCCTGAACTTCTGCAGATGCCCAGTTGTCATTCATTATTTAGATGACTTCCTCACCATTGAACCCCACCACTGCACTCCACGCAGCCTTAATCACTTGCTCACGCTCTTCAAAGATTTAGGTGTCCCCGTAGCCCAGGACAAAACTGAAGGTCCCAAAACCGAAATTACTTTTCTGGGGATTACACTCAATTCTGTCACCATGCACGCCAGCCTGCCCCAGGAGAAAGTAGACCGAATTCTGTCTTACATTAGCACCTGCATGTCACTAGGCACTTGCACCAGGAAACAGCTACAGTCCCTTTTAGGCTCACTTAATTTCGCCATGAGAATAATTCCACAGGGTAGGTCTTTCATTTCCAGAATCCTTTCACTTTTGCACGGTCTCCCTGACGATGACTCCACTACACCCTTAGACGAGTCAGCTACAGCTGACCTGAGAATGTGGCAGCTGTTCCTTTCCTCGTGGAACGGCAGGTCACTGTTTGTTCCCCCCGTTTCCGACGATTCCCCAGTACTCTGGACTGACGCTTCAGGTACCTTAGGCTATGCGGCCATATTTGGAGACGAGTGGCTGTACGACTCCTGGCCGGTCGAAACCACGTCACTCGAGAGTTTCAGTACCACCTCCTCTCTTTTTGAGATCTACCCTATCGTAGCAGCAGCCTACACGTGGGGGGTAGAGTGGAGGGGGCAGTCAGTCAGGTGTTTTTGTGACAACTTAGCTACCTGTAACATCATCAACAAGGGCCGCTCTCAGTCCCTCACGATCATGAACCTAGTCAGGAGACTCACTTGGCTAGCAGCTAATCTCCAGTTCTGCATATCCTGTGTTCACGTCCCAGGTATACAAAATACTGCCGCTCATGCTCTGTCACGCTTCAATTTGCAGGAGTTCTTCAGACTACATCCTACAGCTTCCCAGCAACCCAGGGTACCTCCAAAATTCGAAGACCTGGTAATGCATTAAGCTCTCTCTTACAACTAAGCGGCACGCTTGCTCAGGCGGGTCTATCCCTTAACACGAGGAAAGCCTATTACAGAGCATATGAACTGTTTATGTGTTTCGTTCGTAATTACTGTGTAATAAATGTTTTTTCTGTTGAAACCATGGTTGCTTTCACAACTTTTTGCCACTTTTCTCTGAATCTAGCTTACAACACAATCAAACTCTACTTAACGGGAATCCAACACTACATGTTAACCTCCTTTCCCAACAAGTCTCCTTTCCTATCTTCCTACCCTCTTAAAAGTGTCCTCAAAGGCATTCATAACTTGTCAGTACACATACCCACTAAACGCCTTCCCATAGATAGTAAGCTGTTTAAGAATTTGTCCGATGTACTCGACACGTCCCCTTTCGAACATATCACAAACCTCGTTATCAAATCAGCGGCTTATCTAGCCTTTTATGGTTTCTTGAGACCCAAAGAGTTCACTGTAGAGAGAGCTTCTGATTTCAGCTCGTGCCTCCAAAAGAAACACTTAATTAAAAATCTAGATCACTACACTTTGTCCGTTACCCGTACCAAAACAAGCCAAACAGGCCCACCAGTGGAAATTAACTTTTATCCCACTTCAACCAAATGGTGTCCCGTCCGTGTATTGGATAAGCTAGTAGCAGCCAAGCTAATTCCGCTCCTGATAGCCCACTTCTAGCTATACTAGGGAAACCCCTGACCACAAAAATTTTCATGCTTTACATACGCACCCTTTTACTCCGCTTGGGACAAAACCCACGTTCATTCTCGGGCCATTCTTTTCGCATTGGAGCAGCCACAGCTGCCTCAGGTAATCATGTACCGACACACATAATTAAAAACATGGGGAGGTGGAAATCATCCGCATACAACAGATACATTCCCAATCCAGAGAAAGAGATAAGGCTGGCTTTCTGTGATATGACTAAATGATGTACCGCTTAATAAACGCATTTTGTTAATGGTTATTATTTTTGCCCTCTTTTACAGGCCTAACCTTACGTCAGTTTCGGCACACCTCAACTGACTTGCTATTAAGGAACTACTTATTTTAAACCCTGTTTTCCTTACGTCCTCGGAATGTGCCGTACACAAATAGAAGGCTTGGCCTGTAATTGTGGGAGGCACTTAATTTCCCTATTTAAACCCAGTGAGCCCCTGCTTACCTGTCTTCGACGATCTCGGAAGTGCCCCTCCCACCGCACCCTCAATTTTATCATTTTCCTAGGTGGGCCCTCTTTTACAGGCCTAACCTTACGTCAGTTTCGGCACACCTCAACTGACTTGCTATTAAGGAACTACTTATTTTAAACCCTGTTTTCCTTACGTCCTCGGAATGTGCCGTACACAAATATATATATATAAATATATATACACACATACATACATACATACATAGGGATTAAGGAGTGAGCGCAGGTAACTTTTTTCTTTGGTTTTTACTATATGTATTGGAGCTGATGTGTACTGTAGTCGTTGCTGCTGCCAGGAGTGATGGGAGTGAGCACAGGACTTTTCTTTTTGTATATGTAGCTAAATACCGTCACTCCTGGATTTGTACAGCACATGGATTTATTGTCACAAGTCAATCAACGTTTCAGTTCCTAGCTTGGAACATTCATCAGGGTATGTCCTGATGAAAGTTCCAAGCTAGGAACTGAAACATTGACTGACATGTGACAATAAATCCATGTGCTGTACAAATCCAGGAGTGACGGTATTTATCTACTTTTATATCACAGTGTGGCTGGGCACCCGGTATCATCTTGGCTGGAGGTAGGACTGCAGAATCTCTCTATTTATTTATATATCAGCATATCAAGAAATAAAATAATAATAATAATAATAATAATAATAATAATAATAATAATTATTATTATTATTATTATTATTATTGCCATTTATATAGCGCCAACAGATTCTGTAGCGCTTTACAATATTATAACTATAAATAGGGCAATTAAAAGAAAACTTATATGAATGATAGGTTGAAGAGGACCCTGCTCAAATAAGCTTAAGTCTATAGGAGGTGGGATACAAAACACAATAGGACAGAAAATAACAATCAAATAAAGTGGGAGTGAAGCAGAGTTGGAGGAGAGAGAGTAAAGTGCTGCCCTTTAGGAGAGCAAGGTACAGGTATGTGAGGTAGAGGTTAGTCTGGGAGGCTATAAGCTTCCCTAAAGAGATGGGTTTTAAGGCACTTAAACAATTGAAGACTAGGGAAGAGTCTGATGGCGGTAGGCAGGCTATTCCATAGGAAGGGAGCCGTCCGCGAGAAGTCCTGCAAGCACGAGTTGGCTGTACGGGTGCGAGCAGCGGACAGAAGAAGGTCACAGACAGAGTGGAGAGACCGAGAAGGGGCATACCTATGGATCTGTAAAGAGATATAAGAGGGGCTAGAATTGTTCAGTGCTTTATAGGTATGGGTTAGCACTTTGAATTGACTCCTATAGGATACAGGAAGCCCATGTAAGGACTGACAGAGGGGTGAGGTGTGAGAGGACCAACTAGAGAGGAAAATCAGTCCGGCGGCAGCATTCATTACAGACTGTAGCGGGGCAATATGGCTTTTGGGAAGACCAATTAGGAGAAGGTTACAATAATCCATGCAAGATATTACTGGAGCATGGACAAGCTGCTTAGTAGCATCTTGCGTAAGAAAGGGGTAAATGCAGGCTATGTTTTTAAGATGGAATCTACAGGATTTGATAACATACAGGATGTGAGGCTCAAATGTGAGGCCAGAATCAAGTATGATGACAAGACAGTGCACTTGCAAGGATGGACTGATGTCCAACTTGAAGGGAGAGCGAAAGAGGATCAGTATTAGGCAGAGGAAAGACAAGGAGCTCAGTTTTAGAGAGACAGTACAAATGAAGGCGGTATCATTAGAAAAGGAGACACCGAATGAGCTTTGGTAAAGATAAGAGGAAAACTATGAGAGGAAGAGTCAGAGACCGAGTGATTGAAGAATTTGAAGAAGGAGAGCATGATCAACTGTGTCAAAGGCAGCACAGAAGTCAAGAAGAATTAGTATGGAGTAGTGACCTTTGTATTTAGCTGTGATTAGGTTGTTAGTAACTTTGATAAGAGCAGTCTCAGTAGAGTGTAGGGCTCTGAAGCCTGACTGAAGTGGGTCAAGGAGAGAGTTGTAATTGAGAAAGAGAGACATATGAGTAAAGACAAGTCTTTCCAGAAGCTTTGAGGAAAAAGGGTGCAGGGATATGGGACGATAGAGGGGGAGGACGGGTCGAAAGAGGTTTTTTTCAGGATAGGTACTACAGTGGCATGTTTAAGGTCAGCAGGGACAATGCCAGAAGAGAGAGAGCAGTTGAAGATGTGTGTTAAGGAAGGCACAAGACAAGGGGAAAGAGATATGATAAGGTGAGATGGGAAAGGATCAAGCGGGCAAGTGGTGGGACGAGAGGAAAGGAAAAGCACAGCCACCTCTTGTTCATTAGCCGGGGAGAAAGTCTGAAAAGTAGGAAAGGCATGATCTATGTGTGGTTGAGAAAGAGAAAGGCAAAGTGGGGAGAATTCTTTCCGTAGCTGTTCAATCTTGTCGGTAAAGTAGCATGCAAAGCTATCGGCTGTAAGGTTAGTTTGGGATGGTGGCTACAGCAGGACGAAGAAAAGAGTTAAAGATGTCAAAGAGACACCTGGGATTGCAGGAGCATTCACTAATGAGAGAGGAAAAGTATGACTGTTTGGCGAGGG
The DNA here is from genome assembly GCF_036172605.1 of Pelobates fuscus. NCBI lineage: Eukaryota > Metazoa > Chordata > Amphibia > Anura > Pelobatidae > Pelobates > Pelobates fuscus. Next base: position 269,568,478 of record NC_086317.1, on the reverse strand, counting down.
CAAGGGCTGCGCTGTATGAACACAATATGAATCTATAATGGACAAAGTCTGACTGGGTGCGAGACTTCCCCCACTAGAGTTCAGCACAACGGGAGCATCTTTGCAGGAAGCATGTTGGTTTTTAGTTGGTTATTCGGCAGTGCAAAATTCCCAATAGTGACAGCTTTTAGGTAAGCAAAAATACTTTTATTACTATGAACTGCTACCTGGGTTGCAAACAGCCAGAGTTAAACTGCTCTTTGAAATGTAATTGATTAGTTGCTTTCACAACTAATTCAGACAGACTGCTGGTGCTTGCTTAAGCTGAGTTTTATGTTGATTGTAAGCACCAGTGATTCTGAGAAATCTGCAGTACAATTTTTACAGTAATATGATGATATTATTCATAAGGTCAAGATATGCCATATTGGACATGAGATGAATGAGCGTATTATATATCATGGATGAACCACTTTGGTGATGCTCAAAATGTATCTAACTTAAAGCAGGATATCAGAGAATATAATTTGCTGGAACCTTTATTTTTGCCTCTACAATTGCTACGATATTTTACTTACTGCCAGTTGCATAATTATATGCCCTTCCAATTTTCTGCTTGAGAAATGGAATGTCCAAAACTATTGACTGAAATACAAATATCATTTTTTGAGCAGAAGCAATTGATGGACTGAGATTACCTTTAACAAAAACTTTTTTTCTGAAGAAAAATACCAGTGATTAATGAATATCACCCTAGATCACTACAGTGATACTGCAGGAATTAAACCGACTAGTAGGAGAGAGGTAGGCAGGATAACTGAGTAGTTAATACTCAATCTATGCAAAACATGGTTTTTGCTTACCAAACTCTACTGTGGCTTGTATCCATTAATGCATCTTCTTACAACAGCTTTAAATCCTGCAGGAAAATACATTTGAAATAAAGCACTAGTTTTGATGATGTTCAACAACTTTGCTACTGGTAGGAGACAGGGAATGACGTGAGCATTGGTCTTCATAAAATTCTTTTTAGATCAAGAAGTGAAGTAGAATAACCCTTCATCTCTCTTCTATATATATTTATGCTCTTTGTAGCCCTCCCTCCCCACTTAACTTATTGTGATGCTTGTACAATATTTAGTCCCTGTGGCTTTTTGCTCTTTGCAATATGGTTTTTAAATGGTATTTATCTTCATAGAATTGCATTTCCCAGCTATTATGCACAGTCAGATGCATGCTAAGTGCTTCCTTCAACCACCCACTCTCATATTTGCAGTTGCATCCAAGTTAATATCTTGTTCCCATTTAGAATCTTCCTTTCCATTGCTCCCTATAGCTCATCCACAGGGGAGACAGAATAATAGATCCAAACATTTAGCAGGATAGATAGTTTTATGTGAAAATATTTTAATTTCTCATGGGCCTTTCAGTGAAAATGGGATACTTTTTTGGGCACCAAAAGGGTTAAACGTTGAGTACCTAAAATTTTAGTTTATGGAAGGCACTTTAATAATGCATCTAGTAGTGTCATGTTCATGTTGCAATCACCCTGTATTCCCTATTTAAAGTATGTTTGTGTTTTTTTTTTTATTCCTCTTTGGGATTTTAAGATGATATTTAAAAAGTAGCATCTGGACAATGGTTTATTTATAAACCAAATTTGTATTGGGCCACTATGAGCATTAAATTACCCACACACTAATATTTGCTTAGACACTAATAAGTATCAGGGTCAATCCTAGGGTCACAGATACCTGGGTGCAAATATTTTCTTGGCGCCCCTATGTGGGCATGGTCATCTTTCTAACTCCTCCCCTTTGCAAATGTCCAGACATGCATATTTCTAGGGCAACAACTCCACCTCCACCTCTATAAGCCCCACACATTTTTAAATCTGATACACAATCACTGAGACACACAATCTCACTGATTTCAAACACACTTACTGATAGACACACTCATACATTCTTGCACACTTGTCAGGGTCTTACCTGTGGTGGGAGTCTGTAGCGCAGATATGTTTGCTCACCCTTGCAAATAGACACAGTCTGTGCAGGAAAGGTGTTCCAAAGCAGTACCGACAAGGTCGCAAATAGCAGGATAGTCGAAGTCAAAGGATGCCAGAGGTCAGGATAAAGAAGTGTCGCCAAAGTCAGAAGCTGGGGTCAAAATGGAATACACGTTCAGGAGACTTGAAAACAGGAACTGAACACATACACCAGGATCAAAGACTTGATGAAGTTCCCAGGGCGAGGCAGTGCTTATATAACCAGCTGATGACTGATCAATCAAAGGTGAAGCACAGCAATAGACGAAGTCCAGCCCCCAGTGCTGCAGACAAGCCAGGAGTAACAGGACTAGAACAATTCCAAGGACTAGGAACTGCTGTGGCTGAAAGGCAGATAGCAAACCCAGAACAGCAAAATACCCAGGTGCAAATCCTCTGTTGTGCACTTCTACGGCGACCACGTCTGGCCATCTGGATGTCACGGTGAGAACCGTGACAACACTCTCACAAATTAATTTTATTTTTTAAGGCCCATCAAGACTCTGTACGTCTTCCTGGGGTTCAGAGTCAGGCTGTAATCTTGCAGTTCTTCAATCTTCCTGTGCACTGTTTAGTCTGCCGGGGCTGGAATGACATATTCCAGCTCCCGGCATCAGGGAGGAGTGAAGAACTGGAAGCTCAGTGCTCCCTCCTTGCTTACTCCAGCTACTTGCCTCCTATCCCCCCTTCCTCCAGCATATATCAGCAGAGTAGGCACCTGCCATACAGGTAAGCAGTTGCCTAATCTGCCTTACAGGGGGGGGCAACCCAAGGGGCCACCTCCTGGGCATCCTGTAAAAGGGCTCCTCTCAGTGCCGCCCCACTTTCAGGCACCTGGGTGTGGTGCACCCACCCAGGACTGGCTGATAAGTGGACACTTTAAGCAACATAACCATTGCATCTTGATGTAGAGGTTATATTGCCTCTAGTGTCCTGGCACTGTCCTCAGTTTAATATCAAATCATAAGAATGGTTTGCTATAAAAGCAGATCTTCATAGAGACCACCACCTCCACAACTGATCATATACAAATGACATTATTGCCACTTTAGTCAGACCTAGAGTTTAGTCAGACCTAGAGGTTACACGTGGACCTAAAGTAGTAGTACAGATTCACAAAGAGACACTTCTAGGGGCCAGATGTGGGGATAGTGGAACCTGAAGATATGTTTGTTTTATTAACCACTAACAAGAAAAGGTGGATAAGAAGAGAATTCATCTCATTGCCTGTTTATTTAAGAGTCCATAGTGTCCTTTAATTAAATGCTAACGTAGCTTTAGCAAGGATGTGGGGAGGCGAAAGAATGGAGCCATATAGGAAACTAATATAATAATGGAAAATACTCAAATAAATTTCAGGGTATTAGTCAAAGGGCATGAGGAATGAGCTTTTTTTTCTTGTTTAATTAATCACTTATTGCAAGTGCACATTTGATGTGTGATGATAAAGCATGGTCACCCAGGGTGTCATTCTCCCCTCCCTAATACCTAGTCAGCCCATCAGCTCATGCAAGCAGCAAGCCATTACATAACATTTTAATCCTATATAGACTCAACATCTTACTGTTCATTCACTCTACTGTACCTAACCTCCACAGGTTTTCCACCTAACTCTTCTTCTACTCTGTGTTTCCTTTTTGGTCTGTCCCTCCTTTACAGTATATTTTTCTTACTTTCTTTACTATTCACACTGTCTGTTGAGAACATATGGCAAGACACCATTTACCATACATCAATGCTTTCACAAAACAATTGTTCAAGACTACATGAACAAGATACATTATTCTGTAAGATTACCATGATACGCCAGAATATGGGACTGCATTACTGGGAATTCTGTACAGATACAATTTGAGTTTTCTTCCTTCTCGGACTCAAGTGATGTCTTAATTCACTTGTGTACACATTTGCTCTTGCTTTTCAAGTCAACAACTGTGTATGTACACTCTTCTTAGTGATGATACATTACTTGTTAAATGTTAAAGAGACAAAGAGGTGGAGCAGAAAGAGTTTATATAAGAGTTTATATAGAGTTTATATAAGAGTTTATATTTCATGCACAACGTTCTAACACAGTGGTTTCCTCTCCATTCCACAAATAACACCAATGGCTCAAGTTATGTCAATATGAAGAAAACAGAACAGGGAAAGGTATACATATTAGACTATTGAAGCGCCTTAAGGATTGGGTTGTGAACTACTAGACATATCCTATTCATTACATTTAAAAGCATCTATTTTGGTATCCTTATTTATTGCAATCCCATATAAGGATAGCAAACTAGCAAATTATCTACTAGGGGCCTTTCTCAATTGTGATCTTCCAGGTGTTTGGTATATATCTCCCAATTTCGTATTCTGAAATATGGCAATCCCACATAAGGAAAGCATATCAGGGAGTCATCTATTAAACAGTTGAAAGATCAAAATTAAGAAAAGGGCTTTTCACTAATTTTAATCATTCAGCAGCTTAGCAGAAAACTAAAAAAAAATGTGTTTTGTAACAGTGTGACTGCCACCTTCATTCATTGCCCACAGAGAATTTTTAGATGTAAAAATGTTTGAATTACTTTTTTAAGAATTTCGGACAAACCTAAATCCAAAAGTTCATAAATCAAAACAAAACTAATTTTCCTCACCTGCAAATCTCTAGGAACCATTCCTCTAATGAATAAAATGATCATAAAGACTTTAAAATATAGTGGTGCTTATATTAATTGTGACGCATACTATAAGAAACTGTTTATCCATATTCAATATTAATGATAACACTGTAAACATGTAAAGCAATTGTTTTGATTAATTATTTAGACAAAATCAATTACAGACTAATTCAGTTCCTGGAATAGACATAAACTTATAGTTATGAATTGAGGAACTAACTCATAACTCAGTTATATGCAGATTTAAAAGAAATGTATCTTGAAATGGAATGCAACACATTACAACATAAGTTTTATTTTTTATTTTTTTCAAGCTGGAAAATAGGCTGCACTGAAGGATATTTCTAGCTCTGTTTCACTTACACTTCTTGATAGGGATGCACATGGGCAAAACATTTGGTTTAGTTCGGCACTTTGGTTCGATTCAGCACTTCTGAAATTTGTGACTTCGGCAATTCAGGAATTCGGCACTTCGGGAATTCGGAAATTCTGGACTTTGGGAATTCCCCAACCCTAACACTAACCCTAACCATAGTAGCGGTAGGGTTAGAGGTAGGGTTAGATTTATGTCATCATTCCTTTAATTTCTCCTCCCTCTCCTGTTTTTCCACTTTTCGGAAATCCAAAGCACTTCGGCACTTTCAAAATTCGGCAATTAGGCAATTCAGTTTGGTTCGGTAATTCCGGTTTGGCACTTTGGAAATTTGTCAATTCGGACATTCGGAAGCATCCGAATGTCCGAATTGCCGAAATTCATCTGAATTTATATTCGGAACAAAACAAATTGCACAGCTCTACTTTTTGATTCTCTTGTAAACTCTCAACAATTCACAATGTATTGAATACACTCTTGAATCCTTTTGTGCCAGTCTTTTGTGTTATATAAAAAATAGTAAATAAAAAATAAAATTATTTCTGGATAATAATTTTTTAATTCAGGCACGCAAAGCTTACCCAGTGAAACATGACCAGCACTGCCATTTCCTTTGGATATCCTCCACTGGTAGATACATTAAAATACAATAGTATACTTCACAGAGAGATACTGTGTTATAATACAATAATATACAACACAAAGAGATACTATTGTGAATCTTATTATGAAAGTCAGTGTCAGTACAAAATTAAATAATTTAATAAATGCAATAAAATGAGTAATTTATTTATTTTAAGTGTACTTAATTCAAATATGTATTTAATATATCTTGTATAAGTTTATTTTATATTTAATGTTTTAATTATCTATAGGGGCATATTGTGCCCTCTGTTTATAAAACCTTCAATGATGCACAATGTCTATCTTTTCCCCCAATCACTGGTGGCTTAGCCATTCTATTAATAGTTTTCATTAATAGATGACTTCTAAGTGCTCCTTCTTCTTTCACACAAGGTGGTTTTGTCATCTTCATCAATACCTGCTACCTAGCGGTGTAGCTTATATCTGGATGTGTCCACAAGCATCACATTTATTGTAACCTCAAATAATTAAAACCTCACTGCATAATAGTGAGGTATGTTGGCTAATTTTTGGATTATGGTTGTAGTGGCTTGATAGCTAAATTGCTTGAATGATTATTATGAATAATGTGTATTTTTTATATATATATTTTTCCAGGAATTGACACTTTTTTGAAGGACTTTAAGTATTAAGTAATTGTCTTAAGTCACCTTTAGACAATTACATCCAGATTTTTCAACCATCTTTCATGTAAGATTTACATAAAATAATGACCTTTGTGGATACCTCAATATATGCAAGCCACATTATCTTCATAATCTTTGTAAATAATAGCTTTACTTAATTTGTAAGTGACACAGTGCTGGGCATTGTCCAATCATATGGTTCTCATTGAGGCGACACTTCCAGTACAAAGTGTATCATATAGATTGGTAGTTTTATTGATATTTGGGATTAATGTAAACAAATATAATACGCCAGCCCCTTAAGAATGGAAGCAATCAAACTGATCAAAACAAATCCTAAAATTTGAGCTATATGTCTGCTCAACCATAATTTATTTCTTTCATATTATGTGCACCCACACATATTATATATCATTTCATTCCAGAAAAATAGGACTTTCATTTCACATCAGATATTTATATATAAAACATAATTTAAGATAAATAAATTCTGATGAAGTTTGAGAAATTAAAAATTTTTATTTTCCAAGTTCTGCCTAGCATTTTAACTGTGAACATCCTAATACTGTTAGCTTTTACTGCACTAAAATACATATATTTGTGTTCAGCAATGTCTCACGAGTACAACAGTACCCCCGTGTACAGATTTTGTGCCGTTTTGGAAAGTTACAAGGTCAAATATATGGCTTTTCCCTTTTCAGTTTTTACAAATTGAAATTTGCCAGATTAGTTTGCTCAGCTTATGTTGCCTTTGAGACCGTTTGGCAGCCCAGGAATGAAGATTAACCCCATTATGGTATACCATTTGCAAATCAAAAGTAGACAACAAAAGGTATTCAAAATGCGGTATGCACAGTTATTGTTAGTAGCCACTTAGCCACAAACTATGGCCAAAGTTAGTCTTCATTTTTTTTTTCACAAAAAAACTGCCTTTTCACTGATGATATCAACATTATACATTTTACTGCTCTAAAATACTTGTATTTGTATTCAGTAATGTCTGATATGTACAACAGTATTCCCCCATGTGCAGATTTTATGATGTTTTGAAAAGTTACAGGGTCAAATATAAGGATTGCCCATTTCAGTTTTTACACATTGAAATTTGGCAGATTGGTTATGTTGCGTTTGAAATCATATGGAGCACAGGAATGAGAATTACATGGCATATCATTTGCAAAAGTAGATAACCCGATGTATTTAAAATCGGTATTTAATGACTAGTAGCCACTTAGGCAAAAACATTGGCCACATTTTGTGTTCATATTTGTTTTTTGCATTTTGTACACAAACATTGTACTTTCACTGATGATATCATCATTGTAACGAATGCTGGTATTACAGGTACATGTTTGCCTATTTTCTCCCGAACTGCTAGAGCTGGAGTGAATTTAGCTTGCAGTTCGGGTGTTGCTTCGAACGTTTCTCCAGATAAAATTCAGCATCCAAGTATATTCTCCCAGCAAAGTAAACAGATACCCAAACATTAGCCGGAACTAGAAGAAGGGTAAAACAGGAATGCTTTATTCAGGCTAACCGCCTGGTTTATATGCCGTTAACAATATACAGGGTTTCTGTTGACATATTCCAGCGGCATTCCCCACTGGACCTGAGAGGTGACAGTGACAAAATACATTCTGCAAGGTCCAGGACACTCCTACTGCCAATAATATAATCCATCCCCTGTACTGGGGAGATAATTGAGTTAAACACTATACTAAACTCAACACAAAAAAACATACATTTCCATAAAACTCAGAACGTACTCCAAACTCGAAAGGAACCCCACAATGTCATATCGCCTGATAGCACCGATATGGGGGACCAACATATTAAAAAATTAAGAGTTACACAGAGGTCTTAATTTGACAGACCGCAAACGAGGTCCCTGCCCAGAAATTGGGCTTTGTTGTCGGTCTATTTTGCAAAGTAAAAAAAAATGAATAAATCCCCAAATGGTTCCCCTGGCTCATAGGTAGCATTTGTTCCCATAGTTCATGGAAACAAAGTTACCGAATAGCACTCTCCTGGCTGGTCGGTGAAAGGAAGCAGGCGTTCGTGTAGCTTTACCGGCCTTCTGGAAGTCGAGTGTCTGACCAAGTACCGCTGCCCTTTTTCATGCAAACACTATGGCCGCCGTTTTCTCTTGCACGTGGCGTTTGGCTATACGAATGACGGCCACACAGAGAGAGCACTTAATTGGTGGTTTACTTTGAAGTGAATGAGCTGGGGACTGGTCGGTATTCAGTAGTTTTATCTACCGAACAGGGAAAAACAAAAGTACCGTATATACTCGAGTATAAGTCAACCCGAATATAAGTCGAGACCCCTAATTTTACCCCAAAAAACTGGGAAAACGTATTGACTCGAGTATAAGACTAGGGTGGGAAATGCAGCAGCTACTGGTAAATTTGTAAATAAAATTATATCCCCCCAAAATTATATTAATTGAATATTTATTTACAGTGTGTGTATAAAATGAATGCAGTGTGTGTGTGTATGAATGCAGTGTGTGTGTATGAGTGCAGTGTGTGTGTGTATGAGTGCAGTGTGTGTGTATGTGTGTGTGTATGAGTGCAGTGTTTGTCTGTGTGTATGAGTGCAGTGTGTGTGTGTGTATGAATGCAGTGTGTGTATGAGTGCAGTGTGTGTATGAGTGCAGTGTGTGTATGAGTGCAGTGTGTGTGTGTTTATGAATGCAGTGTGTATGAGTGCAGTGTGTGTATGAATGCAGTGTGTGTATGAGTGCAGTGTGCGTATGAGTGCAGTGTGCGTATGAGTGCAGTGTGTGTATGTGAGTGCAGTGTGTGTATGTGAGTGCAGTGTGTGTGTGTATGAGTGCAGTGTGTGTGTATGAATGCAGTGTGTGTATGAATGCAGTGTGTGTGTGTATGAGTGCAGTGTGTGTGTGTATGAGTGCAGTGTATGAGTGCAGTGTGTGTGTATATGAGTGCAGTGTGTGTGTGATGCAGAGTGTGTTTGTGTATGTGATGCAGAGCCTTGGTGGGGGGTGGGCATTTTTATTATTATTTTTTTTTAATTATTTTAATATTAACATTTTTTTCTTACAGTATTAATATATATTTTTTTATTTTACTATTATTTTTTTTACTATTATTTTATTATTACTTAAAACATTTTTCGTCCCCCCTCCCTGCTTCTTAGCTGGCCAGGGTGGGGGGCTCTCATTCCCTGGTGGTCCAGTGGATGGGCTGTGTAAGAGGGGGCTGGCAGGAAGCTGTTACTTACCTTTCCTGCAGCTCCTATCAGCTCCCTTCTCTCACCTCCAGTCCGGTCAGCTCCCCTGTCAGCTACCACTGTAAGTCTTGCGGCTCTCACGAGACTTACAGAGGGAGCTGACCGGACCGGCGCGGAGGAGAAGGGAGCTGACAGGAGCTGCAGGAAAGGTAAGTAACAGCTTCCTGCTAGCCCCCAACAGGTCCGCCGGGCTTGTAATGAGCCCAGCGGTCCTGGTCTGTATTATGGCAATGTAAGTTGCCATAATACAGACAATTGACTCAAGTATAAGTCGAGTTGCGGTTTTTCAGCACAAAAAAAACTCGACTTATACTCGAGTATATACGGTAACAAAATAATCAGGGGTAGTTTCTTCACAATCCTCCCCATACATGTTTCTGTTTTAATACACTCATATTTGTGTTCATTGAAGTTATCTGAGTATAGCAGTATATTTCTATATATATTTCTATATAATTTAATTCTAATTGTATTTCAACATTAATATATGTATATTGATAGCAAAATACACTAAGAATGAAATTATATAAATTCCACTATAACAGCGTTTAAGCCTACAAAGTGCAAGGCGCCATAGTATGCCATAACGCCGTGTAGTTGCTAGTACTGGATTAGTTCAAGAGTATATTTATATATACATATTTTTTTTTAATATCCACTAATATGGTGACTTGCTATATAATGCTATTCTGGACTAACTATTCTTATCAGGCTAAGCCAAACATTTGATGAGGTTGATTGAATTTAGCTGGCACATAAACTGATTATCAAGTGATTGCAAATAATACCATTATCCCTTGGAAATAAATGGTTAAACACTGCACTTTTATTATACTTCCCTTGAAAACATTTTTTGAGATGATACACAAGAGACTGTAAAGTCACCAATAAATTATATTAATTTGATAATAACCTATTTACATAATGTCCATAATGTGTTTTACGCACATTTGCTAATCTCCATATTATCAAATATCAAAATGTGTTAAGTTTATCCCCTTAAGGACTGAGCCAATTTTACAAGTTGTGATCAAATCAAAACGTGAATAAAACAAAATTAGAAACACTGGCCAAAGTTAGCGTTCATATTTGTGTGCGAAAAATGCAAAATAACTAAACTGAACGCTAATTTTGGCCAGTGTTTGTGACTAAGTGGCTACTCAAAAGGCTGGACATACCCCATTTGTAATACCTTGGGTGGTCTACTTTTGCAAATGGCATGCCATCATGGGAGTAATTCTCATTCCTGGGCTACCATACGGTCTCAAAAGCAACATAACCAACCGGGCAAATTTCAATGTAAAAAAAAAAGGAAACTCAAACCTTATATTTGGCTCAGTAACTTTTGAAAACACCATAAAGCCTGTACATAAGGGGTACTGTTATACTTGGGAGACTTTGCCAAAGACAAATATTAGTGTTTTAAAATAGAAAAACATATCACAACAATTATATCATGGAAAAAAGTGCAAAAAAAATAAATTTTTACTGACGATATTATCGTTGTGATATGTTTTACTGTTTTGAAACACTAATTGTTGTGTTCAGCGATATCTCCAGAGTACAACAGTACCCCCCATGTACAGGTTTTATGTATCAGGGTGGTGGTCCGGTGACCAGGACCCAGACACTGTCTGGGCGGCGGTCCGACAACCGGGACCCAGTATGCCTGATGTTGAAAGTAGGAGTCACAGTGTGGAAGTGGATTAGCAGGGTCTGGTGCAGGGTATCCGCACGCCCCCTGGTTTTGAGCACCAGCGTTTGTGCGGCCACATACCAGGACCCTGATGCAGCTTCAGCGGATCCCAGGAACTAGGAGCTGGAAATAAGCAGACCTCCCAGGAGCTGAATAGGGAGGCTCTGCAGCAGGAATGTATCCAGTACAGAAACAAGGCAAGACTAGAACAGACACCAAACATGAAAACAAGACAGAACTAGAAGAACCTAGAAACAAAGAAGGATAGGAAGCTAAACTCAGAACAAGTACACAATACATAAGGGAAACATTAACATAACATGGGCAGGACAAGACAGGACTGTACATGGACTGAGAATACAAAATAAAACAAGACAAGATATAATAAGCAAAACAAGAGAAGAAATAACTAAGTTCTATATGTGAAAAACTATGGGGATTTAGTTACATTATATGATCATACATTGCATAAGCCTGCCACAACGCCAATGTAGCCCATATTTGGAAGGTCCTACTCTAACTGCCTAATGTCTGCTAAATTAACCATAATAAAGCACATACAGAACTTACCTGCAAGAAAAGGCAGAGAACTTTAGCAACTGCCTGTAGGAACCAACTGAAACAAAATGAATCATGGAAAAGGAACAGGTGTGGCAACATAAAACAAACATTTAAAGGAATCCAAGAGACTGGGAATTCCAGGAATGGAATACAGGAATGAACCCAGAAAACCCAACATAAAGAAAACCAGACATAGAATAGAAACCCAGAAAAACCAAGAAAAACTAAACAAGAATTGTAAAAAGAGTACTGGATACCAGAAGCCATAGCCAGAATGATCCACAACTAGGAACAGGATGTGACATTATGGTGTTCTAGAAAGTTACAGGGTTAAATATAGGGTTTGTGAGACAAATTCTCTGGACTTTCAGCCTGGGTTTGTTGGGCAGGTCCCTCAAATTGTAATTAATAAAAGGACTTGATTATGTAAAAATATAATCTACATATATATATATATATATATATATTTATTTGATGTAAGTACCTTCATGGAATACATTTTTATTGTTCTACATAAAAGCCCTGAGAGCGTATCTCGTCATTCATGTATTACTTATTTTTTGTGTGTGTATATATATATATATACACACATTTTTAAATAGTTTTAATTTATATATAGCTATATATATATATATATATATATATATATATATACATACATATGTAAATATAACATCATTCTAAATGTATTTTGAATTTAATATATATGTGTATTAATATCAAAATACAGTTAGAACAAATTAAAACTGGTATTTAATTTTTTTTTATTTTTTATTTTTTTACTTTTTAATTTTTTTCCAATTTATTTTATTTAATTGATTATTTTTATTTTATATATATAATTTTATATATATATATATATATAAATAAATATATATATATAGCGTCCAAGTAGAGAGCACTCTAGAGTCTTAATATTATATCAAAATAAATACTGCTTTATTGTGCAGAATACAAAAAATGTCGACGTTTCAGTCACAATAGACTTTTCTCAAGACAATTCATGCATTGAATAAACCGTGATTATATATGTTACAACAGAATTCCTATTGGAGGGTGAAAGATTGAAAATGAGGACAGATGATGTCATAATTGACGTATTTAAACAGAATATTAGCCAGGTGATTCTTGACTCAATCAAGGTTTGAAAAAGTGAACTGATCCTAATTAAATACACAGAAGGCTATTTACACAATTAAAAAAAATAGAAACTAATAATTGTGAATCAATACTAATTAAATACACAGAAGGCTATTTACAAAATTATAGAATTAATAAGTAAACCTAAAAAATAAACCTAAAAAATACTCACTATATCATATAGTCCTGTTAACTAACAACAAGTCCTGATTTTTCTGTCTTGCAATTTCTTAATGCCTATTGGCAGAATATGTGTATAGGGACAAAATCATTAACATATAATCCTGTTAACTAACAACAAGTCTTGTTTTTTCTGTCTTATACTTTCCTAATGCCTAATACAGGGCATTTTTCTCATTTAACCCATTAGGTGATAGTGCCCCCAAAGTATGGATCCAATATGCTTCACGTTTAAGTAAAGCCAAGTCTCTATCCCCTCCTCTCGGGGAGATGGGTACATGGTCTATACCAATAAAGCGTAGGGTTGCCAAATTATGACTCGCCTCAAGGAAATGTCGTGACACGGGAGTCGTCGCTATTCCACTGTTGAGTGCTTTCCATCCTAATTCTAATAAATTACGCTTAAATATTTTGGAGAATTGGAGAACTATCAGTAAAGATTCATCTCTACCTATAGTGTTTCAGAAGCCACCTATTATAAGTTATAGGAAAGGGAAAAGCCTGAAGGACTTATTGGTACACACTGATCAGTGGACTTTTGCACAATCTTCTAGGATGGCCTCCAATGTTGGATGTTTCCGTTGCTTAAATTGCCTAGCATGTAACTTTATGACACCAGGAAAGACATTTAACCATCCTAGATCTGGAAGAATGTACAAAATTAAATATCACATTACATGCCAAACTACCCACGTAGTATACAAAATAATATGCCCATGTGGGTTGATATACGTGGGTAAAACGTCTAACGATTTGAGGGAGAGAATGCGTGGACATCGATCGACTATTCGCACAGCACTTAACAGTGGAATAGCGACGACTCCCGTGTCACGACATTTCCTTGAGGCGAGTCATAATTTGGCAACCCTACGCTTTATTGGTATAGACCATGTACCCATCTCCCCGAGAGGAGGGGTTAGAGACTTGGCTTTACTTAACCCCTTAAGGACCAAACTTCTGGAATAAAAGGGAATCATGACGTGTCACACACGTCATGTGTCCTTAAGGGGTTAAACATGAAGCATATTGGATCCATACTTTGGGGGCACTATCACCTAATGGGTTAAATGAGAAAAATGCCCTGTATTGCTTTTTAAATAAAAGATAACAATGTTGCATATGAAGTATCTGTGGGATATTATTACATTGTGTTCATATTGTGACAATTTTTGCAACTAATATTATATTACTAAGATATACATTGTTAGGAGTTTTTGTGGTATAAATGGGATATTCTGATTATGTCTCTATACACATATTCTGCCGATAGGCATTAGGAAAGTATAAGACAGAAAAAACAAGACTTGTTGTTAGTTAACAGGATTATATGTTAATGATTTTGTCCCTATACACATATTCTGCCAATAGGCATTAGGAAATTGCAAGACAGAAAATATTTATGTATGTGTTTGTGCATATAAAAGTACTTGGATCATATATATATAACAATCAATAAAGGGAGCACTCCAGGTCTTCAGTTTAGTGGAACATTTGGAACGCGGGATTGCACCTAGGCTGTTGATTTTTTAGAGTCTATACAGGAGGAGTGCCTTGTTTACCTATTTTTATATATATATATATATATATATATATATATATATATATATATATATATGATCCAAGTACTTTTTTTTACGTTATTTAACTTTTGTTAACTTTAAAACTTTTTTGCAGGCATTAGGGGGACAGCCTGAGAGCTCAGGCAGTCCCCCTGCAGGCACTGCATAAGCGATCACATGACCGGATTGGGCAGAGGGGGTCTGCCAGAGCTCCCTGGCAGACCCCAAGATCATGACTGCTGTCGGGGGAAGGGCGGGGAACCGGTAAGTACAAAGAACGGCGGGGACATTCTAAGCCGCCCTCCGGCGTTTTGAACAGACCCCCAAAAGGACGGCATAGAACGCCAGCCACCCTTAAGGGGTTAATTACAGTTTATAATATATCTAATCTTCTGATATACTATTAGATAGCATTTTAGATGTTTTTTTATAAATAGTATCTGTATGTATGTTTATTTTATTTTTATGTGTTTATTTTGGTCGCTTTCTTTGGCATATGATAAACCAATAAACAAATGTTTATTAATGCAAACATTTCTATTCACCCTTGAATAAATCGATTTCTTTTTGAACTCTGTGCATTAATATTTCTTTAAGAAAATACAGGTTTACTCATGTCATCACACAATACTCATTCTATATTTACTTTGGGAAATGTAATCTCCAGTGAATCTTATGCCATTTGTAAATTTTACAGAAATGTTACTCTAGATTGTTCCCTGTCTGAATGTTCTGGATATATTATTCTTTGTATAATGGTTGACTGTCAAACTTCTATTTTCTAAGTTGCTCAATCAAAATAAAGAAATACATTTAAAAAAAAAAAAAAAAAAAAAATCTGTCAACACAGTCTATTTATATCCAGTGTCCTATTTTCATAACACTTGTTCCCTAGTATTATGTTGTGAAAACATATTTCCACCAAGCTTGTGCATGATAATTGCTGTTATTGTGCCCACAGTAAAAATATTTCTAAAAATATTTTATTGTGATGATACAATCACAATAAGCAATATCCTGTGTTAAAATTATATTATGTATTGAAAGAGTCTATAGGTACAGTAAGCTTCCATTAGCTGAGGTAAAATTAACTATTAAATCTGACATTGAAGCTTCCCAGGACAGAGCGTACTGACCCATACTATCTAGTGGTCTGGCCACCATTCAGGGACATTTCTACGTTACAATAATACTTGGGCATTGAGCAAAAGCAAAGTCAGTGTCTGCTGTTTAAATGCTGGCTTTACACAGTGCTTATTCCTGCTGCCATTAGCTGTTTCTCCAAGTATGTAAACCTGAGACAAGTGGTTCTTTTTTCATAGGTCTCTCATAACTCAGTTCCAACAACAGTGAATTTCACTGTGACAACAAGAAATATTGCTTGTGCTACCATGTTGAAATGTATTACTACTAGGGTTGAGTCACAAAAAGACCCATCCAGGAAAAAGCAGCAAGCCACTAACACTCACATTAACCTTTGCCATTCCTGTCACTCACACCCTCTGCAACCATACCACACTCACCTGCCCTCGTACTGCCACAATCACTGTAACATATTAACCGTACCAAATCCTGTCACACTCACCTTCTCTCACACGGCTACACTCACCCTGTTACTCACCTCACCGCCACCAACTGTACCACATTCAAATCAATCCTGGAATATTAAACCACCCAACCATGTCACAATCATCCTTTCACATTAACTCCCCGTATCCTGTTCACACTCCCTCCTCCGAACATGTTACACTCATCTCCCAACCCTGCATTATTCATCCGCCTCGGCCTGCTACAATTACCCCTTAACTCACTCTGTCACAGTCACCCTTTGAAGACAGTCATTGTACACACACACACAGTCATGAAACATAGTTTCACCATAAACACAATGCACAAAGGCCACAAGTAACCCCCCATACACACAACACATCGCAAGCAGCTACCCCACACACATACAGTCCCAGGCACAAACATACACATGCTCACAGAGATATACATTCACACACAAAGATACTCACTGTCAGACACACACTCTCAGGAACATACATACATAGACAATGACAGACACACTCAGAAATACAAACACAGAAACACATTGGAACTGTATGTCTGTATTTGTCAATGTGTGTGTCTCTGGGCATCAGTGTGTTTGTGTATGTATGCAAGTGTATCAGAGTGTGTATATATGTTTGTGAATTATTGTGTATATGTGTGCCTGTAACAGTGTGCATATGTGTTCATGTATTAGTGTGTCCATGTCTGCAATGTGAGGGTGGTATGGTATGGGCATTGCAAGTTTAAGGGGCAACATATATAATATATGTAATATACATAGATATACTATAGATGGGCAATGGGGCGGGGCTTGGTCACCATGCAGTGATGAAGCACAGGGGTGCAGCTCCTTTGAACTGACCTGGTTTTCTTGATATTTAACCAAAGATTGACATATTCAAAACCTTTCTCCAGGCATCTTTGTTTTGGAAACCTTTTGTGAACATAACAATATCATTTCAGCAGCCCTAACTTACTTTCTTGCAGCACTGCACAGCTGGTGGCCTAATAGATGACTGGCTGCTCTCCTGTACAAATAATACAAATGACAAAACATATTTTTCATGTATAAAATTGGGTAAGGATCCACCAAAATACTTTATCATGGCAAACAGAGACCTCAATTTTAAGCATGATATGTTCATATATATATGTAATTTAATTCCTAAATTGATCATCAGAATTAGATGTTGCACATGTCATTTAAAGAGTTACAGGTTGTATAAGGTGGTGATGGTACTTTATGGATTCCATGTGTAACTGATTTTATTTTAAACAATGCTACTTGTTGTAGGTCTGCTTACAGTGTTCACTTCATATCAGTGATCCTCCTTAAGCAACGCCATTAAGAAATAGGTTTATATGAGTTAGACTATAAAAGTGAGAAAGTTCATTTCCAGTTTTGTATTGAATTGTTTGCTAACATATGTCGGACGTTTGACACCTTTTTCATGAACAGATACGTGTTTTTTTAAGTTGAATACATTGAAACAAAAAAAAATTACTTATTTAATATGTAGGAAAACAATTTAACACTGCCTGCTTAATGACTTTTATAATATTAAGAATATATTTTGAATCTTTGCTAAAACTTGCTTTGATAATTAAAAGCATATTTGTAGCCTGTATTACTATTTAACATAACACATTTTTGCCTTTTCCTTTAACACACTTTGACAGGAGTGAGCATTGCATAATATTCCACGATTGTTATATGCATGTTCTAACATTAATAATCATTATGACAATAACACTTCTATTCCCCCTTTGGCAAACAAATATATTAAACATTCTATAAAATATTCATATACGGTGCCCCACGTAGCTTCCTGCCACCCTCATTGATATTGGAATTAAACTCCATGTCGAACAATAGACCAATAATGCATCTTTTTTTTCAGCTTTCACTTGGGAAATGGTTTGTCTAAACCTAACTCCCAAGGCTCACACATCATCAGTAGCAATCTGTTATCTACCATTAGTTCCATTGCTTGTATTTTCCCAGCTTATCCAATCTCAAGGTCATTTTTAAATGTTATCACTCTTCTCTTTTTTTGCTGCCCCCCGGGGCAAAGAGGAAGGATGGGAGCAATCTTTGAAAAATAAAAGATAAAATCCTGAAGAAAAACGGGAAAATTAATGTGGGAAACTAATCCCCTAATTGGATTTTAATTACATAAAATGTTAATGGTTTTCTTTTTTTTGCTTTTCCTTGGAGGCACCCTTTGTAGTTTTATTGTTTTAATTTGTTATTAGAGAAAAATATATAAATGCACTATAATCTGTGGACAGCTAAGCGTAAAAGTTTAAACCGTTTCTTTACTATGATGATTTTCTTCACCATTTTCACTCAAAGAGTTAAACTTAAGAACCTTTTTTTAAATCTGAGAAAAAAAAATATTAATAATGTATGTGTTTTGAGAGTACTTTCAGCATTAATGGATTTACTTTATTAACAAGTGAGTTGAACTCACAACTGATGGAGTTTGATGGTGTAAGAATTAATAATATAATGGAAAGGCTAAACATAGAAACTGCAGAAGCTGCTATAAGGGCGTTATTATTTTAAAACAATGCCATAATCTGATGATGATAATAATAATAATAATAATAATAATAATAATAATTATTATTATTATTATTATAGTAATATTATTATTACATCTCATGCAGATATTACAACTTGTTTTTGTTTTTTTAACCAAATGAATAATGAGTAGCAATAGCAGTACCAACATATTTGCACAATTTAATAAATTGTGTTGCAAATGGTCCAGCTATTTTTTATTTTTGCTCATAAAACCTATTTCTATGTAGGACATCATAATAAAAATATGTTATGAATTGAATGTCACTGTGTACTTGGTGAGCCTGGGTAATCAGATCTGCCAGACTTATTTTTTAACCCCTTAAGGACACAGCTTCAGAAGCTGGACATACCCTTAAGGACACAAGCATTTTTTGCATTTTTTGCTGTTTGTGTTCAACTGCAATTTGCATCTCTCTCATTTATTGTACCAACACATATTATATACCGTTTTTTAGACAACAAAAAGGGCTTTAATTTGATGTGACCTATACATGTATAAATTCTCATTTATTTAAAAAAAATGCAAAATAATGTGGAAAAATAAAAAAAATACGCTTTTTTCCCCACGTTTTGGCAATAATAATGTGTGTATAATATGTACAGCTTAGGAAAAGTAATTCAAAATCAATTCATTGATGTGTCTTGATTTACAAAGTACATAATATGTGTAGGATTTCAGTTTATTTTGAAAGTTACAGGTCACAAACTACAAGGTCTAAAATAAAATTTAAATGTGAAACAATTTTAGAAGTTGGTATGTTTGTCTTGGAAGTTTAATACCCATTACAGGAAACAAAATTGCCACACAAAAGTATATATTTATATAAAGTAGACATCACAGGCTATTTACCTAAGGTTAGTTTGACACTTTTTGCGTAGCCATTTCACCGCCAATCTCTGCTAAACATTGTAGTAAAATTGTGTTTTTTCTCTATTTTGGCATATTCACATATAACAAGGTTTTTGTAATGTGTATTTCGTAAATCTAGTGTATGCTATCCCTGTACAGAACCCCATATTGTGTTCAGCTACATCTTCTGAGTACAACGATACCCCCATTGTATACCTTTGCCCCTATTCTGTGAAGCTACAGTGCCATATAGGAGACCATGCTATTTCAGTTTCTTTAGTTGGAATTTTCATAGATGGTCATATGTCTGAATTTGTGGCATTATAGCCATTTGACTGTTCAAATAACCCTATAAAGGCCTTCCATTTGAGAAAGCAGATACCCAAGGGTATGTTATTAGGCATATATTATACCTTAACTTGCCGCCATGTTTTCACAAATTTATTTCAAATTTTGTGGTGAGAAAAAAAAAAATATTTTTTACATACATGTTGCATTTTCGCTGGGTATTTCTTACATTTGATAAGTGCCACTGTCATAAATTCACCCTAAGTATGCTCAGTTACCTCTTCTGAGTAAAACAATATGCCCAATATATGACCCAGACACTATTTTGTGAAGTTACAGTGCTGTGAAAGAGATGTGATAAGTTCAGGTTTTTAAGTGTGAATTTACATGGAGAGTTTTAATGGGTCCCTATTCTATTTTTAAATATGTTAGCAGGCTGCTTTTTCCAATTACCCCAAAAAGGCATACTATTTCTTAAAGAAGACGCCCAAAGGTATTTCTAATGGCAAATTTTGAACCTTAGCGTGGGATAATTTTTCCGTTAGCTTGTATCAAGTGCAGTGGTAAAAAGCATTTTTTTTCTGCCTTTTTGACACACAGTGAGTTTGTACTGTATATTTTGCAAACCTTATGTGTGCTACGGCTTTATAATACTTTATATATTGCTCAGCTATGTTGTCTGAGTACAGCAATACCCCCGTATGTACCTTTGCCACTTATATGGGGACGTTGAAGGGGCACATTTCAGACACAGCCATTGCAGGTTTTGTCAAACTTTTAATTTTTACGCTGTGTTGTTACTCCACTTTGAAGTTTTTTAGCGGGCTATATATTCCAACTATCCCATAAAAGCATACTATTTCTTAAAGAAGACATCCCAGGGTATTTCAAAAGGCATATTTTGAACCTTAGTGGGGGATCATTTTTCTGCTAGCTTGTACCAAGTGTAGTGGTAATAAGCATTTTTTCTGCTTTTTTGACACACACCGTGAGTTTGTACTGTGTATTTTGCAAACCTTATGTGCGCTACAGCTATATAATACTTCCTATCTTGCTCAGCTGTGTCATCTGAGCACAGCAATACCCCCATATGTACCTTTGCCAGGTATATGCGGACATTGAAGGGGCACATTTGAGACACAGCCATTTAAGTTTTTTCAAACTTTACATTTTTACGCTGTGTCCATACCCCACTTTGGAGGTGTGTTTGTAGGTTAATTATTCCAGCTACCCCATAAAGGCATACCATTTCTTAAAGAAGAGACCCTAGGGTATTTCAAAAGATGTATTTTGAACCTTAGCGTGAAATCATTTTTCCGCTAGCTTGTACCAAGTGTAGTGGTAATAAGCATTTTTTACTGCCTTTTTTACACACACAATGAGTTTGTACTGCATATTTTGCAAACCTTATGTGTGCTACGGCTATATAATACTTCCTATCTTGCTCAGCTATGTCGTCTGAGCACAGCAATATCCCCATATGTACCTTTGCCAGGTATATGCAGACATTGAAGGGGCACATTTGAGACACAGCCATTTACGTTTTTTCAAACTTTAAATTTTTACGCTGTGTTCATACCCCACTTTGGAGGTGTGTTTGTAGATTAATTATTCCAGCTACCCCATAAAGGCATACCATTTCCTAAAGAAGACACCCCAGGGTGTTTCAAAAGGCATATTTGAAACCTTAGCGTGGTATCATTTTTTCGCTAGCCTGTACCAAGTGTAGCGGTAATACGCATTTACCCCCTTTTTTAAACATTTTTTTAACTTTTTAAAAGTTTTTTTTAACTTTTAAAAAGTTTTATTTAGCATTTAACAACTTATTTTACTATTTTAAAACTTTGTTTAAACTTTTCAAAAGTTTTTTTCACTTTTTATTGTTTTTTTTTTACTTTTAACCCCTAACTAGCCTAACCGTAAATCCCCAAATTTTCCCACTAACTTCTACCCACCTTAGCTAAATAAATAAATATTTTAAAATATTTAAAAGAATTAATTAAATACATTTAACCCCTGAGGATTAAAAAAAATAAAAGTTAACCCTCAGGGGTTAAAAGAAAAAAATCAGATCACAGTGAAATACTGTGATCTGTATTTTGATCACTGCAGGCAGTGATCAAAGTGCAGGGAAGGGGTTAAATTTTATTTGAAAGAGGTGAGGGGGGGTGGTATTTTGCAACAAACACTTTTTTTTTTACAGCCAGAGACAGATCAGCACCGATCTGTCTCTCTGCTGTTCACAGCTCACACGGAGCTGCAGGGAAACAGATCGGGTTTCACTGCAGCATGTGTGATCACTCTGACTCCCGGTCAGAGCGATCACATGGGCTGTGAAAGTGAAACTGCCTGTGTTAGTGTGCCTCCGATAGGGAGACACACTACAGGAAGATTAACCCCACGATTGCCGCGATTGTGGCAATCAGGGGTTAATTTTCATTTTGGACGGAAATTTTCCGTCCAGCGTCCTTAAGGGGAGTGCTGCAATGACGGAAAATTTCCGTCATGCGTCCTTAAGGGGTTAAGATGCTATCTTTAATGGCTACAAATATGCAAATAGTACAGTTACTATATAAGCTGCTTTTTGCCACATGATATAATCAGAAGCACAGTAGGCATTTCGTTGCTAAGTTTAACTTCGATAGCAAGAACAAATTTACTTATTTAAAAAAAGTCCACTAACCAAAGCTTAGACTTTAGTTAGAGCAGAGTTTATATTCAATGAATAGAAAATATGCTAATGTGTTCAGTTGTTAGAATACGAGAGAAGAGAATCTTGTTTCTGCACAGCACATATTTACCCAGGATCGTAATATATAAACATATACTTTGCTTGGTAATCTAGATGACTTTTAACCATTCTTACAATAGGAATACTAGGCATAACTTCTATTCCTGGTTGGCTGCCAGTGTGCCTGCAGTTATTAATTTCCCTTCAAATCATGAAAAGCAGCAAGTTCTATTACATTATCTCAATAATGATGATAAAGTTAGATAAGATATTTATTTCAGATGTTTCTGAAAGTCCTGGATATCGGTTTTGCTTAAGAGATGAAACCGTTAATGAATGCTAAACCACAAACTCTGAAAGGCGTGTCCGATCATGCGGTCCATTGACTTACTTTGATGGTCTGAGGCACCACGCGCCTCTAAAAGACTTAGAGAACCAGCTAACTTTTCCTTCAGGTGGGTGAGCAGGGCAGTACTTTTATTGGACCCACAGGTGTGATACCCATTATAGGGCAGATTTTATACAGACATGATGGCAAACAGAGACCTCAATGCAGTACCTCTACCTATAATAGCATTGAGATGGCGTGGAATGTGATGTCGGATTTTGTAAAAACAGACAATATTTTATGGATGTATCCTTTCGCTTTGCACATTACAAATAATAGAATTAGGCCCTTAGACAGGGCATGTCACATGGGAATGTAGACATACTGCTCGTATGTTTTGTCAGACAAAATTGTGGCTTATGTGGAAAAGCACCTGTAGCAGAGCTCCAATACTCCAAGAGAGTATCTGCGCTGAAGACCTCTCAGGTTGGAAGAAATTATGCTGTAAGGATTATATCCTCCTTCCAAGCACTAGACAACACTTAGTGAATGTAAGAAGAACAAACTTTATTAAAAAAATAGCACATCAAAAATTACAATATTGACTGACTTGGGATAGTCACCAATTACAGTGACATCTTACGTCAACCAATAACAGTATGGACTTGGGATTTCAATCAATCATACTACAAAACGTATAACCAGTGTGAATGGAGCCCTGTAATTACCAGGAAGGGCGGGGAAAGACAATGTTAAGGGATGAGAACTATATGTGGGATTAATATGAGTGGTAGGGCAGCTAGTTTGACCTGGTCTGGAAGTGCCCCTGGAACAATGGGACAACACCCCACTGGTAAAACAATGAGAATGGGGAAGAAAATAACTTCACAACAAACAAATACATTATACACACCCTGCATCTATAATGGGTACATGGTAATTAAGCCATAAGAGAAATCGGGGGACCCTCATAAAGTGTCCTCTTTTTGCATCCCCAGTGATGGCTACTAACATCTCAGTCTGTCTTTTCCTTATTTGGAGTTATAATAAATAATAAAATGACATATATAGATGGTTCAACTGAGAAGTTGTTAATGTTTTATGCTGCATATGTATTCAAGTAGAGACCACTACAGATCATGGGCATTAGAAATGTAAACATCCAGAGCCCACGTCTACAATATGTTTAATGAGTCGAAACTGCATCAAATATTTAATATTTATAGAACATTTATTGAAGATATCTCAAAAAGTTATCATTAAGTACTGTAAAGAAAAATCAAGCTACAGTTATTTTCTTCTGTAGAACTAAAATAATATGTTTATCTCATCTAGCCAGAAATAGAAAAAAAAAAAAAAAAAAAAAATGAGATTTTGTTGAAGTAGTTGGAGTATATTTCATATATCAATTACATGTGTGGATAGTAAGTACAATTATGAAGTACTTTATGGAATACAATTGTCTTAGATTCATGCCTTTGGGAATTAGAGGTTGCACATTATTTAATTTAAGATACAGTGTTTCAGTAAGTAAATGGGCTTCCTAAAGAAATTATCCTAAGTTTCTCCTTTTCTCGTCAGACTCACACAATTACTTGTTCTTTAATATCACCCTATTATGAGAAAACACACACAAAATAAATTATTGTTCTATTGAATAATGATACCAGGAGTTCAAAGACGCCACAGTAAAAGCCACAGCATTTAAAATGCAATATGGAGAATAAAATAAGTTAATATACAGTATATTATTTTAAGAGAGTACAAAAATCTAGCTGTTGGGTTTATTGTATTATGCATTAGTTCTAATGCATACTATAACCACTTATTTCACATATTTAAACTATTATCACATAATCGTTTAGGTTTATAGCTTGCACTATGTAAAAAAAGTGGGATGAGAGGTATACAACTGATATATCAAATACACTACAATTTGCTAATTTTAGTCATTGTCTTCTGCTGTTGTTTTACAACACTAGAATAGCTGGAAAATACAGTTGCAGTCATATTTGTTTCTACGAGTCTACTTTTATAAGGCAGTAAGATGGATCAGGAAAAACAATCAAACAATACCAATGAAAATTAGAAGTCAAGATTTGCAGAAAAACTGATTGCTCTCAGCCGATTCTCCTCAATTGACATCACTTCCCCTTGTCCCCCTTGAGGGTGATTGAAAGTAGGTAGGATAGGCTGATGAGAGGACATGGACAGGGTATGGGTGCTGCCATTGGCTCTGTTGCTAGCATGCTGTGCTTGCTGACAATCGATGCCAAACATGCACAGAACTGACATTAGCAATCCCATGACTTTTGTTCATTGCTGGCTAATGATGCTCCAATGATGCTGCTGGAGGTGGAGTTACACCTCCAGCACCAGAGGGGTTAAACTCTGTATGTGTAGCATTTCTTCTCAAAACACTGCACATACAGACTCCAGGAACCTTAAACACTGCATGAACTTCACTTCACTGCTTGCAAAGTCACACAGACATGTTTGTGCCTTCTTTGGGACTCATCAATCTAGTTTGCCTGAAACCCGAGGAGGGGGCTGCTGAATGTAAGCTACTTTATCTATCTAATCTCGGCTATTTCTTGCACGTGCTTTTAATTTGTTTGTATATTCTTAGGGTCCCTGTAAAATAAAAGGGAAATTCAGACATGTGCCACTTGCTCATATCTGCTACACCTCGATGAAGAGGGAAACTGAGGCTTGTCTGGTATCTTTCTTCTAGTCAGTGACAATGCATTTTATATGTACGACAATTTTCTCAGTACTATGCTACAAATTATAAAAGAGCTCTGCTTTCAAATGTTTTAGCTTTTTTATTATCTCTGCCTCTTTCTCTTTTTGCAGTTCACATTGCCTGCATTACTTAAAATGCTGGGCTTCCTGAAGCAACAAAAGAAAGAACTCCCAACACTTCCGAAATTGAATATGCTTTGGCATTTTATATAAAGGGTATTACCATACCATTCAGGCTGAAAAAGAAGAGATATATCTACAGAGGGAAAAATGGGACAACTCATAGCATAGTATGTCAAAACCAGTAAATATTTCTAATTCAAGGTTACACTCACACTAGTAGGTTGATTGTAGGCATGTCAAAATGTATAAGGATAATGTAGAGCTGATGTAGATATTTCAAACTCCAAGAGAGGGCATGTGGGAAACAAAACATATAAATAGCAATAAGTGCAGATTTAAAGACCATCCACTGCGCTTAGATTAAATAACACTTACAAGCTTGAAGTGATGTTCAGGCAAATAATGGTCTCAAGATGCTGTTGTTCCAATGATGGAAATGTACTGCTTGATGCTTCTATGTCTCCTGTACTGATGCTCCTTATAAATTTTGACATGCCTACAATCAACCTACTAGTGTGAGTGTAACCTTGAATTAGAAATATTTACTGGTTTTGACATACTATTCTATGAGTTGTCCCATTTTCCCCTCGGTAGATATATTTTTTTCTGTTTGTATTCTCTGTGAGGACTGGGAGGAGTCCTTTTTATCTACATTGTGGCAGATACATATAGGTAAATTATCCTATATATATTATTCACCGTTTGGTGCATGTTTGTTCCACTTTAAGGGTATATACTATATATATATTTGAAAAAGAAGAGATCATTTTATGTTAATGGCTGTACCTCGATGTGTAGTTAGTGATACAGAACTACATGATTTTTACACAATGAAAGTACAAGGTAGAACAAAATCTTTATTTAGATAGACATTTTCTAAACAAACTTATTGTGATATAAAGACACTTTAATGTACGTTTTACTGATGTGTTGAGTTTACAATGGGGTTTTACAACTAAATATGGATCTTATAGTAAAATTAGACAGACTCACAGACCCAGAAAAGATCATAGAAGAGCTTTGAGCCACAAGGAGGGACTATTCCCCTAGAATAAACAATGCCTTATTGACTCTTTGATGTATGAAGAAAAAATAAGTGTATTAATAGTACAGTATGCTAAATTAATTCTAGGAACATAACAAATTAGACAATCTGATGGGTACTCAGGATTGAAATGTGTTCTTTACTTTGCACAATATTTCAAATATGTGAACAATTTAATTCCCATTCAAAGTTTTCTGGTTTCCATGCTATAGTTTAATGTAATTTATTTCTAAGATTTAGAAGCATAATGCTTTTACGTTTAGAGACATAAGCCACGTAATGTCCCTTAAAATGTGTGAAGGTAATTTCACTGACAATTTTTAAATGACCAACCTCTACTCTTATAAAGTAAAATAACTAACATTCTCTCCAGGAATCTTTATCTCATTAAGCTTCTCCACATCTATTCTTCTGTCTCCTCCTCTGTTCCAGGAGCAGTAGAGCTGCTACTACAAAGAACGTTGTTGTTGGAAAACAGCATTCTCTGTACTATTATGACAAGCTCCATTCTTTTATGAAATGGTAGATAATGGTGTATAGTGTTGTCTTTGGCACAGAATAGTTCCTGACTGGACAATGCAAATGACAACTGGGCATCTGCCTCCTCTATTACATGGAGATGCCCTTTATCTGCTTTTGGCAGTTGATATAAACAGCAGCCTCTGTTATATGATAGTGAGTGTACTGACATCCTTGTATGAGTGCAAATTGTTGAATGCTGAAGCGCCTTTCATATAATGATTAGTGACCTGACACTATGTTTCAATGTGATATCTGGAGTGACCTTTATATTTATATCACATTGCTAGTCAATACGAGACTGACCTTATGGATTATTGTATTAATATTAATCCATCATAACAATAGAAAATATAGAGTGGTTTGCTTTAAAAAAAAAAATAATGTGTCATCCTTCAGCATGTGCTCTTTTTTCTGGTCATAGTGCCATCCTCAGTTCTAAGTTTTTTTTTTGCATATCTTGTAAAGGTCCACCTGCGTATTTTATGAGCAATTAATCCTAGTACCCAAAGTCTTTATTTAGAAAATATCCCATGTTGGTTGACAGTAAAATGTTTCTAATCCGTCTGTAATACTTATATGCTCAACAGGCTACAGAAATGTATCAAGACTGTATTAGGAGAGCTTTTCTGCTGTGTTATATCACGTTTTTCAGAGTACACTGCTGGAAACCATTCCATTATCACAGTGGTTTCTGAATAGTCAATGGATTTCCAGACTCAGAGCACTGCTGATATATAACATTTCAATAGAAAGACATATAGGTCATCAGACTAGATGTCGTTCTCCATTAAATTACAAATGCATTTTTTAATTTAATACAAACTAATCTGTTTTAAAAGGTTAATGTTGCAGGGCTTTCAACAAAAGAGGTTCTGTTGATCTCCCAAGTCACACATGACTTCTTGTAATATGAAATTGTACAAAAATCAGTTCTATGTCCAATGTATGTTCCCATGGGGAAAAAGAAGAATCCTGACTGTGCATCATTCACTTGTTTAATGTATCAAGATGAATAAAAAGATTAAATTTTTTACATTACGAGGATTATATCCAGAATTTCAATTTTATTCAAACCAAGTCTAGCATTCTACATTCTATCAGCATATACTGAACAAATAAATGAGAACAAGAAGAGGCCGAGTACTGTATTTGAATTGCCAGAGATTATACGTGACTTTTTAAAGGAAAATATTGTGGTAGTCTGAGCGTCTGATGATATTTAAGGCAACAGATGTATGGCATAGTTCACTTTGTGTAAGTACAATAAAACCAATGAAGCAATACTGTATGCTTATTTCACTTTCTTTTTATAGCAACCTTTAAGTAGCTCGTTGTAAAATGAAATGTTTAATGTTATTGTTCCTAAAGGTTCTCAGACAACTAATACATCACTAAATATCTATCATGGCCATTCACTATAGTGAGAACTATGTATATTTCAAAGTGAATTTCAAATTTTTAGGCCATAATTCCTGAACTAGAAAAATTATCAAAGTCAGCTAAGCTACTATTTCAGCTACTTTGGTCTTAAACGGTTACTGTCACTATTTTTGTGGCATATATTTATTTTTAACTTAAGAAGCCATGTTGGACATCACTAGCTAGCCCCTCCCCCTCCCATTCAAACCTGCAAAAAAAGATTTGAAAATTTACCTATAACCTAGCACCAAGTGAAGCTTTTGGAGCTGCACCAAGGGCCTTGTGCAGTCCAATCAAATGCTTCTCATTACAGAGGGAACATTGGCCAGTCATGTATCAGACAGATACCACCCACAAAGGCAGACCAAAACAAAAAATGCCAGAAAGCTCCTCCTGCATGAGAGATACAAACACTCCAGACAAAGGATTCTTATTCTTTTTGCATAATGAATATGCATTGTAAAATGAAAATGAAAAATGAAATAGTGATTGGAAACACTATGATACCAATTCACTAGACAGTGAGATTAAGTAAATTGAAAACCAAGTTGCAAAATAACGAGTCAGTTAGACACTTTACAATTTAGTTACTATGCTACACTTTTTTAACTTTAAAAGCCATGCATCTGCAATCTGTAACACACAAATTATAACCTCAAAACTGCTTCTAGGTTTATATTTTTTCATACTCAGCAACACATTTTTTTTCCCTCCACAATATATGTCAGTCACTGTTTAAAATATTTATTGAAAGTGAATCATTTGAGTCTAAGTGGTAAAAATCATTTTTTGGAAGCTTATCATAAGATATCAGAGCACAGAATCATCTTTCTTGTGATACTTTATGGCTTTTTAGATTCTATTTCTGAGTCTCTTTATTCCTCCGGCACTCCTCCCAGCAGCTCGTTAGAGGGAGTCTTCTCACATCGTGTGTGAAATCCAAGTCACCGCTTTCATCCCAGTGGGGGCATGGGGAGAAGCTGAAGTGTCATAAGCAAAGAGCAGCGCAGCACTCAAGGGCAAAAAGAGATGACAAACCATTGTGACATCTGATTCATCCACAGGGAAAACCAGCATCTCCTCGTATAATGAACATCTTTTCCAGAGAAAAGTATGAGGGTCTTATTAGGTGACAATTTCTCAATGTGGCCTTAGTAACCCTGAAAGGCAGACTTAAAAAGACAGATTTTTTATACGGATTTAGATCTGTAAGTCAGTCATTGCGACTCTAACCTAGAATTGCACTTTCTGTATTATGTTGGTGATTTTACTTTGATCTGTCTTTCAAGTTGTAAAGTACAGCAAACAGTGTATACTCGTAGGGATGGTCAAAGAGAAGTGAAGCAGAGCCCATATTAATTACATCATTTATTAATGACATCAATGTCTGCCAATGTGTTTTATGCAAATCAGTTTCCTCAAGGATATTAATAAAAAAAAGGCAATTTACATGGACACATGACTAGAAATCCTCCTTTCACTAAAAGGTGCTTAGGTGAATTAAAGGAACACTAACGGAATAAAAACCTGCAATGCTCCTCTTTGAGTTCCATGCACGCATCCAAACTTCCCCTCATGGAAGCATTGCATCAGTGCTATGGGGGCTGCAACGTCAAGTTACTGCGTTTTACTCAGTTCTTGCAGCTGAAACGCCTCCAGTGGCTGTCAGTATAAGAGCCACTGGAGGTGTGTTTAAACATTAGCGTTACTTACAAACAGCAATATTTTAGTTGTAATGGCTACACTGACAGGACTACTGTGCCAAAGCCACTTGAGATAAGGTGACCTGGGTGACTTTAGTGATCCATTAAAAGGAAACTTCAGGAAGGAAGTGATTCATAAACTGTTAATCCATTATATAGATCTTTCATTAAATATATATAATATATATGCTATAACAATACATTTAAAAATATATACTCTTTTAAAATTCACACTTTTGATGCCACACTCCATACTTCACATCAGTTTGATACTTCAACATTTAGATTTGTCCATACTAGGAAGTCAGGAACCTGTTACCCTAGTCTGTGGAATTTAAATTGCTGGACATATTGTGGGAGATATAGACTATTAACCCAGCACTGACAATAAAATGTGACAGTCACTCCTTATTCGACTTATTCACTCTAAGACAGGACAGTTTGCTAACTCAAGTGCATTTTGAGGGAGAGTTGGACTCAGCAGCAGACTTATAAGCTCTATAACCCTCTCAATAGCAGCAGTAAACTACAGACAGTGGGAGAAAATAAACAGACAATTCGAGATATCAGACAAGTACTTATATACATGACTGTATGCCCCTACCCCGTTTGTGTTCCTCCCCCTTCCTCTTAGTGGTCGACTCCCCTCTCTCCTATGCCTCATTACCTTTCTTTAGCATGGCCGAGCGGAGAGGACTGCAGTACAGGAGCTTCTGATTCCTGTACCTGGCCGGACTGACAGGTAGTGCTCTCTCAGTGACATTTCCTGTCAGTCTGGCCGGTACAAGAAACAGATGCTCCTGTACCGCGGTCCTCTGCGCTCGGCTATGTCGCTTAGTGTTCCTCTCCCCTCCCCTCCCTGTCCCTTAGTGTTCTTCTCCTCTCTCTGTCCCTTAGTGTTCATCTCCCTTAGTGTTCCTCTCCCCTCCCTGTACCTTAGTGGTCCTCTCCCCTCACTTTCCTGTCTCTTAGTGGGACCTCCACACCCCGTTTGTGTTCCTCCCCCTTCCTCTTAGTGTTCCTCTCCCCTCCCTTTGCTCTCTTTTAGTGGTCCCCCCCTTAGTATTCCATTTTCCTTCCCTCCCCTGTCTCTTAGTGTCCCTCTCTCATCCCCCCCCCCCCATTCTTAGTGGTCCACTTCCCTCCCTCCTATGCCTTATTACCTTTCTTTAGCATGAGCGGAGATGACCGCGGTACAGGAGCTTCTGATTCCTGTACCTGGCTGGACTTACAGGAAGTGCTCTCTCAGTGAGCATTTCCTGTCAGTCTGGTCAGGTACAGGAAACAGATGCTTATGTACTGCGGTCCGCTCCGCCCGGCCACGCTACATTAAGTGACTGGCAGAAGGGAGCGCTGTGCGCTTCCCTCCTGCCGGGTCACTCTAATCTAGTGCCCCCCCAGGCCAGTGTACCCTAAGGTGGCTACCTGTGCCAACTTATGGATGCGCTGGCCCTGCCCCTTCCCAACCGACAGACATTTCGCTGAGGCTAACATTCCAGAGAGTAGGCTACCAAACAAGGATAATAGCATTTTCAGAAAAGGCTCCAAGCAGATCCCTGTGCCTAGATCTGTATTCACTAAGTAAAGCACATTTCTGCAGAGTACACTTGTGTAAGAGAAAGGGGTGATTATTTACTCATTTGGTTTGGGTTTGGTTGTGATGGGGTGCTCACATAGTGCTGCAGCAACCACCTTTAAGTAGGAGCCCAGATGCAAGGAAAAAAACAGAGTACAACAAGGTAGAAGAGGGAAAAAAAGTAATAGTTATAGTAATATCAATAGCAGTAGTAGTAACTGCTAGAGCACAAATGTTAGACAAATAAAACAGGGAAACTTGGAAAACTAGGCAAACTACAGGATAAAAAGCAGCAAGCCTCAGGAGTCGGCCTTCAGGTTACAGACATAAACGCTTTGAACTAAGGAAATTTAAGGGAGTTTGCATGGTATCCTGACAATGAGTATAAGGAATATGGTAGATTGACTGTTTATAGGGCTTAACCCCTTAAGGACCAAGCTTCTGGAATAAAAGGGATTCATGACATGTCACACATGTCATGTGTCCTTAAGGGGTTAAACATACTCACAGACTCCTGGAGGTTGAAGGTGAAAAATAAATGAATGAAGCTGATCAATGACATTTTGCGTGCTTCAAAATTAGTCAATATCTCTGAGCTACATTTCTTTGAAGTTTACTTTCTCAGTGTGAAATTACGTATACTATAAGTAAAGCAATACTCAGAAAGCCTATGTTATACGGAGATGCAATAGCTACTAATATAAGTTGACTTTTATGTAATTAGCTCTCCACATGATTTATCCTTTAGAGACATTTTCATTTGTAATTTACATTTAATAGAGTTATAGGTCTGCAAAGCCATAGCAATATAAAATAACATTGCAAATGTCAAATGTAATTATCAGGGCTCAGGGCCGCCACCAGAAATTTTGGGGGCCCTGACAAAGCACAAGGTGTGTGTTAGTGTAGTGAATGCAGAGTGTGTGTTAGTGTAATGAATGCAGAGTGTGTGTTAGTAAGTAGTGGATGCAGAGTGTGTGTTAGTGTAATGAATGCAGAGTGTGTGTTAGTGTAGTGAATGCAGAGTGTGTGTGTGTTTACTAGTGTATGTAATAATGTAAATGTAATAAAAGTTATTCCCCCCTCCCTGCTTCTTACCTGGTTGAGGTAGGGGGGGGAGATTCCATGCCTGGTGGTCCGGTGGCATTGTGGGGCCCCCCAGCTCCCTGTACTTGCAGAGGGGGCCCAGCAGACTGCAGCTGTATGTTACAGTTCTTCACTCTCTCTAACTCCAGCGAGCGTGGTCTGCGTGCCGCGCGGAGCATTACCATGGTAACCCTTGGCAACGCTCTGATGGCCACGGGTCTCGCGGGAGTTAGAGAGAGGGAAGAGCGTTAATGTACACCTGGAGTTTGCTTTGCCCCCTCTGCAAATACAGGGAGCTGGGGGCCCGCAGCTGCACATATATATATATAGTGATTATCGCTATATATATGTGCAGAGAAGGAATGTGGGTACCAGGACTGCCAAAGCAGTCCGGGCTCCACAGGACCGCCGGGCCCGTGACAGCCGTCATGGTTGTCACCCCCTGATGGCGGCCCTGTCAGGGCTTAGTAAAATGGTTGAGTTGTATCAGTCATTGAATGCATGTTCGTAGTGGTGGGAGATAACCGGCATTGCATTCCTTCGTTCCTGCCAAGGTCTGCATTCAGTATGATGTATACAGAGGACACACCTGGACTGTTAAATTTGTTGAAAATGCAATACTTCACTGCACTTGTTGTTTGGAGATTTAAGTGGCATAAAATGAGACACAGATTTTCAAGGCAGAACATGTGATATTTTGTGTGCATTTTATTTGTTTCCATTGTGGTTGCTCTTTAATTAGCGCATTGACCAAGAATAGCTCCTGTTTTTTTTGTTTTTTTTTTGTTTAAATCTCCCTCATTGTCTTTGGGTGACTGTCAGCAAATATCACCAATGCCAACGGAAATGCACTTTGCATACATGTTGATCAATGCTCTGTTGATCAATGCTCCCAAAGAAAGCTTTGTTTTTTATTCTAGGTTCTGATGTTTTATGAAACATGTTTTGTGAAAACACATTTTTCCTAATTTTAGGCAAATAATTTGGGCTCAAGTCCTGCAAGACAAATAATTGTGCCTAAGCAGCATGCAAGGCTATCCCCCAGAGTGGATAAGGAGTGGGGGGTGGGGGGGGGCATGACTTCTGCCTGGAGAGGTTGGCATGGCAACAAGGGATACAATGTTTGGGATGCACCTGGACCGACCATTGACACTGGGAAAAGACTTACCATACCAATGGAGAGCGCACTGAGGGAACCTGGCAGTGCTGTTTCCCGCCAACCCTCCCTGGGTTGGTGTGAAAACAGGATATGTTTTTGGAAATTAGATCATTGCCTGTACAGGCTTGGGGAGTCGCAGCCTGGTCTGGTTGAGGACGGTTAGCGGTCTGCTGAGAAAGTCCAGCAGCTGACAGTCTTTTAAGTTATGCTGGCTTAATAATAAAAGCTGAGGCCGTTGCCCTTACCCACAAGTTGGTTGTCTGTGAGTTATTGGGGGGAAGGGTAACGGAAGGAAAAGGGAGAGGGTCAGCAGTCAAGAGCTTTTTCAATCAAATGAAACAGATTTAGAGTAAGTGAACTGTGAGGTTTCACACAGTGTAAGTGCGCGCATTGTGAGAAAAGCAGTTGTGGAAACAGCTGTCATCTGACCTGGTGCTGTGTTTCTGACTGTGCATCTGTACATTGGAGAGTGAATAGAAACAAGATCCATACATTTTTG
The DNA here is from genome assembly GCF_036172605.1 of Pelobates fuscus. Lineage (NCBI taxonomy): Eukaryota > Metazoa > Chordata > Amphibia > Anura > Pelobatidae > Pelobates > Pelobates fuscus. Next base: position 269,533,533 of record NC_086317.1, on the reverse strand, counting down.
ATTCACTATATTAAAAATCTATGGAGGTAAAATTTATTCACAGAGGCTATTTATGAGAGGTGAGAGGAACAATTCAAAGTGAATTCCATGTAAAACAGTATGTTTGTTTGTATTACCTATTATAGAAATATAGTCTTCAAATTACTTTCAAAATGAGGGATACAGTTATTTAATACTAGGAAAAGTCCAACAATCCATAATCAAGGTGCTCACTTGTAATGATTACGTGATAGCATGATGTCATGAAATTGAATTTGCTGATTTATTTTCTAAATAAAATTGTAAAAAATGTATTGTCTTTATTATTCCTTTAAGAGTTGTTTAGTGTATTAGCATGTTATATATTCACAAATGGCTCTCAGACATTGTAGTAAAATAGAACTTCTCTTTACTTCAGTACACACACATAATGACATAACACAAAAAAGACTAAACACAACAGAACAAGTGCATAACTTCACTATGCTGCCATCTACTGGAAGGTGGACTGCTTAAACCTCAATACATAACACTCCTCCCCCTAGACCTCAAAGTCTTTGAGATAACTAGGAGGTTTAATATTTCGTCTTGGGCGCCCCAAAACCATGTTTGGAACTGCTTCGCCTGGACCTTCAGTTGTGCCCATCCCTTCTTCCTGTGCTCTGTCAGATGGACCACACAGAACTGGTTCTTCAATAACAACTCCGGGAGAACTGAGACCAGAATCATCCAGTGGTTCCACATCATCTGGTATCACAGAAAACCCAGTATGACTGGGACCGGCAGCAGGCACAATCTCATCACTCCATTCCCGAATCTGATCGACATGCCTTCGTAATATTCTACCATCAGGAATTTGTACTTTGTATGACAAAGGTCCTGTGGCCATAAGTACTTTTGCAGGTATCCATTTAGGCCCAGAAACATAGTTCCTGACATAGACATCACTGTCAGGTGCAAATACTCTGACAGTAGAAGCATTATAGTTCTTATTGAATTGCAATTCTTGCTTCTCTTGTAACTCAGTTGTCAAATCAGGATGTAAACGATCCAAACAAGTTTTAAGTCGCCGGTTCATAAGGAGCTCTGCTGGACTACTACCGGTGCTTGAGCAAGGTGTCACATGTTGTTGCAGAAGGAAATTTGCAAGTCTACGATTCCAATCTCCTTCAAAAATTCTCTTTAATGAGTCTTTGGTAGTCTGAACCATACGCTCAGCTTGACCATTTGATGATGCGTGAAATGGTGCAATAGTAACATGTCGAATAAGATTACTTGCCATGAACATTTTGAATTCTGATGAGGTAAATTGTGTTCCATTATCAGACACAATTGTATCTGGCAATCCATGTGTAGCAAACAGCCTCCTTAGAATCTTTATGACTGTGACTGAGGTAGCAGATGTAACTGGAACAACTTCTAACCATTTTGAAAAGGAGTCAACTACTAAAAAAACATCTGTCCGTGAAAAGGGCCAGCAAAATCTATATGTAAACGGGACCAAGGTGACCTAGTCACTTCCCAAGGATGTACTGAGGCTTTAGGTGGAGCATGACGAGTAGATTGGCATGGTACACAGTTCTTCACCCACTTTTCAATAACTTCATCCATTTTAGGCCACCAAACATAACTTCTGGCTAAAGCTTTCATGCAAACTATTCCAGGATGTCCTTCATGAAGAGCATGCAATACTCGAGCTTGTCCTGCATTTGGAATTACCACTCTGTTTCCCCATAATAGGCACCCTTTATAGGCAGATAGTTCATGTTGGCGCACTACAAATGGTTTGAACTTGTCTTCCACTTTTGATTTTGGCCACCCCCTCCAAACCCAGTTGAGCACACGGGACAGCAAAGGATCCTTGGCAGACATACAAGCAATGTCACTTGCATGTAACGGAGGGTTTGGAATGGATTCCAACATGAGGACCTCAGACATAGGAGGAACAAGGAAGTCAGGAGAATGCAAAGGTAATCGGCTTAATCCATCAGCATGTGTGATATCCTTGCCAGGACGATACTTGAACTCACAATCATAGGCATTCGGCAGAAGGGACCACCTGAGCATGCGTGGTGAAATTATTTGAGGAGTGGGAGTATTGCTGGTGAACAGACCCAGTAAAGGTTTATGATCTGTTATAATAGTAACCCTCCGCCCATACAAATAGTCATGAAACTTTTTTACACCGGACACAATAGCTAAAGCCTCCTTGTCAATTTGGGCGTAATTCCTCTCTGTAGTAGATAAAGTCCGTGAATAAAACGCAATAGGAGCCTCAACCCCATTTCCCAAAGTGTGGCTCAATACAGCCCCTATGCCATACGGAGAAGCATCGCAGGTGAGGTTGAGCGGTTTCTCCAAATCATGGTGCACAAGCAAACTGTCAGAAGACAACAGTTTTTTAGCAGCGCTGAAAGCGGTAGTATGAACGTCAGTCCACTTCCATGGAGCATCTTTATCTAGTAGACGATGCAGAGGTTCAGCAACAGTGGCTTTATCAGGCAGAAAAGAATGGTAAAAAATTAAGCAACCCTAGGAAAGCTTGCAGTTCTTGTTTGTTTGTTGGAACCGGAGCTCTATGGATAGCTTCAACCTTAGAATCAGTTGGATGAATGCCCTGTGCGTCAACTCGGTAACCAAGGAAATCCACGCTGCTTACACCAAAAACACACTTTTCTTTTTTAAGTTTAAACCAGCATCAAGAAAACGTTGTAAAACAAGTTGTAGCTGTGCAGCCAATGACTGTATAGAATCTGCTCCAATAAGAACGTCATCAAAATAAGGCACTACACCTGGAAGTCCAGATAAGAGGTCCTCCATTAAATTCTGGAATTTGCCAGGAGCAATGGAAACTCCAAACTGCAAACGTCTTGCTCGGAAAGCTCCTTTGTGTGTTATTATCGTTTGTGCATCAGCAGCCTCATCATCCACAGGTAACTGCTGGTAGGCTTGAGCCATATCCAACTTGGCAAATACTTTTCCTTTTGCCAAAGTAGTAAGAATTTGATTAACAGCTGGAATTTGATTGGGATGCTCTTGCAACGCATTATTTATTGTACATTTGTAGTCAGCACAGATTCTGACATCCCCATTTGGTTTCATGACCAGAACTATGGGTGTACACCACTTTGGGTGTGTTATGGGTTCAAGTATGCCTTGTTCCACAAGACGTGTAATCTCAGCATCTATTTTTGGTCTGAGAGCTAATGCAATTTTGCGAGGCTTCATACGAATTGGGGGTACTTTTGAATCTAATACAAAATAAACAGGAGGGCCTTTAAACATGCCAAGACCTTCTTCAAAAACTGCACTAAATTTATCAATCGCATTCTGTAGAATATCTGTGGCTACATTATTAACTCCAGTTAATGAAATTCCTAAGGGTTCAAACCACTCTCTACCTAAACGTAAATGTCCTCTGAATTTACCATATTTTACTGGTATAAAACAAGCCCCTTTAACATCCACAGCCTGTTTGTTGTAGTCCACGAGATGAATATCACAAGGTACTATTGAAGGAGAATTATGAGGCCATAACAATGTAAATGTCTCTTCTGAAATCAAAGAATATGCGCACCCAGAATCTACTTCCATTTTGCACGGAACATCTTGAAGCACAATTTCAGTGTAAACCTTCAGTCCTGATGGTGAATTTTCCACTTTATTCACATAGTCCTTTGAGTAAACACCTGCAGTCATTTCACTATCTGAAATGGTTTGTGGAGTATTAAAAGAGTGCGCTGTGGTTTGTATTTTATTCACATTCTTATATTTGGTCTGAATTCCACTGGCTTGACTTTGGCAAACTGTCTGTATGTGACCTGTACGTTTACATGTGTGGCAAACTGCATTTCGAAAACGACATGTATTACGCCTGTGTTTTCCACCGCAACTATAACAAGTTCCTTTAAATGGAGCTGTGACATCAGTGTGTGGTGAACAGTGTTTTGATTTAACATCTGTCTTCTTCACTAGATTTATTTCAGGTGAGTTCTATTTGCTGGAGGAGGATTGTATCTCTTTTGAATGGACATATGCAGCCTCATTTGCGAGCGCTTCCTCTTGTGCAATAATAAAAGTTAAATTCTGTCTTGCAAGCAGTCTCCTCTGCAGTGCTTCATCTTGCACCCCACTCACAAGCCTGTCCCTTAACAAGGATTCTAAGCTGGTACCAAAATTGCAATTTTCAGACAGCCTGCACAGTTCTGCAATGTATGCTGCAACGCTTTCACCTGGTTTCTGATTTCTTCTATTGAAATGGAAACGCCTCACTGTTTCAGATGGGGTGGGTGCTAAATGATTTTTTAACAGTGCCAGTATTTCTTCAAATGGGCAGTCTTGTGGTTTAGCAGGAGATATCAGTGAGCGGACAGTATTAAAAGTCTTGGATCCAATAACACTCAGTAACACAGCTCTCTTCTGAATAGCATCCACCACCTTATTAGCTTCCAGGAAAAACACTAACCATGTCAGCATAAACACTAACCTGTCAGAGTCCCATGAGGCTGGATTAGCCAGATCAAATTCCCCCATGTGTCCCAAAGAGGCCATGCTGGAAATATTTGCAGATAAAAGAATTCCAAAAAAAAGTTTTACTTCCTCACTCAGGCTGATTTCATTTCCTTTATATATATTCTGCAGTGTCCATTTATTCAAATCCCTTCCTCGTCGCCAGTTTAGTGTATTAGCATGTTATATATTCACAAATGGCTCTCAGACATTGTAGTAAAATAGAACTTCTCTTTACTTCAGTACACACACATAATGACATAACACAAAAAAGACTAAACACAACAGAACAAGTGCATAACTTCACTATGCTGCCATCTACTGGAAGGTGGACTGCATGAACCTCAATACATAACAAGTTTTGAAGAGCAGAATTTAATCTGTCTGTCCATCTTCTCACACCCCTTAGACATTTGCATATTAATAGTTTGTACTGGGATTATCATAATTTGATTTAACAAAACATATCTAACATTTCCTCCCCCCCTCCCCCATCATTTTTTATTTAAACACTTAAGGACCATATGACATATGCCATCATGCAGTGCAGGGCTTTAATGCCCATTGACAGCGCAGAGCATCAAGCAGTAAGTACCAGCAGGGTTAAATCACTGCTGGCACCAAGTAAACCCAGGATCACTGAATACCTGAGGGTCCCCTCTGCTAGCTGGGGTCACATGTTAGATGGACCCATAATGACAGTTGAGCTTTGTTTAGTGCTCTAAGAGAGTGTGGCACCTTGCTCTTTAAATTAATTTACATACTGCAACAGAGCGAACACAAGAGATATATCCCTCTCATGCTGCAATCACACAGTAGAGAGTGCTCGCAGAGCCCACTGCATTGTGTGAGCGGAGAAGCCCCTCTTTTGATGTCAGTACTTAAATCAGCAGTGGGAATGCCTCTGAGTTTGTATAAAGAGATGGATTGGGAGGAAGATCGGGAGTATGATTATGGGAAATGCTACTGGTTGGATTATGGATAGGATTATGGGTTGGGTTATGGGTTGAGTTTAGGATGGATTTTAAATTGTATTATGGGTTGTATTAAGGATAGGATTAAAGTTTGGATTAGTGGTTGGGTTAATGGTTGCATTAAGGATTTGTTTAAGGGTTAGATTAGAGCAAGATTAGTGGAATAGGAATGGATGTGGGGTATCATTGTAATCAAGAACAGTAGCAGAATACAAATATGGTCACATGGTCTGTAAATTATTGGAAAAAAAACACAAGTAATTAAACATTTTGACCTTTATTTGTATTAATTAATACAAAAGTGTAGAAACACTTTTACATACATAGCCTGGGGATGTACTTTCTACAAATATATACTTTTTTTGTAGTTGCTTTGGATTCTGTGACTACTATACAAGTTGTAATCTTAGCATGCCAAATACGCTTTTGCTTCAATATTTGTTTTATAAATAAATATTACTTGAAATCCTAGATATATTGGGCATTTTAATAAGCAGGACTAATTAGTGATAAGTAGTGTTGTCGCGAACCCGAAATTTTCGGTTCCCGAACGGCGAACGGGAACTTCCGCAAATGTTCGCGAACCGGCGAACCGCGCGAACCGCCATTGACTTCAATGGGCAGGCGAATTTTAAAACCAACAGGGACTCTTTCTGGCCACAAAAGTGATGGAAAAGTTGTTTCAAGGGGACTAACACCTGGACTGTGGCATGCCGGAGGGGGATCCATGGCAAAACTCCCATGGAAAATTGCACAGTTGATGCAGAGTCTGCTTTTAATCCATAAAGGGCAGAAATCACCTAACATTGACACCTGTCCTCAAAGCCCTGCCTGATACACACTGACACAGAGCAGAATAGAGACTGTTCCCCGTCCTCAGAGACCATGATACACACTGACACAGAGCAGAATAGAGACTGTTACCCCTACTTGGCAGATATGGCGGGGTCGTGGGAGGGGGAGGATGACTTTCACCTCTTCCCCTGTTACATTCCCGTTGTGCTGTGACATCACCCTTATACGCTGTGTAAAGCATACTATTTAATTTGATCAGCATGGCCACTTGAGTTTTAATAGTTTTCACGTTGCTTGTAGTTTATATATGGTTCACAAAAATCAAACAAACGATAAAGAAAACGTGTAAGGATTCAGAATATTCTTTCAAACCCTTACACATTGTGTGTACGTATTTTTTGTCTTAAGTTTGTGGCTTTAAAGAGGTTTACGTTGTTTCTATGATGTGCATAACATGTTCTTGTAAATGTTTGTTACATTTTTCCTGGAATTGTAATTTTTCAATCTGAATAAAGATAGTCAAATCCCTGATACACACTGACACAGAGCAGAATAGGGACTGTTCCCCATACATAGGGTCACTTGGCAGATATGGATTGACACCTATCCTAATGATCCCTGATACACACTGACACAGAGCAGAATAGAGACTGTTCCCCCTACATAGGGTCAATTGGCAGATATGGATTGACACCTGTCCTCAAAACCCCTGATACACACTGACACAGAGCAGAATAGGGACTGTTCCCCCTACATAGGGTCACTTGGCAGATATGGATTGACACCTGTCCTCAAAACCCCTGATACACACTGACACAGAGCAGAATAGGGACTGTTCCTCCTACATAGGGTCACTTGGCAGATATGGATTGACACCTGTCCTCAAAACCCCTGATACACACTGACACAGAGCAGAATAGAGACTGTTCCCCCTACATAGGGTCACTTGGCAGATATGGATTGACACCTGTCCTCAAAACCCCTGATACACACTGACACAGAGCAGAATAGTGACTGTTCCCCCTACATAGGGTCACTTGGCAGATATGGATTGACACCTGTCCCCAAAACCCCTGATACACACTGACACAGAGCAGAATAGGGACTGTTCCCCCTACATAGGGTCACTTGGCAGAAATGGATTGACACCTGTCCTCAAAACCCCTGATACACACTGACACAGAGCAGAATAGAGACTGTTCCCTGTCCACAGAGACCATGATACACACTGACACAGAGCAGAATAGAGACTGTTTACCGTCCACAGAGACCATGATACACACTGACACAGAGCAGAATAGGGACTGTTCCCCCTACATAGGGTCACTTGGCAGATATGGATTGACACCTGTCCTCAAAACCCCTGATACACACTGACACAGAGCAGAATAGGGACTGTTCCCCCTACATAGGGTCACTTGGCAGATATGGATTGACACCTGTCCTCAAAACCCCTGATACACACTGACACAGAGCAGAATAGAGACTGTTCCCTGTCCACAGAGACCATGATACACACTGACACAGAGCAGAATAGAGACTGTTCACCGTCCACAGAGACCATGATACACACTGACACAGAGCAGAATAGGGACTGTTCCCCCTACATAGGGTCACTTGGCAGATATGGATTGACACCTGTCCTCAAAACCCCTGATACACACTGACACAGAGCAGAATAGGGACTGTTCCTCCTACATAGGGTCACTTGGCAGATATGGATTGACACCTGTCCTCAAAACCCCTGATACACACTGACACAGAGCAGAATAGAGACTGTTCCCTGTCCACAGAGACCATGATACACACTGACACAGAGCAGAATAGAGACTGTTCACCGTCCACAGAGACCATGATACACACTGACACAGAGCAGAATAGAGACTGTTCCCCGTCCACAGAGACCATGATACACACTGACACAGAGCAGAATAGAGACTGTTCCCCGTCCACAGAGACCATGATACACACTGACACAGAGCAGAATAGAGACTGTTCCCCGTCCACAGAGTCCATGATACACACTGACACAGAGCAGAATAGAGACTGTTCCCCGTCCACAGAGACCATGATACACACTGACAAAGAGCAGAATAGAGACTGTTCCCCGTCCACAGAGTCCATGATACACACTGACACAGAGCAGAATAGAGACTGTTCCCCGTCCACAGAGACCATGATACACACTGACACAGAGCAGAATAGAGACTGTTCCCCGTCCACAGAGACCATGATACACACTGACACAGAGCAGAATAGGGACTGTTACCCCTACATAGGGTCACTTGGCAGGTATGGATTGACACCTGTCCTCAAAGCCCATGATACACACTGGGGGGAGCTACTGTCCTCCCCAACCCCTGCTCGGTGGGTGGGGGCCATAAATCACAATGGGGGGACCTATTGTCCTCCCCCCCTCGGCCCCCACCCCTGCGCGGTGGGTGGGGGCCATAAATCACAATGGGGGGCCTACTTTCCTCCCTCCGGCCCCCATCCCTGCGCGGTGGGTGGGGGGCATAAATCACAATGGGACGGACCTACTGATAGGAGTGGAGTATTGTTCATATCAGTTTAATACCTTACGCATCTCCTATCAGTGGATGTGTATATGGCAGCCATTTTAGGAACCGCACACCTGGGACCCGAGCAAGGTCACCTCGTTCAAGCTGCTCTGGTTCCTTGATGAGCCAGCTGCCCGTGAGTTAACATGTCCCGTGGAGAAGCACTCTGTCCTGTAAAGCCTCACCACAAAAAAATTCAATAAATAACAGCACTCGGAGTGGTGAGTTTAGTAAATGTTCATATCAGTTTAATACCTTCCGCGTCTCCTATCAGTGGACGTGTATATGGCAGCCATTTTAGGAACCGCACACCTGGGACCCGAGCAAGGTCACCTCTTTCAACAGGCGACATGATTTGGCCCTGTAAAACTATCCTGGATATTCTCTACAATTTCTATGGATATGGCATTGATTTATGTAACAGGGAGATGGAAGATGTTACAAATCGCTATTTGTAACTGGCCCTTTAAATGAGAAATTGCCCTGCTTCCCTGGATTGTGGAGAAGCATGTTTGCCAGCCTCCTGCCTCATGACTATGGCCCCTGGAAGATTGTGCCCCTGAAAACTTATTAACATTTATTGGGTGTGTATGGCCCTTTAAGAACCGTCTGGGGACATATTGTGACTTTGCTGAACAATGCCCCTTTAAGACTATGTCCCCAGACCGGTAAAATAACTTGTTCCTGGCTTTCCCCCACTTGGTTCAGTAAATAGGGCTTACTGAACCAAGTACCACACAGGCGGACCACCCAGAAGTTAAAGTGTGCAGGCAATTTACCTCCCAGGCTGTGAGGTTACTGCAGGTTAATTACACGTGGCGGCGGCCATCTTGGTTTCCTCGAATGCGGTCAGCGGTGTATGCTAAAGATTCTGTGGAACTGAAATCGGCTACACATTTTGCCAAACACCGCTGACCCTTACCTTCTCCCATACTGAACTTGCAGCTCCAGAGACTAAGTCCCGTTCGAAATGGTCATTTTTTCGCATGAAATTGACCGACCGCACAGCCCAAATCTATGGAACTGTTTTGGGCAGGAAATTGTGCTTGCGGTCGGTCATAAAGGACTTCCAGCTAACTTTTGATCCACTGGAGGGATTTGGCTGATTTTTGGAAGGGTTTATGTTTGATGTATGCTGAGTCTGAATATGCAACTTTTATTGAAATTGGATGTATGGTTTTAAAGTTACAGTGTGTGTGTAAAAACTGTATTTTTATTGTATGTAATAATTGGTTTAACTGTTTATCTGAGGGGAGGGAATGTGTGGGCTGCACCAGATGTGTGATTGGTGATTTTATGCCTCCCCCTGGGAGTGTCCTATTTGCATGTAACCTCAATAAAAGCCAGGCTGGGTGTTCCAGACCTCAGACCTCTTCTGACCCTCAATACGTAGCCTTGTCTCGTTATTGGAGGGAACTGCTATATCACACTGGGGATTGCTATGCGCTGCATATTCCCCTGAGCTCTTAATCACTTAGCTCTTGTAAGAGCTTGTTCCGGATACGCTCTCCTGGAGGAGAGGTCTTCCCCACACGGTCCTGGAGGACAGAAGCCGATCCAGGGTGGACGGAAGACGGCGCGGCTCCAGTTAAGCTACGGCGGTTGTGGAGCCTGCGGTGGTTGTGGTGTCGTCTGCAGTGCTTGGAGTCCTCTGAGAGCGCTAGGAGCATCCATCAACGGAGGGTACTCGGTCGGGGTACACGGAGCTCCGTTACAGTGGTGGCAGCGGTGGGATGGCGTCCTAGTGCGAGGAGAAGCAGCTCAGAGACACTGGTAACGTTTGGAGTTACAATTGAGGGCAACGCTAGCCATTGGGCAGCGCCCCTGACTACAACAGGATGGAATCAGCTGGTTTGCGGACAGCGTTCCATGATGAGGAGGAGAAGGAGGCCGCAGATTACAGGGATGTAGCCAGAAGGGAACTCTGGTATGATGCCCTGGAAGATGCCCAGTGGCGGCGAGGTGAGAGTCTCCCCAGTGATGAGCAGCGGCTACAGAGGCGTGTGGCAATGCGAATGTGTCTATTGGGAGAGCAGCCCCTGGATGAATGGGTGGCAAGACTAGAGACCCTGGTATGGCGAGAGATCGGGCTAGACAACGCATACCAGGCCCTCTGGTGGCATACCATTCGACTTACTCCCTGGACAGCCGAGCACGACTTACCGGAGGGGGATGATTATGATGGTCCTGGTCTACTTCTGGACGCCATGGAGGAGGAGCCTGATTTCGGCAGCACGGAGGAGTCTAGGTTCTGGGACATCTACGACTACCGGATGGGCATGTATGTCTGGGCTGACGAACGAGAGGTGAGAGAAGACATGACCCACCTGGTAACAAGGGAGTGGGAGCTGGAGCAAGACTACCTACACCTGCTCAGCTCCGTGCAGCCCCAACCTACCCGACAAGCAGAACCAGGTCTAGAGCCCTTCAGCTGGAAGGATATCGTAGATGTTAACTGGGAAGATCCCCAACCCCAGAGTGAGTGTCAGGGAGCCGAAGGTGCCGTCCTTCCCCCCCAGCAGCAGTGTGTCCTACAGAGAGCAGAGACAGTTGGTCCCTCTCTACAGCAACAGGACAATGGTAAGGGAGTGGAGACAGGCGGTCTCCCTCTCCAGCGGCAGTGTGTACCCCAGGGGGCCGAAGGTGCCGACCTTCCCCCCCAGCAGCAGTGTGTCCTACAGAGAGCAGAGACAGTTGGTCCCTCTCTACAGCAACAGGACAATGTTACGGGAGTGGAGACAGGCGGTCTCCCTCTCCAGCGGCAGCCTGTGTTTCCGGGAAAGGAGCACAGCACCCCCTCTCCCCAGCGGCAGCTTACTCTAACAAGGGGAGACACCAATCCCCCAGACGGCGCAGATGGGACCGTGGTCTCTGTGCCTGACCTACAGGGATGCTGGACAGCCTTTCCAGATCCCCAACTACCCTCACCGGGACACCCAGAGGAGGGGGTAAGTACAAATTCCCCTCCCCAGGTAACTCCTAGCGTGGCACCAGAGTTAACAGAGGCAATGTTAACCCCTACTGACGTCCATGTTCCCTTGGCTACTGAGCCGGACTATGTCCCAAGCATCCCAGCAGACGAGCTGGCAGCTGGGCAGAGTGCAGTCGGCCTCTGCCCTACCTTTGTCCCTGGTCCAGAGCCGGATGTCCCGCAGGCTACCCCAGCCGAAGAGCTGGCAGCTGGGCAGAGTGCAGTCGGCCTCTGCCCTACCTTTGTCCCTGGTCCAGAGCCTGATGTCCTGCAGGCTACCCCAGCAGAAGAGCTGGCAGCTGGGCAGAGTGCAGTCGGCCTCTGCCCTACCTTTGTCCCTGGTCCAGAGCCTGATGTCCTGCAGGCTACCCCAGCAGAAGAGCTGGCAGCTGGGCAGAGTGCAGTCGGCCTCTGCACTACCTTTGTCCCTGGTCCAGAGCCTGATGTCCTGCAGGCTACCCCAGCAGAAGAGCTGGCATCTGGGCAGAGTGCAGTTGGCCTCTGCCCTTCAAGTACCCTCGGCATGTGGCCTCATTACCACAGCCAAATACCCAGGTGCAGTGACTGTGTGTTGTGGGTGGGCTGTTCCTGTACTTTGATGTTGTGGGGGGGCTACTCGGACATCTGTTTATTGTGGGTTGGTGGATCGACTAACGGAGGCACTGACCGACAGAAGGTCAGGTGCCTGGTTAGTCTTCCCCCCAAAGGGGAGATGTGTTACAAATCGCTATTTGTAACTGGCCCTTTAAATGAGAAATTGCCCTGCTTCCCTGGATTGTGGAGAAGCATGTTTGCCAGCCTCCTGCCTCATGACTATGGCCCCTGGAAGATTGTGCCCCTGAAAACTTATTAACATTTATTGGGTGTGTATGGCCCTTTAAGAACCGTCTGGGGACATATTGTGACTTTGCTGAACAATGCCCCTTTAAGACTATGTCCCCAGACCGGTAAAATAACTTGTTCCTGGCTTTCCCCCACTTGGTTCAGTAAATAGGGCTTACTGAACCAAGTACCACACAGGCGGACCACCCAGAAGTTAAAGTGTGCAGGCAATTTACCTCCCAGGCTGTGAGGTTACTGCAGGTTAATTACACGTGGCGGCGGCCATCTTGGTTTCCTCGAATGCGGTCAGCGGTGTATGCTAAAGATTCTGTGGAACTGAAATCGGCTACACATTTTGCCAAACACCGCTGACCCTTACCTTCTCCCATACTGAACTTGCAGCTCCAGAGACTAAGTCCCGTTCGAAATGGTCATTTTTTCGCATGAAATTGACCGACCGCACAGCCCAAATCTATGGAACTGTTTTGGGCAGGAAATTGTGCTTGCGGTCGGTCATAAAGGACTTCCAGCTAACTTTTGATCCACTGGAGGGATTTGGCTGATTTTTGGAAGGGTTTATGTTTGATGTATGCTGAGTCTGAATATGCAACTTTTATTGAAATTGGATGTATGGTTTTAAAGTTACAGTGTGTGTGTAAAAACTGTATTTTTATTGTATGTAATAATTGGTTTAACTGTTTATCTGAGGGGAGGGAATGTGTGGGCTGCACCAGATGTGTGATTGGTGATTTTATGCCTCCCCCTGGGAGTGTCCTATTTGCATGTAACCTCAATAAAAGCCAGGCTGGGTGTTCCAGACCTCAGACCTCTTCTGACCCTCAATACGTAGCCTTGTCTCGTTATTGGAGGGAACTGCTATATCACACTGGGGATTGCTATGCGCTGCATATTCCCCTGAGCTCTTAATCACTTAGCTCTTGTAAGAGCTTGTTCCGGATACGCTCTCCTGGAGGAGAGGTCTTCCCCACACGGTCCTGGAGGACAGAAGCCGATCCAGGGTGGACGGAAGACGGCGCGGCTCCAGTTAAGCTACGGCGGTTGTGGAGCCTGCGGTGGTTGTGGTGTCGTCTGCAGTGCTTGGAGTCCTCTGAGAGCGCTAGGAGCATCCATCAACGGAGGGTACTCGGTCGGGGTACACGGAGCTCCGTTACAGTGGTGGCAGCGGTGGGATGGCGTCCTAGTGCGAGGAGAAGCAGCTCAGAGACACTGGTAACGTTTGGAGTTACAATTGAGGGCAACGCTAGCCATTGGGCAGCGCCCCTGACTACAACAGGATGGAATCAGCTGGTTTGCGGACAGCGTTCCATGATGAGGAGGAGAAGGAGGCCGCAGATTACAGGGATGTAGCCAGAAGGGAACTCTGGTATGATGCCCTGGAAGATGCCCAGTGGCGGCGAGGTGAGAGTCTCCCCAGTGATGAGCAGCGGCTACAGAGGCGTGTGGCAATGCGAATGTGTCTATTGGGAGAGCAGCCCCTGGATGAATGGGTGGCAAGACTAGAGACCCTGGTATGGCGAGAGATCGGGCTAGACAACGCATACCAGGCCCTCTGGTGGCATACCATTCGACTTACTCCCTGGACAGCCGAGCACGACTTACCGGAGGGGGATGATTATGATGGTCCTGGTCTACTTCTGGACGCCATGGAGGAGGAGCCTGATTTCGGCAGCACGGAGGAGTCTAGGTTCTGGGACATCTACGACTACCGGATGGGCATGTATGTCTGGGCTGACGAACGAGAGGTGAGAGAAGACATGACCCACCTGGTAACAAGGGAGTGGGAGCTGGAGCAAGACTACCTACACCTGCTCAGCTCCGTGCAGCCCCAACCTACCCGACAAGCAGAACCAGGTCTAGAGCCCTTCAGCTGGAAGGATATCGTAGATGTTAACTGGGAAGATCCCCAACCCCAGAGTGAGTGTCAGGGAGCCGAAGGTGCCGTCCTTCCCCCCCAGCAGCAGTGTGTCCTACAGAGAGCAGAGACAGTTGGTCCCTCTCTACAGCAACAGGACAATGGTAAGGGAGTGGAGACAGGCGGTCTCCCTCTCCAGCGGCAGTGTGTACCCCAGGGGGCCGAAGGTGCCGACCTTCCCCCCCAGCAGCAGTGTGTCCTACAGAGAGCAGAGACAGTTGGTCCCTCTCTACAGCAACAGGACAATGTTACGGGAGTGGAGACAGGCGGTCTCCCTCTCCAGCGGCAGCCTGTGTTTCCGGGAAAGGAGCACAGCACCCCCTCTCCCCAGCGGCAGCTTACTCTAACAAGGGGAGACACCAATCCCCCAGACGGCGCAGATGGGACCGTGGTCTCTGTGCCTGACCTACAGGGATGCTGGACAGCCTTTCCAGATCCCCAACTACCCTCACCGGGACACCCAGAGGAGGGGGTAAGTACAAATTCCCCTCCCCAGGTAACTCCTAGCGTGGCACCAGAGTTAACAGAGGCAATGTTAACCCCTACTGACGTCCATGTTCCCTTGGCTACTGAGCCGGACTATGTCCCAAGCATCCCAGCAGACGAGCTGGCAGCTGGGCAGAGTGCAGTCGGCCTCTGCCCTACCTTTGTCCCTGGTCCAGAGCCGGATGTCCCGCAGGCTACCCCAGCCGAAGAGCTGGCAGCTGGGCAGAGTGCAGTCGGCCTCTGCCCTACCTTTGTCCCTGGTCCAGAGCCTGATGTCCTGCAGGCTACCCCAGCAGAAGAGCTGGCAGCTGGGCAGAGTGCAGTCGGCCTCTGCCCTACCTTTGTCCCTGGTCCAGAGCCTGATGTCCTGCAGGCTACCCCAGCAGAAGAGCTGGCAGCTGGGCAGAGTGCAGTCGGCCTCTGCACTACCTTTGTCCCTGGTCCAGAGCCTGATGTCCTGCAGGCTACCCCAGCAGAAGAGCTGGCATCTGGGCAGAGTGCAGTTGGCCTCTGCCCTTCAAGTACCCTCGGCATGTGGCCTCATTACCACAGCCAAATACCCAGGTGCAGTGACTGTGTGTTGTGGGTGGGCTGTTCCTGTACTTTGATGTTGTGGGGGGGCTACTCGGACATCTGTTTATTGTGGGTTGGTGGATCGACTAACGGAGGCACTGACCGACAGAAGGTCAGGTGCCTGGTTAGTCTTCCCCCCAAAGGGGAGATGTGTTACAAATCGCTATTTGTAACTGGCCCTTTAAATGAGAAATTGCCCTGCTTCCCTGGATTGTGGAGAAGCATGTTTGCCAGCCTCCTGCCTCATGACTATGGCCCCTGGAAGATTGTGCCCCTGAAAACTTATTAACATTTATTGGGTGTGTATGGCCCTTTAAGAACCGTCTGGGGACATATTGTGACTTTGCTGAACAATGCCCCTTTAAGACTATGTCCCCAGACCGGTAAAATAACTTGTTCCTGGCTTTCCCCCACTTGGTTCAGTAAATAGGGCTTACTGAACCAAGTACCACACAGGCGGACCACCCAGAAGTTAAAGTGTGCAGGCAATTTACCTCCCAGGCTGTGAGGTTACTGCAGGTTAATTACACGTGGCGGCGGCCATCTTGGTTTCCTCGAATGCGGTCAGCGGTGTATGCTAAAGATTCTGTGGAACTGAAATCGGCTACACATTTTGCCAAACACCGCTGACCCTTACCTTCTCCCATACTGAACTTGCAGCTCCAGAGACTAAGTCCCGTTCGAAATGGTCATTTTTTCGCATGAAATTGACCGACCGCACAGCCCAAATCTATGGAACTGTTTTGGGCAGGAAATTGTGCTTGCGGTCGGTCATAAAGGACTTCCAGCTAACTTTTGATCCACGGAGGGTACTCGGTCGGGGTACACGGAGCTCCGTTACAGAAGAAGATGCTTGGTCGGTCCTCTTACTTGAAATTTGGGGCACTGCGCGGGCAAGCTAATGTGCCACCAGATAGGAGTGGTGAGTTTAGTATTGTTCATATCAGTTTAATACCTTCCGCGTCTCCTATCAGAGGACATGTATATGGCAGCCATTTTAGGAACCACACACCTGGGACCCGAGCAAGGTCACCTCTTTCAACAGGCGACATGATTTGGCCCTGCAAAACTATCCTGGATATTCTTTACAATTTCTATGGATATGGCATTGATTTATGTAACAGGGAGATGGAAGAAGATGCTTGGTCGGTCCTCTTACTTGAAATTTGGGGCACTGCGCGGGCAAGCTAATGTGCCACCAGATAGGAGTGGTGAGTTTAGTATTGTTCATATCAGTTTAATACCTTCCGCGTCTCCTATCAGTGGACGTGTAAATGGCAGAGATTTTTAATTGTTGAATCACCTCCCCTTTTTAGGCCAAGGTGGGAAGATGCTTAGACCACTGGTATATTGGTGCCATCTTGGAGGATTTTTTTTTGGTTTGGTTTTTGAAGCCACAGTGCTGCACCAGTGGGCCTAAAAATTAGGCATGTACACATGCCTGAAAAATGTGGTATTGTTGCAGCCGCTGCTGTAGCAGAGGCCAGAAAAATTGATGTTTGTTTCACAGGCAGAAAGTGCCCTAAAACATGGCGGCTTGAACCCTAGTTGGTGGCGGATAAGTCACGCAAGTCAAACGTCATTCAGAGCTAAAATACAGCAGCTTGTGGACCATTTTAAGCCCAAGGCAGCTCATCTCATCAGGCCTTTTTTAATCGAATGTATCGCCCAGTGTCAGTCCCTTCGGGATCCATCCCTCATTCATCTTAATAAAGGTGAGGTAATCTAGACTTTTTTGACCTAGGCGACTTCTCTACTCAGTGACAATACCTCCTGCTGCACTGAAGGTCCTTTCTGACAGGACACTTGAAGCGGGGCAGGCCAGAAGTTCTATCGCAAATTGGGATAGCTCAGGCCACAGGTCAAGCCTGCACACCCAGTAGTCAAGGGGTTCATCGCTCCTCAGAGTGTCGATATCTGCAGTTAAGGCGAGGTAGTCTGTTACCTGTCGGTTGAGTCGCTCTCTGAGGGTGGATCCGGAAGGGCTGTGGCAATGCATAGGACTTAAAAAGGTCCGCATGTCCTCCATCAACAACACGTCTTTAAAGCGTCCTGTCCTTGCCGGCGTGGTCGTGGGAGGAGGAGGAGGAGGATGACTTCCACCTCTCCCCCTGTTAGATTCCCGTTGTGCTGTGACATCACCCTTATACGCTGTGTAAAGCATACTTTTTAATTTATTTTGCAAATGCTGCATCCTTTCCGTCTTGTTGTAATTCGGTAACATTTCCGCCACTTTCTGCTTATACCGGGGGTCTAGTAGCGTGGACACCCAGTACAGGTCGTTCTCCTTCAGCCTTTTTATTCGAGGGTCCCTCAACAGGCAGGACAGCATGAAAGACCCCATTTGCACAAGGTTGGATGCCGAGCTACTCATTTCCCGTTCCTCCTCCTCACTGATGTCATTGAAGGTATTTTCTTCCCCCCAGCCACGTACAACACCACGGGTACCAGATAGGTGACAACAAGCACCCTGGGATGCCTGTTGTGTTTGGTCTTGCTCCTCCTCCTCCTCCTCAAAGCTACAATCCTCCTCTGACTTCTCTTCCTCACAATCCTCTTCCAGCGTTGCCGCAGGTCCAGCAAGCGATGCTGATAAGGCTGTTTCTGGTGGTGATGGTGACCACAACTCTTCCTCTTCACGCTCATCTACAGCCTGATCCAGCACTCTTCGCAGGGCACGCTCCAGGAAGAAAACAAATGGTATGCTGTCGCTGATGGTGCCTTCGTTGCGACTGACTAGGTTTGTCACCTCCTCAAAAGGACGCATGAGCCTACAGGCATTGCGCATGAGCGTCCAGTAACGTGGCAAAAAAATTCCCAGCTCCCCAGAGGCTGTCCTAGCACCCCGGTCATACAAATATTCATTAACAGCTTTTTCTTGTTGGAGCAGGAGGTTGAACATTAGGAGTGTTGAATTCCAACGTGTCGGGCTGTCGCAAATCAAGCGCCTCACTGGCATGTTGTTTCGCCGCTGGATATCGGCAAAGTGAGCCATGGCCATGTAGGAATGCCTGAAATGGCCACACACCTTCCTGGCCTGCTTCAGGACGTCCTGTAAGCCTGTGTACTTATGCACAAAGCGTTGTACGATCAGATTACACACATGTGCCATGCACGGCACATGTGTCAACTTGCCCAACTTCAATGCCGCTATCAAATTTTTCCGTTGTCACACACCACTTTGCCGATATCCAGTTGCTGCGGAGTCAGCCACTTTTCCACCTGTGCGTTCAGGGCGGACAGGAGTGCTTGTCCGGTGTGACTCTCTGCTTTCAAGCAAGTCAAACCCAAGACGGCGTGACACTGCCGTATCCGAGATGTGGAATAGTACCTGGGGAGCTGGGGGGGTGCCGTTGATGTGGAGCAAGACGCAGCAGCACAAGAGGACTCAGCCGAGGAGGTTATGGAAGAGGATGGAGTAGGAGGAGTAGAGGAGGTGGCAGCAGGACTGCCTGCAATTCGTGGTGGTGTCACCAACTCCTCTGCAATGCCACGCATTCCTTGCTTGTCAGCCGTCAGCAGGTTTACCCAATGCGCAGTGTAGGTGATATACCTGCCCTGACCATGCTTTGCAGACCAGGTATCAGTGGTCAGATGGACCCTTGCCCCAACACTGTGTGCCAGACATGCCATGACTTCCTTTTGCACAATCGAGTACAAGTTGGGGATTGCCTTTTGTGAAAAGAAATTATTGGTGTCCCAATAGCTACAAATTTTTTGAACGCCTCAGACTCAACCAGATTGTATGGTAAAAGCTGGCGGGTGTCAGGGTACCTGCTGTCTCTACCTCTGTGGAGGTGAGATACTTGGACGTTCTTCCTCGCAAAAGGGTTGAATCACTCGTTCCTCGCGGTTCCCTCGTTCGTTTACACGCCGGCCGCGAGGGATCCACTTCCTTTTATGACGCGGTGTTCAGTAGCCGACGTCATGACGACAACCCAACCAGATCTGTCAATCAAGTCCCAAGCACGAATGAGGATTCGTCGGGGGCGTGATTACCTGTTTAGAATCAGGGTATAAAAGAGGGCTTTCTACATTTGTTCATTGCCCTGTCGTGGTTCTAGCTTGTCTAGTCACTCAGTGCTCTTGTATTCTGTTAGTTTCTTTGGTTTTGACCCGGCTTGTCTGTTCTACCTCGTTTACCTCTATTACCCTTTGACTCGGCTTGTCTCTCGTTTACCTGCTCTCTCGTTCCCTCGACCTCGGCTTGTCTTTAGACCATTCTTTACTACTACTTACGTTAGTCCGGCCATTCTAAGGTCCGGTATACGTACCCTGTACCTGTTTGTACTCTGCGTGTTGGATCCCTGTCCCGATCCTGACATTACGACAGGGCCATGGATCCTGCAGGTACAAACACTCAGGTTGGTCCTTCCGATTCTAGATTTGATGCCATGGATCACAGAATGGACCAGATGGCTCTAGCGCTGCAAGCTTTATTATCTCGATCTAGTAATCCACCGGAGGAGATGCGTGCTACGTCCATCTCTCCTGTAAGTTCAGGTCTAGAAGTAGCCACTGTAGGTGCTTCTTCCCGTATTACACCTCCTGTACGTTATGGTGGTTCTCCGGAGAAGTGCCGTGTTTTCTTAAACCAAATTGGTATTCATTTTGAATTACAACCTACAGATAGGGCAAAGGTTGGGCAAAGGTTGGGTTCATTATCACACTCCTCATTGATAAGGCTCTGAGATGGGCCAATCCTCTGTGGGAGAATGAGAATCCGTTAGTCTATAATTATAATGCCTTTGTCGCTGCTTTTAGAAGAACTTTTGACACTCCAGGTAGAAAGGTCAATGCAGCTAGATTACTATTGCGCCTTAGACAAGATAACCAAACCCTTGTGGATTATGCACTAGAGTTCAGGTCTTTGGCGGCAGAAGTTAAGTGGAATGAACAGGCCTATATAGACGTATTTGTAAACGGATTATCTGATGTAATCCTAGACGAGGTGGCTACTAGAGAGCTCCCTGAAAATTTGGAGGATTTAATTTCTTTTATTTCGCGTATTGACGAACGTTTAAGAGAGAGACAGAACACTCGTGATAATATTCGTAGACCTTCCTTTAAACTAGCGCCTTTATTTCAAAGTCCTCAAACCACTATCCCAGTTTTTTCTGAACCTATGCAAATAGGCAATACTCGCCTCTCAGAAGAGGAGAGACAGTACAGAAGAAAGGAGGGATTGTGTATGTATTGTGGAGTAAGAGGGCACCTTCGCCTAAATTGTCCTAATCGTCCGGGAAACGCTCGCACCTAAGTTTCTCTAGAGGACAGGCCTTGGGTGTTTCTATTTTGTCCTCTATACACAATTATAAAGATCACAGGCTTCTACTACCGGTTTCTTTAGCATGGGAGAAGGGAGTAATAAAGACTATGGCATTGATAGACTCCGGAGCTGCTGAGAGCTTTATCGACCAAGTTTTTGTTTCTAAACACTCTATCCCATCTCAGCTAAGAGATACTCCCTTGGCCGTTGAGGCCATAGACGGTAGACCATTATCTGAACCTGTGATTTCTCATGAGACTATACCTGTTATTTTGACTGTTGGTATCTTACACGAGGAGGATATATCCCTTATGCTTATCTCCCCTTCTGTTCCTATAGTTCTGGGGTATCCATGGTTAAAGAAACATAACCCTATTATTGATTGGGAGCTAGGGGAGATAACTTCATGGGGTCAGGGTTGCCAGGACAGGTGTTTACAGAAAGTCTCACCACTTTGCGTAGGTAATACACCGGTTAACTCCACCCAGTCTACAGACTTACAAATACCGTCTCGATACGTAGATTTAAAGGCAGTCTTTGACAAGAAGAATGCTGATACTTTACCTCCACACAGGTCCTTTGATTGCAAGATTAATCTCCTACCTGGTACTATGCCTCTGAGGGGCAATGTATATCCTTTATCCACTAAGGAGAACTTAGTCTTAGAGGAGTATATCCGTGAGAATCTAGACAAGGGATTCATTAGGAGATCATCCTCGCCTGCCGGGGCCGGTTTTTTTTGTGTGAATAAAAAGGATGGCACGTTAAGGCCTTGCATTGATTACCGAGGTCTGAATAAAATAACTATCAGAAATGCATACCCAATTCCCTTGATTACTGAGCTCTTTGATCGTTTAAAGGGTTCCAAGATTTTCACCAAGTTAGATCTCAGAGGGGCGTATAACTTGGTGAGAATTCAGCAGCGAGATGAGTGGAAAACAGCGTTCAATACTCGATATGGGCACTATGAGTACACGGTAATGCCTTTTGGGCTCTGTAATGCACCGGCAGTATTTCAGGATCTGATCAATGAAGTTCTTAGGGAATTTCAACAGGATTGTGTTATTGTATATTTAGATGATATACTAATACACTCTAGAGAAATTGAGACCCACCACAGACAAGTCAGAAGGGTATTGCGCAAACTCCTACAACATGGGTTGTACTGCAAATTGGAGAAATGTAGTTTTGATCAATCTCAGATAAACTTTCTTGGTTACGTGATTTCTGGGGAAGGCTTTAAAATGGATCCGGATAAACTCCAGTCTATTTTAGATTGGCCATTACCTATTGGTCTCAAGGCCATTCAGAGGTTTATTGGATTCTCCAATTATTATAGGCGCTTCATTAAAGGATACTCTTCCATTATTGCTCCTATTACCAATATGACCAGACAGGGGGCTGACACTAAGACTTGGTCTACTGAAGCTCTCGTTGCCTTCAAGACACTTAAGGAACTTTTTGCTTCTGCACCAATTTTAGTTCACCCCGATACAACTTTACCTTTCCTACTCGAGGTAGACGCCTCAGAGACAGGTATAGGTGCCATCTTGTCTCAAAGGTTAGGCGTGGATAAACCATTACATCCATGTGTTTTTTTTTCCAAGAAACTATCTGGGACTGAAAGCAGATATGATATTGGTGACAGGGAACTACTAGCTGTTATCATGGCCTTAAAGGAGTGGAGACATTTATTGGAGGGGACCTTGCATCCTGTTACTATTCTGACGGATCACAAGAACTTATATTGGGGAGGCCAAGCGCTTATCCGCCAGACAAGCTCGTTGGTCCTTGTTCCTCACCCATTTCAATTACGTGCTCACTTATAGACCTGGTTCTAAGAACTCTAAGGCCGATGCTTTGTCTCGCCAACATGAACCTTCTACTATATCTGAGATGGTTTTCTCTTCTATAGTTCCCAAGTGCAATATTATCGCCAACACTAGCCTCAGGATTCATTCTCCGTTGCTTGCCGAGATTATGAAGCTACAACATCTGGCTCCTAGTCAGAGTCCTGAGTCATGGCATTTTGTTCCTGCTGAACTCCAACTAGAACTGCTACAATGCTTTCACAATAGTAAGGTGGCTGGGCATCCTGGCATTCGTAAGACATGTTCCTTAATAGCCAAAGATTTCTGGTGGCCCACCTTACGTTAAGATATTAAGGATTTCGTCGAAGCATGTGAGGTCTGTATGAAGACTAAACGACCTCAGACGCTTCCATGTGGGCTTTTGCATCCCTTGGAAATTCCCGAGAAACCATGGACCTGTTTGGCTATGGACTTCATTGTCGATTTACCTGTTTCTAAAAAACAGACTGTGATTCTCACGGTGGTTGACAGGTTTACTAAGATGGCTCATTTCGTGCCCTTACCTAAACTTCCATCTTCCCCTGAATTGGCTGAGATATTCGCTAAAGAGATATTTTGTTTACATGGGATACCTTCCGAAATTGTTTCTGATAGAGGTTCCCAATTTGTTTCCCGTTTTTGGAAGTCATTCTGCTCTCAAATGGGTATCAAATTGAATTTCTCTTCTGCCTATCATCCCAAGTCTAACGGAGCTGCTGAACGCACTAATCAAAAGATCGAACAATATTTGCGTTGTTTCGTTTCCGAACACCAGGACGATTGGGTTGGTCTGATTCCTTGGGCAGAGTTCGCACACAACAATCTCGTTTGTGATTCTACTCGTTCTAGCCCCTTTTTCATGAATTATGGCTTTCATCCCTCCATTCTTCCCTCGGTTTCTCCTTCCCAGGGAGTACCGTCGGTTGATGTTCATGTTGCCAATCTGAGGAAGTTGTGGGATCAGACTCGACAAATTCTTCTGCATAATTCCATGTTGTTCAAGAAACACGCTGATAAACATAGAAGGGCGGCTCCAGTCTTTGTTCCAGGGGACAGGGTATGGCTGAGTACCAAAAACATTTGCTTGAAGATTCCTTCTATGAAATTCGCTCCTCGTTACATTGGACCTTACAGGGTCCTGACTCGAATTAACCCAGTTGCGTATCGTCTGGCTCTTCCATCTGCCTTACGCATTCCTAACTCCTTTCATGTTTCCTTGTTAAAACCCCTAATATGTAACAAGTTTTCCTCCACTGCATCCTCTCCTCGCTCTGTTCAGGTTGAGGGACAAGAGGAGTATGAAATCAATTCCATCATCGATTCTCGTATCTCCCGGGGGAGGTTACAATATTTGGTTGATTGGAAGGGATATGGTCCTGAGGAGAGGTCTTGGATACCTCAGGAGGATGTGCATGCGCCTCGCCTCCGCAGGGCTTTTCACTCCCGTTTTCCATCTCGTCCCGGTTCCTTCCGCCCGGTGGGCGTTTCTGAGGGGGGGGGTACTGTCAGGGTACCTGCTGTCTCTACCTCTGTGGAGGTGAGACACTTGGACGTTCTTCCTCGCAAAAGGGTTGAATCACTCGTTCCTCGCGGTTCTCTCGGTCGTTTACACGCCGGCCGCGAGGGATCCACTTCCTTTTATGACGCGGCGTTCAGTAGCCGACGTCATGACGACAACCCAACCCGATCTGTCAATCAAGTCCCAAGCACGAATGAGGATTCGTCGGGGGCGTGATTACCTGTTTAGAATCAGGGTATAAAAGAGGGCTTTCTACGTTTGTTCATTGCCCTGTCGTGGTTCTAGCTTGTCTAGTCACTCAGTGCTCTTGTATTCTGTTAGTTTCTTTGGTTTTGACCCGGCTTGTCTGTTCTACCTCATTTACCTCTATTACCCTTTGACTCGGCTTGTCTCTCGTTTACCTGCTCTCTCGTTCCCTCGACCTCGGCTTGTCTTTAGACCATTCTTTACTACTACTTACATTAGTCCGGCCATTCTAAGGTCCGGTATACGTAACCTGTATCTGTTTGTACTCTGCGTGTTGGATCCCTGTCCCGATCCTGACAGCGGGCTAATAGTTCAGACAAGCCAGCTGTCAGACGCTGGGCAAGGGGGTGACTTGGTGACATTGGCTTCTTACGCTCAAACATGTCCTTGACAGACACATGACTGTGGGCAGATGAGCGGGAACTGCTCAAGGCGGGAGACGGAGTGGCGGATGGTTGAGAGGGGGCAAGAAGGACAGCAGTGGTTGACGTGGCTGAAGTTGCTAGACCAGGAGGAGGATGGCGACTTAGAGTAGGCGTGCTGCTTGTACTCATGTGTTAATCCCATAGGCGTTTGTGATGTGAGATCATGTGCCTACGCAAAGCAGTTGTACCTAGGTGGGTGTTGGACCTCCCACGACTCAGTTTCCTTTGGCACAGGTTGCAAATGGCATCACTGTTGTCCGAGGCAGACACACAAAAAAAATGCCACACTGCTGAGCTCTGCAATGACGGCATTCTTGTGGTGGACACAGCATGCGTTGATTGGCGTGCTGTTGGGCTGACCCCGGGTGCCAATGCATGCTGTCTGACTGTGCCACTAGCTCCTTGCGACGACCCCCCCCTGCTTCCAACTCGTCTCCTCCTCCTCTCTGTCTCCCCATCTGATCTTTCGCCCTGTTCTTCTTCTTGCCGAGCGGGCACCCACGTGACATCCATGGACGCATCGTCATCATCAACCGCTTCGCTTGTATCTGACAACTCAGAAAAGGAAGCAGCAGCGGATACAACATCATCATCATCACACCGTACCTCCATGTGTTTAATGATGCCTGCCTGAGACATATCCCTGTTATCTACATCCTCTAGCAATAATGGTTGCGCATCACTCATTTCTTCAAACGGGTGTGTGAATAACTCCTCTGACATACCAAGTAAAGCGGCTGTGGTGCTAGTTTTGGTGGTGGCGGCAGGCGGGTGAGTGGTATCTTGAGAGGTGCCTGAAGCTAAGCTGGAGGAGAATGGTGCGTCAAGGTTCCGAGCGGAGGCTGTACAAGATTGGGTGTCCTGTGTTAGCCAGTCAACTATGTCCTCAGAACTTTTCAAGTTCAGGGTACGTGGCTTCTGAAAACTGGGCATTATTCTAGGGCAAAAGGGAATCACAGCACCACGACCACGACGGCCCCTGCGGGGTGGCCTGCCTCTGCCTGTCATTTTTTTGGGGATTAGTGGTACTATGCGTGCAAGCTACTGTGAGACCAGATATGATTGGCAATGTGAACTGTAACAGTTCTGCAGAGCACACACTGTAGGCCTGACACACCCGCTTGAAGACAAGTAACTGCTATTCAATCTATAACAGTGAAAAACAAATTTTGGTTTTAAAAGCACGCTATAGAGACACCAGATATGATTGGCAATGTGCACTGGAACAGTTCTGGAGAGCACACGCTGAAGGAAGGACTGACAGAGCCGCTTGAAGGACACTGACTGGCTGCTATTAGCTTACACTAGAAACCTTTTTTCTTTGTAAAAGCACGCTATAGAGACACCAGATATGATTGGCAACTGTCAAAGCACGCTGGCACAGGTCTGCAGAGCACACGCTGAAGGAAGGACTGACAGAGCCGCTTGAAGGACACTGACTGGCTGCTATTAGCTTACACTAGAAACCTTTTTTCTTTGTAAAAGCACGCTATAGAGACACCAGATATGATTGGCAACTGTCAAAGCACGCTGGCACAGGTCTGCAGAGCACACGCTGAAGGAAGGACTGACAGAGCCGCTTGAAGGACACTGACTGGCTGCTATTAGCTTACACTAGAAACCTTTTTTCTTTGTAAAAGCACGCTAAAGAGACACCAGATATGATTGGCAACTGTCAAAGCACGCTGGCACAGGTCTGCAGAACACACGCTGAAGTAGGCCTGACACCCAGACGCTTGCAGACAACTAACTGATCTTCTATTACAGTGAAAAAAAATGATTTCTTTTAAATGTAAAGCTTAACCTATTGTTAAAACAGATATGAGTGGTGGCACTGACTGTGCAAATGGGCAAGGCATCCAACCTGACACAGAAGCTGGCAGGCAGGCAACTGCTCTTCTATTACAGTGAAAAAAAAATATTTATTTTAAATGTAAAGCTTAACCTATTGTTAAAACAGATATGAGTGGTGGCACTGACTGTGCAAATGGGCAAGGCATCCAACCTGACACAGAAGCTGGCAGGCAGGCAACTGCTCTTCTATTACAGTGAAAAAAAAATATTTATTTTAAATGTAAAGCTTAACCTATTGTTAAAACAGATATGAGTGGTGGCACTGACTGTGCAAATGGGCAAGGCATCCAACCTGACACAGAAGCTGGCAGGCAGGCAACTGCTCTTCTATTACAGTGAAAAAAAAATATTTATTTTAAATGTAAAGCTTAACCTATTGTTAAAACAGATATGAGTGGTGGCACTGGGCAAGTAGGCACAGTATCCAATGTGAACCTCACACAGAAGCTGGCAGGCAGGCACCTGCAATTACATTACACAGGAAAAAAAAAAAAGCAGCCTGATGTTATAGCCCTAAAAGGGGCTTTTTAGGGTGCTGTCCTTACAGCAGAGATCAGATGAGTCCTTCAGGATTGTAGTGGACACTGAATACCCTAGCCTAGCTATCAATTTCCCTATCGAATCAGCAGCAGCTAAACTTTCCCTCCTCTCACTAAGCATGCACCTTCAGAATGAATCGAAAATTGATGCTGGGAGGGAGTTTGGAGGGTGTGGAAGGGAGGGAGTGCTGCTGATTGGCTGGAATGTGTCTGCTGACCGATAGACACAGGGTCAAAGTTTGCCCAATGATGACGAATAGGGGGCGGATCGAACTGCGCATGTGTCCGCCGGCCGCGGCGAACGCGAACACGCTAAGTTCGCCGGCGGACAGTTCGGTAAATCACTAGTGATAAGGAAGTAGAAAAAATAGCTCCACAGAGATAATGTGTACAATTAAATATAAGCAAGTAGTAATATAGAAATAAACAATGCTATATAATACAGAGAGAGAATAAAACAAAATTATATATATATATATATATATTAAATTAGAAATGTAGGCTGCACTCACGGTCTTTAAATTCAATGATGTTTTATTTCTATGGCAACGACGTGTTTGCTACATCATCACGCAAGAGCCGTGGGCCAGCATGAGGGCACTTAGTTAGGCGCAGTGTTCAGCGGTGAACGCCAGAGATTATACACTGCACCTGGGGTAAGTCACTTAATTATAATGCACATTGCTATATATTGCATGTTGTTAGAACTTGTTGTTATGTCACTTTATCCTGAGGAAGGTCCCTGCGAGGACCGAAACGTCGATCTATTTATTGAAGAAATAAAACATCATTGAATTTAAAGACCGTGAGTGCAGCCTACATTTCTAATTTATTACTTGTATATCCCTATAAGGACTGGCACCCGGCGAGCCTATAGGCTTTCTCACAAGAACATTGTGTGTGATTGCAAGGAAAGTTGATATATATATAGATAGATAGATAGATAGATAGATAGATATGGAAAATGATGAAGAGAGCACTCCAGAGGATATTTTCAATCAAACTTTATATGTGATAGAGAGGATCCAGATCCTCTCTATCACATTTAAAGTTTGATTGAAAATATCCTCTGGAGTGCTCTCTTCATAATTTTTCATATATACTGACGCCGTGCAGCACCGAGGTCATTACAGAAGCTGATTTAAAGGTAGAGTGCCAGATTTTGTATATATATATATATATATATATATATATATATATATATATATATATATTCCAGTAGAACCTTGGGGTGAGAGAACAATCATAGTTCTATCTTAGGTAGAAACGTATATGGAGTAGTGGGATCAAGGGGTTCGTGGGATCCATATAAAATAGAAAAGAAAATCTATTAGTGTAATAAAACCCAAATAGGAAGCAGCCAATAAAAAAAAAGATCTATATGGTCCTACTCACGTTTTTGAGAGCTAAAAACTATCTCTAGTATACACAGAGTACAGTGATATAATCCATATTTATGGGATATGTGAAGGAGTGTTGTAAGTAGATATCTCATCAGATGGGGACCATATGTAACATGAAAACAACAATAGTGCTCACTGTGATAAAACCAGGAGAGTGTATAAAAATACCAAATGGTTACTCACATTT
Source organism: Pelobates fuscus (assembly GCF_036172605.1). Classification (NCBI taxonomy): domain Eukaryota; kingdom Metazoa; phylum Chordata; class Amphibia; order Anura; family Pelobatidae; genus Pelobates; species Pelobates fuscus. Next base: position 269,504,638 of record NC_086317.1, on the reverse strand, counting down.
AATTGGGCAGACGCACTGCTCAATGAAAGGGCGTAAGTGGTATAATCCCAACCAAGGATGCTTTGGAGTAATATCTCTTTGGAACAAGTAAAACTCAGATGCCAGGTAGTAAAATAATAAAAAATTTAAAAAAGATAAAATGGCTAACTCACAACAAAGAAAGTGGCCAAAATACCTTTATTAAAATGCAGTTAGTTAAAATGTCTTCAATGCGTTTCTCCCCTTTGGGCTTTCTCAAGTGGATAAAACATTTTTTTCTAGAGCTATTTTTTAGCTCTCAAAAACGTGAGTAGGACCATATAGACCTTTTTTATTGGCTACTACCTATTTGGGTTTATTGCACTATTAGATTTTCTTTTCTCTTTCATATGGATCCCACGAACTCCTTGATCCCACTACCTCAGATAAAACTGTAATTGTTCTCTCATCCCAAGGTTTTACTGGAATCTTTTTGGACTGTTCTTTATATTGAGATTATATATATATATATATATATATATATTATTTTTATATTGTTCTCTCTCTGTATTATATATCATTGTTTATTTCTATATTACTACTTGCTTATATTTAATTGTACATATTATCTGTGGCGCCACCTTTTTCTACTTCCTTATACCTATATATCTATAGGGCCTGTGAGGGAGCGATATCCTTTAGGTCCTGATCCTTCTGTACACTTTTCAGGACTAATTAGTGAATCTATTTTGATTAGGTTTTGCTAGTTGCACTTGGTGTGTATAAATTAAGTGTAAAACTGAATACATTTAAAAAAATATATTTTAATTTATTTACTATGGCGTAATGCATGCATGGTAACAAAAGAAAGCTCTATTACTTCTTTAACATATATATATATACACACACAAGGTCTGTCCAAAAATGGAAAAGTCCAGCTATTGTTAATTTAATAAGAACAGTTTGATTGGCATTGGTGTAACCTGAAAGTGAGGGCGAGAGGACTGGAATGCACTTGCAACTTCTCTGTGCTTGTCACAAGGGTCACTAGACACCATTGAGTGAGCATGTGTACTGTGTGACTATCGCATTAAAAATAGACTTGATTGGACTTGACAAAAGCTCCAAGGAGACAAAACATTGCTTTTATTCTGCACTTCATAATAAAGCTGCCTACTGAAGAAACCACCAGGTGTGCCCTGATCTACATTGTTATATTGAATCTATCCTGGGTTTGTGACCCTGCCTGTCTGGAGCACCCTGATGAGAGTACTCCCCGGATAGTGTGTGACTGAGCAAGTAGAGCATTAAATCTGCATCAGATTTTATGTTAAGCTTGAACATTCCTCTGTGGAAAATGTTCAGAAGGCTTTCAGAAATGGTGTAATGAATGTAGTACAAATAAAAGTGTGGCACAAACGGTTCAAAGATGTTTGAGAATCTGTTGGAAGATTTGGCTTCCTGTGAATTCTGGCTTTTCCCAAAACAAAAATCACCTTTGAAAGGGAAGAGAATTCAGACCGTGAATGAGATTCAAGTAAATATGATGAGGCAATTCCAACAAGTATTTTTTAGAGTATTTTGAACAGTCCTGGGAGAAAGGTGTGAGGTGCCTACTTTGAACCTGATGATGAACCCCTACTTTGAAGGGGACTGAGGCGTCATTGTCCTATGTTCAATATTTCTTGTATCTTTTTTAATAAATGTCTATTTTTCATATAACATGGCTGGAGACTTTCCAAACAGACATTATATATATATATATATATATATATATATATATATATATATATATATATATATATATATATATATATATACACACACACACACACACACACACACTTAAACAGAAAGATTGAAATTGTGGCAAAAGTGCCAAAATGGACAGTCCTTATGAGGTTAAATGGACATGCATCACTTTTAGACAACAGTCTTACATTGATATTAGTTGACTGGTCTGAAACTAGTGGCAGAATTACGATAGGTGCAGCTGCTGCTGATGCACCAGTGCCTGCACACTAAGGAGGCCCATCTAGTGGCCCATGCACTAAGGATCACCCAGTAGGCATTTGTCAGCAGGGGCCCGGTTGGACAGGGTGGCCCTTTACAACTTCAAATGAGCCCCTTCTTATCAGCAGCATGGGAGGGAGTGATAGCCGATTACTTCCTCCCAAAGATAAACACAAAAAGAATTCAGCGCTAGTAATCACAAAATTAGTCAAGGTAGGCAGCAACCCAAATGAAGGAAAAGCCCTCGGGTCCTTCGGTGGATAGATACAAAAAGATATGGAAGGGCTGCGCCAAATAAGGGTAGATAGTCCAGTAAAGTATTGCTAGGGTGCCAATAGATGGTCTAGGATACTTGATAGAGTTCCTCTGTGGATGCGTCTAGTGTAGACAGTTCCGTATATGTAAATACAAGAGAGGTAGAGGCGACTAATGGTATAGTATGAAAGTTCAGGGTGTAATAGGTAACAAAATGTAGAGAACTCACATTCAAGAGAGCTATGGCCAGCTCTGGTGTGGATTGCGTACAGTTGTATAATCCCCGCTTATGGGATATGTAGGGAGGTGGTCTCCGTCAACACCGTCAGGTAGTCCAGAACTCGGAAAAGAAAGACAGAAAGCGACAATAGTGCTCTCAATTGTGATGTGGTTCAGTGTGCAGATAAGAAGAGGTAAAAAACTCACATTTGAGGGAGCTATGGCCAGCTCTGGTGTGGATAGTGTACAGCGGTATAATCCCCGCTTATAGGATTTGTAGCGGCGATACGTCCGTCAGCAGGTGATCCAAGGCTCCAATATAGAAAAATAAAAAGCAGCAACAGTGCTCTCAATTGTGATAGGTTAAGAGAGTAGTAGAGGAAATCAAATAATACTCACAAAGATAGAGCAGAGATACTGCTCTATGGATAGGCGCTGGTGGTATGATCCCCACCTAGGATTTCTTGGAGTACTGGAACTTTAAAATTGCCAGTGGAAGTAAAAGTAACCAGGAAAGGTTAAAATGCCAGGAATAGGTAAAAAAAAGTTTAAAGTGCATAGAGAGTGCAATAAAAAGAGGATTGGTACAATAAAGTAGCCAAAAAACTTTTATTGATCTAAAATACACAATAAAATACAGAATTAATAACCATAAACGCAGTGTACCCACTGAATAAAGATGTTTTTATTATTATTGATGGTTGTGCTCCTTACTCTATTATTATGTATCTGTAGGTGTATCAGTTTCTGTATCTGTATCTGTGTGTAAGTGTGTGTAAGTGTGTGTATATATGTGTCTGTATATATGCATGTGTGTCAGTGTGTGTATCTGTGTATCTTTGTTTATGTGTATCACAGTGTGTGTGGCAGTCTATTTGTACGGTATATGTGCACTCATCTCAACATTCAAACAACAATACTACAAACAAATACAACCCTGTATTCAAACATTAACACTGCATACAAACACACCTGTGCACTGAAATGCCAGCACTACATACAAACACATGCAGATGGTATTAAACACTATAATTTTATATACACACCCCTGCATTAAAAAAACAAAACAAAAAAAAACAACACTATACAAACAGCTGTGCTCAAAGGTTTGCATACCCTTGGACAAGTGATAATATATGTACATTTTTTAAAGAAAACATGAGTGAACAGGCAAATCATAAAACAAAACATGGCAACAAAGAAAAAAATGAAATGACCCCTGTTCATCAATTACACTGTGCAGTCTTTTGTAATAATTGTCCATCAGGCCCCTAATTCTTGCAGGTGGTATATGCTGCCCATTCATCTTGACAAAATGCCTCCAGGTCATGCAAAGTCTTTGGTCTTCTTGTATGAACTGCATGTTTAATATCTCCCCAGAGTGGCTAGATGATATTAAAGTCAGGAGACTGTGATGGCCACTCCAGAACCTTCACCTTTCTTCCCAGTTGGGATGATATTCTTTTTACTTTAGGCCTTGTTGACCCCTCTTCAAACATAGCACTTATGGTTGTGACTATAAAGCTCTATTTTGGTCTCCTCATTTCAAATTACAGTGTGCTAGAAACTGTGAGGCATGTCAAGGTGTTGTTGGGCATAACCGGCTTTATTGTGGCATTGGCGCAGAAAAGGATTCTTTCTGGCAACTTGACCATGCAGCTCATTTTTGTTCAAATATAGTCGTATTGTGCTCCTTGAAACAACCACACCGTCTTAATGCACAGCATCCTGCATTTTTCCCGAGGTTACCTGTGGGTTTTTCTTTGTATCATGAACAATTCTTCTGGCAGTTGTGGCTGAAATCTTTCTTGGTCTACCTGACCTTGGTTTGGTATCAAGAGATCCCCGAATTTTCCACTTCTTAATAAGTGATTGAACAGTACTGATTTTCATTTCCAAGGCTATCGATGACTTGTTATATCCTTTTCCATCATTATATAAGTTCCATTACCTTGTTAAGCAGGTCTTTTAACAGTTTTTTTTCTGCTTCCCATGGCTCAATATCTCGCCTGCTCAGTACATCCAGGTGAAAGCTAACAAACTCATTGTCTATTTATACACTGACACAATTTGCAATTTAAAAAGCCACAGGTGTGGGAAATTCACCTTTAGTTGCCATTTTAACCTGTGTGTGTCACCTTGTGTGTCTAAAACAAGGCCAAACATTCAAGGGTATGTAAACTTTTAATCAGGGTCATTTGGGTGTTTTTTGTTATCATTATTATTTACAAAAGAGCCAAACAACTATATGATAAGAAATTGCTTCCTCTGATCACAATCCTTCAATAAAAAGACATTGTTTTGGATGATCAGTCGTATTTTCAAATTCAATGCCAAAATTTCACAATTTCTGCCAGGGTATGCACACTTTTGAGCACAACTGTAAATGCATGCTTGCGTTCAAACACCAACATGATATACAAACACATCCCTACATTCACACAAACATATTCCATGCAAAAACATGCTTACATTCAAACACACAAACACTGTTCAGTGCTAAATACAACCCTGGTAGAGCAAAGCAGCTGTCAAAGCATTGTTAGAGATGTATAACAGATAGGTATCTATCTTTTGATCTATCTCCTGGATACATATCCATCCTCCACCCCATTTATATGCAGTTTATGCCTCCAAACAACTAGACAGCACACTGTTTAGGGGATTTTCCCCTTGTGACATTTCTCTCCAAACTATCAATGGGATTATATCCACAACCAGGAGAGTCACTAAGGGCATCCCATTATTATTCCACTCCGTAAGTGGATACAAACTGAACATATGTATCATTTTTATTTTTGTGATAACAATAAATTTACCTTTATTATTTTTTTGATACACTATTTTGTATTTAGTTCCACAGTGGGACTGTGTTGTTGTTTCCCTATCAAATTTTCATTTTGGTACACTGCTTGTGATTTTTCATTTATTTAATTTACATTTAGTTACCAGCCTGGAATTCCTTACTCTTATTTAGAGTGGGATTTATTCAATTTCTTGGTATTTATCTTAAATGTTTAACCTGTGATCATGGAGCTATATGAACAACAATTTAAGCAAGGTAATGTCTCATTTACTGTGTGGATAAAAAAAAAAAAAAAAAAATGTTTTCTTTTAAAGCTGGACCAATATCTCAAATAACATTTGTTATAATAGAGACTGTGTCCTTAGAGGACCATTCGCAGGGACTACTCAATTTACTTGTCAATCCAGGACAAGTTATTACAGTCATAAGCTCAAATAGTGATCACAGAGCCTTGGAGCCTTCAGCAGTATTACTATACTGGATAACTTGGGAAGCAGCCCACTACAACACAGTACACCCCATGATTGGTGTGTACTGCCTGGTGGTCTAGGGCTTAGATTATTGGCCAAGAGCTATCACCAAGGCTGAGCTTAAAGGAACACTATAGTCACCTAAATTACTTTAGTTAAATAAAGCAGTTTTAGTGTATAGATCATTCCCCTGCAATTTCACTGCTCAATTCACTGTCATTTAGGAGTTAAATTACTTTGTTTCTGTTTATGCAGCCCTAGCCACACCTCCCCTGGGTATGCTTGACAGAGCCTGCATGAAAAAAAAAACTGGTTTCACTTTCAAACAGATGTAATTTATCTTGAATAATTGTATCTCAATCTCTAAATTGAACTTTAATCACATACAGGAGGCTCTTGCAGGGGATAAGAAAATCTTACTTAAACAGAACTTGCAATAAAGAAAGCCTAAATAGGGCTCTCTTTACAGGAAGTGTTTATGGAAGGCTGTGCAAGTCACATGCAGGGAGGTGTGACTAGGGTTCATCAACAAAGGGATTTAACTCCTAAATGGCAGAGGATTGAGCAGTGAGGCTGCAGGGGCATGTTCTATACACCAAAACTGCTTCACTAAGCTAAAGTTGTTCAGGTGACTGTAGTGTCCCTTTAAAGTAGTTGCTGCTGAGCAACCGTTGCCTCTCAGGAGACAGTGTGGTGTTGAGCCGTACCTGATGAAGCACAAGAAATAGTCAAACTTTTCTAATCACTACTGTAGCTCAATTTGCTCAATTTTCTCCTTATGATGAGGAGGGTGGTCAGGGAACTCTTGACACCATAACTACTACAGTGAGTTTTAGTGGTTATCGTGTGGGGAGAGTTCTTGTAACTTACTTACACACAGGAAAAACAACCAGTGGTCTTCAGAGGGTTTGCTGATTAAAGTAAAGTGTTGTCAAATCCTTTAATCTACACAAAAATAAGTGTTTTAAAACATGAAAAAAAGAGTTTTCTTTTGAGATTGTTTTAGTAAGGCTTGACAATAACCACAGTAGGTGAAATGGTGCTGTGTTCATTTGAAATCAAAATAGATTGGACAGTAGCTACATTTTTCTCAGTTTGCAAGTCAAGGAACTCAAGATTCTGCACCCAGACTAGTTACAGCATCCTTATTGTGTATATTTGACATTTTTTTTTGTTTTGTTTTTTATTACTTTTACGTTATTTGTAATGTTTCTAAAATTTCATGGGATTTAAAAAAACTATCGATTCTTTTTTACAACTGTCCACTATTAATTATGACTGTGGAACATTGAATATAATCGAGAATCTTTCTCTCAATGTCTTCTTTCTGAGTCACAGAGGATTTCAGGAACTTGTAAAATTGAGGTAGGCTTGAATTATTCATGTGTACATTGCACGGCAATAGCCCATTTCAGGCCAGGAGGCTTCATTCAACACAGTGTACAAAAAATAATAGGGATTGGTGGAAGAATTTTGCAGAGTATTTTATCACAGCTGTTGAATATCTCTGCATCCTAAAAACAGAGGGCTCCCATGCTTTGTCATAAATACGGATTTCCGAGACAGCTGTATAGAAGCAGACAACTGAAATTAACTACTGGAAGCAAAATAAAATAATTTACTGTTTCAATTAAATAAAAACGAATATAAATTTATAAAGAATGGCAAAATATTCTGCAAAATAATGTTTTATCACATATACCCACACAGGTGCTGGTGTGGCAATAAGAGTGCCAAGTTAAAAATTACCGACTAGCAATTACTCAAGATCAATGAAATCATTAAGCTACACAGATTTCCTGAGTGGCGAAGGAGCCTCTGTAGAAGAGATCATAAACCAGATTCCACAGCTACCATGATGTTAAGCTCACACCATAACGACTAGTCCCCTTTCTTCTGGTTGACTTTGGAATTCTTAAGTATCAATAAAGAACAAAGCTGGCTTGCTCAAATATATAATTTCTGAATTGGCCCAGGCATTTTTACTTTCTTCCATCTGCTAAAAGCTATGGAGGCATTGTTGACATTTAGCAAAGTTGCAAAGTTGTATTAGCACAGCAGAAGCGTGTAGAAGTTAGAGCGAAGCACATATATGAAGCTAAGTAATTAAGAATCCTTAGTCAGTGGTTCGCTTAACCCCTTAAGGACCAAACTTCTGGAATAAAAGGGAATCATGGCATGTGTCCTTAAGGGGTTAAACTGGAACAGATTAATTTAATAGAGCACAAAGCAAAACTTTGTTACATCGCAAAGGCAAAATGGCTGTATAGCAAGAGAGAGAGGAAGTAAGGTAAGGCAAGATGTTAACACACTTCCTCTTCAGCACCATAGAGACTACAGAGGACAGACAATTAAATGTTAGCAGCAACAATAAGTCCTCCAAGACATTCAGATTAGGCACTAGCAATTATTACTTAGAGGAATACACTACTTGAAACATAGAAACTGATTTATATGGTGCATAAGGATAATTTGATCAATATGTACTTTTACACCTTTTTTTTTTTGTTTTAGACCGTAGTGTCATATTTTTTTTAAAACTCTACTAAAGCCAGAAGCTCAGGCTAGTTCAGTTGATTATTAGTTTTTATTTAGACATGTCCTTATTCAATAACTAGAGCAAAAGAATGTGTGACCACTGGCCACTTGAGATGCCAAATGCACATTTTTTCTGGCAGTCCAATAAAAATAATACTATTTATTGTTTTTGGAAGCATTACCATCACTGTATTTCCCATGATAAGTTGGCAATGACACCTAAGCAGACCAGAGGGAGACTGGACACTGGAAAAAGTGTATGTTTATATGTTTACTTGCATATAAAAGGTTTAAAATCCTTTTTTACTCTCCTTAAATATATAAATTTACTGTACTTTGAATGCACAACAAAGTTAAACTTTGTCAAAGTTCTTTTCCCTCCATTTCTCCACTTTTTCACTTATACAGTGTACAGTACGTAAATTGTAAAATGCCTGAAAAATACAAGGGGACAGTGATAGCTCTTGTGACTTCAGAGTCCATATGATTTGGTAAATTCTTTGAAGGAAATTAAGATAGCGTTGTGCGAAAAAACAAAAAACATAAGCAATACTAATTCATGTAAAAAGACAAGGTCGTTCAATTGAATGTCTAATTTCTTTCTGTAATATCACTCTCTAGAATTCTGGCTCCTACAGTAATACACTATAATCAACTAAGAGATAAGCAGAGCAGATATTCCACGTATGAATGCTGCATATTTCTTCTGTCTCACTTCACGCTGCCTTTTCAAATTTAGAGCAGTTTTCAGTCTTGTTGTAGATATACATAAAACCAGACTCAGTAGAAAAACAGGTACATTTTGCTGTTAGAAATTACTTTCTGAGTTGATGGTGTATACACTTATTACGGTCACCTGAAAACTTTGTTAATCAGGAGCAAAGCTGTCTTTATGTTAAGTTAACATGTTTTAAATGGTTCAGGAATTTTAAGATGCGTTTTATAATAGACTTTTAGCACACATGCCGTGAAATACATTATGCCATGCACATTAAAAAGTTTGTTTAGATCTCCTCTTATTTTCGATTTTCTTTATTTAAAATGAAAGTCTAGGTTTAGAAAAATGCTATTTTTAGTGCATTTATTGGTGTCATAAATACAAATATTTCCTGAGTCCCTAAAATTTAACCTCTTCTACAGTTAAGCTCATCTACTTTCTTTTTGACCAGCTATAACTTCGGTCTTGATTTAATATTGTTGGGTAAAGTTTCCAAGGGATTTTATATTATTGGATAAACTTCTAAAATGATTTGATGTTTGAAAAACATGTAAATTTTATAATATTTTTTATTGTTTGTGCACAGTTTTACAAAAGCACTTTTTTGCTGTTAAGCACTTTTAAATATATATTGCGCAGAATACATTTTAATCAAATTCACAATTTAAAGTCGCAGCACACTTTATTTTTAATGATTTTATAATATATTGATATTAATGCTATATTTTTGGATTTGTTTTATATTTTGAAAAAAATATTTTAAAAGTGTATCCAAAACTTTTAAATCATTTGGAAAGCTTATCCAACAATATTACATTGAAGCCTTTGTTGTTCATGGTGAGCAAGTACTTCCCATAAAGAATATATTTGAAAGCTTAAAATATAAAAAAATACATCAAAATAGATATAAGTAAACAATTATGTAGCATAATGGACGGCTAAGCACACCACTGCGTTTTAGACCTCCCACCTGTGCTGGCTCTCTCCCAGGCTGCAGATCAAGGCCGAGGTCCCTTGTGGCCAATCAGTGGTGATCTGCAGCTTGTAATCGCGGTGACAGCCAGTCACTGCGATCATTGTTACAATGTGTGAGCCAATGATTTTAAATCATTGGCTGACACATTGTCTCTGCCGGTCTCCTCACCTCACTTCGATTGAGAGAGAGGCAGAGAGATCATTGCAAATTGTATCTGTAGGGATTTTTTTTTTTTTTTAAAGTTAAGAAAAGTTTTTAAAAAGTGATTTTTTTTTAACCCTTTCGGTTAGGATCACAGCATTAGCACTATGTAAAGCCTACATAGAAGATAGCTTGAATAAGCTCATTATTCACATGCTTTTACAGCTAGAGCCTGCTTCCTAAGGCTCTGCAGATCGTGAGTGACCCATTACCTCTGATTTCACTCTGCTTTTAAGTGTTACAGTATTATACTATGCATTTTTCTTGAATTCTAGGTCGCAATCAGGATTCACTGAATATAAGTATAATCTGTTCATTATTTACTCTCTGTTGCACCTCCCTAAATCCAATTTGCTGTTTTCTATGTATGTTTATTGTGCTTTTTTGGTGATTCTGTAGCACTTGGGAGTAGCTGCTTTTCTTTCTAATAGCGCCAATCCACCCATTTATTTTTTCTGGTTATCCAGGAATTATATCTTTGTTTTTTCTTTACTATGATAAGCCTGATTAGTAGTGATGTCGTGAACATAAAAATTTCGGTTCGCGAACCGCGAATGCGAACTTACGCAAATGTTCGCAAACCTACTGTCCCCCCCAGCCCCTTCCCTGAGTGGTGGGTCGGGGCCCTAAAATTAACAATAAGGAGGGACCTATTGTCCCCCCTGGCCCCCACCCCTGAGCGGAGGGTGGGGGCCATAAAATTAACAATAAGGATGGGACCTACTGTCCCCCCCGGCCCCCACCCCTAAGCGGTGGGTGGGGGCCCTAAAAATAACAATAAGGTGGGACCTACAGTCCCCCCCGGCCCCCACCCCTGAGCGGTGAGTGGGGGCCCTAAAATTAACAATAAGGGGGGGACCTACTGTCCCCCCCGGCCCCCACCCCTGAGCAGTGGGTGGGGGCCCTAAAATTAACAATAAGGGGGGGCTATTTCCCCCCCCGCCCCCAACCCTGAGCGGTGGGTGGGGGCCCTAAAAATAACAATACGGGGGGGACCTACTGTCCCCCCCAGCCCCCACCCCTGAGCGGTGGGTGGGGGCCCTAAAATTAACAATAAGGGGGGACCTACTGTCCCCCTGAGCGGTGGGTGGGGGCCCTAAATACAAAGGGGGGACCCTAGTCACCCCTCCCCCCAAAAAAAAATATCCCCCTACCTACACACCTCACCCTAAACATAATGAGGGGGGACGTTTAACTAAAAACCTGTAAAAAAAAATTAGATAAAAACAACTTACCATTCAATGTTTTCTTTCTTCTAAAATCTTATTTTTTCAGCCCCAAAAAAGGCCAAATAAAAAAACATAATAACTGACGCAATAAAAAAAATAAAAAAACGAGCGCAAAAAAAAAAAATCCATCTTCACCCATGGAGGGCTCCGCGCAGACTGAGCTCTGCAGGGCGGGGGAAGGCTTATAAATCCTTGCCACGCCCTGCAATTAGGCTAAGAGCACTCTGATTGGCTGGTTTAAGCCAATCAGAGTGCTCTTTGTCATTTTACACAGCATGGGAAAATTCCAAATAACTTTCCCACGCTGTGTAAAATGACACAGAGCACTGTGATTGGATGGCTTGAAATCCATCCAATCACAGTGCTCTGTGTCATTTTACACAGAATATGTGTAAAGGAGTCATTATCAGACTGGGGCAATTTAAATGGAGTCCAAGAGAAATGGGATTATTTAAAAGTTGCACTGCTGAAGGCAACAGAAAATTGCATTAGGCTTGTCAGTAAAAGCAAAAAATTCAAGAAACCACTGTGGTACTCAACAGATGTGGCCAAAATAGTAAAAAACAAAAAGTTAACATTTAGTAATTGTAACGGACTGTTTCAGCAGACAAGGGGTTACAATTTGTTTAGACGATATGCCCCTTTCTGAGAGACAGGCACAGCTACTGCAGAATACCAAACTCCCGAACTGGATACAAAATAGCACTCCAAACTGGAACCTCACGAATAGCTGCTAGCAGACGAACAGGAAAAGCTCCCAAGCGGCTTACACTCCTGGCAGTCAGTCCCTATCAGCATACAGTGAATCCCCCCAAGAACGAGACAAGGCTCCGTGTTGAGGGTCAAGCACTGGTCTGTTTATTGAGGGCTACCTGCCAGGGCCGGACTGGCCCACCGGGATACCGGGAATTTTCCCGGTGGGCCGCGGCACCTGGGGGCTGCTGTGAGCAAGTATGTGCCACCGGGTGGCCGGTCCGGTGGCACACAATCTGAGGGGGCCGGCCGCATTCCGCGCTGGAGCTGCCGGACCGGGTGGCAGCCTCGCCGGTCCGGCGGCACTGCTTTCACTAATGCAGACTCGCTGAAGGCTGATGGAGGAGGGAGGAGCATGTCTCTGTACCATGCTCCCTCGCGGTTCCCACAATTCCCAGCACAGGAACCGCGAGGGAGCATGGTACAGAGACATGCTCCTCCCTCCTCCATCAGCCCTCAGCGAGTCAGCATTAGTGAAAGGAGTGCCGCCGGACCGGCGAGGCTGCCACCCGGTCCGGCGGCTCCAGCGCGGAATGCGGCCGGCCCCAGCCCCACTCACTACTCAGGTAAATGGGAGGGGAGCAGAGGGGGGAAATAAAACAGAGGGGCACATGGAAATGATGGGGGAAAGAGACAGATGGGGGATAGAGAGATGTGGAGGGGGGAAAAAGAGACACAAGGATAGGGGGGCAAATAAAACAGAGGGCACATGGAAAGGATGGGGGAAAGAGACAGAGGGGGGATAGAGAGATGTGGAGGGGGGAAAGAGACACAAGGATAGGGGGGCAAATAAAATAGAGGGGCACATGGAAAGGATGGGGGAAAGAGACAGAGGGGGGATAGAGAGATGTGGAGGGGGGGAAAGAGACACAAGGATAGGGGGGCAAATAAAATAGAGGGGCACATGGAAAGGATGGGGGAAAGAGACAGAGGGGGGGTAGAGAGATGGTGGAGGGAGGAAAAAGAGAGGGGGGAGAGAGAGAGACAGAGGGGAAGAGAGAGACAGAGGGAGAAAGGAGAGAGACACACAAGGAGAGGGGAAGAGAGAAACAGAGGGGAAAGAGAGAGACTGGGAAGGAGAGGGTAAATCCCCCCCCCCTGCCAGACGATCTCCCTCCCCCTTCCACAGGCACCTTGCGGGCAGCCGGTAGGGGGGGAGGGAGAGAGGACCCAGGAGGTCAGCCTGCATCTCCTCTGCGTCCTTCTCGCACGAGCACAAAGCGTTGCCGGGGTTACCACGGCAATGCTCCGGCTCTCACGAGAGTGAACTCTAGCCCTGGAGCTATGGGCTAGAGTTCACTCTCACCACGAATTCCTGGTGGTCGCAGTGTTGAGAGTGAACTCTAGCCCCATAGACACACTGCCCCCACACACACACCATACACATTCACACACTGCCCCCACACACACTGCCCCCACACACACACCATACACATTCACACACTGCCCCCACACACACTGCCCTAACACACACACCATACACATTCACACACTGCCCCCATACACATACTGCCCCCACACACACACCATACACATTCACACATTGCCTCATACACACACACACACACACACTGCCTCCACACACACACCATACACACTGCCCCCCATACACACACACACACACACATTTCCCCACACACGCTACGCATTCACACACTACACCCCCCCACACACACATACACTGAACCTTTCACACACACTGCACCCCTCACACATTGTACCACTGCTCCTATATCCTACTACAGCCCCATATCCCAGCAAACCCCAGGTAAGTTGTCAAACTGTTCTTAAACGGTTTGACTACTTACTCTGTGAGGGGGTCCCGGCACTCCTTGCACCATAACCACTACACAGAGCAGTAGTGGTTATTGTGCATGGATTTGTTCTTTAAATAAACTACAAGTGCCCCTCCCTGGATCAGGCTCTGGATCCTCCACTGGTATATGACATGTATATTAATGTGTGTATTAGTTATATATATATATATATATATATATATATATATATATATATATATATATATATATATATATATTTATTTAAAAAAGTATGTCTATTATATTTACACATATATTAATGTACATTTATATATGCATAATACACAGAGAAATTTCATTAATGTGGACCATATGTAATGAGCAGATATTGGCCCAGTCTTGTTGCTAGGTAGGTGCATACTCCAGCACAATAACATATTTAAAGTGAAGAGCGCACCCACAGGACTTCAAAGTAAACAAGGTAACGTCAATTTTTTACAGTTGTGCTCAACATACATTCACCATTTTCCTTAATATGTCATGGTAGTTGGACTGAAACATTGATTACATGCAAAGGCACGTCTTCTTAAAATAAATCAGCACTTTTGTTTATTTTGAAGCATTTGAGTGCTTTTTTTTTACGTTGGAGTAATAATTTTTAATTTTAAGTTCCCTTTTCTAACTCTGTATCTGCACACTATGCTGGCGCGACGCATTATGGGGCTGGTAAAAAAAAAATTCCAGGGCTGCTTTTAATGCCCAGTCCGGCCCTGCTACCTGCCCCTGTATTTATGCAGGTCGCCCACCTGGTGGACACTCCCCTAGGGGACCAGATGGAAGACTGTAACAACGGACAGACAAGTACCAATTACAGACATACAGCAGTAAAACATCCCCACAATGCATCCTGGCTTCCTCCCCTCTGACCTGGAGAAGTAATTCAATTATCTCCCAGGACAAAGGAAAAACTCCATTACACACGTGGGACACAAAGACAGACTGTCACTTTAAAATACATAAAGACACATTTTATACATAAAACACAGACATGTAACATATCCCCAGATAGCTCAGGTCTGAGTGCACATTATTAGTTGAATGGCACTCAGACCACACGAATACAGTTTAATTGCCATGGAGCCAGAGTCTTTAATTACACTAATATGCTCCATAGCAATGGCTATCTGGGTTAAAACATTCCTCCAACATAAAATACCGAATTTCCATGCATTCACCAAATCCATACGAATTAGAACCAGGGGCTGGAGGTTCAGCGGTGCCTGCACGTAAAAGTGTCCGATTTTGGTGCCTGAAAGCTGGGCAGAAAAGCGCTGGCTGCCCGGGGAGCTCCAGAACACCGCCACCTAGCGGCCGCTAAGTGTAACAGCGGCCACCCAGTAACAATCAATTAAGCTGCGGTTAACCGCAGCTTCAGGGAGGTAAATTGGCAGCACACTCCAGCTTCCCACGGCTCTGGGGAGGTTGGTAAACGGCTGTTTGTTCGGTAGATAGAATCTACCAAACGGCTGTGAAGAAAGGGAGAAATAAATCCTTCTGCACAGTAAAATTAACCCTTTAGCTGCCGGTCCATAATCCAAAGGCAGCAGGCGGGCAACCAGGCTCCTCCAATGCAATGTGGCGAGATTGGTCTCGTCACAGTAATTATAAAAAAAAAACATAGTGTGGAAGACAGAATGATCTATAAGATTAGGCAGAAAGAGGCTAAGTAAGTTATAAGAGCTTCCAAATCACACACAGAAAAGAAAATAGCACAGTCAGTAAAAAAAGGGGACAAAACATTTGTTAGCTACATAAATGAGAAAAGTACAAGGATTAGTTAGATTAAAAACAAAAGAAGGAAGGTATGTAGAAGAGGATAAAGGTCTAGCTGACTGCCTCAATAAATAATTGTGTTCAGTATTTACAGATGAAAATTAAGGAAATTGACCTCAGTTAGGAAAAAAGGGCAAATTAGTAATTTATTACATGTGAGTTTACAGAGGAAGAGGTTCTATTTCAACTGTCAAAAGTAAAGACAAATAAGTCAATGGGACCTGATGGAATACACCCAAAGTTATTAAAAGAGCTTAGTGGTGTACTAACAAAACCATTAATTTATTTATTTAACCAGTCATTGTTAACAGGAGTAGTCCCAGAAGATTGGAAGTTAGCGAATGTTGTGCCCATTCACAAGAAAGGTAGTAGGGAGGAGTCGGGCAACTATAGGCCAGTAAGCCTTACTTCAGTAGTGGGGAAAGTAATGGAAACCATGTTAAAGGATAGGACTGTTGAACATCTAAAAACACATGGATTTCAAGATCAGAGACAACATGGGTTTACTTCATGGAGATCATGCCAAACTAATCTTATTGATTTTTTACCAGACCTATTGTGCCAGTGGCAAGAAGCAGCACCTGGTCAAATTTATATTAATTAGTTGCTTTATGTTATATGCATTGTTATTGCTCTTGCTGATTAGAGGGTAACTGTCACATCTTACAATGCTTAATACTGTGTTTTTTTATTCCTTAAACTACTATTATTATTTGTGAGCTAGAAATGTAAAATTAAATGTAGAAAACAACTTTTCTATTTATTGCTAAACTGGGCGACTCCATGTTAGTCTATATATGTATACCACATGACAAAATCCTACCAGTGGTTGGTAAAGGCAGGACTGAAAGACAGCACCGAGGCACTAATCCTAGCAGCACAGGAGCAGGCACTCAGCACCAGATCAATAGAAGCTGAAGTCTACCACACCAGGCAAGACCCAAGGTGCAGACTGTGCAAAGAGGCCTCTGCGACAGTCCAGCACCTAGTAGCTGGATCCAAGAGGTTAGCAGACACAGTATACACAGAGAGACACAAACCAAGTTTCTGGGATTGTGTACTGAAACATCTGCATAGAATATGGATTGGACCTGCCAGTCCAGTTGGGAGATACCACAAAGGGTAGTTGAGAATGACAGGGCTAAAATCCTATGGGACTTCAAGATCCAGACAGAAAAGCAAGTGCTGGCGTACCAACCAGACATTGTGGTGGTAGACAAGGAACGGAAGACTGCAGTCATGGTGGATGTGGCAATACCCAGTGACTATAACATCAGGAAGAAGGAATACCAAGGGCTGAAAGAAGTACTAGAAAGGATGTGTAAAGTGAAGGCAGGAGTAGTCCCAGTTGTGATAGGAGCACTCGGGACTGTGACTCCCAAGTTGGGGGAGTGGCTTCAACAGATTCCAGGTGGGTCATCTAAGATTGCTGTCCAGAAGAGTACAGTTCTAGGAACAGCTAAGATACTGTGCAGAACCCTTTAAACTC
Source organism: Pelobates fuscus (assembly GCF_036172605.1). NCBI lineage: Eukaryota > Metazoa > Chordata > Amphibia > Anura > Pelobatidae > Pelobates > Pelobates fuscus. The sequence continues at coordinate 269,487,423 of NC_086317.1, read as the reverse complement.
CCAGGCCTCTGGTAAGGGACCTGAGAATGGGGAATAAACATACCACCCAGGAGGGGTGAGAAAATCAATTTTTATATAAATAAACAGTGCTTAGTAGAAATACCCCAAATTAAATAGTACATTCATTTAATTATGCATTTTTTTTATTGGGATTCTATCTATAAACACCTTGCAACACCTGCAGTTCTCTTGTCTACTGCCTTTGTAAACTCTCTCCTCTTTTAACACTGCCCAGACTTTCTGTGGCTGTCCAATCACAGACTTTCCAATTAATCTCAAGGAATTGCGGCCTTTTGCTTGAGTTTAGCTCTGCTGCGCAAACCAAACCAGGAAGTAATAAGAACTGTTGCCTGTTCGAAAGCCAGGGGATGTAACCAGGTAATGTACAAGAAAAAAGAAAAAGACATACTATTAACGCATAAAGTTTTTCAGCAAGTTAAATTGATTAGGGGTCAGAAGTATGCCTTTTAACAAGATTTCCCTTAAATCTGCCTTGCCTACACTTGATTATGATTTTACTTGCTAAACCTTTAATATACATTTAAATAGTTATGATGCATCACATGAAAAAGTTAACATAAGTCATACATAATCCACTTATGACCAAATGTTGCACCATCAAGATTATTTACTAAAGTGAGAATTCAAAGTGAATTTCAAAGTAAGGGCAGAGTAGCCACAACTAAAAAGCATGGCTGACATAGATATATATATATTTTTTTTTTTTAAGTTTGGCTACTTTAAATTTGTGCATACAGTAAAAACCAAGGCAAAAAAGTTACCTGCGCTCTTCCCAAATCCTTATGTATATTTTAACAAATGGAGGTTATTTAGTTTCTTCAATGGCCATGAGCAAATTTAGCTTACCTGCCACGTCAAGGCAAACCCCTCAGGTGGGTCTCAACCTTTCACCTTGCTTCCTTGAGCTTCTGGCAAAGATATCTCTAATGAGACAGAGAGGGGTATTTCTTATTATATACACCACTACATGCTTATTAACCCCTAATAAGTAACACATAGGATGGGCGGCAGCATTGTAACATACCTGTGTGATACAAAAGTGAATACGTGGCAGGTGGGCTAAAGTCTCTCATGGCCATTGGAGAAACTAAATAACCTCCATTTGTTTAAATATGCATAGGGATTTGGGAAGAGCGCTGGTAACTTTTTTCTTTAGTTTTTACTATATGTATTGGGGCTGATGTGTACTATGGTTGTTGCTGCTGCCCAGGAGTGATGGGAGTTTGAACGCAGGGCTTGTTTTTTTTATTTTTTTTATTTGTTCAGCTCAAATTCACTTTAAATTCTAAATTTAGTGAATAACCCTGAATGTCTTCATCACAATCTCGTCCCTAAAAGCTTATACCGGGATGGAACATTCTGCTTACATAAATTTATTTTGTTGAACATACCACTGTATTTCAAACATTGATACTACACTTCAGCCTTACTATATATGACTGATTACTTTGTATAGCAATGACTGGGATAACATTTTCTAATAACAACAAGCAAAAGTGGCATCTTAATGCTGAATCTCTGAGGAATAGGAAGTTAATAAATTCCATCATGTACAAAAATTACAGAAGACAGCTTGACTATACACAATGTTGATATTAATTTAATGCAACCAGGTAAATAATGTCTTGTATACAAAAAGTAATATAGCTGAAGCAAGACCCCGTGCTTAAATACATATATAGAATGTTGATAGAGAGACATACAGACACGCAGAGGATGTAGCTGTACACCGTAATAAATTTGTTATAAGTCAAAGGAAGATGTACTTTGTTTTACACCTACACTGTTGAGCAGAAATATTTATATTGCTGAGGTTAGTAGGAAATATATAATGAAAAAGTACAAGATGTAAAATAGTATTGGGAATAATAAACCTAGAAACACTCCTGATGAATTATAACTAGCAAAGAAAAATATATTTTGGGCGACAACCAGAGTCCAATATAGCCCCATAAGCCTACATAATTGGATCCTTTATTAAATGTATGTGCAAATGAGTCCAATTTTCTTACCATATTAAAGTTTACAGGGCACACTAAACCAGTGTTCCCCAACCCAGTCCTCGGACAAGCCCCATCAATGGAATGACATCCCACTTGCCTTCCTCCGCACTACACTGCTAATGAGATAGATTGACCCGACACGTTAACAACCCACACACACACACTCTAGGGTACACCCATCGCTACCTGTGCATCCTTGACACATACTGGATGTAAAGATCTACGCTCAAGTTTCAAATTATATAACTTCTGACAATCTTGATATAAAATTTCTGTATTGGAATGGTCAAGAATTACTCCTGACCGTTGTGCACGTCTGATCTGCAACTACAGGAAACGTTTGGTTGAGGTTATTGCGGCCAAAGGAGGTTCAACCAGTTATTAAATCCAAGGGTTCACATACTTTTTCCACCGGCACTGTGAATGTTTACATGGTGTGTTCAATAAAAACATGGCAACATTTCATTCTTTGCGTGTTATTAGTTTAAGCAGACTGTGATTGTCTATTGTTGTGACTTAGATGATGATCAGATCACATTTTATGACCAATTTGTGCAGAAATCCATATCATTCCAAAGGGTTCACATACTTTTTCTTGCAACTGTATGTTGTGTCGCTGGAGCACGGAGGTGAGAGGCCGGAGTGACCTACGCCAAGCCAGAGTTCCGCTGGACAGGTCTGCGTAGAAGGTTAGCTCTGCGTTCTCAAACCATATGGGAGTTTTTTCCCTGGAGGGCAGTGAGGACCATAGCTTTGTCTGACCCGTTTCTGAAGGTAAGTATAGTGTCCCTTGTGGCTGCAGCTGGGGCCATAGCGGTTGGAAGAAAGAAGTGTATACCGCGCCTAGAGGTATTGGTATAAAAAATTATACATACATATATTCGATGGGTATTTCGACAATAGATGGTAACCTCAAAATAAAAAGCAAAACATAATAGTGCAATACAGTAAATAAGCAAAAAGGTCAAATAAAGCTATACACAGTCCACTCACATGGGGATGAGCTATAACAGAGCTCAGCTGTGATGCGCCTGGACGGTATAATCCCCGTCTCGGGATATATGATGGTGTTGCTTCAGGGATTTTCCAAGGTGCAGTAGTGCGTAGATCATAAAATAGAAATATAGCAGCAAATGGTGAAGTAAGTACTAATAGAATAATAAAAAAAGTATAAATGGTATTGTACTTACAATTTCTAGAGCATAAAACCTGCTCTAGTGTAAACAGCCTAGGTGGTATAATCCCCACCAAGGATATGCAGGGTCCAGGGAGTAAAAAATAATAATAATTGAAATATAGAAAAGTATACTATAAAAAGTACTTTAATATATAAAACAATCAAGTATAATAACAAGTATAAAAAGTCCACTTTACGCGTTTCGCCTCACAGGGCTTCTTCAGAAGTGTGGATCATCTCCCTCATGGATCCGTTTATATATGGCTGTAAATTAGGAAAATTCGTTGATGGTGTTGTGGTTCCTATTTCCGGGTTTCCTATCTGGAACGCTCGTGTTTCTATTTCCGGGTAGTCTCTGTGGAACGCAGGTGTCGCCAAAATGATGACGCGACACTCGCGTCGCACCGGAAATGACGTGATAGACGCGTCATTCCGGAATGGCATATTGGCGTAAATGATAGTGACGCTCAGGTGGAACGCATGCAACGTTAGAAGGACAACGTGCGTTGCGTTCCAGAGCGTGTATGTAAACTCATAGCTGCAATAAATGAAATAGGTGTGAACATGGTAATCTGAAGGCTTAACCGCCATATTTGATATGGGCACCGAATATGTATATCATAAGGTGTTGTTGGCACTTCGATATATATTACACTCTACTTAAAAAAAATATAAGTATAACATAAGAGTGATATCATATTGAACTTAGGGGTAATATGATGTATACATGGCAATATATGTATAGCATAAGTATGTGGAGCAATATTCCTTACAATAAATATAGTGAAAAGATAAAATTATAAACATTATGAATATGGAAAAGCATATATATTACATAAATAAGTAAAACATAATATCTTACAATATATATCATACATAACGTAACATTGAGGTCAAGGCTATACCATAATGTATTACTCCATGCAGAGAGAAGTATATAAAACATGCAAAGCAGGTGGTTTTTAAGAGGGGTGCTGATAAATGTAAAAAAAGATCGAGAGAAATGAAAAAATAAATAAAAATAAGCAGATCTATAAAAATTAATTAAAATTGGTATGATGAAAAATAGTAAAAAATCTTTAAAAAATTATAAATTTTTTTAAAGATGTTAATGTGAATAATTATATAAGTACAGACAGTTGTCACAACAAGATATGGCTGGATAGCATTCCCAAAAGCCAAATTATGCGACTTAAAAGGAACTGCTCAGATACATCAACTTTTCTCAAACAAGCAAATACACTAAAAGAAAGCTTTATACAAAAGGGATACGATGCAAATAATATAGATTTAACAATTAAGCAAACAGCTACAATAGATAGAAATCAGCTAATACATAAAACAAAACCCCGGCCAAATCAAGGAAACCCAGATTTTATTCTACCAATTGTTTTAGACTATAATAACAAAAATAAACAACTGAAAAAAATTTTAACCAAACACTGGCACTTACTAAAGGAAGACGAAATTCTGGGAAAAATAATCCCAGAGAAACCGAAAATAGTATTTAGAGGTGCTCCAAATTTAAAGATGCATTTAACTAAGAATTTTACAAAGAATAGTCCCAATAAAACTAATAATTTTATGGATAAAAAAGGTTTTTATAAATGCAATTGTTGCATAGCGTGCAAGAAAACTAAAAAAACAAAAAGAATGGTGACGGAATTTAAATCTAATAATACAGGCAAGAAATACAATATAAAGGATGTTATTACATGTAACAGCAAGAATGTCATTTATTTACTGGAGTGCCCATGCGGCCTCCAGTATGTGGGCAGAACCATTAGATCCCTAAAAACAAGAATAGCAGAGCATTGTAGAAATGTCGAAAAAGGTTTAAAAACTCACTCTATACCTACACATTTTTGCTTGCACAATAATGACCCCAAGCACCTTTCATTTACTGGTATAGCTGTAGTAAAAAACCATTGGAGGGGAGGAGATATCGTCAAAAAGATCGGTCAGATAGAAATGAAGTGGGTGTACAAGCTTGACACCCTACACCCTAACGGGCTGAATGCAGATTTCGACCTTTATAATTTTTTATAATTTTTTTAAGATTTTTTACTATTTTTCATCATACCAATTTTAATTAATTTTTATAGATCTGCTTATTTTTATTTATTTTTTCATTTCTCTCGATCTTTTTTTACATTTATCAGCACCCCTCTTAAAAACCACCTGCTTTGCATGTCTTATATACTTCTCTCTGCATGGAGTAATACATTACGGTATAGCCTTGACCTCCATGTTACGTTATGTATGATATATATTGTAAGATATTATGTTTTACTTATTTATGTAATATATATGCTTTTCCATATTTATAATGTTTATAATTTTATCTTTTCACTATATTTATTGTAAGGAATATTGCTCCACATACTTATGCTATACATATATTGCCATGTATACATCATATTACCCCTAAGTTCAATATGATATCACTCTTATGTTATACTTATATTTTTTTTAAGTAGAGTGTAATATATATCGAAGTGCCAACAACACCTTATGATATACATATTCGGTGCCCATATCAAATATGGCGGTTAAGCCTTCAGATTACCATGTTCACACCTATTTCATTTATTGCAGCTATGAGTTTACATACACGCTCCGGAACGCAACGCACGTTGTCCTTCTAACGTTGCGTGCGTTCCACCTGAGCGTCACTATCATTTACGCCAATATGCCATTCCGGAATGACGCGCCTATCACGTCATTTCCGGTGCGACGCGAATGTCGCGTCATCGTTTTGGCGACACCTGCGTTCCACAGAGACTACCCGGAAATAGAAACACGAGCGTTCCAGATAGGAAACCCGGAAATAGGAACCACAACACCATCAACGAATTTTCCTAATTTACAGCCATATATAAACGGATCCATGAGGGAGATGATCCACACTTCTGAAGAAGCCCTGTGAGGCGAAACGCGTAAAGTGGACTTTTTATACTTGTTATTATACTTGATTGTTTTATATATTAAAGTACTTTGTATAGTATACTTTTCTATATTTCAATTATTATTATTTTTTACTCCCTGGACCCTGCATATCCTTGGTGGGGATTATACCACCTAGGCTGTTTACACTAGAGCAGGTTTTATGCTCTAGAAATTGTAAGTACAATACCATTTATACTTTTTTTATTATTCTATTAGTACTTACTTCACCATTTGCTGCTATATTTCTATTTTATGATCTACGCACTACTGCACCTTGGAAAATCCCTGAAGCAATACCATCATATATCCCGAGACGGGGATTATACCGTCCAGGCGCATCACAGCTGAGCTCTGTTATAGCTCATCCCCATGTGAGTGGACTGTGTATAGCTTTATTTGACCTTTTTGCTTATTTACTGTATTGCACTATTATGTTTTGCTTTTTATTTTGAGGTTACCATCTATTGTCGAAATACCCATCGAATATATGTATGTATAATTTTTTATACCAATACCTCTAGGCGCGGTATACACTTCTTTCTTCCAATTTCTATTTCACATACAAGGTTTTGGGAATCCTTGTTTTGTACACTGCTGCCTGTTTATCATCTACTATAGCGAGCGCCTATTACCCTCTTGTTTTGGGGCCATAGCGGGTTTCAGGACTCGGAAGAGGTCTGTGGGTGTAATGGCTTTGGCCTGGCCTGGGGGCAGTATGGTGGTTAGCACGCGTTTGATCGCTTGTGGCAGTTCTGCCTCCGGCAGCCCCTCCGGGATCCCCTGACCTATGTTATGTCTCCTTTTCGTGTCTTCCTGGACAGCGAAGCACCACTCATAAAGCATGTTTTGGTGGCGTAGGTCCTGTATGTCTTTCTGCAGCGAGGTGATAGTCTGTTGGTGTTCTTGGGAGGAGTCCTCTAGCGCTGTTATGCGGCCCGTTAGGCCCTGCAGCTCTCCCCTTAGTGCGGTGACATCCGTGAGGATATTCTTCTGTAGGTCCACTAGCAGGGTCTTTAACACCCCGGTGGTTACCAGGTCGGTGTCGAGGTCGGCTCTTGGTTTACTGTTCTTTGCCCTTGATTTTGGGTCCAGGGCTAGGAGGTAGTCATCTTTGGCTCTCCCTGAGCAGTCGTCCGAGAAATCAGAGCAGCCTCCGTGGAGCACCGCCATGTTGGATCCACTCGGGCCGCATGCTTGCCGCCATGTTTCTCCTATTGTTAGCCCTGGGGCCGGTTTGTCAGGTATCGGCTTTTTCTTTTTGCGACCCATGGGACTTGGGGTGATCCCACGATTGTTCAGTGGTTAGTGGGGGTAATGTCAGTTGTATATAAGCTTATTTTCTCCGCTTTTAGCTCGGAGCTCCACGATCGTGCGTCTGCTTGCCTCGGCTGTTAGGCGTCGCATCAGAGTATTATCTTTTGAAATTATCCTCCCATATATTCCAGTGGTGAGTTAATGATTCTGTTGTGTTTGATGGCAATCTGAGGTGCATCTCATAGCACTTATTCTCCAAGCCCAATGCTAATACCTCTTTTATAGCAGAAATTACATCAGACCTCCAATAACATGGTATTACCATAGTGTTCGCTATCAAGACGTGGCCTACCATTATCTACTTTAGTAAAGTTTTCAGGAAATAACTTGAACAAACATAGTTCTGGAGTCAAAGTCACAACAGAAGGAATCATATCTCTGATTATTGTATGTACATTCTTCCAAAATAACTGTAAATGAGGACAATGCCACCACATATGGGAATATGTGACAGTTTGCCCACAGCCATGCCAGTAGAGATTTGTAGAATTGGGGTATATTTTCAGGAGCCTGCGTGGAGTCAGATACCACCAATATAAAAAACTTTATAGTGGTTCTACAAATGAGCCGAACACTCGGTGATACCTTTAAAAAAAAAAAAAAAAAAAAAAGAGATAGCCAACCAGTCATCAAGAGACATTTCTCTCTGGAGATCCCTCTCCCCTGTGACTATGTAATCCAGTGTAGTTTGGGGTCTAGCATTAATATAGGAATAACATAATGATATAGTAAGTTTCCTTCCTGGGTTATTAATATAATTTGTTTCTATTTGGGACTTCTCTAAATGAGTATTTTTGGTCAAGTATTGGGACTTCAAATATCTCGCTTAATCTGGTAGCTACAATCATGTTTACTGGCATCTGAATCTTCTAAATCATGTTTTAATATAAATTTATCAAATGGTAACAATGAATTATTTGAGGAAATATAATGTCCAGATTGTGTAGAGAGAGGAACCCCCAGAAAATAACAGCAACCCCAGGAGTATCATTTTAAAATGGACACTGGCATGGCCCTGGACCACAAAACCTGCCGAAACATTATATCCCTTTAACGTTGTCCTGGTTGTGGGAAGTATTTTCCGGATTTTAGGCCGCAATTTATGAGGAAACCATAACCGCTTTGTGATCGAATATGGATGTAACTTTTCTTTTTCCAATTAATAACTACTGAGGTAGATTGGCAGTAATATTAAACTTAAAGGCCTGTGTAGCATTCGTTGCAAAATAATAACTTTTAAATTCAGGTACACTCAAACCACCATTCGAGATGTTGCAGTATAGATAATTTGATCCTACTAGGTTTGTCTGACCAAATATATTTTATTATAGCCGAATTCAGTTTCCTAAAAAAGTAAAGTGGGATGGACAGTGGGATGGCCCTTATAAAGTATAGTATTTTTGGGAGAATATTAATCTGTAATTGAATGCATTTTACACAGCCATGATATCTCCAGCTCCCTCCACATATCTCCTGTACTTCTTGCCAGACTTTTGCTAAGTTACATGCATGCATATTTCACAGGTTTTAGGTTAAGCTAATGCCCAAGTAAGCCACATGTGATTCCCTACACTCAAAATTGAAGGCATCCCTCGAACCAGGGGTCCTCAAACTCTGGCCCCCCAGATGTTGCTGAACTACAACTCCCATTATTCTTTGAATTACATAGATAGCCAGAGAATCATGGGAGTTGTAGTTCAACAACAGCTGGGGGGCCGGAGTTTGAGGACCCCTGCCTCAGACGATACATGACAGATCGTGAAACATAAAAGGGCAAAGCATGCGTCTTCATTTAGTTGAATTTATAATAGGAAACATCCCCAAATTGTTTTAATATGTGCATCAAGGAATCAAGAGACGCAACAGGGTTCCTTAAAGACAAAATTATATTGTCTGCAAAGAGCCCAGTCTTATGAGTTACACCAATCACAACACACTATCTTCCTTCATTCCTAATTCGTTCGGGCAGGGGTTCATCCATCACCAGAATAAATAATAAAGGGGAATACCCCGTCTCGTACCATTAGTAAGAGGAAAACTTTCTGAGATGAAACCCGTGGCAGACACTCTAACTGTAGGATGATGATACAGAGCAAATATTGCATTTACTAGTGGAGTCGTAAAACCAAATTTAAATAAAACCTCTTTCACGTATTCCCAGTGTTGTCTATCAAACACCTTCTCCGCGGCCAATGAAAGAAGCAGAGAAGGCGCACGATCTGTTATAATTTGATGAATAATATTGATAAAACCTCCTAGTGCCATCCATGGCTCGTCTGTCTAACAAATCCAACCCTAACATTTTTAACAAGTTTAGGGATTATTTTGGCCAACCTAGTAGTCAAAACTTTGGCATATAATTTGGTATCATTTTTGAGCAACGAAATAGGATGAAAATTAGCACATTTATTTGGATCCTTACCCGACTTGGGAAGAGTCACAATCTAGGCGCACAGTGCTTCACCAGGCATCCCACCTTTATTCCAATATGAATTAAATAGCCCAGTCAAGTGTGGGGACAAAATAGTTGAAAAAGTCCTATAGTAATGCATGGTAAAACCATCTGGTCCTGGTGCCTTACCAGTAGGAGTATTTTTAATTCCCTCCAACACCTCATCCGGGGGTATAGCTAAATTTAGAGTCTCCAATTTATCTTGGGAAATTTTTGGTAGGGAAACCAACCCACAAATTATTGTTTCTACAGGTAACACTCAGCAACTATTGTGAAATGCTAAATGATCACATATGTATTTTATGTTGCTCATGTCACAAGTGCACTTCCTGATCCTGCAAAGGGAGGGTAAGAGGAAGGGATGGAATGGAGGAGGAGAGAGTGCAGGTAACTAAAAAAAAAAAATTAAAAAATGGAAGGGGAGAGGGCTTCACTCCGTATTGAGGGGGAGCAAGGGAGAAGCAGTTATGTCAGTCGGCACAATATGCACAGAATTGATATTAGATAGTTTGGAAGAGAGTTCTGGGCTGCCTAAGTCATGTTTGCCGGTGTTACAACTTGCTTCTGGCATTCAAGTACCAATAACTCTAGAAGTGCAGTGTTTCAAGTTTAAACACTGCACACACAAACTCCTATCACCATGACCTCTTCAAAAAGCAGAAAGGGTTATGGTGGTTGGCGTAATACTTTAAGCTCATATGCACATACATAGATAATGTATATATATAAAAAAAAAGTTCTAGATACAACTAAAGAAATGTCTTTAAGAAAAAAGAAATCATTGGATTTAAAAGACGAACAAGACATCGTGGATATTCTAACAGTGCTGTCGCAGTGATAACTAGTCAAAAAAACTAGTGCATTAGATATTGAACTCTGAGGGACCCAGATCTGTGAGCTAAAAAAATCCAGCCAAGTCAGTGATCATCTTTTTATTTACATAGCCACACATGGGTCAAAAATAACATTAGGCCTGCTACCTTTCAGTCTGCAGCCAGACAGCATCTGCTCCGGTTCTCTAGATGCTCATATACACATACACACTTCCAAAATCAGTAAGTCTGCTTTTTATATGCTTATCTTTGCCCAGTCTAATGGATTTTTACTATGTCTGAGACACAGAAAGTACTATGCACCCTTTTAATTTCCTGTTGCTTTCACATATTTGGTTATTAAATTTTGCCTTTTCTTCAAGTCAATGACCACCGAGCTGGCTCCAGACTATACCAGTTTCCTGCAATTTAAATGCCACCTTCATCATGATTGGTTCATGATGACATAAGAGGCTTTTTTAAAAATAAATTTTTTCTTTTTCTTTTTTTTTTACTTTTATTGTACTATGCAACTTGGATTTAATAATTTATTGTGCAGCTAAATGCAGAATGCTTTTAGGGCTTTTTCATTTTCTTAAACTGCTTTTCATATTACTGTCTCAGGACCAGAGAGCATGGAAATTAGTCTTATATTTAACCTGGAAAATTTAAGTGTTGCTTACTGCTTTCAACTGTGGATACAGCATCATGAACCATTTTATATATTAAATGGACACTATAATCACCAAAACAACTTTTGCTTAACACTGGAAGTCAGGGTTGTAGAACAGTGCCATGAGCTGTTTTTGGAATGCTATTTCTAAAATTCTCTACCTGCCCATACAAGGAATACACATGTGTAAGTAGTCATACCTTTTCCGTATTGGTGTGTTTTTATAGGTTATGATCTTTCTATAGCAGGTCCCATCGAATGTATCAAGAATGAAGAGAATTGCCAGTTATCTGAACACATAATAATTGTTCATTAAATGAACAATCCAGATACCATCTCAATAAAGTTGTTAAGGTGACTGGAGTTCCTGGGCGCAATCTTACCTTAAGGATTTAAACAATTTTTGTTTTACCCCAAGGTGATCCATACAGCAGATGTCCTCCAGCTCCATCTCCCTCTTCAGGCTGTGCAATTTCTGCAGTGAGCCAAACTCAGACGAGGAAATGGCACAGCATTATTATTACAACATAAGAGGAAACACTACAGATTGGAAGAGGCATGTGCTTAAAGGGTGAGCTTTTTGAAATAAACCATTAAAAAAATAAAAACAAAAAACAACAACAACTTGAAACTATTAACCCCTTAGTGACTACACCAGTTTTCAATTTTCTTACTGTTAAGGACCAGGGCTGTTTTTACATTTCTGCAGTGTTTGTGTTTCGCTGTAATTTTCCTGTCTTTACTGTACCCACACTTATTATACACTGGTTTTCTCACCATTAAAAGGTCTTTCTAAAGATACCATTATTTAAAATAAAAACTTCTAACTTTGACCCCCAAAATCTGTTACGAATCTAACGTAAAAGTAGGTTTTTCTGACCCTCTGCAAGAATAGTGTCTATGTTGTATCAAACCTGTCTTATCTGCACTTGTGTTGCTTTAACCCCTGTATCACAACTCAACTTTGAATTCTATGTTTCTTGCTCAGAAATGCTTCAGACTTGAGAAAGTGAGATTCTCCCGAAAGCTTGTCATTAAAAAATGTTGTTAGTCCAATAAAAAAAGCAATATAGTGAATATAATTAAACTGATGTGATCGTTACTGAATAGAAATCAGTTCAGAAAATATGAGACTTGTGCAGGGTAAAAATTTTTGGTTCTTCTACGTTGAATCATTTCAGATTTCCGATAACTTTCGGTTCTGAAGAACTTTAATCGAAAAATGTTCTGTTTGATTAAAATTTTAGGTTTGGATTGAAACATATAGTTCTACAATGGATTTTTTATTGAAACATAGTTCTACAATGATGATAAAAAGGTGCCTATAGTTTCCCTTTAACCAAAACCCAAAACTCTTCCACTGTCTGTAATGGATCCTCAATACTCCGACTGAGTATATCCGTTGTAAGTCTCCCAAGTCCCGAAGTGAAGTAGTGATTATAGCTCAGGTATACCCAAACATCAGCCAAGACTTGATGAAGGGTACAAGAAGAATGTTTTATTATTGCTCAGTGGCCAATTTATACACACAGACCCCCAGCATGGGGTCTCCATTCATTTGTACATTAAGTCCACCCAGGCGCCTCTGTGTCTGGGAGATAAGAGCTTACTTTTCCTTAAACTTATTATCTCCCAGGCACTAGAGGTACAAAATATTACATTAAAACACCCCAAAACACACATACTTATAGGAACCCCCACAAGTATTATATCCCTGAATAGCCTCGGTCTGAGCACCCGAGTTGTCCAAATAGTGCTCAGATCCATGGATTCTAGCCGAATTGCCGCTGGTGTAAAGTTATGACCAGCCGCACACGTGGTCCCATGCCCAAAAGAGTTCCAGGGTGTTTGGTCCTTTGGTCGGTGACCTTTCGGGAGTTCCTATGCGCAAATAAAATAACTTTCTCCTGGCTCATAGGTAGCGAATACGCGCCTGGTTCGTGCGAACATTCCTACTGCACAGCGCTCTCCTCTCTTGTCAGGGATGGAAGCAGGTGTCGACACAAAATCACAGCGGTTCGCACGTGGATGTATCCGACTTAGAGTTCCATATGCTTGAAGACCGATTGCTGCTGTCTGCTATCGCAAGACAAGATGGCCACCGTTTTCCACAGCACATGTTGTTTGGTCATATGAACGATGGCCACACAGAGAGAGCACTTGAGTTTGTGGTTATTTTTTAGTTAATGAGCTAGGGGGGTGGTTGGTGTTTGGTAGATTTCAACTACTGAACTGAGGAAAAGTATTTGGGTTTGGGGGAACTGTCCTTAGAATATGAGAAATAGTTTGTCACACTGTCAATTAGCGATTTAAAGCTAGTACTATGCAGCAGTGGCACTACAAAACCAATTCCATATCTTAAATAAACAAAATTGTCTCAGCTTTCACACTATTCAGTTTTATCTTGATTTAGCTAATATGTGGATCGAATTTAGGAAGTTTGAAAATGCACAGTATCTGTGAAATTCGGTATAACCAAATCTCCAAGACTAGAAGATATCACTTGAAATATTGTGTTAAAGGGACTCTCCAGTGCCAAGAAAACAATCCGTTTTCTTGGCACTGCAGGTCCCTTCTCCCCTCCCACCTCCCATCCCCAGTTGCTGAAGAGGTGAAAACCCCTTCAGTCACTCACCAGAGGCAGTAGCATGTCCCACGTCGCTGCTTCTTCCTCCTCCACTGCCACCGCTCCTCCCCTTCATTACATCAGCCGGCGAGGGAGACTGATCCCGCCCACCGGCTGGGGAGACCTAATGCGCATGCATGGCAATGCCGCGCATGCGCATTAGACCTCTCCATAGGAAAGCATTGAAAATGCTTTTCAATGCTTTCCTATGGGGATTTTAGCGACGCTGGAGGTCCTCACACAGCGTGAGGACGTCCAGTGATGCTATAGCACAGATAATCTGTGCTATGATCCCGGAAGTGCCCCATAGTGGCTGTCTAGTAGACAGCCACTAGGGGAGGACTTAACCCTGCAAGGTAATTATTGCAGTTTATGAAAACTGCAATAATTACAGTTGCAGGGTTAAGGGTAGTGGGAGTTGCGTGCACATCCAGACTTACCCGTAGGAAAGCGCAGAATAAAAGCTGTGGGATTTCCGCATCAGTCACTGACTTTTACTGGAAATGCCTCTAGTGGCCATCAAGAAAACAGCTGCTAGAAGTGAATTTAACCCTGCAATGAAAACATTGCAGACTCTAAAAAAACTGCAATGTTTTTCATTGCAGAGGTAAACTAAATAACCATTTCATCTCAATGAAGTGGCCTGGGTGACTTTAATGGTCCTTTAAAAGGGTCATTAGGCTAGTCTTGCTAACCATTCATTTAGTTATTAATTATTATTTTAGTTATTTTTAAGTGACACATATGAAGACAAAAGCATAATAAAAAAAAAATGGCAATTCCAGAAGTCCATTGATTTATGTTAGGGAAAATCTGCACATTAAAAGGGGATTATTCACTAAATAGAGAACTATAATTTGGAAAAAACGAATTACAAAATGGATGCTAAATCACTGATATGGAAAGAAATCTTCAATTCAGCAGTCTTATAGCTTGGCTATTATAGTCTGATTTGTTTTAATTGTTTTTCAATTCACCACTATTTGCTATGTAAATTACCTAGGTTCTATTACTCTATATTGCAATATACCTTATTAGTATTCATATAGCACCAATATATTTTGCAGCTATTTACTGTTATAGAAAGGGGGAATATGGGTGAAGAAGTCCTAGTTCAAACAAATTTATAATCTGAGGGTTTTGAGGTAGGCAGAAATCAGTGGCGTACACACAATCCATGGGGCCCTGGTGCAAAAATGATCCATGGGCCCCCCCTCATTAATCCCATCCCCCCGACAGACACACACACACAGACATAGTGACACAGACACATACATACAAACAGACAGGCACACATATATACAGACAGACAGACAGGCACACACACACACACACACACACACACACACACGACACATACATACAAAGACACATACATAAAAAATCAGACAGGCATACATACACACAGGCAGACACATACATACAGACATACACAAAGACAGACACACACACAAGACGCCCATACATATATACAGACAAGCACACACAAATACAGGCAGACACACACAGACAGACACACACACATACATACAAAGACATATATACAAACAGGCACACACACACACACACACACACACACAAACAGACAGACACACATACATAGTGACAGACAGGCACACATACATACAAACACACACACACACACACAAAATGTTTAAGTCACCCTCCTGTTTCCTACCTTTAAGGTGCAGGAGGGTGATTTTCCCTGGGGTCCAGTGGTGGCTCAGGTGGATGGGAGTCAGATTTCCCACTCTGACTCCCTCCTCCTTTCTCGTGCGTGGGCTCTGTGTGTTAGCTGGGAGGAGTGATGTGCAGTCACTTCTTCCCAGCTCTGTGATGTAATCACAGGGGGCCCGGTTGCGCTGTTAAAGCGCCCAAAGCTGACCGGACCCCTGACAATCCACATCCATCGGGTGGCCCTGACAGCATGGGCCACCCGATGGACCCCTTGGACGGCGGCCCCGGCAGTTTGCCGCGTGGGCCCGGGCCGCAGAAGATGATGGCGATGGATACCCGGCCACAGGGGTCCGCAGGGTGGCCGGGCCCCCTGGAGTGGCGGGCACGGTTGCAGCTGCAACCCCTGCGACTGTGGTATGTACGCCGCTGGCAGAAATATATAATTAGGTGTCATGTCCAAGGACACTTACTGGTGAGGAGGTCTGATTGGGATTTGAAGCTGGGTTTCACACTTTTAGGGCAGTGATGTTTACCGCATCTAAATGAACACTAAGCACCGTAACCACTACACTGTAGTGTTAATGGGACTAGGAATGATCTAGTGCTCTCCCAGAGTAAGTAGTAAAGCCATTTAACAATTGTTTGATATCTTACCTGGGTCTCACTTTTCCTGCGAGAAGCTTCCAGTTTACTCCACTGAGCTAAGTCCTGAAGCACAGGACTACACTCATTGACTGTGAGCTGAACTCTTTCAGCCAATAATGGGTATATGGGTAACTAAAATAATAGATCAGGGTGGTGCAGTAGACATTGCTTACCTAAATTTCAGTAAGGCTTTTGACACTGTTCAACATAGAAAGCTCATCAATAAACTACAATCTTGAAGTTTGGATTCCAATATTGTTGAATTGGTAAGGCAGTGGCTGAGTGACAGGCAACAGAGGGTTGTAGTCAATGGAGTATATTCGAAGCAAGGTCTAGTTACCAGTGGGCTACCTCAGGGATCTGTACTTGGACCCATTCTCTTTAATATTTTTATCAGTGATTTTGCAGAAATTCTTGATTGTAATGTCTTTTTGCTGATAATACTAAAATTTGCAACAGGGTTGATGTTCCAGGAGGGATAAGCCAAATGATTTAGATAAATTAGAAAAATGGTCAGAGCTGTGGCAACTGACATTTGATGTGGATAAGTGCAAGATAATGCCTCTTGGGCATAAAAACCCAAGGGAAGAGTATAGAATATTTGATACCATACTAACCTCAACATCTGAGGAAAGGGATTTAGGGGTAATAATTTCTAATGACTTATACATAGGCAGATAGTGTAATAGAGCAGCAGGAAATGCTAAAAGAATAATTGGTTGTATAGGGAGAGGCATTAGCAGTAGAAAGAGAGATGTGCTCATGCCTTTGTACAGAACACAGGTGAGACCTCACTTCTAGTATTGTACACAGTACTGGAGACAGTATCTCCAGAAGGATATTGATACTTTAGACACAGTGAGGGGGTTTAAGCATGCGTGGGATAGGCATAAGGCTATCCTAGCCTTAAGATAAGGCTAAGGACTAATTAAAAGTATTTTGACTGACTAGATGGGCTGAATGGTTCATCTTATCTGCTGTCACATTCTATGTTTCTATGTTTTACATGAATGTGGCCCTAGACAGCCTGTGGGAGGAGCGGATGTGGTGGCATCTGGAACCCAGTGGGATTCCAGCCCATCTGTGAAGTTATTCTTAAATAGTTTAACTAATCTGGGTTACAGCCTGGACATTTATGATACTATAACCCCTACAGCAGGTGTTGATGGATAAGGTACTTAAAGTGTTCCTTTAATTTATCCATGCAGTAGTTATTAAATAGAGCAGTACTAATTTAACATAGGGAAACTGGAAGTGCATCTTCAAAGTACGATAAGTAATTTCTAGACATCCGAAAGGTTAACTTTCTGAGGTGTATCAATAATTGAAAAGCTTCCAAAGCTTTCAGTGTGAGGCATGCATACATTTCGTCAATATATTGTAAACAGGATCTTGCACCTAAGGCATAATCTAATAATAATATAGTTCTCTTTATAATGGATGTTTTAAGTGTCTTATAGAAACCACTGGTATCCAACGCTCAATATGAAATATCATTAGGCTGATGTAATAATTATATAATTACAGTTAGACATAATTATTAAGTACAGCTTCACGGCATCTGTAAAATGAAAATATATTTTTTTTTAAATCTGTATTTTCCTTTTTGTGCAAGTTTTGGTTTATTAAATAGCTTAGTGTAGGATGGGAATATATGCTGAATCCCCCCAAAAAGATTGACTAGACTGGAGATAAATATATGTCTAGTGTGAAGCCAAGACAATCCAAGTGTCGTATATAGCTCTTTTTAAAGCTGAATAAAATTAATATACACTGTTTGAAATTAATAGTCACTATTCAGTAAGCAGTGGCTTTGGTAAGATGATTTATTTTTAAATAATTTGTAAAATACAGGAGAGCGCACCTTTTAAAAAGTAAATATAAACAAGATACAAATAGTAAATAATAAAAATTATTGTAGTGTAAAAATTAGCAGCTAGACATAAAGCAAAACTCCTTAATGATCATGCCCTAGTATATGAAAATAAAAAATGTCAGCGCTATATATGGTAGCCTATACAGTGAGGCAACCTATAAAAATGTGCAAAAAAATCATCAAACAAAACTCTGTGAGTTTAGTAGTAAATAGATAGAAACACTTAAATCCCACAGTAGTTTAGATTTATGCACAAAAAATATATAAAAACTTGCTTAAGAGTCCATATAGTCCTATAAGGGAGTCTTGAAGGGGTTAATCCTGTGTTGAGATGGGAGATACACTGTAGCTTTTACCTTTAAAAGATACAAAAGAAAACTTTCATAGTGTAAAACCGTTTTATTAAATCACAAGATACCCTTCCCCCCAAATAGGAACCCTTACTTGAGCAAGTTGTGATAATTGTTTCCAATATATCACGAAATACACATTTGTAAAATCAGAGGCTGTGTAGCCGTTTACCGTCCGCTGCTCTCAGCAGTTTCAAAATTCCCGCCCGATCTCAGCGCTGATACGGTGGGTTCTCTCCTGCAGCATGGGAGCATCAGTGTGTGGACGATTGTAAACCGGCTATGAGCATCAGACCTCTGCACCCGATATCACATCAACGCGTTTCGCCCTCTACGCCGGGCTTTTTCAAGATAGTGTATCGGATAAGAACAGCATCTTTAAATACATTTTCTTTTGATCAGCTAATAATCAACTGCTGATCAACTAATAGTCTAAAACATATTCAAGGTGGAGGATAAACAGGATCCTGTCATTGCTTAACAATTTAGAAATGTATATAACATACACGTACTTCATATTAATTAAAACTATTAAACCACATCTAAAATCATTGTGGAGGAAACATTATAATGCAAAGGATTGTACTAATGTCAAAAATAATAAAGTATATTGTAAAACATGAGGTAGATGACATGTCTTTTAGATATTTATACACTTATAGTAATTATTGGGCTTCCTTCTTACATATCCATTAATGGAAAAAAAAAAAAAGGGGGCGCATACACAAATAAAATAAAGGGAAGAGAACAACAACCTAATAAAGTATCAATTTCGGAAATACTGTTGATAAAGGTGTATTGAATCTAATAAAATGAAATAGTGACATCTAATGTCTATATTACTATTCTGAAGGTGTACATCTAATGAAACAATATATCTGTATCCTAAAAAACAATAATGAACAGGAAAAAATATATCTATTATAATAATCCCTATATGCAAATGAAGGGAACACAACATTCCGTATAGTGATAAATCACTACTAGTTCTATCCAAAAAATGAAGGGGTCTTGAAAATGAGAAAATGAGAACCAGAAATAATTTCTCAGAATACAGTGGATCCCCCTTATGGACAATTATTCAAATATGACTCGCCTTAAGTTAAAAGATTCCAAGTCTATGTGCCTTATATAGAAGTTAGTTACAAAATATTTACAAGTTCTAGGTCCACATTTAAGCCTAGAGGGGCCAGAGATTTTAGATTAAAAATCCACAGCATTTCTTGATATATTAATCTCTTGGCCAGTTCTCCCCCTCTCCATGGAACATTAACCTTTTGTATTCCACAGAAAGTAAGACCGCCTGGGTCACTCCCATGGTGTTCCATGAAGTGTCTAGACACAGAATGTTTATCGAATTTCCTTTTTATATTGTATATATGCTCATTGATTCTCGTCTTTAACATTCTTTTAGTTTGTCCTACGTATTGTAGTCCGCACGGGCAACTTAAAAGGTATATCACTTGTTTGGAATGACACGTAATACACTCTTTAATGCTATACGATTTCTTAGTAATTGAAGACTCAAAAGCGGAAATTCCTCTATATGGGGGACCTGTGGTTTTGCACACATTGCAGATCCCACACTTAAAAAAACCCTTCTCCGTATTCAAAAAATGTGCTGTAGGTTTTGTCTGTCTATAACTATGCACCAGCTGGTTTCTAATCGTGGGTGCCCCCCTAAAAATAATTGTTGGTTTCTGAGGTAGAAGTGGGGCTAGAATAGGGTCTTTATGTAAAAAGTGCCAGTGCTTGTTAATTGTTCTCCTTAGAAGGTGTGCGTGACTGCTGTAGTTAAAAATAATGGGACATTTACAATTCTGTAGATTCTCCTTGTCGTTCCTAGATGGGTTTATAAGAGTGGTTCTCTCCAAATCCTTCACTCTATTAAGTGCTAGCTCTAAAAGTTCGGGTTCATAGGCTTTCTCTATAAATTGTTGTTTAACTTGTTCTAACTGTTTTTCACATGTTACAGGATCCGTGCAATTTTTCTTTATTCTTTGAAACTGTCCATATGGGACATTGGTCAGCCATGGTGGATGATGGCAGCTGGTTCTTAGGATAAAGCTGTTAACGTCAACCATCTTAAAGAAGGTTTTTGATTTTAAGATTCCTTCCTCCACATAGAGGACTAAGTCTAAGAAATCCACACTGGTAGCACTATATTTAGAAGTGAAAAATAAGTTGGATCCATTTTTGTTCATGTGGTCCAAAAACGCGGAGAGTTCAAGTTCCTCCCCTTCCCAAATAAAAAAGCAGTCATCGATATATCTCCTATAGAGGACCAGGTTCGTCACCCATGAATGGCCGCCCCATACGTTCATGTCCTCCCAGTCTGCCATGAACATATTGGCATAACTGGGTGCGAACCTGGTCCCCATAGCGGTTCCCGTGACTTGTAAGTAAATCTCATCATCATGCCAGAAAAAATTATGGGTCAAAATAAAGTTAATGCACTCGATTAAAAACTCAACTTGTTCCATTTGCAGTTCTGAATCTCTATACAAAATGTTCCTAATTGCTTTTAATCCCATTTCGTGTTGGATGACTGTGTACAACGATGTTACGTCACATGTCACCAACCAATAGTTCTTTTTCCAGGTTATATTTCCTAACAGGCGGAGTAGTTCACTGCTGTCCTTTAGGTATGATTTAGTGGTTTTAACTGCGGGTTGTAACAATGCATCTATATATTGGGATAGATTCGAGGTCAAAGACCCAATCCCTGAAATAATGGGTCTACCTGGTGGCCTAGTCATGTGCTTATGGACCTTAGGAAGGAAGTAAAAAACTGCCCTCCTAGGATGTAGATTGTGAACAAAATCGTGTTCTTTCTTAGTCAGGATCCCCATATGTTCCCCTTTATCCAAAAGTGTTGCAAGTTCAGCTTGGAATTCAATACTGGGATCTTTGCTCAATGGTTTATAAGTGCTTGTGTCTTTTAATAGTCTAAGGCACTCCCTTTCATAATACTCGACATCCATTAATACTGTCCCCCCACCCTTATCTGCGGGTTTGATCACTAGGTCCTTATTGTCACGCAATTCTTTTAAGGCTTTTCTTTCCTCCACTGTAAGGTTGTGGTGCCTATTAGAAATTTTGTTAGGAATTTTCTCTAAATCCTCCAGCACCGCTATACTGAATGCACTCATTTGTGCGCTTGGAGGGTTCGGCGGACAAAATTTAGATTTCTGTTGGAGAGGTGTATGTAGGAAAACATTATCTTGTCTCTTATTATTGGTGTTAAAAGGATTATTTGAAAAGAAACGTTTCAAATTTAAAGTCCTCATAAATTTCTGGACATCCAAAAAATTAGTAAAAGGGTCAGATTTTGTAGCAGGAGCATATTTCAGACCTTTATTAAGAAGTCTGATTTGACTTGATGTCAATTTAGTCTTGGATAGATTAAAGATCCCCATTGGTTCTACCATTTTGTTCTTTTTCCTCCTCTGTATTCCTCTTCCTCCTCTACTTCCCCTCTGTGTGGTCTCTTTAATCGTTCTTTCGGTTTCTGGTTTTGAAAACGAGGATTCGTGAATAAATGGCGTGGTCCTAAAAAATCTTTCCCCCCAGTATGGTTAGAGTGATTGTTAGGCTTATCAAATGTGTCATCTTCTTTTTGTGATAGTGCTTCAAATCTATTAGACATGTACTCTATTCTGGGAAAGGTTTTCTGTTGTGGTTGTGGTGCTTTAGAGTGGAGGCTGGATGAATTCCTCCGTTTTTTGTTTGTCACCAGAGTCCAGCCTTTCTCTCTAGGTGTCTTTGGGGTAGGGTTATATTGCTTTGATCTAGGCATCTCATGATGATTATAATTCCTTTTGAATTCACCATCTCCTTGATGAGGGTTGTGTGTACCCCTAGTCCCATGTTCTGTACGTTTCTTATAAAAAGTGGGGAATTGGGTATTACGTGCCTGTCCCTTTTTATGGTAATTCCTTACCCTATTCTCCTGGAAATCTTGTTGATCCCTCTCAAATTTCTTCCTCTTAATGTTAATGGTTTCTTCAAAGTTTTTATCCAGCTTTTTCTCTATTTTTTCCATTAATAAAACACAATCTGGAAGTTCCAGATATGGTGTTAAAATGTCTTTCAAGTTGCCTATTTCCTCATCTAATTTAGTGAGCATTCTTTTCCTTTTACAAATAATATGGTTGATGAGTTCAAATGAGCAGTGATCTAAGATGCGGTCCCAGACAACATTGAATTCAATGTCGTCCTTATCAGCTGCTGATTGAAGCATCAATCTTAGACCCCTTGGTATAATACGATTGTCCCAATATTTCTCTAATGCAGCTATTTCTAGCTTGATTTTCATCTCTTTAATAATGCATTTCTCTAATAAAAATATATGTTTCCTCCAATGAATGCTGTCTCTATTTGATAATGGTGCTTCATCTTGTTTCAAAGCTAAATCAATTTTGCATTGGTCTCTATAAGTAAAAAGAGACATAATGTCTCTAAGTGCTGCTCTTCCCCTTTAAGGAATGGAAAATAAATAATTTGTAAAATACAGGAGAGCGCACCTTTTAAAAAGTAAATATAAACAAGATACAAATAGTAAATAATAAAAATTATTGTAGTGTAAAAATTAGCAGCTAGACATAAAGCAAAACTCCTTAATGATCATGCCCTAGTATATGAAAATAAAAAATGTCAGCGCTATATATGGTAGCCTATACAGTGAGGCAACCTATAAAAATGTGCAAAAAAATCATCAAACAAAACTCTGTGAGTTTAGTAGTAAATAGATAGAAACACTTAAATCCCACAGTAGTTTAGATTTATGCACAAAAAATATATAAAAACTTGCTTAAGAGTCCATATAGTCCTATAAGGGAGTCTTGAAGGGGTTAATCCTGTGTTGAGATGGGAGATACACTGTAGCTTTTACCTTTAAAAGATACAAAAGAAAACTTTCATAGTGTAAAACCGTTTTATTAAATCACAAGATACCCTTCCCCCCAAATAGGAACCCTTACTTGAGCAAGTTGTGATAATTGTTTCCAATATATCACGAAATACACATTTGTAAAATCAGAGGCTGTGTAGCCGTTTACCGTCCGCTGCTCTCAGCAGTTTCAAAATTCCCGCCCGATCTCAGCGCTGATACGGTGGGTTCTCTCCTGCAGCATGGGAGCATCAGTGTGTGGACGATTGTAAACCGGCTATGAGCATCAGACCTCTGCACCCGATATCACATCAACGCGTTTCGCCCTCTACGCCGGGCTTTTTCAAGATAGTGTATCGGATAAGAACAGCATCTTTAAATACATTTTCTTTTGATCAGCTAATAATCAACTGCTGATCAACTAATAGTCTAAAACATATTCAAGGTGGAGGATAAACAGGATCCTGTCATTGCTTAACAATTTAGAAATGTATATAACATACACGTACTTCATATTAATTAAAACTATTAAACCACATCTAAAATCATTGTGGAGGAAACATTATAATGCAAAGGATTGTACTAATGTCAAAAATAATAAAGTATATTGTAAAACATGAGGTAGATGACATGTCTTTTAGATATTTATACACTTATAGTAATTATTGGGCTTCCTTCTTACATATCCATTAATGGAAAAAAAAAAAAAGGGGGCGCATACACAAATAAAATAAAGGGAAGAGAACAACAACCTAATAAAGTATCAATTTCGGAAATACTGTTGATAAAGGTGTATTGAATCTAATAAAATGAAATAGTGACATCTAATGTCTATATTACTATTCTGAAGGTGTACATCTAATGAAACAATATATCTGTACCCTAAAAAACAATAATGAACAGGAAAAAATATATCTATTATAATAATCCCTATATGCAAATGAAGGGAACACAACATTCCGTATAGTGATAAATCACTACTAGTTCTATCCAAAAAATGAAGGGGTCTTGAAAATGAGAAAATGAGAACCAGAAATAATTTCTCAGAATACAGTGGATCCCCCTTATGGACAATTATTCAAATATGACTCGCCTTAAGTTAAAAGATTCCAAGTCTATGTGCCTTATATAGAAGTTAGTTACAAAATATTTACAAGTTCTAGGTCCACATTTAAGCCTAGAGGGGCCAGAGATTTTAGATTAAAAATCCACAGCATTTCTTGATATATTAATCTCTTGGCCAGTTCTCCCCCTCTCCATGGAACATTAACCTTTTGTATTCCACAGAAAGTAAGACCGCCTGGGTCACTCCCATGGTGTTCCATGAAGTGTCTAGACACAGAATGTTTATCGAATTTCCTTTTTATATTGTATATATGCTCATTGATTCTCGTCTTTAACATTCTTTTAGTTTGTCCTACGTATTGTAGTCCGCACGGGCAACTTAAAAGGTATATCACTTGTTTGGAATGACACGTAATACACTCTTTAATGCTATACGATTTCTTAGTAATTGAAGACTCAAAAGCGGAAATTCCTCTATATGGGGGACCTGTGGTTTTGCACACATTGCAGATCCCACACTTAAAAAAACCCTTCTCCGTATTCAAAAAATGTGCTGTAGGTTTTGTCTGTCTATAACTATGCACCAGATGATTTATTTTTAAAAATAACTTGAAAAATTTACTTCAAAATAGCTTAAAAACAGAGTTGCTGAATGTTCCCACCATGATGACTTTGGCATTTTGACAGTTGTTTTTCAGCTGTCCACAATTTAACCCCTTAAGGACACATGACATGTGTGACATGTCATGATTCCCTTTTATTCCAGAAGTTTGGTCCTTAAGGGGTTAATGAAATACACATTTGTGTTTCAGTATTTGGATAATCTTTTGTTTAGTTTCTTGTTAGCTTGATGAATCTGTCAGTTTTGTCTACCTGTAATCGACTTAACATACAAAGAGTGATCCGCTAATATAAGAGGCAGATTGTGTAATATATATGCTAAAAGGAATATCACATTGCGTAGTTACAGGGGCTGAAAAGAGACATGCGTCCATTATGCCAGCCATTCCCACATGTGTTTTTGCTGTTCATCCAAAAGAAAGGGAACCCCCCCCCCAAAAAAAAAAAAAAAACAGTTCAAAACATTTTCCAATTTTCCTACAAACTAGGAGAAAATGCCTTCTTAAACCCCAGAATGGAAGTTAGATCTCTCCTTAGGTCTTTGCAAGGATTTAGATTCTGCTAAAACAACCTCTTCAGGCAGAGAATTCATATTGTTCTTCTTTTAAAGACCATTTACTTTGGCTTAGATTAAATCTCCTTTCTTCCAGTCTAAATGACCTTGAATTCTATGTATGTATAATCCTGTTTATGAATAGATTGCCAGACAATGGTTTATATTGGCCCTGAATATATTTGTATAATGCGATCATATCTCCTCTGAGGTGCTGTTTTTCTAAAAATAAATAAAAACCTTTCTTCATAGCTAAAATGTTCCATACTTTTAAGTAATTTTGTAGCCCACCTCTGCACTTTTTCTAGTGCCTTCATATCCTTCTTTAGAACAGATACCCCAAATTGCACAGCACATCCAAGAATGGTCTTGTTGATTTATAAAGATGCAAAATTATATTTTCATCTAGAGAAGTAATGCTCCTTTTTATTTTTGACAATACCTTACTGGCCTTGGTGATTGCTGAAAATGCACATTGTTGCCTAGTTTATGGTCTATAACAATTCCCAAATCCTTCTTGTTTGTTATCCTTAATTTACTATGGTTTAGGTCAGGGATAGGCAACCTTCGGCACTGCAGATGTTTTGGACTACATCTCCCATGATGCTTTGCCAGCATTATGGCTTTAAGAGCACTGTGGGAGATATAGTCCATAGCATCTGGAGTGCTGAAGGTTGCCCACCCCTGTTTTAGGATGTAAGTTGCTTGCAAAGTGCATAACTTTGCATTTATCTATGTGACAGAGGTCCTGTTCACTGACCGAGTACATCGGCTTAGTCTGCTTTCTCGCTGATATTAGCGACCCTAGAGCACTTCAAACCCAGTTACCAAAGCTTGACTTGAGTCTATTCCACCCTGGATGAGGCTGCAGCTCCCTCCTTACAGGCAGGTATCATGCCCTTTCAGTTACACTCACATGCAGGTGTCCACATTTCTGCTTGCACTACGAATAGTTCTTGCCTTTACAAAGGCACTTGCAGCTCTCAGGCCTAGCTCTTTTGCACTTGTCCCAGACTACAGGGACCATGAAGCCAACCAACAGGTCTAAAGACTGATACTGGGATGCCTGCTCAAATCCACACAGGACACAGCTCCAAAAGGAACTAACAGAATTATTTACATTAAAAACAAAGACCAGCTTTTGGGGACTAGTCCTTAATCATAGGGTGACAAACATTCAAAAAAATAAATATGTAAAACATTGGATAATGAGCAAATATAGTTAATATGTGAACTATATAATACAAGTAACATTTTCAAACTATGAGAAGCAACAATATATGCATTTAACTACATATTTGATTGCCATAATTTGCATACCAGCATTATATAAATGTACTCTTCCATTCAGCCAGGCAAGATGACGGCTCCAGTTATGGAACGGGCCTGAGAGAGAGGTGTACAGAGAACCCCAAAGCATTCAGCCAAGGTTTACAGGGACTGCCCAGAAGGCTGTGATAAATGTGGGTAATCCAAAGAGTAGACCTTGAGGTCACTTCACCGCTGTAACTTTACCTTGCATCTATCTCCATGCTGGCTACTGGGATTCTGTTCTGCCCATGGAGGGTATAGGTTAATAGATGTTCTGAGTATGGCACTCTAGCTTAAAATTAAGCATTTAATGTTTTTTTTTTCAATAGGAGTAACAATAGTGCACTTGCTTGGTTTTATTTTCGGTTTTCCTCTTGCTCAACTTGCTGAATTTTCCTTTTTGTTTATTGTTAAATTTTATGTCTGATTATAACTAGTCAAACGGAAAACTGATCTACAATAGATAATTTTATAGGCCTCTTGGGTGGATTATTACTCTTAAATGAAATCTCGTACTTCAGCTCTGTTCTGGGGTTTTACTTTATTTACTCATCTTATCAGTGGCATACCTACCTGCGACCAGGCCAGTTACTCCAAGGGGCCCGGCCGCAGCAGCAAACCCTACGACCATGTGCCACCTGCATACCTTCTGGACTCACACAGAAAGCACTTTCTGTCAGATGAGTACCACTGAGAGAAGCAAGTACAGGAGGGGAGGGAGGTAATTTTACACATGGATGGGCTCTGGGGAGGACAATCAGGAGGGTAGGGGGGAATGGGACACATTCAGGAGCTGGGGGAGGAGTAGGGAATTGGACACATGGAGGGGTTAGGGAGTGTAACGTAGCTCCCTGTACCCCAGGCTGGGTACCTCCACCAAGGACCATTTTTTAGCTGGAACAGGGGACAAGCCTTAGCACTTCTGCCCACAGTCGCTGTGGCTTGACTGGGGTTCTGGAACTGCTCCCTCCTGGTGCCAAATGGGGAATTCACTCTATCCACCCCCAGGCACTGGATGACACTCAGTCCTGGGAGCTCTAGTCCTTACAAGGACTTTCCCCATTGAATCCTCCACACTGGAACAGTGATTAGCCCTTTTCCCTACCAGTAACCAGAGGACACATAGTTCTGCGAGTACGAGATGGAATGCATTTAAACTGGCCATATGGCCTGCTTTTATACAATTCTGAACACAGTTAAGCATGCCCATAACACTTCCACACAAACAAGATGATTCCTCCCCTGGTCCTGAGAGGGGACTAGTTACCAGTCCCAAACTCCTCCCCTGTGCCTGAGAGATAATTGAGTCAGCAACTGAATTAACTAAATTATCTCCAGACACACAATAAAAAAAACACAACACAATTTACAGACATCCCAAAAATACATTTAAAATACATTAAAAACTAAAAAACTAAAAGTTACATCCCCTGATAGCCCCGATCTGGGTGACCAACATATCCAAAAATCACCCAGATCGGTTCAGGGGTTCGGGAATTTCCTGGAAGTTTTAATTTGACCAACTGCACATGAAGCCCCTGCTCAAAAAAATTACATAAAATCAGGGCTAGCGGTCGGTCTAGTTTGGTAGTTTAAAACCTAACAAACTACCGAACATAGTCAGTATTCTTCCCATGGAACTTATTTCCCTTGTTCGTGGGAACGTTTACACCAAACAGTGTCCTTCTAAGTGTTGTAGAACCGAACACAGGTGGTTCTGGAGGTCCAGCGGTGTTCAGGAGTTTCTGTGTCCGTTTTCAGTTACATGAACTCAATGACCAAACACCGCTGCCTGCGTTCGTGCAAACAAGATGGCCGCCACCTCGTGGTTGTCCATAGGAAATGCGGCCACCCAGACGAACAATTATAACACTGCAGTGGAAATTAGGCTTAACAAGCTCTCAGGTGCTCTCCGGTCCATGCGGCTGTTCAGTTCCCGAACCATATAGTTCCAATAGACAAATGGAGACTTTTATAGGGTATATTACAGGGCCCTTAGTCTGTGGGCAGGAGGCTGGCAAGCAGGCTCCTCCAGGAGCTTGTGGCAAACTTGCGTGGGAAGAGCAGTTTGTCACAGGGAAGGAATGGGAGGGGGGAGAGAGTCACATGGAGGGACTCTGGGGGGAAATGAGACTAATACGGGTGGAGGCCCAGGGCAACTTTTGCTATGGGGTCCGGTAGTTTCTAGTTACACTTTTGCATCTTATCTATCATTCCCTTCTTACACAGAGGGCTCTTTAGTGACAACATTTCTAAAGTCTTTATCCATAGCTCTCTGTTTAGGGGGACATTCACTCGACAAATTAAATAACAAAATGAGGCATTACTAACCCTAAGCTTTTGATATAAGCATTACAAACATTGTGAGGGTTTAACCCCTTAACACCGCAGCCAAATGTACAAGTTGTGAACGAAACAAAACGTAAACAAAACCTGGCATTTGCGCTATATGTCTGTCCAACCGTAATTCACCTCTTTCATATTAAATGCACCCCCCCTTATTATATATCATTTTATTCAGGGGAAACAGGGCTTTCATTTAATATCAAATATTTAGCTATGAAACATAATTTAATATGAAAAAAATGGGAGAAAATAAGATTTTTTTTGATTTTTTTTGTTCTTCATGACATTTTAACTGTCAATGTCATAATACTGTTTGCTTTTACTGCAATAAAATACACATATTTGTATTCAGCAAAGTCTCACGTGTAAAACAGTACCCCCTATGTACAGGTTTTATGGTGTTTTGGGAAGTTACAGGGTCAAATATAGCGTGTTACATTTGAAATTGAAATTCGCCAGATTGGTTACGTTGCCTTTGAGACTGTATAGTAGCCCAGGAAATAAATTTACACCCATAATGGCATACCATTTGCAATAGTAGACGACCCAAGGTATTGCAAATAAGCGATGTCCAGTCTTTTTTAGTAGCCATTTGGTCACAAACACTGGCCAAAGTTAGCGTTTGTATTTGTTTGTGTGTGAAAAATGCAAAAAACGCCAATTTTGGCCAGTGTTTGTGACTAAGTGGCTACTAAAAAAGACTGGACATACCCCATTTGCAATACCTTTGGTTGTCTACTATTGCAAATGGTATGCCATCATAGGGGTAATTTTCATTCTTGGGCTACCATAGGGTCATAAAGGCAACGTAAGCAATCTGGCGAATTTTAATGTGAAAAAAATTAAACACAAGCCTTATATTTGACGCTGTAATTTTTGAAAACACCATAAAACCTGTACATGAGGGGTACTGTTGTACTCGGGAGACTTCGCTGAACACAAATATTTGTGTTTCAAAACAGTAAAAAGTATTGCAGCAATAATATCGTCCCTGTAAGTGCTGTTTGTGCGTGAAAAATGCAAAAAACGTCACTTTTACTGGCGATATCATGGTTGTAATACATTTTACTGTTTTGAAACACTAATATTTGTGTTCAGCGAAGTCTCCCGAGTAAAACAGTACCCCCCATGTACAGGTTTTATGGTGTCTTGGAAAGTTATAGGGTTAAATATTGTGCTAGCAAATTAAATTCCCTATACTTTCGGCATGGGTGGTCAGGCAGGTCCCGCTAATTGTAATTAATTAGGATACCTAATTATGTAAAATTATTACATAAATATATGTGTAGAATTAATATATGTATATATATACATATGTGTATATATACGTATATATATATATATATATATTTTTTAATATTTTTATTTATATATAGGTATATATATAGTGATATATACGTATATATTTATGTATATAGATATATATATTATTTCGTTATAAGTGTATTTTGATATAAATATATATATATTAATATCAGAATACAGTTAGAACGAAATAAAACACATCTATATATTTTTTAATATTTTATTTTTAATTATTTTTTTTATTTAATTTTTTTACGTATTTACATATTAATTTTTTTTATATTATTTATAAATATATATATAACAATAATTATATATATATATAATCAGTATCAGTCTACGTGTAATTTGATATAAATATATATATATAATTATATATATATTAATATTAAAATACACCTAGACGGTGTATGTGTATGTGTGTATATGTGTATATATATACTTAGATCATATATATATAATATATATATATGATCTAAGTATATAATTTTTTTTTTTTTACACTGTTTTAACATTTTATTATTTGATTTTCAGCCAGCAGGGGGACCAACTGTCATTACAGTTGGTCCCCCTGCTGGCAATGCAGCAGGCAGCTATACCGGCCATGTGATTGTGAGGTCCTCGCAAGGACCTCACTCTCACATGGCCGGGAGGGCTCCTGGAGGGCGGACGTGCCGCGGGGGGCTCCCTGGGAGTCCCCCTGGGAGTCCCCCGAACCGCGATCGCCGGCGTGGGACCGCCAGCGACCGGGTAAGTTACTAAAAACCGGAGGGCGTACTATTACGTCCGGCGGCGTTTAGAGCCGCTTTTAAAAGGACGTAATAGTACGCCCTCCGGTCTTAAGGGGTTAATATATGGGACCCAAACATGCAAAAACTTGTACTATCCAAATAATAAACAAACATAAAAGGACAAATCCAATAGGGCAAGGCAAAGGCAAAGTCAGAAAATCCAAGTGTCAGGTAATGGGTATTCAAAAACCATTAACACAGGTAACAGTAGGATCTAGTACAGAACAACAGTGTAATGAAGGCTCTTGGTTTAAATTGGGTGCCAGATTGAAAGTCCACCTACTTTGACAAGCTTCCATAACTATTGGTGTATACGGCTGTCTATCATTTGGGGTTGCCATGGGGAGTGAAGGCTTGTTAATACATTTCAGCTGAGCTGTTCTGCGGTGTGAAACAATCATGCATGCCTCCCAGCGTCTATGGTTGCCTGGGAGATGTAACACAATCAGAGTTCATATACCTGGAGATGCCGCCGGAGCAGGGAGGGAGTAAAGGTGAATAATGACAGACATGTTGACTTGATGCATACTTGTCCATAATGAATTGTACCTTCTCTTATGTCTCAAAAATATTGACAAATATATAGTAGAATGGTTAGGAGCAATAAAATGGAATGGGGGCGTGTGTAGCTGCCGGTGTGTCTAGTCGCATGGCTTAGGAGCTCCGGCGGTAACTCGGCCTGATAAGCTACAATCAAGCAATAATTAACTAAAAATCAAGAGAAAAATAAACCTATATTCTTCGGATGAAGAAGAGCTGTAAAATGTCACCATCCAAGCAGCTCAAATTACCGGAGTCAATAAAAACAAAAAAGAAAGACCGCCGCAAAACAACCCAAGATGGCAACGATGAATTAGAAAATATGTCGGACGGCGTTTCCGATCAAAAATCGGTTTCTTCAAAATACTCAGACTCCCCAATCACGGAAAGGAACCTCCATAAGATGCTACAGGAGCTGAGAGCCACGATAAAAGCAGACTTCCATCGCATAGATGGCGACCTCAGAAAAGAAATAGCAAGCGTGGGTAAAAGAACCAGCCATCTCGAAAACGAGACGGGAGAGTTATGTACTGCCCACAATGAAGTTGTGGACAAGCTTCAAAAATTGGCAGAAGAAAATGATGCCCTAAAACTAAAACTGGCTGATCTGGAGGACAGATCGGGGAGACAAAACATTGGTTTCAGAGGGATTCCGGACAAAGTCTCCCAGGATGCTCTTCCAGCCTACATTCTCTCCATATGTAGATCCCTGGTCCCTGACCTACCCGACTCTGCATGGGCTTACGATAGAATGCATAGACTCCCACGACCGGCCCGACTGTCTAGCGAAGTTCCCAGGGATGTGATCGTTAAATTTCACTATTATGCCCACAAGGAGTCATTATTGTCAGCAGCAAGGAAAATCTCAACGCTTCCGGATCCGCATACTCAAATCGCTCTGTTCGCAGATCTATCAGCGGCCACCATGTCAAGACGTAAAGAATTCATCACTATCACTAAAACCCTGCGGAACAACGTGTCTTACAAATGGGGTTACCCGGCCAAACTGATAATTTGGCGCCAGGGCACAACACGAGTGATAGCTGAGCCTACAGAAGGTATGAAACTACTCTCCGAATGGGGTTTATGGTGTAACACCAGTGAACATCGAGAAGTCTCCACTGATGCTTCCCCGAGGAAAATCCAGGCAGAGTGGCAAATGGCTGGTGCACAGAAAAAGAAGAAATAGACTTTACAGTCACTCCTTGTCTTAACCGAGTTGGCGGTATGGGTATGAACACTAGCAGCTGAACTGAGATATATGTGTTAGCTTTCACTTAGACCTGCGACCACTACACAGAGCCATGTTGTAAGGGGGCAATTTATCACTATGCTGATAGCATAAGTTGGGTCTAGCCTATAACACAATATATATACAGGTTATTCTGACCAGGTGGTTCACCCCGGGTATAAATTCCCGCTACTCTATATCGCTGTTTTATATTTTCTGTTTATAATTATTCAATTTCAGTTGTCACCACAAAGTTTAGGTTGATCGGTATGTTCACCTTTATGGTGCACGGCCACATATGAGCATACTTTACTCTACAGATCCTGGTGTATAGATATGTTTATACTGTACATTTGAACAAAAATGGTATTGCCTCCTTACCTCTAATGTATGTAAACACGTTAGTGAATCAAATTTTGCCATTCAGAGCACAAAATATTCCTTAGAAAGTTGCAAATACCTGTTTAATAATTGACTCTCTATGGGTCAAACCTGTTCCCATACAATAGAAATACGTGGCGATTAGATGCCCTCTCGACATATCCCAGCTCATGGCAACCCGGATCCTGCGGCACACCAACACTGGTGGGTCGCTGACTTTACTTCACTTGCTTTCTATTTACCCACCAACTAGCAGGCACGGATTTACTTTAACTTTAATTTTCTTTTAAATATTACCAGTAGCCAGGACACAGACGGTTAACGTGATAAATTTGGCATTGATCTCCTAACATACACAAGGTGGTCAGACTAATCTTATTATTATTGGTCTTTGAGTATGTAACGCCAGCAGTTTATGTTCCTTTGCTTTTGTTCTTTTGTACTGTTTTCTCTTTATATGCATCCTCACAATTAACTGTATTTGGGTTAATCGTTGTCAGGACGATAGGAGTTCCCTTCTCCCCCCCATCCTAGGTCACCTCTCGGGATCACTACTTAGTGTTCTCCAAATTACCGAATTTCATCTCCTCAAAGAAGGAGATAGGTGTATATACTTTAGTTTTTTGTTCCTCCCCATTCCCTCTCCCTTATCCCTGTATTTCCATAGGAATCCGTTTATCGAATTCAACCTCACAAAAACGGAGATTGTTATTCATGGTAGAATACATTTAACGAAACTATACTTCAATGGCATAGCGAATAAAATCCCCACACACGGCTGTAGACAACCCTCAAGGTCATATCAGTTGTCACCCTCTCCTATGTCCTTGGGTAACCACCCCGCACGCTTAACAACACAATGTAACCATGACACATAATACAATGAAAATATTACCCCTTAATGTTAAGGGACTTAACAGCCCTTACAAGAGACGACAAGTGCTGAAAGATATGTACACATCTAATGCGGCAATAGTTTGCCTACAAGAAACTCATTTTACCAAATCAAACCCACCCACACTACGATCAACAAGATACCCCATAGGGTACCACGCATATGCGTCTAACAAAACCAAAGGGGTTGCCATATTTTTCCACTCAGACTGGATATTCACTTTGCACAAACAATATATAGATCAAACCGGCAGGCTGCTGATCCTAGTAGGCGAGTTAAATGGCATACTATTAACAATAGCCTCCCTATACGCGCCAAATGAAGCCCAATATTCATTTTTAAACAAAGCAATTAAAAAAAAAATATTACGAATAAAACAAGGCCATGTGATAATTTGCGGTGATTACAACTGCACATTAGACCCATTATTGGACACGCAAAGCTTATACAATAAACCACCTAATAAAAATTCCATGTACACAGGTAAACTTTTTTTCTCACCTAATTCACTCACATGACCTGTACGACTCTTGGAGGATAGTGATGTACCGAACTGTTCGCTGGCGAATAGTTCCTGGCGAACATAGCGTGTTCGCGTTCGCCACGGCGGGCGAACACATGCGCGGTTCGATCCGCCCCCTATTCGGCATCATTAAGTAAACGTTGACCCTGTGCCTCAGCAGACACATTCCAGCAAATTAGCAGCAGACCCTCCCTTCCAGACCCTCCCACCTCCTGTACAGCATCCATTTTAGATTCATTCTGAAGCTGCATTCTTAGATAGAGGAGGGAAAGTGTAGCTGCTGCTCATTTGATAGGGAAATTGATAGCTAGGCTAGGGTATTCAGTGTCCACTACAGTCCTGAATGACTCATCTGATCTCTGCTGTAAGGACAGCACCCCAAAAAGCCCTTTTTAGGGCTAGAACATCAGTCTGCTTTTTTTTTTTTGTGTAATGTAATTGCAGTTGACTGCCTGCCAGCTTCTGTGTCAGGCTCACAGTGGATACTGTGCCCACTTGCCCAGTGCCACTCATATCTGGTGTCACAATAGCTTAAGCTTGCATTTAAAAACAAAAACATTTTTTTCACTGCAATAGATTGAATAGCAGTTAGTTGTCTGCAAGCGTCTGGGTGTCAGGCCGTCAGCGTGTACTCTGCCAACCTCTGCCAGTGTACTTTGCCACTCATATCTGGTGTCACAATAGCGTGCCTTTAAAAAGAAAAAAAGTTTTTCACTGTAAGTCAGTGTCCTTAAAGCGGGTGTCAGGCCTTCAGCGTGTACTCTGCCAACCTCTGCAAGTGCACTTTGCCACTCATATCTGGTGTCACTATAGCGTGCCTTTAAAAAGAAAAAAGTTTTTCACTGTAAGCTAATAGCAGTCAGTGTCCTTAAAGCGGGTGTCAGGCCTTCAGCGTGTACTCTGCCAACCTCTGCAAGTGAACTTTGCCACTCATATCTGGTGTCTCTATAGCGTGCCTTTAAAAAGAAAAAAAAGTTTTTCACTGTAAGCTAATAGCAGTTAGTTGTCTGCAAGCGTCTGGGTGTCAGGCCTTCAGCGTGTACTCTGCCAACCTCTGCAAGTGTGCTTTGCCACTCATATCTGGTGTCTCTATAGCGTGCCTTTAAAAAGAAAAAAAAGGTTTTCACTGTAAGCTAATAGCAGTCAGTGTCCTTAAAGGCCTTCAGCGTGTACTCTGTCAACCTCTGCAAGTGCACATTGCCACTCATATCTGGTGTCACTATAGCGTGTAATTAAAACCAAAAAACCTTTTCCACTGTTATAGATTGAATAGCAGTTAGTTGTCTTCAAGCGGGTGTCAGGCCTACAGCGTGTACTCTGCCAACCTCTGCCAGTGCACATTGCCACTCATATCTGGTCTCACAGTAGCTTGCACGCATAGTACCACTAATCCAAAAACAAAATGACAGGAAGAGGCAGGCCACCCCGCAGGGGTCATCATGGTCGTGGTGCTGTGATTCCCTTTTGCCCTAGAATAATGCTCAGTTTTCAGAGGCCACGTACCCTGAACTTGAAAGGTTCTGAGGACATAGTTGACTGGCTAACACAGGACACCCAATCTTGTACAGCTTCTGCTCGGAACCTTGATGCACCATCCTCCTCCAGCTTAGCTTCGGGCACCTCTCAAGATACCACTCACCCGCCTGCCGCCACCACAAACACTAGCACCACAGCCGCTTCACTTGGTATGTCAGAGGAGTTATTTACACATCCGTTTGAAGAAATTAGTGATGCGCAACCATTATTGCCAGAGGATGTAGATAACAGGGATATGTCTCAGGCAGGCAGCATTACACACATGGACATACGGTGTGATGATGATGATGTTGTACCCGCTGCTGCTTTCTTTGCTGAGTTTGTAGATACAAGTGAAGCGGTTGATGATGACGATGCGTCCATGGATGTCACGTGGGTGCCCGCTCGGCAAGAAGAAGAACAGGGTGAAAGTTCAGATGGGGAGACAGAGAGGAGGAGGAGGAGACAAGTTGGAAGCAAGGGGAGGTCGTCGCAAGGAAATAGTGGCAAAGTCAGACAGCATGCATCGGCAACCGGGGTCAGCCCGACAGCTCGCCAATCAACGCACGTGTGTGTGTCTGCCTCTGACAACAGCGATGCCATTTGCAACCTGTGCCAAAAGAAACTGAGTCGGGGGAAGTCCAACACCCACCTAGGTACAACTGCTTTGCGTAGGCACATGATCGCACATCACAAACGCCTATGGGATCAACACATGAGTACAAGCAGCACACAAACTCAAAGCCGCCATCCTTCTCCTGGTTCAGCATCTTCAGCCACGTCAACCACTGCTGTCCTCCTTGCCCCCTCTCAACCATCCGCCACTCTGTCTCTCGCCTTGAGCAGTTCCCACTCATCTGCCCACATTCAGGTGTCTGTCAAGGACATGTTTGAGCGTAAGAAGCCAATGACAGCTGTCTTGTCTGAACTATTAGCCCGCCAGCTTTCACCATACAAGCTGGTGGAGTCTGAGGCGTTCAAAAAATTTGTAGCTATTGGGACACCGCAGTGGAAGGTACCCGGACGAAATTTCTTTTCACAAAAGGCATCCCCAACCTGTGCAAAAGGAAGTAATGGCATGTCTTGCACACAGTGTTGGGGCAAGGTCCATCTGACCACTGATACCTGGTCTGCAAAGCATGGTCAGGGCACGTATATCACCTACACTGCGCATTGGGTAAACCTGCTGACGGCTGCCAAGCATGGAATGCGTTGCTCTGCAGAGGAGTTGGTGACACCGCCACGACTTGCAGGCAGACCTGCTGCCCCCTCCTCTACTCCTCCTACTCCTTCCTCTTCCATAACCTCCTCGGCTGAGTCCTCTTCTGCTGCTGCGTCTTGCTCCACAATTACTATTCCACATCCCGGATACGGCAGTGTCACGCCGTCTTGGGTTTGACTTGCTTGAAAGCAGAGAGTCACACCGGACCAGCACTCCTGTCCACCCTGAACGCACAGGTAGAAAAGTGGCTGACTCCGCACCAACTGGAGATCGGCAAAGTGGTTTGTGACAACGTAAGAAATTTGTTGGCGGCATTGAATTTAATTTGACACATGTGCCGTGCATGGCACATGTGTGTAATCTGATCGTACAATGCTTTGTGCATAAGTACCCAGGCTTACAGGACGTCCTGAAGCAGGCCAGGATCGGCTTGGGGATGTCCGGAGGAGTACTCACAGATCACTGTTCAAGGTCTGTTTGTCTGGATAACCCGTCAGCATTGCCATTTTGCTTCCCAGGGCGATGGTGAATTGTAAAGTCAAAAGGTTGTAGCACCAAACTCCAGCGCAACAGCCTGGCATTGTCTCCTGACACCTTGTTCAGCCACACCAACGGGTTGTGATCTGTGAGTAAGGTAAACAGTTGTCCATACAAGTAAGGTTGCAGCTTTTTGAAGGCCCACACCACTGCCAGGCACTCCTTTTCAATTTTCAGTGTATCTACTTCCCTTGGCAAAAGTTTCCGGCTTAGATAAGCCCCGGGTTGCTCGCCACCATCTGCTCTGACTTGGCTCAGTACTGCTCCCAATCCAAACATAGAAGCGTCTGTATGGACGAAAAAAGCGTTTAGTTGGATCAGGAGCAGAAAGTACAGGTGATTTAATGAGCGCCGTCTTGAGCTGTTGGAAGGCCTGTTCACACTCTGGGGCCCATACTACTCTCTTGGGGATGTTTTTACGTGTTAGATCCGTGAGAGGTTTAGCTAGGGTGCTGTAATTAACTACGAATTTCCTGTAGTACCCTGCGTACCCAGGAATGCGAGGACCTGGGTTTTAGTGCGGGGGGTTGGCCACTTGGCGACTGCCTCTATTTTAGCGGGTTCTGGTTTCTGTAGCAGGCTCCCGACTCTGTGCCCTAAGTATTGAACGTCTGCCATTCCTATATGGCACTTACTGGGCTTTAGGGTCAGTCCGGCCTCCCTAATCCGGTCTAGTACGGCTCCTATGTGGGTCAGGTGTTCGGGCCAGGAGCAGCTAAAAATGGCTATATCATCCAAGTAGGCGCAGGCATACTCCTAAAACCCATCCAGTAGCTGATCTACCATCCTCTGAAAGTTAGCCGGGGCATTCTTCATCCCGAATGGCATGACCTTAAACTGATACAGGCCAAACGGGGTGACAAATGCCGACTTGTGGATGGCGTCCTCGGCTAATGGAATTTGCCAGTACCCCTTGCACAGATCTATTGTGGTGAGGTACTGGCCTCTGGCCATTTTGTCTAGGAGCTTGTCTATCCGGGACAAAGGGTAGGCGTCTGAGGTTGTTTTATCGTTTAGCCTCCAGTAGTCTACACAGAAACGGGTCGTGCCGTCCCGTTTCTATACTAGTACTACCGGGGAGGCCCAGGGGCTGTCAGACTGTTCTATCACCCCTAAATGCATCATTTCCTCAATTTCTTTCCGCATATTTTCTTTAACTGCTTTGGGTATGCGATAGGCGGTTTGGCGAAGGGGGGTCTGGTCTAGGGTTTCAACTTTGTGAGTGGTTAACGGAGTGTACCCAGGTAGGTTGGAAAACGTCGCCCCCCTGTCCTGGATTAGTCTTTGGGTCCTGGGGGTCTAACCGTTCTCCTAACTGTACTTCTCCCAGGTCTCCACTTTGGCCCTCTTGGTCTAGGAGATCTGGGAGTGGCAAATTATCATAATCTTCATTGGCAGGTGCACATATCGCGGTTACCTCTTCCGTGCGCTCGTGGTATGGCTTGAGCATGTTCACATGGAGCATGCGCTTGCCTCCCGTGCCTGTGACCGCACCGATCACAAAGGTGGTATCACAAACCTGCTCTACAACCTTGTATGGGCCCTGCCAGGAAGCCTGCAGCTTGTCCTTGTGGACAGTGTCAATCCATATCTGCCAAGTGACCCTATGTAGGGGGAACAGTCCCTATTCTGCTCTGTGTCAGTGTGTATCAGGGTCCCTGAGGACAGGTGTCAATCCATACCTGCCAAGTGACTCTATGTAGAAGGAACAGTCCCTATTCTGCCCTGTGTCAGTGTGTATCAGGGTCCCTGAGGACAGGTGTCAATCCATATCTGCCAAGTGACCCTATGTAGGGGGAACAGTCCCTATTCTGCTCTGTGTCAGTGTGTATCAGGGATACTTAGTGTGGCGGTACCAGCCTTGCCACTGGGCATTGGAGAAGACTGATTGCCAGCCTCCTGCCATGTGACTATGGCCCCTGAGATGTATTGCCTGCTCTCCTGTACTGCTGAGGATTGCTACCCCTTAGGTGGATTTGGCTATGGAGCTTGTGTAGTGCCCTCTGTTGGTAGCAACAGTAATATGCACTACCTGAATAGCAAGACTGGTAATTTGCATATTCGGGTAGATTTGCATATCGCTAATTCTGCATGCAGGAGAGACATTTGTGTTAATTATGGTCTTCCCCACCTATTTATAAATATGTAATTATGTTATAATAAGTCACTGAATGTTGCCTGCTATGATTTGACTGTTTGTAATTTTATTGAGTTTTCACAGCAATGTTAATGTAATGACCAAATGGGCTAGTCCCAAGTAAAATAAAGATTTTGTCAGTTCTACTTCACCCTCAATTTGGAGTCCTGTCTCTTATTGGGGGAATCTGCTACAAGGGATTGCTATGCTCTGCATATTCCCTTGCTATAATCACTACTAAGCTCTTTTAAGAGCTCGTTCCTGCTTCGCTCTGGAAGGAAGAGAGGTTCGTCCTGCGGTGGTTGTGTTGTCGGCTAGAGTGCTTGGAATCCTCAAGAAGCGCTAGGAGCATCCATCAACGGAGGTACCCAGTCGGGGTGCCAGGTGATCCGTTACATTGGTGGCAGCGGTGGGATGGCTTCCTAGCCTTGGGAAAACCAGCACTACTTCAGAGATGGAAGGCCGTGCAGTATCTCCCTTTGATGCCAGGCTCCAGCAGCGACTACAGGATGTGATGCGCAGTATGGAGTATCCTATCCCAGAGGAAAAAGAGACAGAGTGGAGGGTGGCGCTTCGTACCGATCTCTGGAAGGAGGACATCGACGAAATTCGACCCTTCCGGTTCGAGGAAATCCTGACCACTAACCAGCGCCAAGCAGAACAACTAGAGCTGCGGATGCCATTATTGGGAAACCAGCCCTCAGAGGAATGGGTAAGCGAACTGGAGACGCTAGTTGAGACTGAGGTGTGGCTGGATGATTCCTATCGGGCCCTGCGGTGGCATGCTTACCACCTCTACCCATGGCTGATCGAGTACAAGTGTATTGAGGGGGAAGACTACGATGGCCCTGGTTTGTTGTGGGATACTATTGAAACTAGTCTCTGGTTCGGAGACACCGACATTGCTCGCTTCTGGTCCATCCGAGCTGAGCGGGCAGACAACTGGGACCTTACGGAGATCGATGCCATTCAGCCAGATCTATCTTTTCTTGCCAACCGGGAGTGGGAACTAGAACAGGATTATGTTTGCCTATTCCAATGTATAACGCCGCCTGTCTCTGACATGATGGGGCTTATTGACTGTATGCCACCGGAAGCATTGAGTTTAGTTCTTCCTCCCCAGCAACCAAGCCTGTTATCAGGGGACCTTGGTACTGTACCACATATGTCCCAACCAGCACCAGAGATGGAAGATCTTATTGACTTGTCCTGGGAAGACACCCAGCTGGCAGGTGGAGATGGGACCGAGGTCTCTCTACCGGCCTTACAGGGATGCTGGGCAGTCGGCCCAGATCCCCAGCGGCAGTATGTATCCCAGGGAGCTGAAGGTGCCGTCCTTCCTCCCCAGCGGCAGTGTGTGTCCTTAGGAGAGAAGACAGTTGGTCCCTCTTCC
Organism: Pelobates fuscus; assembly: GCF_036172605.1. Taxonomy (NCBI): domain Eukaryota; kingdom Metazoa; phylum Chordata; class Amphibia; order Anura; family Pelobatidae; genus Pelobates; species Pelobates fuscus. The sequence continues at coordinate 269,445,591 of NC_086317.1, read as the reverse complement.
CAGCAGTCCAGTGAGTCTCAGGGAGCCGAAGGTGCAGTCCTTCCTCCCAAGCGGCAGTGTGTGTCCTTAGGAGAGGAGACAGTTGGTCCCTCTCCCCAGCAGTCCAGTGAGTCTCAGGGAGCCGAAGGTGCAGTCCTTCCTCCCCAGCGGCAGTGTGTGTTACAGGGAGCTGAAGGTGTCGTCCTTCCTCCCCAGCAGCAGTGTGTGTCATTAGGAGAGGAGACAGTTAGTCTCTCTCCCCAGCGGCTGAAAGTATGTATGGGAGAGGAGCTTGTTACCCCCTCTCCCCAGCAGCTGAAAGTATGTATGGGAGAGGAGCTTGTTACCCCCTCTCCCCAGCAGCAGCTTAACCCACAAAGGGGAGACAGTAAGCTCCACAACAGTGCAGATGGGACCGTGGTCTCTGCACATGCATCACTAGGGGTAGGGACAGTCGGTCCTGTCCACCAGCAGCAGGGCTGTTTAGCCAAAGGGGAGACAGTCGGTCTCCCCCTCCAGCAGCAGGACTATGTAACCAAAGGGGAGACAGTCGGTCTCCCCCTCCAGCAGCAGCCCCAGATCCCGAGAGAGGAGCCTACCAACTCTTCTTTTCAGCATGGCTCCAACCAGGCTACTCCCGTGGTAGCGCTGGCACTCAGCAACCCACCAAGGCAGCCTATCAGTACCCCACACAGCCTTGTTGAGGCACCTGGACATGGACGAGCTAATCTTTTACCCAGGTGTAGTAACCATGTATTGTGGGTAGGCTGTATTACTGTTTGTGCTTTGTGGGTGGGTTGCTGGACTAACCAGGGCACTGACCGGCAGGAGGTCAGATACCCTGTTAGTCTGTTTGGAAAAGGGGAGAAATGTGGCGGTACCAGCCTTGCCACTGGGCATTGGAGAAGACTGATTGCCAGCCTCCTGCCATGTGACTATGGCCCCTGAGATGTATTGCCTGCTCTCCTGTACTGCTGAGGATTGCTACCCCTTAGGTGGATTTGGCTATGGAGCTTGTGTAGTGCCCTCTGTTGGTAGCAACAGTAATATGCACTACCTGAATAGCAAGACTGGTAATTTGCATATTCGGGTAGATTTGCATATCGCTAATTCTGCATGCAGGAGAGACATTTGTGTTAATTATGGTCTTCCCCACCTATTTATAAATATGTAATTATGTTATAATAAGTCACTGAATGTTGCCTGCTATGATTTGACTGTTTGTAATTTTATTGAGTTTTCACAGCAATGTTAATGTAATGACCAAATGGGCTAGTCCCAAGTAAAATAAAGATTTTGTCAGTTCTACTTCACCCTCAATTTGGAGTCCTGTCTCTTATTGGGGGAATCTGCTACAAGGGATTGCTATGCTCTGCATATTCCCTTGCTATAATCACTACTAAGCTCTTTTAAGAGCTCGTTCCTGCTTCGCTCTGGAAGGAAGAGAGGTTCGTCCTGCGGTGGTTGTGTTGTCGGCTAGAGTGCTTGGAATCCTCAAGAAGCGCTAGGAGCATCCATCAACGGAGGTACCCAGTCGGGGTGCCAGGTGATCCGTTACACTTAGGATAGGTGTCAATCCATATCTGCCAAGTGACCCTATGTAGGGGGAACAGTCCCTATTCTGCTCTTTGTCAGTGTGTATCAGGGTCCCTGAGGACAGGTGTCAATCCAAATCTGCCAAGTGACCCTATGTAGGGGGAGCAGTCCCTATTCTGCTCTGTGTCAGTGTGTATCAGGGTCCCTGAGGACAGGTGTCAATCCATATCTGCCAAGTGACCCTATGTAGGGAGAAGAGTCCCAATTCTGCTCTGTGTCAGTGTGTATCAGGGATCCTTAGGATAGGTGTCAATCCATATCTGCCCAGTGACCCTATGTAGGGGGAACAGTCCCTATTCTGCTCTGTGTCAGTGTTTATCAGGGTCCCTGAGGATAGGTGTCAATCCATATCTACCAAGTGACCCTATGTAGGAGGAACAGTCCCTATTCTGCTCTATGTCAGTGTGTATCAGGGTCCCTGAAGACAGGTGTCAATCCATATCTGCCAAGTGACCCTATGTAGGGGGAACAGTCCCTATTCTGCTCTGTGTCAGTGTGTATCAGGGTCTCTGAGGACAGGTGTCAATCCATATGTCGAGGTGTCAATATGTCAGGTGTCAATCCATATCCATTGTAATTTAGGAATGTTAGGTGATTTCTGCCCTTTATGGATTGAAACCAGACTCTGCATCAACTGTGTAATTTTCCATGGGAGTTTTGCCATGGATCCCCCTCAGGCATGCCACAGTCCAGGTGTTAGTCCCCTTGAAACAACTTTTCCATCAATTGTGTGGCCAGAAAGAGTCCCTGTGGGTTTTAAAATTCACCTGCCCATTGAAGTCAATTGAAATTCGCCTGCCCATTGAAGTTTGCGGAAGTTCGCGTCCGCCGTTCACAAACCGAAAATGTTGTGTTCGCAACATCACTATTGGAGGAATCTTTATCCCACAGCAAAAGATTATACATATTTTTCACAAGTCCACACAATGTACACACGTATAGACCTCTGTCTAATAGATAAATCGACATTACCACATTTAATTAGTCAAACAATAGGACAAAGAACATGATCCGACCACGCCCCAATTGAGACCATCATAGTAGTTCCACATCCTATGAAAGGCTGGGGAAAATGGAGACTAAATTAATCTATTCCAGATTGCCCTACGAACCACAAAACAATAACTTTAGCATTAGACGACTATTTTACTCTCAACTCGACTTACGATACTTCAATTGAAACACAATGGATCGCCACAAGGCGGTTATTAGGGGAGAATTTATTAAAATAGGATCAACCATTAAAAAACAATTTCATAATTCACATACTGCACTAACTCAAAAATTAGCAGTATTAGAACAATCCAATAAATCATCCCCCTCCAAGTCTTTATCTAAACAAATAGCAAACACTCGAGAAGCCCTTCAACAAACGCTCGAGAATACACTAAACACGCACAAAAGCTTCAACAACGATATTGCCATATGGGCAACAAAGCGGGCAAATTATTAGCCAATAAACTAAAATCTAATTACCTCCAGACAAAAATCCCTTACATAACTTCCAAATCAAATTCGAAAATCTACAACCCCAACAACATAGTAGACGAATTATCCTATTACTATGAAGATCTATACAATCTAAAAACACATACACACACACACACACTCAGGAAGAGGTGTGGAATTATCTTTCACAAATCAATCTCCCACGAGTTACATCACAACAAAATGATCTGTTAAGCGCCCCATTTACGGTAGATGAAGTTGCAGGAACAATCCGATCTCTTCCCAAACACAAAGCTCCAGGCCCAGATGGGCTATCAAATTATTATTATATTAAAATGGCACCACAAGTAACCCCACATATCAAAAGACTATTCAACACAGTCAAAAAAAACGGGAAATTCCCAAAAGAAATGCTTGAAGCGTACATTATAACTCTGCCCAACCCAAATAAAACGCCAACAATCTGCAGTAACCTACGGCCAATATCACTATTGAATGCAGATGTAAAACTATATGCGAAATGAATTGCTAATAGATTAAAACCCCTCCTGACCACTCTGGTATCCATAGAACAGGCAGGCTTTGTACCTGGTAAGCAAGTGGGAGACAACACCAGATATTGTATGGATTTATTAGACTGGGCAATCAAAAATAAGGAAAGTGGCACATTGATAGCGTTAGATGCGGAAAAGGCATTTGATCGCCTAAATTGGAGATATATGGAAAACACATTATCAGCGTTTAAATTCTCCCAACCATTCATAACAAGCATAAAGGCTCTTTATTCATCGCCATCAGCCAAAGTCTTCAATACAGGTTTTACATCAAGAAGCTTCAATATAACAAACGGAACCAGACAAGGTTGCCCACTCTCACCTCTAATTTTTATATTATGTCTGGAACCATTGGTTAGAACGATAAAAAAGATCCCTTACTCCCAGGCCTAAAAACACCCGCAGGCAAAAAGAAAATCGCACTATTTGCGGATGACATAATGCTTTTCCTCACTAACCCAATAAACTCTATCCCTCATCTTTTAGATACCTTGTTATTGTACAGCAAAATATCATATTATAAAAACAACATTACTAAAACACAAATTCTTCCCATCCAACTGAATTCAGAGATAACAAACATTCTAAAAACCCGATATCCATTCGAATGGCGAAAAACCTCGATCTACTATTTGGGCGTAAAAATAGCTTATTCTCAAAAACAAACTATTCAAGAAAACCACAAAGTAGTCTTATCCAATATCTTAAAACAAACAGACTCATGGGACAAAGTAAATGCTTCCTGGTTAGGTAGGGTTAACAAAATGATGGACATATTGTATCTGTTCAGAATGTTGCCTATCCCTCTTCCCAATTCTCTTTTGAAACGATTCCAGATGGCTATTAATACCCATGTATGGAAGAAGAAACCCCCACGGGTCTCTTTCCACTCCTTTTGGTACCCCATTAACAAAGGAGGCCTTAACATTCCCAATATTAAAAACTACTACAGAGCAACAGTTTGGGCTCAAAGCCTTGACATTGTAACAAATAAATCCAATCCAGTGTGGCTCCAATTGGAATCAGATTGTGGGAACATGAAATCTTTATCTAACAATCTTTGGTCTCTGTCCATACCCGCGTCATCGGCTATGCTACCCACTACCAGATTTTTACTAAACTCTTGGATGTCCTGGAGCTCATTATTGTGCCCTCAAAATTAATTGCTTTTCACAGTACCATTACAAGCCCTTTCGGCTATTTCGCCAGATTTACCAGTACAACACTGGAAAACTAAACGAATCACTCATGTATACTCATTATACAAAAATACTGGTCTAATCCCTTTTCCAGATCTTCAAACAATTTTTAATTTACCACCACAAGATATTTTCTTATACTTAAGGGTAAAACATATATTACAATCCAGATCAATAGATTATATTAATCCTTTATCAATGAGTAATCTGGGGCATGTCTGCTACACAACTAACAAAACTTCCATCTCATCGAAATCCTTATCATTCTGTTATCTACTCTTGTCATTGAGCAAGGACATTGATAAATTGCCCTATATGCTTCGATGGGAAGAGGATTTAGATAACAATTTTCGCATTTCAGACTGGGAAACAGCTATTAAGTATACTAAATATTCCTCAAAGTGCGTTACTCACTGGGAAGCGTACTTTAAAATACTGATGAGATGGTACATGACCCCACACAGGTTTGGTAACATATACCCTGGTTTAACTATGGTCTGTTGGAGATGCACCAAAAACAAAGGTACAATAAAACATATATTCTGGGAGTGTAACATCCTTCACAATTATTGGTTAAAAATACAACATTTAATTGAATTATTAAGTGGCCAAAAACTCTCGCTTTCACCAGCTAATTACCTCCTTCACTTAATACCCCTCAAGAGCGGCGGCACTGAATATACTTGTCGCGGCTAAGACTAGCATTGCCGCCCACTGGAAAAGCACTGCATGCCCCACTGTTCAGGAGGTGATCAAAGGAGTCAATGCCACCTATATCCATGAGAAAGAATGGGCAAAAAGAGGCAACATGACAAAATTCCTAAAGCTATGGTACAATTGGGAATCCGTTATGGACTCCAATCAATAACATGTTATGCATATTGGAGGAAATGATTAAATTTTAGCCTACTTGAAAGCACGCTAACTTACATGAACGACAGAGTATGGTGATTAAACGGTCTCTCTTCCCTCCTATGTTTATCCTACTTGCTTTCATATCTCCCCACCCCTTTTCCACCATCCCCATTAAATAATCTTTCAAGTTGTTACCACTTCGAGTACATTTAAGGAAGAATATTCCCAAATCCACTTTAATATTGAACATGTTGGTTAATCATAGGCATGATACAGAGGTTCCATGCGCCTACAATGCTGTTAATCGTAAACGTACAACATACAGAAGTTGCACTCCACACTATTAATCTTACTGAATATTTGAATCAAACCTACCATCACATCGAAAAGTCAATGTAGCAACAGTTGATAAGGGGTCATATATAGATGTAAGACACCTAGATGTACATACAAGCCATCAGATAGGCTTATCTCCTACAATGTAACAAAATATGCATGTTTGAATGAATCAATAGTCCTTGAACATATAAGCTTTAACAGACATCCAAGCACCTTGTAGCATAGTGACATCTATACTCCATCTCGTTGTACATAATAAAATCCTCTTTTCTATTCATTAGCAACCATATTACCATTGTATAATAGGACTATGCTGTAAATTCATGCTGTAACTTCATTGTGATTATTGCCTGAAATGTTACGGAGACACATTTATGTACTTAACATGTTTCCCACTGTATTGTCATTGTGGATACTCTTTTATTGTCATTGTGGATACTCTTCCTATGCTCATTTAAACTACCGGTAATAAAAATATATATTGAAAAAAAAAAAAAGAATAGAGTGGAATAAAATGTTAATTGGTATAAAAAAAATAATACACAAATAAGTCTAAATTTGAGGTAACAGAAGTTCAAATGGGTACACAAAGTATAATAAAACATAAAGATGTAATATATCAGATAAAATCAAATGTAAAACCAGATCTTTCCATTCCCATAATAGGAATCACCACAAACTAAATAGTTGCAAGGTACTTGCTACTGTGTCTCTACTGTTGAATGGCTCTTCCTGTACCTGCAATGCTCTGAAGCAAAAAGGAAAGCAAGTGAATGAGTGCGCTTGGACTATAACAGAGTTGGAGAATGCTTTAGCCTCAGCTTTGCCATTCTTTTCAATGTTGTACTTTAGTGAATAGATGTCAGTGACAGGGTTACTCGCTACACTCTGGATTTTGAATTTGTATCACAATGAAAAATCTCATATTTACTAAATTAAATTGTGGTTGGAATTTGGTCAGTCTGACATAATGTGCAGCAATCACTTGGATGTATTTTGTGTCCAGATTAAAATCAATGCTTTTGCATCCAAATACTATTCAAAGCATGAGATTTGGAACATACACAAAGCACAGATTTGATTAAAATGCAATACCGAATGTATATTGCAAGAAGCACATTTGCAAATCATTCACTTGCTTATTCCAAACAAATGATTAAAGGAACAATATAGGGTCAAGAACACAAACATGTATTCCCAACCCTATAGTGTTAAAACCACCATCTGGCCCTACCCCCCCCCACTTGCCCCCCCCCCCCTAAATATAGTAAAATCATACTTGTATTCAAGTCTGCAGTTGCTGCCTCTTATCTGCCTGCATGCCTGACAGCAGCAGAAGTGATTCTGTGAGCCAATCACAATGCTTTCCAATATGATTGGCTGAGACTGCCAAGGAGTCAGATCAGGGGCAGAGCCAACACAAGCCATTCACAGCCCTGGCCAGTTAGCATCAATACATCTTTAGGAGTAAAGTTGAGTGTCTGCATGCAGAGGACAGAGACACTGAATGGCCGTACTGCACATTGTGCAGCACTGCCCAAGGAAGCACCTCTATCAGCCAGCTGAGGAGTGGCCAGTGGAGGCATTCCTGGGCTGTAATGTAAATACTGCATTTTTCTCTGCAAAAAGCCTGAAGGGAATGATTCTACTCACCAGAAAAAATACATTAAGCTGTAGTTGTTCTGGTGACTATAGTGTCCTTTTAAGTGCTATTTGCCAGCTGGCAGCAATAACAACCAGAGGACAAATCATCAAATATCTTAACCTCAGCATTGTCACCCCCCCAGGTGACCATAGCCAACTCTTTAAAATAAATTATCCTTACCAACCCACTCACCATAATATTAAGGGGAGCCCATTAAAACCCAATACCTATAGAAATAATAAATTATCCTTACCATCTGAAGTCTCAACAAATTTCCCCATGCTAGTTCAGTTAGTGAACTCTGACTTATTGGCTTATAAGTCAACACATCAGATTGCTCTAAAAGACTTGTCCTGTTTCAAAGCATCATTCTGTGCTGAGCCCTCACAAGGCGAAGATGGATTTGTCAGAGCGCTCTAACAGGCAAGTCTCATTTCTCTCGAGACTTGCCATGTGAATTAACCCAGTTGCTTAAATGCAACTCGTATGTTAGGTATCAGCAAATTTGAGACACGCCAGCTGCTCTGGACCAAAAATAAAACAATTCCACATATTTTTGTTTTTAAATAATAGATATTTTTTCCCTAAGAGCACGTGGTATAACACATATATAACCCAGTACGATGTGTTATGGGAATATAATGCAGTCTACATATTTTAATTTATTTTAGTAACCAATCCCACAATGCTGACAGGTGAAATTTCTTGCCAAATTGCATGACAATTTAAAACTTGCACATGCCAACAATTAAAATGTGTCTTTGTTTCGATATAATTCTGATATTTTGTGGAAGATGTGGCTGGCGTTACATACATTTCTTCTCTCTATCAAAAAGTTGATTGCATAATAGTTCCTCTGATTTTTCTGTACTATTGTAATCTGCTTATTTAGGACTCAATTTAATTATTTTGGATAAGCTGCAAATGATCACAGAGTGTTAGAAAAACTTTTCAAATTATTTATCTAAATAAGTCACCATTAATGTTTATTGGAATATTTGTAGATAAATCATTTGAGAAAGGTATTTTTTTTTTAATACAGATTATGATAATTTGAAAAGTTAAATCCTTACTGAACTGCTAAAAAAAAATACATAATTAAAAATTAAAAATAAATAGTGCCTGTTAGTTTAATGTCTACTTTAAAAAGGGATATATACAGTATCTCACATTTTTGTAAATGTTTTATTATATATCTTTTCATGTGACAACACTGAAGAAATTACACTCTGCTACAATGTAAATAAAGTAAGTGTACAGCCTGTATAACAGTGCAAATTTGCTGTCCCCTCAAAATTACTCAACACACAGCCATTAATGTCTCTAGACCAGGGGTAGGCAACCTTTTAGCAGCACTGTGCCGATATAGGATTGTGATTTCCCGTAGCGTGCTGGTCCTATTTTTTTATAAATCGAGGTGTGTGTGCTGCCGTATTCTGCTTGTGTTATTTGTACTGTAATTGCTTTTTATCGTTGTATTTGTGCGTATATATGCAGGGCTGTCTTTATTAATGACTGGACCCTGGGCAAAGCATTTGCTTAGGGCCCCCTGGACCTTGTCCCCCCTTCCCAGGCATGCAATCACGTCCTCCACCTCAACACAGTGGCGGACCTAAAGTAGAGAGGTGCAAGAATTCTTGGCAGTCTCCCTGTTGCACGGGTGATTAAAAGGTAGATCCCCATCTGTTGTGCAACTCCAGAAATGCATTGACAGCTGGGGCTCTACCATTTACTCATGTTTGCAGGTCTGTATTTAGCACTAAGCAGTTTTTGTGTGTTTTTGTGGAATATGTTTGTATGTGGTGTTGGCGTGATTGCAAGCACACACACACACACAGATATACTGACACACACAGAGACATACTGACATACACACAGACATGCTGTCATGCAAACATACTGACACACACACACAGATATGCTGACACAGATATACTGACACACAAATAGACATGCTGACATACAAACATACTGACACACACACAGATATACTGACCCAGATATACTGACACACACACAGACATACTGACACACACAAAGACATACTGACACATACTGACACACAGACATGCTGACACACAAACATACTGACACACACAGATATGACACACACACAAACATACTGACACACACACACTGACAGACATACTGACACAGACATACACTTTAAAACTCACCCTCCAGTTTCCTACCTTTCCTGCTGGTGGCTGAAGGCATTGGGAGTTGGGGTCTAGAGCTCTTGGCCAGCCCCCCTCCAATCTGCCTACTCTTCTTTCCTGCGCGCTCCTCTCTTTGTGGGAGGAAGTGAAGCGTGGCCGTCACTTCCTCCCAGCCTGCTGCCGAAAAGCAAGGGGCCCGCTCGTGCTGTTAAAGCACCTCAGCGTGTGCCGGGTCCCTGCTGACAGAAGCCCAGCGGGTGGTCCTTTGTGCATGGGCCACCCGGTGGGCCTCCTTAGTGTGCAGATTACCAGCCAGAGGGCTAGAAATAGATGAGGCCAGCAGGGCTCACGGTGCAGCTGCCCAGTTTGCCCCACGTTAAAGAAGGCCCTGTTTATATGAGCTATTATATTGTTTATGTTCATGAGTAGTTTATGGTATTGTGTATGATACATATGAATGTAAGCTGTGTATGGGTGCTGCTTGTGGAATTGTGTGTGTGTGGATGGATATGTCAAAGTGTGTGTTTGATAGTGTGTGGGGGCTGTTTGGGGTATTGCATGTGGGGTTGTGTGCATGCATGTGAATTGTTAGTGGTGTTTCGTTTGTGCGGATTGTGTGTATGTTTGTGTGTGGGCTGTCCATATTATTTGTATGAGGGGAGGGTTATTCTGCATTTCTGTGTATATGTAGCAGTGTGGGTGGCTTCCCTGGGTTCCAGTGGGGACTAGTCCGGCCAGGTACATGTGAAGGACAGGAGCTGCAACAGCAACTGCGAGCTGCTCTACTACAGTGTGGCTTCCTATTCACAAGTGCTGGGAGGAAGTGATCTGAGATCACTTCCTCTACGTGCTGCAATGCATAAATTGAGGATTGTCCTTCACCACCTTTTCGGATTAGCAGATATCTGAAGTTGTACTTGGAATCCTGATAGGCCAGAGCCTGTTTGACTCTAGCAGCCTTGAGTGCCGTGCAAAGACACCTCGAGTGCCGTGCATGGCACTAGTGCCGTAGGTTGCCTACCCCTGCTCTAGACCATGGCAACAAAAGTGAGTACACCCCTAAGTGTCAGAGTGTCATTTATTCAGTGTTGTCACATGAAAAGATATAATAATATATTTGCAGAAAAATATGAGGGATGTACTCACTTTTGTGAGATACTGTATAAAACAATTGAGAAACATTTTTTCTCTTCAGAATTCCTGCAAAGCAGGAACAAGAGATCCGACAAATAAAAACTAAATTGCTGTAAACAAAAACAATTTCTACCATCTAGATCAATCTGGAAATCAGTCAAGAAATATACACAGAAAAATTGGTTTATCAACATCACTGCCTTTTTGTGAGCAGTATTTCATAGTAAAATCCAGCACTCCTTCTGTGAGATTTATGAATGCTTTACTAAGACTTCATTTGACAGTGCATATGGTCACTAATTGTTTCCAAGAATTAAAAAAAATATTATCTGATAAGTGTTAAAATTGTGCTGAATAAAATTTCTCAAGAGAAGGCATAGTGAATTATTTTGATTTATGACGTTGCCATATCTGTAACTAAAAGGACAATTTTTCTTGTGATTTAAAATGCAGTGCCACTGTGACATAGTCTGTGCCTCTCATGTACTTCACTTACATTTCTGATATATTGAAAGTTACAAGAACATTAAAAAATGATATGAAAAACCAACCAACTCAAATGGTCAAATTGAATAGCCTATTTATAATATAACATTGCAAATGATAACATTTAAATATATCACCAGGATAGATGCATTTAGTTTTTGACCAATTTACAATTATACAATGGGGCCATGATATTATGAATATAAAACTAAAGGATCACTATAGTCACCCAGATCACATCATCTCAAATAAGTGCTCCTGTATGTTGAACCCTTCAAGAATCAGTTAGGCAACCAAAAGTTGCTTAACCACCAGGAATTGCATCTAGTGGCTGTCTGATTGACAGCAACTAGAGGCAGTCTTAGTCCTGCAATGTAAACATTGCAGTTTCTCAAAAACTGTAATGATTTACATTGAAGGACTAATGGAGGGAATGGGACACTGCACCCAGACTATTTCAATGAGCTGAAGGGGTCTGGGTGCCTATAGTGTCTCTTTAAACATGCCTTTAGTAGCAGTCATACGGACAGCCGTTAGCGGTGCATCTGTTGCACTGGCTGAGTAAAACTTAGCCATGTGATGCGCAAGGTCATAGAAAAACAATAGAAACACTTGCAGAGCTTGCTTAGCATGTGCATCAGGTCCACAATGCTCTTCTGTGAGGAGCTTTAGATTGTACCATGGCTAGATTAAGCCATGCATCCTTAAAGACATGGTGGGAGATGGAGAGATGAACAGTAATAAAGAAGTCTCAGTGCTGGAATACGGTGAATAAAACCTTTATTTTAATAGGTTTTATGGAAAATGAGGGGGTGGGGGGGGCACCTTTATATAACAAGGAACAGGGGCAGAATACAGGTTTGTATTCCTAATGCTATAGTGTTCCTTTAAGTGGCACTCATTTAAAGTTTTTTTTTTTTTTTTCTGAATATCAACACCAACTTGCAAGAGGGGGTAGAAAAGTAATTACGGAGCTCTCTCACTTGTATTATGGCATGCAAGGTTTTTATCATAGCTGCAACAAACATGGAAAAATAAATGAACATATTTTACAATACTGCATAGGAAAAAAGGTTACATGCCAATTTTTAGCTCTCATTCAGTTATTAGCACCGATCATATGGTCAGTGAACAAGTTTATCAGCGCCTTTATACTTCTTCCTTATTTCTATTGAACTGAAAATATAGCTGACTTAGATACATTTTTCACAGTATTCTAGAGAAGACTCTGGCATCATTACAAGGTATGATGGAACTGGGCAGGAAGAGCCCAGTGATCACAGCTCCCTCACCATTGAGGGAAGAACACAGTGATAACAACTCCCTCACAGATGAAATTCCTCCTCCCCGCCCCCCCCCCCGCCCCGACCAAGTACATCTTATTAGAGTAGGTACCTACCATGTGGACTGGTAAGTGCCTACTCTGCATTTTTAACTCCTAAAAAAGAAAAAAAAACTGTGTGTGGGTGGTACACTGCACCCAGTAGTTATTCGGCATGACCAAGAGCCTGGCTGGTAAATCAGACCCTGGGGTTGGCAGGTAAAAGTATACTGGACCACTATATAAAAATATAACCAGAAAAAAAACCACAGCGGCCCGCACACATGGGTAAATCCAAATACTCCACAAATTAAAAAAAATGGTAATGAAAGATTAGCACATTTATTGAAAAAAGTAATACAATTATATACACATGGCATCACACTAACAACAGTCCTTGTTTATGCCAAGGTAGTTCCAATATCATATGTACAAAATAGTATCAAGTATGTAAAATAACAGTATCCAAAGAAAAAATATATCAATGCTTAGTGATTGAACTACTCGCAGCTACTGTTCAGAGGAGATACCACCTAAGAAGACCACCCAGAAAACGGTGACGCCCTAGACACATTTCGCACTCCACCTGGTGCTTTCTCAACATGGGCATGAAGAGTAAATCACAGAATATAACAAGGCGTTAACTAGGATAAGAAGGCTTGCACATCTGAGAAAGCCCACACCCTTGATTACTTACACTAATTGCAAGAGACACCCCTTAGATGCCAGAATGTTAGTAGCCATGTAGATCCATTAGTAATTGAAAAGTCCCTATTATATTCTGCCTTAGATGTCCAAAACTTAAAATGGACAGAATGGGCAACCATAGCTACTCCAACAGGAGCCTCGTCCACGGTAAATAACTAAGGGCTTGGGGCATTCTAACTTCAAAAGTAATTACTGAGTTCAGGTTACCCTCTGTGAATTGATGGCAGAGGGCAACAAGTATTTGTTAAATAAAAAAATAAAAAAAATAAATCACACAGTGCTCCATGTATATCGAGGCGCTTAAGTTCAATAGATAAAGTTATAATTACAAGCAAGCTACTACACTAAGGTGGATATCTCTCTAGTTCACCCCAGAATAGAAACCAACAACCACACAGTGGTCCTGCACAGTTCCATCATCCTTATAATAATGCCAGAGTCTTCTTTATTTCTATAACTTTTTTCAATAAATATACTACTCTTTTATTACCTTTTTTTCTTTTGTAAAGTTTTTGGGTTTACCCATGTGTGCAGACCGCTGTTTTTTTTTTTCTGGTTATATTTCTGAATATTTCGGAAGAGTCCAGGACCGCAGAGTTAATTCTTAATCCTATTAGTCCCAATTCAGTCTCTCTGTCAAATTTGTTTTTGGAGTTGCGGCAGGCCTTTTTGAGTGAGGGATCCCACCTCACCAAATTTATGTTTTTCTAGACCACTATATAACATTACCTAAGCACCATCTCCTGTATGAGTTCCTGTATGCGCTTTTAATATAACTATGCTCAGGCTTGTTTGCACATAGAATTGTGAAATTACAAAATTATTGCATTCAAGCACCCGCTAGATTGAAGTAATTGGGGTAATTTGGAAATATTACATTTAAATATGAGATGTGTAATGTGATGATAATTTTACATTGCTGCATGCTCACATTATTATCTACATTATCTATTTAACACATTATAATGCATTGAAATGAGTTGGGATGTTAAGTCCCTTCTGTATTGTCTTTTTAATAGAAAAACAGAAAGATGGGAGTTACAATTCTATATGTTGTGGGTATCCAACTTCTGAATAAAGAAATCAGGATAAAAGGAACTGAAAGTCTGCTCAGGGTTACATTACACCATAAGCTTATCCCCATTATGTCTGACTAGCCAATTTAAATGCAAATGAATGCATAGGATCTAGAAGTATAGTCCCATTTTGTAGAGATTTAGATTTTTTTCTAACATTAGACTAGAAATGATAGAGTAAAGGAATATAATTCCACTGCATACAAATACTTTAAAGGGTAATATGCAAAATATTACATAAACAGTTCAGCCCAGACAAAAAAAATACATTAACTCTATGGTGGAAGCTGACATTTCCTAGCACTTTCGGATATGAGATTAGAAAATAAAATAAATTAACCTGGGTCAGATAAATAAATATAAACATAACAAAACAGCAACATATGTTAGAAAAGGCACAATAAACCATAAAGCAGAGACCTGAATTCAAAGCACCACAACCATTATAATGCACTGTAGTTTTGGTGCTAACAGTACTCGAACATTGTTCCTCTCTTAAGAATTAAATTTTTTTTTTTATTTTTTGGGGGGTTTGACACTTTTTCACAGATATTGCTAAAGTAGAAGTTCTTTATTCAACCTTTTTTCCCCTCTTAACATCTATTCATCTGTATTTGAACAAGCTTTTTTAGCTGAGGGTGTCAGCTGACACTCCTCAGCCAATGAATTATGTCCAACCTTGGACAAAATTGATACTACTAATGCTGAAAAGGATTTTCTGCTCTACCACTTTAAAATAAGAATGAATGATGAGCACAACCATAGAGATAAAATGTTTATTAATTGGGCCTAATATCACAAGTATCCCAAAATACATGCCAAAAAAACGCAGCAATATATACCATAATTACATATATATGAAACACAGCTAAACAAGCCAATAATGTAATTCCTAATGCAGGATCATATGGATACCACATGCTCCTTTGATAAAGGCATTTCTACCAAAAAGTTGCAGGCTCTTGACTTTTCTCCCTCTTCTCACTATACCTGGTATTTGTCTTTTAATGGTATATATTGTGACAAACTCCCCTCTCCAAGTGAGTTTGTCACAAGCTACTGGAGGAGCCTGCTTGCCAGCCTCCTGCCCACAGACTATGGGTAATGCAGGGAATCCTGTAAAAGACTATCAAACTTGACCGACCGTTAGCACTGATTTCATGGAACTGTTTTGGGCATAGGACCATGTGCACGGTCCTTCAAAATTATGACTTCCAGGATATTCCTCAACTGATCTGGGTGATTTTTGGATATGTTGGTCACCCAGATGAGGGCTATCAGGGGATGTAACATTTGTGGGGATATCATGTGTTTTGGGGTACTTTTGGGTCTTTATCATAAAAGGCCAGTATGACACCATTAAAATCTATTCCAGTTTACACTCCAAAACGGTCTGTTATTGGAGGGAAAGAAGATTTACTCCTGTGTCTGCTGTTCCATCTTGCAGGGGATTCAACTGGTAAAGACATTGTAAGGACTAGAGCTAATTCCCCATTTAGCTCCAGGAAGGAGCGGTTTCAGGGCCCCAGTCAAGCCACAGTGACTGTGAGCAGAAGTGCTGCGATTTGTCCCCTGTTCCAGCTAGGAAGTGGTCCTTGGCGGAGGTACCTAGCCAGGGATACAGTGAGCTCCATTACATGTATTATTTGTTGGTAGAGATGTCGCGAACACGAATTTCCGCAAATGTTCGTGAACGGGCGAACCGCCATAGACTTCAATGGGCAGGCGAATTTTAAAACCCACAGGGTCTCTTTCTGGCCACAATAGTGATGGAAAAGTTGTTTCAAAGGGACTAACACCTGGACTGTGGCATGCCGGAGGGGGATCCATGGCAAAACTCCCATGGAAAATTAAATAGTTGATGCAGAGTCTGGTTTTAATCCATAAAGGGCATACATCACCTAACATTCCTAAATTGTTTTGAATAGCGTGCTTTAAAACATCAGGTATGATGTTGTATCGATCAGGTAGTGTAAGGGTTACGCCCGCTTTACAGTGACAGACCAAACTCCACGATTAACGCACCGCAAACACCGCAAACACCGCAAACTGTTGTCAGAGGCAGACACACCAAAAAAATGCCACACTGCTGAGCTCTGCAATTACGGCATTCTGGTGGTGGCAACAGCATGCGTTGATTGGCGTGCTGTCTGGCTGACCCCGGGTGCCGATGCATGCTGTCTGACTGTGCCACTAGCTCCTTGCGACGACCTCCCCTTGCTTCCAACTCGTCTCCTCCTCCTCTCTGTCTCCCCATCTGAACTTTCCCCCTGTTCTTCTTCTCTTCTAGCGGGCACCCACGTGACATCCATGGACACATCGTCATCATCAACCGCTTCACTTGTATCTGACAACTCAGCAAAGGAAGCAGCGGGTAAGACATCATCATCATCACACCGTACGTCTATGTGTGTAATGCTGCCTGACTGAGACATATCCCTGTTATCTACATCCTTTGGCAATAATGGTTGCACATCACTCATTTATTCAAACTGATGTGTAAATAACTCCTCTGACAGATAAAGTGAAGCGGCTGTGGTGCTAATGTTGGTGGTGGCGGCAGGCAGGCGAGTGGTAACTTGAGAGGTGCCCGAAGCTAAGCTGGAGGAGGATGGTGCGTCAAGGTTCCGAGCGGAAGCTGTAGAAGATTGGGTGTCCTGTGATAGCCAGTTAACTATGTCCTCAGAACTTTTCGAGTTCAAGGTACGTGGCTTCTGAACAATGGGCATTATTCTAGGGCCAAAGGGAATCACAGCACCACGACCACGACGGCCCCTGCGGGGTGGCCTCCCTCTGCCTGTCATTTTTTTTCCGATTAGTGGTACTATGCGTGCAAGCTACTGTGACAACAGATATGAGTGTCACTGTGCACTGGCAGAAGTTGGCAGAGTAGACGCTGTAGGCCTGACACACGCTTGCAGACAACTAACTGCTATTCAATCTATTACAGTCAACATTTTTTTATTTTTTTTAAATGTACACTACTGTTACACCAGATATGAGTTGCACTGGTGTGACACTGTGCCCTGGCAGGCCCTGAAATGCACACGTGTGAAGGAAACTGACTGCTATTATATTACAGTTACAAAAGTTGACTGCTATTATATTACAGTCAAAAAAGTTTTTTTTTTTTTAAAATGCAAGCTATTGTGACACCAGATATGAGTGGTGGCACTGGGCAAGTGGGCACAGTATACGCTGTGAGCCTGACACACACGCTGGCAGGCAGGCAACTGCAATTAGATTACACAGGGAAAAAAATAGCAGACTGATGTTCTAGCCCTAAAAAGGGCTTTTTGGGGTGATGTCCTTACAGCAGAGATCAGACGAGTCCTTCAGGACTGTAGTGGAGACTGAATACACTAGCCTAGCTATCGATTTCCCTATTAAATCAGCAGCAGCCCTGTTCCTCCTCTCACTAAGAATGCAGCTTCTGGGGGGCGGGGCCTAGCTGTCATGGAAGAAAGACGCACTTCGTGTGAGCTCCCTCAATATCTCATTTTAAGCAGCTATCAACAAGCGAATTTCACCCCAGAAGGGGATGACCCAGCAATGTTGCTCCTACCTGACCGGCCAGACATGCTTAATAGCGGTCAGCAACTCGACAGAGTCTTACTTACCTCTGCATGGCAAGTGTGGCCTGGTGCTCACCGGGCGGGAGAGGCGGCCGATCTCCCGATCCTGGGATGCCCAGGAGCAGCTACTTCACGGCAGGAGCTCCGTTACCCCCCCCCTCGGACCGGTGGGGGTTATCCCGGTGCACCCCTGAGAGGCTGTCTGGAGCTAATGGATGCACAGAGCACAGCTGCCCAGGCTGACATACTCATCTGCGACTCTCCCAATATGGTGGCAGCCGCGTGTCTTCCTGGTACCAGCAAAGCATGGCAGGATATTGAGTCTAAGCTGGACAGACTCTTTAATCAATTTTGGAAGCAAATAACAAGCAGGAAGCCCCAACAAGCTCCACCACAGCCCCAACAAGCTCCACCACAGCTAAGCGAAGCAGTCCCCATTAAAATCCACCAAGCAAAAGGCGTTGAAGACGGGATCGGAGGCACAAACAGAAATGCAGAGCCTGTCCCACGTCAAGCACTCGCCTTCACCTTAAGCCACCACAATCCCGCACCGTACGTGAAGCACCACCGGGACAGATCCAACCACCCGACAAAACAAGCTTCCACCACCTCAAGCCGCGAACCCGGCACTCAGCCAGAGACTTGCCTTTGTTGTTCCAGGTATCAGGGACTCCCAGGGTCTGCACCTGGCGCCCAGAAGGGATCAGATGAGCACAAGCAGTAAACAGCAGCCTGCCAAGCATGTCCCACTATAGCCGATACTCCACACCTGTCAGACCTTCCGGCATTCGCTAACCGTGGACTTCCGGGTTCTCGGAGCGCGGCCACTCCCCCTCCTATGACGCGGTCGTTCCCAGGATTCATAGAGAGACCGCGTCAACACCACTGTGCTGGATCAACTCGAAAGCTCCCGCGAACTTCAAACTGAATTATTACTACTTCTACTGTGTATCGGACCCGGACTGTTTAATCGTTTACCCTCCTTCTCCTCTCCCACGACCTCGGACTGTTTTTGGATATTCTCTTGCCTGCTGCAACCTCGATTCTCTGTGGAATCTCTATCACCAATTTGGATTATCGCTCCTTCATAAGTTAAGTAAACCAGATCTGCTCAAGCTGGATATATAACCATCCTAATTCTATGTGGTTCGCTATCTGCTCCACCTAACCTCCTAACCTTGTTTCAACTACTAATTAATCATCTGCATCCTAATTTGGAACTTCTCGCTGGTTGTGTTAAAATTGCCTTATCTTAAAACAACTTCAACTCCGCTGCTGTTTATAACCTGCCAGGAATTAAAGAGACAGTTCAAATTGATTATCTTTTTTATTTTAAAGCAATAAACAATATCAGTTTCAGAAATCTGCAGTTGTTTCCATCTTGTCAACAATTGAGCATTACAGATTGATCCAGCCCCATTAATGGATACAGCAGATCTCACTTCTGAAATCACCAGATTAAACCAAAGAGTGGATACGCTTACTCAAGGCATGCAAGATCTACAGATCACCAATGAAAGAATCCTTACTTATGTAAGGGACTTGCAAACACATACTCCTCACACAGTTACACACTCGGCTAGTGACCCTGCTGTCTCCAACCCCGAAAAATTCTCTGGAGACAGGTCCCAATACCGAGAGTTTATCAATTCTTGCAAGTTGTTGATTGCATTAAAACCTCGATCATATCCCACTGAAAGATCTAAAGTTTGTTCTGTTATTTCATTTTTGAGAGGTGAACCCATGGCCTGGGCTCATTCCTTTCTTGAGAATGATGATCCCATATTGGATTCTCTGGATGAATTCTTTGAAGCCATGTCTCTTCTTTACGAAGACCCAAACAAACAAGCGACTGCAGATTTAACCATTAGAACACTGCAGCAAAGAAACAGGCCTGTCGAAGATTACATTGCTGAATTCAAACGATGGGCACCAGAAACTCAGTGGAATGACATAACTCTACGTAACCAGTTCCGTATTGGGTTATCTGAAGCTGTCAAGGATGAGCTCTCCAGAACGGAACTACCTACTACACTGAATACACTTATCCAACTGTCAATCAGCATTGACAGAAGACTTAGGGAAAGAAAAGCTGAGAAATCACTCACTAGCTCTCTATGGAAAAAACCCTTCACCTCTTCAAAGGCACCGGAGAAACCTATAACTCCCGCTGAACCTATGGAAATAGGGGTTGTGAGAAGTCCTCTTACTCCAGAAGAGAGAACCAGAAGAAGACAAATGAACCTTTGCATGTACTGTGCTTCACAAGAACATGTTGTCCCAGACTGTCCCCTATTGAAACGTCCCCGAGGTGGTAAGCATGGTTCCACCACAATTGTTATGAGTGTGCTTCCCTCTAAACCAATCTCTCATTTCTCCTCTGTTTCTCTCATATTACAGTGGGACAAAGAAAGAATTACGACTAAGGCCATTATTGATTCCGGTGCTAATGGGGTGTTCCTGGACTCATCCTTTGTTACAAAAAATAAAATTCCTTGTGTTCAAAAACGTAATTCCGTCTCTGTCAGAGTTATTGATGGCTCCTTAATCTCCTCGGGGCCCATTCGCCTTGAAACTGTCCCTTTAAGGACTACTACTAATTATATCCATTCTGAATTTCTTGTTTTTGATGTCATAAATTCTCCTCTTTATCCAATAATATTAGGGATAGACTGGTTACGGACTCATAACCCACATATTACATGGGCTCCTTTCTCTCTCACGTTTAACTCTGCATATTGCCAGGGAACATGTCTACAACACATCCCCATTTTGCAAGTTACTGGGGAATCCACTATACCTTCCAGCTATTCAGAGTTCGCTGATGTGTTCAGTAAAAAGGAAGCAGAGACACTTCCTCCTCATCGACCCTATGATTGTCCGATTGACCTTGTTCCTGGTGCTCCTATCCCTTTTGGACATATTTATCCTCTCTCTGAATCAGAGTTAAAAACCCTCAAGGAATACCTGGATGAAAACCTCCGTAAGGGGTTCATTAGACCTTCCTGTTCACCAGCCGCTTCCAGCATGTTTTTTGTAAGAAACAAGGACCAGACTATACGGCCAATCATCGATTACAGGTCTTTAAATAAAATAACTATCAAGAATCGTTACCCTCTTCCCCTGATCAATGAGTTGATTGAAAGATTAAGAACAGCTACCATCTACACTAAACTTGACCTTCGTGGGGCATATAACCTTGTTAGAATCAAGGCCAATGATGAATGGAAAACGGCGTTCAGGACCCGATATGGTCTTTACGAATATCTTGTCATGCCCTTCGGGCTATGTAACGCCCCTGCAACCTTTCAGCATTTCATCAACGATATCTTCCGAGATCTCCTAGACGTTTGTGTCATCATTTACTTAGATGATATTCTCATCTACTCCAACAACCTTGAAGAACACAGAAAACACGTGAGATGGGTATTATCCAGATTAAGAACACACAAATTATACGCAAAACCAGAAAAATGTATATTTGAAGTCAATGAAATCACTTTTTTGGGATACGTTATCTCCCCTCATTCAATAAGTATGGATACCTCCAAAATAGATTGCATTGTCAACTGGTCTACTCCTACTAATACTAAAGACTTACAACGTTTTCTGGGATTTGCCAACTTCTATAGGAAGTTCATTAAAAATTACTCCAATGTTGCTCATCCCCTCAACCTGCTCAATAGCAGTAAACGGTCCTTTGCTTGGAACGATAAGGCTCAAGCAGCCTTTGATGAATTAAAACGGAGATTCACAAGTGCTCCCATTCTCCAACTACCTAATCCTGCTTTTCTCTACGTCATGGAAACGGATGCTTCTGACACAGCTATCGGGGCTGTCCTCTCTCAACACCAAACGCCTCAAGATCCTCTCCATCCAGTAGCTTTTTTTTCACGATCTTTGTCTCCTGCTGAACGAAATTATCCTGTAGGAGAAAAAGAATTATTAAGTATTAAAGCTGCATTCGAAAACTGGCGTCACATACTTGAAGACACACGCACTCCTGTAATTGTTTATACAGACCACAGGAACCTTGAATATCTTCATTCCAACAAAACACTCTCTGCCAGACAAGTACGCTGGAATCTTTTCTTTTCCCGTTTCAATTTTCAAATCATCTACAGACCTGGATCCAGAAACAAAAAGGCAGATGCCCTGTCCAGAATTCACCAAGATCTTCCTGTAAACGAAACTCAACCACCTAAAATCATAGGTATTATTTCGTCATTAATAGATGATATTAAACATCTTAAGGAAGAAGATCTTGAACTTCCCAAACAAAGCAATCTATCAAAAAAGGACGGTATCTACTACTTCAAAGACAGGTTATACATTCCTCCCTTGCTTAGGAATAAAATACTCTCTTTGATTCATGATTCCCCTCTGGCTGGTCATCCTGGTACAAGGAAAACACTGGAGCTGTCTAAAAGATATTACTGGTGGCCTCGCCAGGACAGAACCATAGAATCTTATGTCAAAAACTGCCCAACCTGTCTGAGATCAAAATCTGACCATCATCCACCATTCGGTCAATTATTAAGCCTACCTGTTCCAGAAAGACCTTGGCAGTCCATCTCAATGGACTTCTTGGTAGAACTCCCTCCTTCGCAACATCATACCACCATTCTGGTAGTGGTAGACCGTTTCACCAAGATGTCCCATTTTATTCCTTTGAAGAAATTACCCTCTTCATCTGAACTTGCAAAAATATTCATCAATAACATCGTGAAACTCCATGGTCTTCCTGAAGAAATCATATCAGACAGAGGAACACAGTTCACCTCCAAATTCTGGAATGAGATGTGTTCCTCCCTCAATATTCAACGTAAATTATCTTCAGCCTATCATCCCCAAACCAACGGACAAACAGAGAGAGTTAATCAATGTGTTGAACAATACTTGCGGTGTTATTGCTCTCACTTACAAGATGATTGGATCACGTGGTTACCAATGGCAGAGTTCTCATACAACAACTCGGTACACGCTAGTAGCAAAATGACTCCATTCTTCTCAAATTTTGGATTCCATCCCTCTTCATTTCCTGATCAAGGACTTCCTTCTTCTAATCCATACGTCTCCAACCATAACTCTTTCATGTCTGCCCTCTTCCTCAGGTTACGTGATAACCTTAAAAATGCATCATCTGCTCAGAAAAAGTTTTTCGATACTGGTAGACGACCTTCCCCTACTTACAAGGTTGGTGATCTAGTATGGCTCTCTTCAAAAAACATTGTCACCAACCGTCCCTCAAAGAAACTGAGTTCACTCTTCCTTGGCCCTTTTCGTATATTGTCGCTTATCAACGAAAACGTGGTCAGATTGAAACTTCCACCTACCATGAAACTACATCCAGTCTTCCATGTGTCATTGCTTAAACCACACCACTCCGACCCTTTCCTGAGGGATGTTCTTACCACTCCTGATCCCATTCTGGTACAAGGTGAAGAGGAATACGAGGTCCAGAGGATTCTAGATTCACGAATCCATCGTGGTTCCTTACAGTATCTTGTCCGGTGGAAGGGCTACGGAGTTGACGAAGATTCATGGGTGTCGTCCTCCGCGGTGCATGCTCGTCGACTTATCAATGCGTACCATGCTCGCTACCCGTCCAGACCTCGTTGACAGCATCCGGTGGCTGCTTCTTATGAGGGGGGTTCTGTCAGACCTTCTGGCATTCGCTAACCGTGGACTTCCGGGTTCTCGGAGCGCGGCCACTCCCCCTCCTATGACGCGGTCGTTCCCAGGATTCATAGAGAGACCGCGTCAACACCACTGTGCTGGATCAACTCGAAAGCTCCCGCGAACTTCAAACTGAATTATTACTACTTCTACTGTGTATCGGACCCGGACTGTTTAATCGTTTACCCTCCTTCTCCTCTCCCACGACCTCGGACTGTTTTTGGATATTCTCTTGCCTGCTGCAACCTCGATTCTCTGTGGAATCTCTATCACCAATTTGGATTATCGCTCCTTCATAAGTTAAGTAAACCAGATCTGCTCAAGCTGGATATATAACCATCCTAATTCTATGTGGTTCGCTATCTGCTCCACCTAACCTCCTAACCTTGTTTCAACTACTAATTAATCATCTGCATCCTAATTTGGAACTTCTCGCTGGTTGTGTTAAAATTGCCTTATCTTAAAACAACTTCAACTCCGCTGCTGTTTATAACCTGCCAGGAATTAAAGAGACAGTTCAAATTGATTATCTTTTTTATTTTAAAGCAATAAACAATATCAGTTTCAGAAATCTGCAGTTGTTTCCATCTTGTCAACAATTGAGCATTACAACACCATGCCTTTGATCACATGAACTGCTCTCTGCACATTAACTAATCGTAAAGTAGCAAGCGTTTAAACATGTCATTATTTCACCTCCTAAAGAGTTTATTGTCGTAGTTCCTTACATGCCTTTACCTTACACTTGATTTATAAATAGTGGTGGAGCTGCTGATATAAATACACAGTTGATAACGTGCAAGCTACACCCTAAACATGACAGCCATCTTTCACAACAATGTACTGCTATATACTCATACCCTCAGTGCAACTAGCCATAATATATGCACGTTCAGTCTAGCATGCTTAAATATAACACACTTCTGTCAAAAAAAAAAAAAAAAGAATGCAGCTTCCGAATGAATCTAAAATGGATGCTGTCCAGGAGGTGGGAGGGTCTGGGAGGAACGGTCTGCTGCAGATTGGCTGGAATGTGTCTGCTGACTGTGAGGTACAGGGTCAAAGTTAACTCAATGATGACGAATAGGGTGCGGACCGAACATCGCATATGTTCGCCATACGTGGCGAACGCGAACACGCTATGTTCGCCAGGAACTATTCGCCAGCGAACTATTCGGGACATTTCTATTTGTTGGGTAATTTCTTCTAGGTATCCATATGATCCAGTATTGGGAATTACATTATTGGCTTGTTTAGCGGTGTTTCATGTATATATGTGATTATGGTATATTTTGTATACTTGTACTATTGTTTTGATATTGCTGCATTTTTTGGCATGTATTTTGGGATACCTGTGATATTAGAAATCCAAATCAGCACTGTGAAAGTAAAAAAAAAAATACTTTTTATTTCTTCATAACTAAAACAGCAATGACATAACCCCTTCACTACCATGCAGTCAGCAAAAAAAAAAAAAAAAAAAAAACACCCCCAGAATCTGAGTATTTTGAGTGATTTGGAAAGGTTTAATTTACATGGTTACATACTTGGGCTGAAATGAGACATGCATCCATCCATAGTTCAGCCTCTCACTCACACATCTGTTTTTGCTGACAGCAATAAAAAAAAAAAAAAATAACTGTTTAAAGTGCTTTCCAATTTTGCAACAATCTAGGATCCTTCTTCACCCCAGAATGGCAGTCAGATCTCTCCTTGGATCAAGAAGCGGTTACCCCACAGATTCAAAACTATATACCCAGATATTCTGTTTTTGCAAGTATTCATCCAGTTACTGTTTGAACGTCTGCATAGACTCTGATGAAACCACCTCTTCAGGCAGAAAATTCCATATCCGTATTGTTCTTACTGAAAAAACAAAAAGCCTTAGACCAGGCTTCCCCAAACTCCGGCCCTCCAGATGTTGCTGAACTAAGACTCCCATAATTCTATTAATGAAATAGATAGGCTGGTCAATTAGGTTAAACAAGCTCCAGGGTGGTCTCCGGTTTGTGCGGCCGTTCGGGTTCCGAACCATATAGTCCAAATACACGAAATGAGACTTTTGCATTACATTTCAAAGGGTCCATCATCTGTGGGCAGGGGGCTGGAAGACAGGCTTCTCCAGGTGCTTGGGCAAACTCACTTGGAAAGGGGTGTTTGTCACAACTGGGATGAGAGGTGAACAACATGTAAGCAAAAAAATTACCTGCAATGCAATTTCCAGGATTACATAGTTGCTCAGTAATGCTCCAGGGTCCATCATCGTCGGCATATACTTGGAAATGCTGTATGACTGCATAAATTCTTTGAAGGTCCTTCTATAGTCCTGTAAGCACATATGAAGCCTTAAAGTAACCAAGTAAGACAGAATAATAGTGCTACACAAATTTGCATTATACACTTTCCCTGGTATATAATATACAATTAAATAATTTTCTTTAAAAAAAAACATAACCCATCTCTGTTAACTGCTTAGTGTGTAGAAATTAGATAAGTCACTGCCACAAAATAAACTCTAATAAACTGTCTTAAAGGAAAGCAAGAACAATCTTTGCTCTCAGAGTTCTCATATTCTTTGTTTGTGTTGCAATCATTAACTTGGCTCTACCCAAGTGGAGTATCAGCTAGACCTCCCTGACGAGGCCCAAAGAAGGCCAGAAGATTGTCTGTGGTTGCTGTATCTCTCCTGCAGAGAGTACTTGCCCTTATGAACCCTGCCCTTATGGGTGGGTTCAGTCTGATATGCTTCAGAATGTATTCTCTATGTAATGGCACAAGTGAGCAAATAACTATTTTTCAGACCTGAGCAGGGATTTACCGAAGGGATAGCGACTGAGTTTCTCTAAGCTTTTGTCCATTCTCAGAGTTCTTATATTCTAGGTTTTTGTTGCCAGAACAATATATTGCCTGTATTCTCCAACAAAAAACACATGTCGGTCAAGCAATATATCAATAGGTCATTTCTCATAAACATTTTAAGCTCCATGGAATTCTGGCATCAGTGTCATCCCTGAACTAAAAAACCCTCAAAATAATTGCATGGCAGTCATGTAATATCAGGAAAACTACTCTAACATGTGGGCGTTGGTATGGTTGGGAGTTATATCTTAAAATCTGCTACCTTAGTTGTGATCGTTAGTCACATATTTACAGCAAATATCTGTTCTAATAAAAAAGGAAACCATGGCAGAATATATATGGGTAAATTAACAATTTACTTTTGTCAATATATGTTTATTTTTCTGCACTATTTGAATCTTGATAAAGACACAGGATGGTCAGATTTTTGTTGATCCTCTGAGTACACTGTTTTTTTAAATCTAAAATCCTGTGAGTGCCCCTTCTTTGACACACACACACACTTCAGTATTAAATAATTTTATAATTTTATGAGTCTGCAGTGTTTTAATATCTAGTGAGATTGCTTTGATAATGTGAAATAAAAACATATTAAGCAAATCTGGGTGATGTGTAGAATACAGAAGCAGCCCACTACCAATATAGCCACTTATTATTTCTAGTGTCAGTGAGATTATTAGCTTTTAAGTTGAAGAAACAGCTGCTACGCTGCTGGCTATGAGGCAGCACATTGCTACTGGGATAATATTTATATCCTTGGTCCTCATAATTCAAAAGTGGGTGCATTAGGCAGCGAACTGCATGCAAGAAATAGAATTCACCACTAGAAACTCTGCTGAAATAAGCACAAAGTCATTTTGATGAAGTGCAAGGTGGAGTGTAGGTGTTAATCTCATGCATTAGAAAGTCATATGCACTAGAGGCATTTGAATAATCTAAAAGGTTTAAATTAAAGGGACACACTTATCTTCCACACAGCATACAAATATTGTTTGTTCGTTCACCGAGTTAGCTTTTTATTTTTCTTAATGTATTAAATGAGAAATGAATGCTCCCCATTTCTCTTTGTCACTGTCCCTCGCTACGTGCAGAGTAACCTTTTTAGCTACAATAGTACAAAAGTGTACGAGGTACAGGTGTAACATGCATGACTGTGTAAAGATTTTAATAGTAAATTGGCAGGTACACAGCAGACCATGAATTAAGCCATTAGATTAGTTAGATTAGTTAGAAAGGCGTAGGCTGTTGGTGGGATCAAGGCCAGGGATATTTTAAGACATTCTATAACTGCCTGTCCTACTGACAACCATTTCTAAAATTTAGAACAAAAGCAAATCTTATTTAGGTATACCAATTCCTAAACAAATACAAATTTTATAGGCATATAGCCATGTGTTGCATTGTTGTGAAGCTCTGCTATACAATCTCACACATCACCGGAGTAGCATAGAGGCTAATGGATCTGTAGCTGCATGGTCTAGGCCTATGATTACTAAAATGAAAAAAAATAAATGATTCACTACTCCCCACATCTTGCTCAAAATGGTTTTGTATAGGGAATAGAGTGCAAGGGAACAAAACATGTGTATTCAAATCAATATGTTTTTATTTTTTCAGTCATTTTTTCCATTGTTTTCATTTTTCCTTTTTCTTATTTTTGTGCTTATTTTTTTGCTCTTTTTTCAATTTTTTTCTCAATATAACAGCAATCAAGTGGTGGATCCACCTGAATATTTATGAACTTCCAGCTTCAGACATATGGTGTTCATGGGCTGTATATAGTTGTAAATAAATTAATTAATAAACCCTTCTCTTCTAATAAATCATAGGTCTACGACCTTACTAACACACTGAAGATTAATTAAAAATCCATTTATTAAATAATCAATATCAAGACATATATAAAAAGAAACTTACATCTGTCACAAACAATATGTCTATTAAAAATCACTAATATAAGCCATACAAAAGTCCAGACCTTATTTGAAATACTCGGCGTCCCGAGTCAGCAAAATTGTAATGCTGAAAAATATCAAACAGTAGTCCTCTTTGAAGTAAAGATGATGGCTGATAGTGATGGGAGTCGGACCCCTCCAGATGCGTTTCTCCGCTTCGGCGGCTTTCTCAATGGATGCGGTCTGTCTGTTAGTGCTCATTTATATAGTATCTGCCGGCTTTCTTTTGATCGCAGCAAATTAAGAATCAGCAGTGTGTGTTGCAAAATCCAACTATTCTCTATGTAACTAAACAACCATATTGTATCAAACTCAGAAACTCTATTTATAAAATTACTACTTATTCTTTCGATCGGCACACTGTATTGCTATCTTGTATTTACTGCTGTTACTATGGTAACACCCGCTTAAGCGGGTTTAAATGTAACTGCTTAAACAGAGAAAGAAATAGGATGAAAAGAAGTTTATTATAGAAGAAGATTCTTTCCTTAGATCTTCTGCTACGCTCATTTAAAGATAAATAATTACTGTATTGCAGCTGAAATTTTGTTATGTGTATCATAGATGAATTTACAGAGATCATCAATTTGTATTTTGTAGTAACAGTGTTTTTTTTTTTTACTTACATGAATTTGATATAGTTAGTGTATAATAAATGAATTTATGCATATTTACACATTGATTCTTTTTTTCTTATGCATATTTATATGCATGTGAGTGCGGTATTAATATCTATGTTTTTGTAAAACGTGTATTAGCTGGCTATGAAATAATTAAAGGATACCTGTACTCTGTTTTGCACTTAGAACATTAAATTTTGGCCATACATTGTTCCTATTTAAATTTTATTATTTTTTCTCCCACATTTCAATCAATTCTTTGGCATTATAGAAATAGTGATGTGATGTCACTCCATGCAGATGCTGGCAATGAGATCAGCTTGTTGGCGTCGTGGAGAAGATTTGCCCTGTTTGGGGAAGTGTTTCCAAGCAGGGCACAATCACAGAAGACTCAGGTGGAGCGCGGGCAGGCCAGAGGTGCGTGTTACATGTAGAGTAACATCCACTATGAAAAGGATATGCTGGTACTGGAACAAGGTATGTTGAGTTGATCTCATTATGTTGCATTGAATACATGATGTATCTCTATGATGTATGATATATTCAATGCATTTGGGGCTAATTTAGGCAAAGTAATTTTTCCTTTAAGGTTCACTTTAATCTAAAACAGGCATTGTGCACTGTACAAATGTTGTTGTCACTTCTATGTCTTTAGCAACCAACATCCTTCTGTCATTATGCGGCAGGGTGACATGTCCCTACATCCACCACTTTCTCCAAATTTCATACAAGGAGGCAGCTTCTGTCTGCTATTAAGTAGAGGTGCACAAAAGGAGTCTCAAGAAGAGAGGATCTGGAATTTTATTAAAGGACACAGAGGCAATTTTTATGCTTTATCGTTTTCTTTATTCCTCTGCAGCAAAGAAAGGATACTGAAATATTCAAAGAAAAAAATAAACATTATCCAATGAGAATGCTCCTTGCACCATAATGTCCCACGTGACCTTAAGCCACTCCTCTTTCTTTGCTTCTGCCTCCTCAGCTAAGTACTTCTCCATATTTCTCTACACTTAACTTGTATATTTTATTGGATTTTAACATTTCTATTGTATTTTTGTATGATATATTTTTATTATTTTCTGTGGCTTCACTGCCTTTACACTACCTTGGCACTCCGTGCCATCCCTTTTCCTTCACCTAGCCTCTCTCCCCTGTTGCTCATTGGCTTGTTTATTTGCCGACTTTGTTCTTTCACACCCGACTCACACACCCGCCTCACACACACACCTCTCTCAAACCTAGAGCCTCACCACCGGGTGCCGACATTCCGACTGTGAAGAAAATCGACTAATTTTATGTATTTTCTCCTTTATTTCGGTTATTTTGTATTTACTGGTTCGGTAGATTAATCTTCGGTAGATTAATCTACCGAACACATTTGCATACCCCCCTCTCTACAGTAATACCATATTCTACTAAGCCTAACACAATCAATTTTAAGAATATGGTAAGAATTTACCCTGGTGGTCAATAGGTGCGGCGGATTGATAGCAACATAAGGGATGATTAAGTGTGCAGCTTTAATGTTTGTTCCCTTGCGAGTACAGGAAAAAAGATTTCTTACCAACTCGCCAGAAGGTAAAAAAAAAAAAAAGTAACAACATGTAGAGCCCATCTGTGCACACTATGCATGCTTGTGTACATTTTAGAGAGGCTGTACAACCATTGTAATCTAGGTAGCAGTAAATTATGCAGCCACATCGGCACTAGCTAGGACAGCACATAATCAATATTTCTCTATACAACAGTCAGAATTGTCACTGTGCTGTTCTCTTCCTGTATATACCTGAATTTGGAGTATGTGTTACTTGTAATCTGCAAATATGCGGCAGATTAATTTTAGAAAACTGTCACAGCAGAGGTCTTGACATACTAATTAACACATTTCTATATTTGTGTTGCATAATAAACACAGGCAAAGCAATCGTTGTGCTGTTATCTAACTGTGTTCTATTAAAACAGTTAAGGAGAACATGGGTGAGCTATTAGGGAAAACATAAATTTGTAACAAATATTTATTTATTATCCTGTCATTCTTGTTTGTACCTTTTTATTGCCACAACAGTTTTGGACATTGTGTTTATGTCCCAAGAACCTTTACAAAATTTATAGTATAGGATAGTGCACGGTCTGCATCTAAATTGTGTTAGCTACACTACATGGATTTTAAGTATTCATTGGGCCCAAGTTCTGGAAATCATGCACTTGTATTTACAGAAAATATCAGATTTTATCACTATGGTGATCAAAATGATATCTTGTCAACAACAATTTAAAACAACTCGAGTATTGTTGTTGTATTATTTCATACATCTGAACATACTCTTTAGTTATTCTTGGGTAGTATTTCGCTCTAGATAATTGGTATGCATGTAAATAACATTGTGAAAGCCAGGTGATATTATCTTATATTCACTGAACAGATATTTATGGAAAATCGACAATGAACCTGAATTAATTTGTGCTCCTTTTCTTTTATATAAGCATGTGCAACTAGCAGGGGAGGACAGACAACTCATAGGGCCCCCGGGCAATGAGAGATCAAATACCCCCCTCCCAGTGCAAGGATTTTTGGCTGCAAAGGCAAGATGCCTTTTGTTGCCCCTCACTTCATATTGCTCACACTCTTCTCCCCGTTGATTATGCATCTCTCATACAGATTTTATGAGCTTGTTGCCCAGCACTGAGACTGGCTGTGTAAGAGTTGCTCAGTCATGACTCCCACAACTGCAGGTCCTCTATTCAGGGTCAGATTCACTTTTAAGACCAAAAAACAGTGTTTTAATAAAATACTGATTTTGGATGGATTAACCCTTGCTGGCACAACTCCTACCATTTTAAAATAAAGAAAATCTAATGACACACTTGCAGTGGGGGTGTTCTTGTAATGAATGTTTTGCATGTGTAAGGGGGTTGCCTGTGGTGATGTGTTTTGGTGGCTGCTTGTGTGTGTACAAAAATTTTTTTTCTGGTGTAGAATGTGAAGAGATCTGTGTGTGGTGCACTATGTATGGACTGTAGTGTATGCACTTGTGTGGTATGATAGCATGTACCATGGGTCACTCTAAATCAGGGCTTCCCATTTTTATGGGCCAAAACCCACTTTTGAAAACGGTAATTTTTCGAGACCCACTTGCTTTTAATTCATATTTTAAAAATGAACACCATGGCAATCAGATTCAGAGGCATACAATTGGCACACTATGGCAATCATTTTTAGAGGCATAAAATTGGCACACTATGACAATCAGTTTTATAAGCATAAAACTGGCACACTATGGCAATCCGTTTTATAAGCATAAAATTGGCACACCATGGCAATCACTTTTAGAGGCATACAATTGGCACACTGTGGCAATCAGCCTCAGATGCATACAATTGGCACACCATGGCAATCATTTTTAGAGGCATAATATTGGCACACTATGGCAATCAGTTTTATAAGAATAAAAGAGGCACTCCATGGCAATCAGATTTAGAAGCATAACATTGTCACACCATGGCAATCAGTTTTAAAGGCATACAATTGGCACATCATGTCAATCAGTTTTAGATGCATACACTTGGCACACCATGACAATCAGCTTTAGATGCATAAGCTTGGCACATCATGGCAATCACTTTTAGATGCATAAACCTGGCACACCATGGCAATCCGCTTTAGAGGCATAAACTAGGCACATCATGGCAATCAGTTTTAGATGCATAAACTTGGCAACTTTAGATGCATAAGATTGGTACACCATGGTAATCTGCTTTAGAGCATATAATTGGTACAACATGGCAAATCGCTTTAGAGTCATAAAATTGGCATATCATGGCAATTTTATAGGCATATTTTAGGCATATCATAGTAGTTTTAGAGTCAGAAACGTGGCATATCATGGCAGTTTTAAAGCAGAAACTTGGCATATCATGGCAATCAGTTTTAGAGACATACAACTGCTTACTCACAGACTCAGAATCAGAAGCGCTGTGTTCCGCTCTTTCATCCAGGCACCTCACATTGAGTATCTCAGTGGTGGAACTAATGTAGAGAGGGCCCTGGTGCAAGTATGTTTTCTGATAACCCATCTAGTGCAAGTATGGCCAAAAGGTGGATCCCCATATGTCGGAGTACTTCAACAATGCTATGCCAGCTGTGGATCTACCATTCACCCATCGTTGCAGGGTTGTAGTGAAAAGTCTGAAACATTATTTTTTAATGCATACTTCAAGATCCTTGATAAATATGTTGAAAATGTACCTTTAATGACAACTGTCTGTACTCTATCTTTAAGCCAATGTTTTACCCAAAACAAGAATTTTCGTTTAGACCAATTTTTTTTTAATTTGAACACTAACCTATTGTAAGGACCATATCAAAAACTTTGGAAAAAAATCAACCCAATTAATTTAGATTGACATGGCCTATGTTTCATAAAACCCTGTTGATTTGTGCTAATAACAATGTTCCTCCCGATGAATTCCTGAAAATAATCCCTAATAACCCGGCAAACACTTTCACAGCCACAGAAGTTAAGCTCACAGGTTTAAAATTTCCATGAAAAGATTTTGAACCCTTTTGAATATAGGAATCTCTTCTTTAATATTTATGACCCACAGGCACATACTGAGAAGTAGTAGATAAAAATTAAATCACACACATAAAGTGGTAATATAACAGTATACCACCTATTGCAGGTATTAATAATACATTTCCATTTGAAAAACAAATAAAGCATACATTGTGCTCTCCAAAACATATAAATAGCAGAAATTCAAGGTATATGTGGAATGCACTCACAAAGATGGAGCCACATCAGGCTCTATGTAAACAACCCTTGGGTGCCTGTCCAGGCTCTCGGTATGCTTCAGTGAAGAACACCATGTTCACAAGGATGAGAATATTCATACAAATTTATTAGAGTAAAATATAATAAAAAATATGTGGATAGTAAGGTAATTAATAACAACTTTGTGTGTGTGATTTAATTTTTATCTACTACTTGTCTTTTAGGTGATGAGGGATTACACCTTTTTTCACACCCAGTTATTAATAATTTTTTAATATTTGAAGCGCCTACACAACTATCTGTATTACTTGTTTTTTTGTTTGACATACTAAGAAGTATGCATTTCTAATATTTGTTTGAAGATATTCAATTTATACTCAGTGTTTTTTTTTTACTCTTTTTTTCAAGAGTTTATACCATTCTGTGAGTTGTATAGATTTCCTTATCTTACTGAAACTGACCTTTTTAAAATTCTATGTTTTTGCATATCCCATCTGCTTTTGCTTTTTTGAGTTTGTTTCCAAAGGTATCATATTGGTATCACTATTTCACAAATGCTCCCCTGCTTGAATGTTGGTGAAAAGATCAACAATGTTTTTCATAACCAGATCCAGACAAGCATCTTTTCTAGTTGATGTTTGTACCAGTTGTGACATGAAGGTGTCATTTAATAGGTTCAAAAATCTTATTCCCCTTGCTGAATTATAGTGCCTATATCCTAATTGATGTCCAGTAAAATCTCCAATATTGACGTGTTACCCAGAGGTGCTCTAACAGCTTTTCTTCCTCATAAATATCATAGGGTTTTTCTAGTCCTACATTACATGATCCTGCAAATCTCCTCTCATAGGCTTAGAGATGGCTCCTGGGGACAACTATTTGTCCAATTCTCCTGTTTTTTTTTATAGCTAAGGAGGTAAATTAGGTTGGAGGCTTATATTGTCACATGTTAGGTTTTTGGTGTGTTGATTACATGTGTCAATGTTGCTTTAATTTTTTGTGGACTTCAAGTTCAGCTATCATTTGAAACATTTTCCTACTACTTACTGTTAATTTAACAGTAAGCCATGAATTCTCTATGCAAATGGACTTGTTTTAATCTCTAACCCTAAGCAAACTTGTCTTTAATGAGTGTTCAGTAAAGATAGAAACTTTATTAACCCCTTAAGGACAGAGCTTCAGAAGCTTGTCTTTCACTTAATGACAACGGCATTTTTTGCATTTTTTGCTATTTGCGTTCAACTGCAATTTGCATTTTACTAATTTATTGCACCGACACATATTATATACCGTTTTTTAAAGGACAGAAAGGGCTTTAATTTGATGTAACACATGTATATATAAATGCTTATTTATTATAAAAAAAATACAGAAATATGCACAAAAATGAATTTTTGTGTGTTTTTTTTACAGTTTTTGCAATAATAATGTGTACATAATTAGTGCAGGTTAAGGAAAGTAATTAAAAATAAATTCATTTAGTTGTTCTGAATTACAGAATATATAATGTGTCTGGGATTTTCAGGTTTTTTTGGTAGTTACAGGTCACAAAGCACAAGGAGTAAAATAAACTTTTTATGTGGAGCGATTTTAGAATTTGGTATGTTTGTCTTGTAAGCCTAATAGCCATAAAAGAAAACAAAATTGCCACACAAAAGTATATATTTATATAAAGTAGACACCACAGGCTATTTACCTAAGGTTGTTTTGACACTTTCTACGTAGCCATTTTACCGCCAACCTCTGCTAAATATTGGAGTAAAATTGTGTTTTTTGGGGGTTTTCGCACACAAACTTATAACAAAGAACTTCTCATGTGTATTTTGTAAATTTGGTGTGTGCTATTCCTGTACAAAGTTTTATTATGTGTTCAGTTACTTCTGCTGAGTACAACGGTACCCCCATTGTATGTCTTTGGCACTATTTCGTGAAGCTACAGTGCCATATAGGAGACCTGTCCTTTTCAGTATTCACAGTAGAATTTTGAGAGACGGATTTAATGAGCCTATGCTTCCATTTGGGGTATTATAGTAGTTTGACTGTTCAAAAAAACCCCACAAAGGCCTACCATTTGTAAAAGTAGACACTCCAGGGTATCTCGTAAGGTGCATATTGTGCCTTAACATGCCCCCATTTTTTTACCATTACATGCCAAAGTATGTGGTAAAAAATAATTTTGTGCATATTTTACATACGGATTGCATTTTTGCTGGGCATTTTGTATATTTCATGTGTGCCACTAAGTTCAAACCCCCCAAATTATGCTCAGCTAAGTCTTCTGAGTAAAAGGACACCCCCATTGTATGTCTATGGCACTATTTCGTGAAGCTACAGTGCCATACAGGAGACCTGTCCTTTTCAGTATTCACAGTAGAATTTTGAGAGACGGATTTAATGAGCCTATGCTTCCATTTGGGGTATTATAACAGTTTTACTGTTCAAAACACCCCACAAAGGCCTACCATTTGTAAAAGAAGACACTCCAGGGTATCTCATAAGGTGCATATTGTGCCTTAACATGCCCCCATTTTTTTACCATTACATGCCAAAGTATGTGGTAAAAAATAATTTTGTGCATTTTTTACATACGGATTGCATTTTTGCTGGGCATTTTGTATATTTCATGTGTGCCACTAAGTTCAAACCCCCCAAATTATGCTCAGCTAAGTCTTCTGAGTAAAAGGACACCCCCATTGTATGTCTATGGCACTATTTTGTGAAGCTACAGTGCCATATAGGAGACCAAGCCATATCAGTTTTGACCGAACTTTGAATTTTGACGCCGGGCCTATGTGCAATTTCCAAGCATCTTTGCAGGTTTTAAATTCAAACTACCCCACAAAGGCCTACCATTCCTTAAAGTAGACACCCCAGGGTATTTCAAAAGGCATATTTTGAACCTTAGCGTGGGATCATTTTTCCGCTAGCTTGTACCAGGTGTAGTGGTAATAAGCGTTTTTTCTGCCTTTTTGACACACAAAGTGAGTTTGCACAGTATATTTTGCAAACCTTATGTGTACTACCACTGTATAATACTTCATATGTTGCTCAGCTATGTCTGCTGAGTACAAAAATACCCCCGTATGTACCTTTGCCAGGTATATGTGGACATCGGAGGGGCACATTTGGGACAGAGCCATTCCATTTTTTTTCAAATTTTGAATTTTTACGCTGTGCCCATGTCCCATTTTAGAGTATTTTACCAGGCTATATAATCCAAATACCCCATAAAGCCATACCATTTCTTAAAGAAGACATCCCAGGGTATTTCAAAAGGCATATTTTGAACCTTAGCGTGGGATCATTTTTCCGCTAGCTTGTACCAGGTGTAGTGGTAATAAGCGTTTTTTCTGCCTTTTTGACACACAAAGTGAGTTTGCACAGTATATTTTGCAAACCTTATGTGTACTACCACTGTATAATACTTCATATGTTGCTCAGCTATGTCTGCTGAGTACAAAAATACCCCCGTATGTACCTTTGCCAGGTATATGTGGACATCGGAGGGGCACATTTGGGACAGAGCCATTCCATTTTTTTTCAAATTTAGAATTTTTACGCTGTGCCCATGTCCCATTTTAGAGTATTTTACCAGGCTATATAATCCAAATACCCCATAAAGCCATACCATTTCTTAAAGAAGACATCCCAGGGTATTTCAAAAGGCATATTTTGAACCTTAGCGTGGGATCATTTTTCCGCTAGCTTGTACCAGGTGTAGTGGTAATGAGCGTTATTAAATGTATTTTTTTACTTTTTAAAACTTTTTTTACTTTTTAAAACTATTTTTTAAACTTTTGTTTTGATTATTCATTTTTTTAAAGTTTCCTAAACTTTCGTAAAACTTTTTTTTACAGATTTAACATTTTTCTAAGCTTTTTTTTTACGTTAACCCCTAACTAGCAGTAAGCAGCACTAACAGTAAATTCCCCATTTTCCCATAACTCCCATCCACCCCAGCTAGCAAAATATTTAATTATACAATATTTAAATTAGTTAATTAAATAAATTTAACCCCTGAGGGTTAAAAAATAAATAAAAGTTAATCGTCAGGGGTTAAAAAAAAAAATTAGAACAGTATAATACTGTGATCTGTATTTTGATCACTGTAGGCAGTGATCGACTGGCAGGGAAGGGGTTAATTTTTATTTGGACTGGGTAAAGGGTTTATTTTTTTACATTTTTTACTTAAATGTTATTAAAACTTTTTTTTTAACTTAATTTTTTAACTTTTTAAAGCGTATTTTTAAACTTTTTTTAACGTTAACCCCTAGTTAGCGTAATACTAAATCCCCCAATTCCCCACTAACTTCCACCCTCCCCAGCTAGCTAAATTTATAATTTTAAAATATTTAAATTAATTAATTAAATAAATTGAACCCCTGAGGGTTAAAAAAAAAAAGAATTAACCCTCAGGGGTTAAAAAAAAAATCAGATCTTAGTAAAATGTAATCCCTGCCAATTGATCACTGTAGTCAGTGATCAATTGGCAGGGAAGGGGTTAATTTTTTATTAAAATGGGTAAAGGGGGGGTAAAGGGGGGGGGGGATTTTAATTTGACTATATTTTCTTTCCACCAGGGGGCAGGATCACTGAAGATCCGGCTCCCTGCACTTCACACAGAACCAGGAAGTGCAGGGAGGCGGAGGTGAGTATAGAGAGCACATGTGCCCGCTCTGGCATGCTGTCAGAGCGGGCACATGTACTCTGACAGCCCGATCCGGTGCTCCCGGTCTGCCTCTAATGCAGAGGCAGACCGGAGCACCATTAACCCCGCGATCGCCGCGATTGCGGCGATCTGGGGTTAATTTTAACGGGTGACGGACGAGGTCCGTCACTCGTCGTTAACGCATTCCCCTGAGTGACGGACCTCGTCCGTCACTCGTCGTTAAGGGGTTAAAAACAGCCTATTTGTTGTGTTCACATGTCGTTGAGATTCAAATGAATTCATGTAATTTATAAAATAAATTAAGGACTGATTTGCATAAATGTGGTGGGCAAACAAACACACAAAATAAGACAGAACTATCAAAATGAACTAGTAAGCCATCATACCTGTCGATGTCCGGCATAAATAAAACAATAGTTAACATTAAACTTGCTTACACAATGCACAGATTGTAACCTCAAATGGTCCTTTTTCATTTCTCTTCACCTCTTGTTTCTTTCAACATAATTTTTTTTCCAATTAACTGCTGTTATACATCCACGTAGCATAACTGGAAAGAGCTACAGAATATGTTGGTTCTATAATAATTCAATAATGTACATTTGTCCCTGAAGATCTCTTTGATAAATGTTTAGGTTTCCTATAGAGCTCTATAGTGGGTTTTTTTTTTCATTCAACAGTAGTGATGTCGCGAACATAAAATTTTGGGTTCGCGAATGGCGAACGCGAACTTCCGCAAATGTTCGCGAACGGGCGAACCGGGCGAACCGCCATAGACTTCAATGGGCAGGCGAATTTTTTTTTCAAATTTAAGATTTTTATTTTCAGAGAAATAGTGTCAGGGTACTCACCTGTGAGACAGACGGCCAGACGTGGTCACTCTTGGAATTCCCAACAGGGGACTTGAACCGGGGTACTTATCTATCCTAGTCCTGCTCTCTGCCTCTGAGCCACAGCAGCTTTACCAGAGACTTCTGATTCCGGTCTTGTTCACCCTGGCTTGGCTACTACACCAGGGGCTGCACCTTGACTTGGCTGCTTCTCACCTGACTCTGATCTTCATCAGCAGGGTATTTAAACCCAGCCTCGCCCTGTACTCCTTGTCAAGTCTTTGATCTGTGTTCCTGTGTCGTACCAGTGTTCCTGTTTATTCTGCTTCGTATATTTGACCTCGGCTTGTGACTACGTTTATTCTAACCTCTGGCATCCTTTGACCTCGGCTATCCCTCGACTATCCTGCTGGTTCTGTCCTTGCCTGTCCTGCGAATTTGGTACTGCATCCTGCACAGCCCCCGTGCACAGACCCACAGGCCAGGTGAATTCTTACCTGACCACCTCGGCCTGTGGCTATCTGCAAGTGTGAGCGACATATCTGCGCTACAGACTCCCAACTCAGGTAAGACCCTGACAAAAGACTTGACCAATATGGAGTCCGCAGAAATGTGCTCACCCTCACTCCAGCAAGTGTCCAGCCTGGCCCAGATTGTTTCGGAGTTGCAGCAGGAACTTTTTTCTCTTAAAGGCGCAGTACATCCAGCTCCGGAACCCTTTGTCATCATGCCCGACAGATTTGATGGTAACTACACGTCCTTCCAGTCATTCAGGATGGATTGCGAGGTATTGTTCTCTTTAAAGCCTCGAACTTACGCCACGGATTTCATCAGGGTCAGAGCGGCTATCAACCTGTTGTCTGGACGCATTAAAGTTTGGGCTTACCAAATGTTGCAGAGGAAGAGTCCTGTCCTTGTCAGCTGGGAGTCCTTTATTATTGCTTTGGACTCACAGTGCAGGACCACTAAGCCCAAGCCAGCTCCACCTACTAAAAAATCGCGGAGTCTACGTCACCACACCCCGGTGATACCCTCTTATGATCCAGTTCCCAGGAGAACTCCAGAGGTATCCTGTGTTCAACTTGATCCTGAGGAACCTATGCAAATTGGACGTGTCCACTGCAAAGTCACACCGGGGGAGAGGGACCGAAGGAGAAGCCATGGTCTGTGTTTTTACTGTGGAGAAGGTGGACACTTCATCACGCTTTGTCCTGTTCGCCCTCCTAGACCTCCTGCTCCAGAGTCGTCTGCCTTTACTACCAAAGTTGCTTCCTGTATTACCACCACTACTTCCTGCCCACTTGAAAAGGATTTACCTAAGGATTGTGTCATTGCTTCTAATGGCACTACGGTCTGTAAAAAAGACCTGGAAGTGTTCGAAAAAGCACTGCTAGCTGCGAGCACTGTCCCTCCCGAAGTTGTGGAAGTTTTTGTCACCCCTACCCGGAACCTAGACCGATCGTCAGCTGTACCAGAAGCTGGTACTGGGAAATCCCGAGCTAATCAGGGATCCCATACTGAGGACTTTCACTATGGGGACTCAACGGATTCTGAGAGTGACTCTGGTGAGACGGATTATTTCAATGAGGAGCCTACCTGCGCCCAGAGGTCGTTTTTGAAGGGGGAGGTACTGTCAGGGTACTCACCTGTGAGACAGACGGCCAGACGTGGTCGCTCTTGGAATTCCCAACAGGGGACTTGAACCGGGGTACTTATCTATCCTAGTCCTGCTCTCTGCCTCTGAGCCACAGCAGCTTTACCAGAGACTTCTGATTCCGGTCTTGTTCACCCTGGCTTGGCTACTACACCAGGGGCTGCACCTTGACTTGGCTGCTTCTCACCTGACTCTGATCTTCATCAGCAGGGTATTTAAACCCAGCCTCGCCCTGTACTCCTTGTCAAGTCTTTGATCTGTGTTCCTGTGTCGTACCAGTGTTCCTGTTTATTCTGCTTCGTATATTTGACCTCGGCTTGTGACTACGTTTATTCTAACCTCTGGCATCCTTTGACCTCGGCTATCCCTCGACTATCCTGCTGGTTCTGTCCTTGCCTGTCCTGCGAATTTGGTACTGCATCCTGCACAGCCCCCGTGCACAGACCCACAGGCCAGGTGAATTCTTACCTGACCACCTCGGCCTGTGGCTATCTGCAAGGGTGAGCGACATATCTGCGCTACAGACTCCCAACTCAGGTAAGACCCTGACAAATAGAAACCCAAAGTGGGTATCAAACAAAAGATGGGGAGGGATACAAAAAGAAAGAAGAAGGGTGGGGGGGGAGGGGGGTATATGAGGCGACATGCCTTTATGGTGTTCCTTGCGCAGAAGGACATATACATGACATCTTCGATTATACAAGACAAAGTGAAGCGAACTTTAAATGCATTAATGTTGAAATATAAATTGTCCAAATACATCACTGTATATACCTTGTATCATTGGACCCCAAGCGAAAGCAGGCCCCACATAACATCCAAGGACATGTAGTATAATGCGGTTGTTAACCTCTAGCCTAACTTGGGGTAGGTGGTCAACTAGAGGGATTAGGTTTTCGACTAGTGGTTCTAGAGTTAGAATCCATCACAGTGAGCCACGGTGTCCATATCCGCTCAATCTCTCTCCTTTGTGTGTGCGATTCTGCGGAAAGTATCTCGTATTTGTAGTATTGTAGTATTCTATTTATAAGTTCTTTGCGCGTAGGGCATTTTGTGCTCTTCCAGCATTGAGCCAGTTGCTAGAATAACCAGAGAAGCTATTTTCTTGTATTTTCTGTCCCATTGATCCGGGAAGATCAATAGCAGAGCTAATGTTGGTGTAATGGTATGTAACGGATCACCTGGCACCCCGACTTGGTACCTCCGTTAATGGATGCTCCTAGCGCTTCCTGAGGACTCCAAGCACTCTGGCAGACACCACAATCACCGAATCCGAGAAACCTTTAAATTCTCCCAAGCATATGAATGCTGTAGACCATTGAATAGGAACCATACGAATAGGCTTGTACTCCTAGCAGTCAACTGGAACAGCATACAATAAATCCTTCCCCCCAATAATGAGACGACACATCACTTTGAGGGTAAAACAGGAACTCTGGACTGGCTCATCCAGCCTGGCTTTTATTTCCAACTCACACATACAGGCCACACCCAGGGGGAGGCATAAAAGAACCAATGACATAGATGTTACCTCCCACACATCCCCTCCCCTTAGTGTGACACATAATCCCATTATGCATACAGTGTAAAATATACTTTTACACAACTTTCATAACTTTAAAACCATACATCACATTCACATAAAAATACATATCCAGAATCAATCCATTCAGGGGAACGACATATTAAAAAATGGCATGAATCCGACCAGGGGTTCAAAAGTTACTAAAAGTATCTTTTGTTCCTTTCTGGCTGGCAGAAAAACATCCCCACAATGCACCCTGGTTTCCTCCCTTCTGCCCTGGAGTTAATTGGAGAAGTAATCCAATTACCCAGGACTAAAGGCAGACTCCATTAACCACATGGTTGCAAAACAACATAAAACACTTTAAAATACATAAAGTCACATTTACACATAACACACAGACATTTCACCTATCCCCAGATAGCTGGGATCT
The DNA here is from genome assembly GCF_036172605.1 of Pelobates fuscus. NCBI lineage: Eukaryota > Metazoa > Chordata > Amphibia > Anura > Pelobatidae > Pelobates > Pelobates fuscus. The sequence goes on along the minus strand of NC_086317.1, from coordinate 269,402,517 downwards.
GCACGCACAAAACTACCGAATAGCGCGCAGATCCTACTCACACAGTACAATTGCCATGGAGCTAAAGTCTTTCCCATAGTCTTTCATTATATGAATAGGCTCCATGGTATGGCTATCTGGGGTATCACATTCCCATAAAGTCTGGTCCATAGTCCAAAGGCAAGAGGCGGGCAATCAGCCCCCTCCAAGGACACGTGGCGAGGTCGGTTTCGCCACACTTCTCCCCTTTACCCCCCAGACTAACAGGGTACTTGACCTCCTGCCGGTCAGTGCCCTTGTTAGTCCAGCAGCCCACCCACAAGACAGAAACAGCAGAGCATCCCACCCACAATAAACAGTTACTACACCTGGGTGAGGGAGAATCTTGTCCAGGTTCAGGTGCCTCACCACGGCTGTGTGGGGGACTGGTAGGCTGCCTTGGTAGGTTGCTGAGGGGGCAGAGACCAGCGGTACTCTGTCCTGTTGCCAGCACTACCACGGGAGTAGTCTGGTTGGAGCCTGGTTGCTGGAGACCGACTGTCTCCCCTTTAAATACACCGCTCTGCTGCTGGAGACCGACTGTCTCCCCTTGAGTTACACCGCTCTGCTGCTGGAGACCGACTGTCTCCCCTTGAGTTACACAGCTCTGCTGCTGGAGACCGACTGTCTCCCCTTTAGTTACACAGCTCTGCTGCTGGAGACAGACTGTCTCCCCTTTAAATACACCGCTCTGCTGCTGGAGACCGACTGTCTCCCCTTGAGTTACACCGCTCTGCTGCTGGAGACCGACTGTCTCCCCTTGAGTTACACAACTCTGCTGCTGGAGACCGACTGTCTCCCCTTTAGTTACACAGCGCTGCTGCTGGAGACAGACTGTCTCCCCTTTGGCTAAACAGCCCTGTTGTGGGGGGGCAGGACCGACCGTCCCTACCCCCTGTGCTGGAAGTGCAGAGACCACGGTCCCATCTGCACAGGTGTGGGGCTTACAGTCTCCCCCTGGTACATTAAGCTGCCGCTGGGGAGAGGTGGTAACCAGCTCCTCTCCCATTAGAACACTCTGCCGCTGGGGAATGGAGACTGGGCTCTCTATTCCCTGTACATTAATGATCCGCCGCTGGGGAGAGGTGGTAACAATCTCCTCTCCCATGCATACTTCCCGTCTCTGCGGAGGGAGACCGACTGTCTCTCCTCCCAGCACAGAGTCCTGCTGTGGGGGAAAGGGGGATGGGCTCTCTATTCCCTGCTGGATACTCTGCCGCTGGGGAATGGAGACCGGGCTCCCAATTCCCAACAAATCACACTGCCGCTGGGGAGGGAGGACGGCTCCTTCAGCTCCCTGTAACTTGGGCGCAGAGACCACGGTCCCATCTGCGCTGGTGTGGGGCTTACGGTCTCCCCTTGGTGGGTTAGGCTGCCGCTGGAGAGAGGGTGTAACAAGCTCCTCTCTCTGAACTGTAACCTGCCGCTGGGGATCTGGGCCGACTGCCCAGCATCCCTGTAGGGCCAGTAGAGAGACCTCAATCCCATCTCCACCTGCCATCTGTGGGTCTCTCCAGGACCAGTCTATGAGGTCTGGTTCTGCTTGTCGGGTAGGTTGGAGCTGCACGAAGCTGAGCAGGTGTTGGTAGTCCTGCTCCAGCTCCCACTCCCTTGTTACCAGGTGGGTCATGTCTTTGCTCACCTCGCATTCGTCAGCCCAGACATACATGCCCATCCGGTAGTCGTAGATGTCCCAAAACCTAGACCCCTCCGTGCTGCCAAGATCAATGTCGTCCTCCAAGGCATCCCATAATAAACCCGGGCCATCATAATCATCCCCCTCCGGTAAGTCGTGCTCGGCCGTCCAGGGGGTAAGTCGAATGGTATGCCACCAGAGGGCCTGGTATGCGTTGTCTAGCCAGATCTCTCGCCATACCAGGGTCTCTAGTCTTGTCACCCACTCATCCAGGGGCTGCTCTCCCAATAGATACATGCGCATCGCCACACGCTTCTGTAGCCGCTGCTCATCACTGGGGAGACTCTCACCTCGCCGCCACTGGGCGTCTTCCAGGGCATCATACCAGACTTCCTTTCTGTCTGCATCCCTGTAGTCCGCGGCCGCCTCCTCCTCCTCATCATGGAACGCTGTCCAAAAACTAGCTGATTCCATCCTGCTGTAGCCAGGGGCGCTGTACGGATACTAGCGTTGCCCTCAATTTGTAATTCCAAACGTTACCAGTGTCTCTGAGCTGCTTCTCCTCGCACTAGGACGCCATCCCACCGCTGCCACCAATGTAACGGATCACCTGGCACCCCGACTTGGTACCTCCGTTAATGGATGCTCCTAGCGCTTCCTGAGGACTCCAAGCACTCTGGCAGACACCACAATCACCGAATCCGAGAAACCTTTAAATTCTCCCAAGCATATGAATGCTGTAGACCATTGAATAGGAACCATACGAATAGGCTTGTACTCCTAGCAGTCAACTGGAACAGCATACAATAAATCCTTCCCCCCAATAATGAGACGACACATCACTTTGAGGGTAAAACAGGAACTCTGGACTGGCTCATCCAGCCTGGCTTTTATTTCCAACTCACACATACAGGCCACACCCAGGGGGAGGCATAAAAGAACCAATGACATAGATGTTACCTCCCACACATCCCCTCCCCTTAGTGTGACACATAATCCCATTATGCATACAGTGTAAAATATACTTTTACACAACTTTCATAACTTTAAAACCATACATCACATTCACATAAAAATACATATCCAGAATCAATCCATTCAGGGGAACGACATATTAAAAAATGGCATGAATCCGACCAGGGGTTCAAAAGTTACTAAAAGTATCTTTTGTTCCTTTCTGGCTGGCAGAAAAACATCCCCACAATGCACCCTGGTTTCCTCCCTTCTGCCCTGGAGTTAATTGGAGAAGTAATCCAATTACCCAGGACTAAAGGCAGACTCCATTAACCACATGGTTGCAAAACAACATAAAACACTTTAAAATACATAAAGTCACATTTACACATAACACACAGACATTTCACCTATCCCCAGATAGCTGGGATCTGCACGCACAAAACTACCGAATAGCGCGCAGATCCTACTCACACAGTACAATTGCCATGGAGCTAAAGTCTTTCCCATAGTCTTTCATTATATGAATAGGCTCCATGGTATGGCTATCTGGGGTATCACATTCCCATAAAGTCTGGTCCATAGTCCAAAGGCAAGAGGCGGGCAATCAGCCCCCTCCAAGGACACGTGGCGAGGTCGGTTTCGCCACACTTCTCCCCTTTACCCCCCAGACTAACAGGGTACTTGACCTCCTGCCGGTCAGTGCCCTTGTTAGTCCAGCAGCCCACCCACAAGACAGAAACAGCAGAGCATCCCACCCACAATAAACAGTTACTACACCTGGGTGAGGGAGAATCTTGTCCAGGTTCAGGTGCCTCACCACGGCTGTGTGGGGGACTGGTAGGCTGCCTTGGTAGGTTGCTGAGGGGGCAGAGACCAGCGGTACTCTGTCCTGTTGCCAGCACTACCACGGGAGTAGTCTGGTTGGAGCCTGGTTGCTGGAGACCGACTGTCTCCCCTTTAAATACACCGCTCTGCTGCTGGAGACCGACTGTCTCCCCTTGAGTTACACCGCTCTGCTGCTGGAGACCGACTGTCTCCCCTTGAGTTACACAGCTCTGCTGCTGGAGACCGACTGTCTCCCCTTTAGTTACACAGCTCTGCTGCTGGAGACAGACTGTCTCCCCTTTAAATACACCGCTCTGCTGCTGGAGACCGACTGTCTCCCCTTGAGTTACACCGCTCTGCTGCTGGAGACCGACTGTCTCCCCTTGAGTTACACAACTCTGCTGCTGGAGACCGACTGTCTCCCCTTTAGTTACACAGCGCTGCTGCTGGAGACAGACTGTCTCCCCTTTGGCTAAACAGCCCTGTTGTGGGGGGGCAGGACCGACCGTCCCTACCCCCTGTGCTGGAAGTGCAGAGACCACGGTCCCATCTGCACAGGTGTGGGGCTTACAGTCTCCCCCTGGTACATTAAGCTGCCGCTGGGGAGAGGTGGTAACCAGCTCCTCTCCCATTAGAACACTCTGCCGCTGGGGAATGGAGACTGGGCTCTCTATTCCCTGTACATTAATGATCCGCCGCTGGGGAGAGGTGGTAACAATCTCCTCTCCCATGCATACTTCCCGTCTCTGCGGAGGGAGACCGACTGTCTCTCCTCCCAGCACAGAGTCCTGCTGTGGGGGAAAGGGGGATGGGCTCTCTATTCCCTGCTGGATACTCTGCCGCTGGGGAATGGAGACCGGGCTCCCAATTCCCAACAAATCACACTGCCGCTGGGGAGGGAGGACGGCTCCTTCAGCTCCCTGTAACTTGGGCGCAGAGACCACGGTCCCATCTGCGCTGGTGTGGGGCTTACGGTCTCCCCTTGGTGGGTTAGGCTGCCGCTGGAGAGAGGGTGTAACAAGCTCCTCTCTCTGAACTGTAACCTGCCGCTGGGGATCTGGGCCGACTGCCCAGCATCCCTGTAGGGCCAGTAGAGAGACCTCAATCCCATCTCCACCTGCCATCTGTGGGTCTCTCCAGGACCAGTCTATGAGGTCTGGTTCTGCTTGTCGGGTAGGTTGGAGCTGCACGAAGCTGAGCAGGTGTTGGTAGTCCTGCTCCAGCTCCCACTCCCTTGTTACCAGGTGGGTCATGTCTTTGCTCACCTCGCATTCGTCAGCCCAGACATACATGCCCATCCGGTAGTCGTAGATGTCCCAAAACCTAGACCCCTCCGTGCTGCCAAGATCAATGTCGTCCTCCAAGGCATCCCATAATAAACCCGGGCCATCATAATCATCCCCCTCCGGTAAGTCGTGCTCGGCCGTCCAGGGGGTAAGTCGAATGGTATGCCACCAGAGGGCCTGGTATGCGTTGTCTAGCCAGATCTCTCGCCATACCAGGGTCTCTAGTCTTGTCACCCACTCATCCAGGGGCTGCTCTCCCAATAGATACATGCGCATCGCCACACGCTTCTGTAGCCGCTGCTCATCACTGGGGAGACTCTCACCTCGCCGCCACTGGGCGTCTTCCAGGGCATCATACCAGACTTCCTTTCTGTCTGCATCCCTGTAGTCCGCGGCCGCCTCCTCCTCCTCATCATGGAACGCTGTCCAAAAACTAGCTGATTCCATCCTGCTGTAGCCAGGGGCGCTGTACGGATACTAGCGTTGCCCTCAATTTGTAATTCCAAACGTTACCAGTGTCTCTGAGCTGCTTCTCCTCGCACTAGGACGCCATCCCACCGCTGCCACCAATGTAACGGATCACCTGGCACCCCGACTTGGTACCTCCGTTAATGGATGCTCCTAGCGCTTCCTGAGGACTCCAAGCACTCTGGCAGACACCACAATCACCGAATCCGAGAAACCTTTAAATTCTCCCAAGCATATGAATGCTGTAGACCATTGAATAGGAACCATACGAATAGGCTTGTACTCCTAGCAGTCAACTGGAACAGCATACAATAAATCCTTCCCCCCAATAATGAGACGACACATCACTTTGAGGGTAAAACAGGAACTCTGGACTGGCTCATCCAGCCTGGCTTTTATTTCCAACTCACACATACAGGCCACACCCAGGGGGAGGCATAAAAGAACCAATGACATAGATGTTACCTCCCACACATCCCCTCCCCTTAGTGTGACACATAATCCCATTATGCATACAGTGTAAAATATACTTTTACACAACTTTCATAACTTTAAAACCATACATCACATTCACATAAAAATACATATCCAGAATCAATCCATTCAGGGGAACAACATATTAAAAAATGGCATGAATCCGACCAGGGGTTCAAAAGTTACTAAAAGTATCTTTTGTTCCTTTCTGGCTGGCAGAAAAACATCCCCACAATGCACCCTGGTTTCCTCCCTTCTGCCCTGGAGTTAATTGGAGAAGTAATCCAATTACCCAGGACTAAAGGCAGACTCCATTAACCACATGGTTGCAAAACAACATAAAACACTTTAAAATACATAAAGTCACATTTACACATAACACACAGACATTTCACCTATCCCCAGATAGCTGGGATCTGCACGCACAAAACTACCGAATAGCGCGCAGATCCTACTCACACAGTACAATTGCCATGGAGCTAAAGTCTTTCCCATAGTCTTTCATTATATGAATAGGCTCCATGGTATGGCTATCTGGGGTATCACATTCCCATAAAGTCTGGTCCATAGTCCAAAGGCAAGAGGCGGGCAATCAGCCCCCTCCAAGGACACGTGGCGAGGTCGGTTTCGCCACATGGTAGATGTATAGTTCAGAGATTGGAGCAGTATTTGCTGAACTTGTTTCCATAATGGTTTTATTACCGTGCATTCCCACCATATGTGGGTCATGGTGCCCTCCTGTAACTCGCACCTCCAACAGTTAGGTGTTGTGGAGGGGTAAATTTGGTGTAACCTGTGCGGTGTAAGGTACCATCTGTACATTATTTTTTTATGTGCCTCTATGTGTGAGGAACAGGATGTCAGGCCTTTCAGTGTATTTAGTGCCTTAATCCATTGTTCGTCTGCAAGTTTAGGGATACCTTCTTTTTCCCATTGTTCCACATATTTAAAAGAGTGGGGCTGAACTTGGTTCAGTGTCGCTTTATAACATAGTGATAGTGATTTGGATTTAACTGGAGCTGTGTGGCATCTGGAGATAACATTTAACGTTGGTATGATGTTTTGCGTTGGGGATCTTGTTTGAAGGGATACGTGTGTATTTATAACGCTTTTGAGTTGTAGGTATTGGAATGTGAAGGAATTAGGAAGGTTAAACTGGTCTTGCAAAATCGGAAATGGTCTAATCCCTGATGTGTCGCAGACGTCCCTAATATATTGAATTCCATGTTTAGTCCATGATTGTAATGACAACCACGGAGTTATCCTTGTGAGTGTTTCTAGAGGAGCGTGTATGCAGTACTTCCCCTTTTCTGATAAGGTAGCCAGAAGTTTATCCCAATATTTGAGGGTCACTATAGATGAGGGGTACAATGTTAATTTTTGCGGTCTGTGTATTTTCGGTGCCCACATCATATGTAAGATGGGGTGAGGATATGCTTTGTCATCTTCCATGTCTACCCATTGAAACGTGTGTTTAGGGGCATGGAGCTTTATTGCAGACTCGAGAATAGCAGCCTCATAGTAGGCAGCAATTTTGGGTAGTCCTAAGCCTCCTGTGGATTGTGTCTGTTGGAGTAGGTGGATCGGCAGTCTAGGTTTTTTCTTGTGCCAGATAAATTTGGATATAGTTGTCTGCAGTGTTTTTAGTATACGTGAAGGGATTGGAAGGGGTAACATTCGAAACACATATAAAATTTTGGGTAGTACTATCATCTTTGTAGTGTGGATACGGCCTAGCCATGATAGGTGTACATGGTCCCAGCCTTGAAAGAGTGACGTGCACATGTGTGACAGTGGGTCATAGTTCAGGTTCACAGTCTTGGTGGCATGTAGAGCAAGTTTCACTCCCAGGTACGTTATATAATTCTGTCTCCAGTCAAATTGAAAAGTCTGGCGTAATTTATCTGCTCGCTGTGTGGGTAGGTGAAGCGGTAGCGCCTGTGTCTTAGCCGCATTTAGTTTATAGTATGATATTTTCCCATACTCTTGCAGTATGGTCATAAGACATGGTAGTGATATATCAGGTTTGGAGATGATTAGGAGGATATCGTCCGCGAACATTGATAGTTTGTAATTTGACTGCCTTATGGGTATGCCAGAAATTAATGGATTTTGTCTGATTTTTATTGCCAGAGGTTCTAAGGCGAGTATAAAAAGAAGTGGGGAGAGAGGGCATCCTTGTCTTGTACCATTGGTGAGATTCAAGGGTGCTGAGAGAAACCCTGACTGATAAACTCGGGCCGTGGGATTTTTATATAGTGTCATTATTCCTTGTATCATTTCCCTCGGGAACCCATATTTAGCGAGGATCGTTGTCATGTATGCCCAGTTAAGTCTATCAAATGCTTTTTCAGCATCCAGTGCCAATAAGAGGCTTTCTGTTCTCTCTGTGTCTATATGAGCCAATATATTGAGGATCTTTCTGGTGTTATCGGAGCCCTGTCTGCCCTTGATAAATCCCGCTTGGTCATTGTGGATTATGCGAGTTAGTATAGGGTTTAGTCTATTCGCTAAGAGTTTAGCATAGATTTTAGTATCGCAATTTAATAGGGAGATCGGTCGAAAGTTGGGGCAATGGGTTGGAGGCTTCCCTGGTTTCGGTAAAGTAGTGATATGGGCTTGTAGCATCTCGGTGGGCATGTTCCCTTTTTGGAAGCAGTGGTTGAACAATGTCGTTAGGTAGGGTGCTAGTGTGTCTTTGTAGGTATAGTAGTAAAGGTTTGTAAACCCATCGGGTCCCGGGGATTTGTGTTTCGGGAGTTGTTTTAAAATGTCGATAATTTCCTGTATTGTGAATGGTTGTATCAACCGTCGGCTCTCTTCTGCAGTAATAGTAGGTAGGGGAATGTCTGTTAAGAATGCATCTGTGTCTTTTTGCTCTGGTTTATGGCAGTCTGGGCCCAATGCTAGGTTATAAAGATCGCTATAATATTTGCCGAATTCGTCTGCTATTTCCTGTGGATCAGTAAGTTTAACTCCTTCTTTCGTATGTATAAGGGCTATTTTGGTTGCTGCGGCCTTTGCTTTTAGTTGCGCCGCCAAGACCTTCCCTGCTCTATTCCCTTCTTTAAAAAATTTGTGTTTCATTTTAGTTAATAAGTATGTTGTTTTAGCCATTTCCATGTCTCTTAATTGGGCTTGTAGGTCAAGAATACGTTGTGTGGTATCGTACGAGGGTGCGTGTTTATTGGTGTGTGTGAGTGTGATCATCTCAGTATTTATAGCTATATAGGCTGCCATGCGTTGTTTTTTATTATAGCTAGCGTGCTTAATAAATTGTCCCCGGAGGACCGCTTTATGGGCTTGCCATAGCGTTGCTATGCCAATATTTCCCGTGTCATTTAGGGAGAAGTACGCTTCTAGTTCTGTTTTGATTTGTTGAACTAATGTGTGGTCTGTTAGAAGGGAGTCATTTAATCGCCATGTACGGTTCGCGCTGGTCGGGTGTTGAGTTGTCAGGGATAGTGTGATCGGAGCATGATCCGACCACGTGATATTGCCTATAGTTGAACAAGATATTTTCGCTGTACGGTTTGATGGGAGTAGAAATCGGTCAATCCGGGAATATGTGTTGTGTACCAGAGAGTGATGCGTATAGTCTTTATCCAGAGGGTGCAGGGCTCTCCAGATGTCAGTGTACCCATGTGTTTGTAGAATGTTTCCCATACGGGTAGTCATGCGAATTCTTTGTTTTGATGTCTCATGTAAGATCTTAGATGAAGAAGTAGTGTCTGAGGTTGGGTCTAAAATAAAATTGGTGTCGCCACCAATGATGATTTCTCCAAATTTGTGGGCATTAGTTAGCGTGAGGATATGGTCTAGGAATATATGGTTACCACTTTGTGGCCCATATATATTTACCAAGGTATATTGGGCATTGTTGATTATGCACTGTATAAGGAGGTATCGTCCTTTTTTATCACTTATTTGTTTTATTAGTTGGAAGGCCACCGCATTGTTTATCAGAGTAGTGACTCCTCTTTTCTTTTTTTTGTATGTGCAATGGTAACCTAACGGGAAGGCTCTGGAGGAAAATTTTGGGTGGTTGTCGGTCTGAAAATGAGTTTCCTGATAGAAGGCTATATGAGCCTTATGTTTTGTCGCTTCTTGTAAAGCCATTCGACGCTTATGGGGCGAATTAAGTCCCTTAGCGTTGATCGACAGGATGTTCAGCGTCATTTGAGTCTTAAGGATTTGGTGCTATTTGTATGTTGGGAGGGTATATCATCTCTGTGTAGGTGGTGTAGTGGGTCTAGCCCTACTGTTTTCAACCAGGGCGGTAATTTTTTATAAAATGGTAATACGTAGTATTGGATCCCCAATAGTTGACCCTTGATTTCAATCTCCTGTGCAGGTGAGATGCACATGAACATGTCTTGGTGGTGTTGCGTCGCCATGGGAGGAAGAGGGAAGGGAAGGATGAGTGAACTAAAAAATAATAACCAACTATATACAAAGAGAAGGTCTCCAACTTGAGACCACATCGTCTTAATGTTTGTTGGGCACTGAAGCCCTCTCGGGGGATGGAGAGTCCCTTTTCTTTAGGGTGAGACCTGTCGTCTAAGGTAGGGTATTGTTTTTCCATCAGTCCCTTGACTTGGGTTGAGGCGAACGTGGGTCATCCCCAGGTATTGTTAATAGTATCTTAATTGTTAATGAGTTATAGATGTATAGAAATTGTCATCTATTTATTTAACAGTTTCATTTTTTTTTTTTTTATTATTTATTTATTTCTTTATTTTTTTTTTATTTTTTATTTTTTTTTATGTATTTTTTTTTTTGTTTTTTGTTCTTTGATTTTTTTTTTTTTCTTTTTTCTTTTTTCTTTTCTTTTCTCTTTGTATGCTACCTATGTGTTGAGGTAGTCTGAGGTGGCCTTTAAGTGCCTGTCACACGAACCTAGTGTCTTGTTGGGGTCTATTGTCCATTTGATACAGGAACCGTGCAGGGGGATGGTGAGCTGGGGGACAACGGAACTAAAATGAAAACATGTTATGTTCTTTAAAGTCTGATATGAACCGGTGGACCTTATTGACTCTAATCGTGAGATACCCAATAAGCCCGTGTGTTCCTATCGGCTCATGGCCCATGGTGCGGGGAGTGAGAGGCGAGGGGCAGTATCCATATTTTAGTGCAACCGCTGCTTCTTCATAAGTGTGTTTTGGCGGTCTTATTCTGGTTTAAGATTTAGGAACAGCAACATTACTGAGTAATCAGGGTTTGTCGTTTAGTACATTGTGTTGTGGGCTAGTTACACTCGGTGGGTATTGTGACTCTAGACCGTATGTCTATTGCTGTTAGATATTGTGGAAGTGCGGTATGTGCTATTTCTAATATGCGGTACTAAGCCCCTCCCCGCCTCTTACTATGTATGCCGACCTGTTTGTTGCACTTCCTTACAACATATTGGGATGTTCCCATGTCTCACTCCTTTCTTGTGGGGCAATAGTCAAAAGCCGACATATTAGAGACACAATAAACAATTAACTATAAAACTATAAAACTATGGAGAAAAACAAACATCTAACACCGTGTGGGATAAGTATTCACCACATCTGCGCTACTCCTTAGTGAGTCATGAGTATACGCATAGTTACTATGGGCTCCACTGGTCTTATGTGGGAAAGTCACTTATCTGTAGTTTGCGTTTCCCAATCTGGGGTTACTTTCATGGGTGCTGTCGTCGCCTCTCGTGAAGTAGCTTGGTTCGCTGCGTCTAGTACAGGAATGTTCCATTCCGCCAAAACCCTTTGTCCCTCCTCTGGGCTAAGAAGATGTTTTTCGGTGCCGTTCCTCCTGATGATAAGGCGAGTCGGGAAACCCCATTTATAGGGTACCTCTGCCGCTCTCAAGGCTGTAGTTATAGGTAGAAAGCTTCTACGTGCGTTAAGCGTCGTTGCTGAGAGATCCGTATACAATTGAATTTTATTGTATGAATCAGGCAGTTTAGGACGTTTCCTGGAAGCTGACATTATGGTTTCCTTGGAGGTATAGTAATGTATTCTCGTTATCGTGTCCCTCGGTGTTGATGGCGGGAGGTGTCTGGGTCTTGGTAGTCTGTGGGTTCTATCCAACAGTAATGCTGATTCCGGGAGGTCAGGTGCCAGCAGATGGAAAAGTGTGGTAACGTATCTTCCCAGCTCGCCGGGGCCTATATCCTCCGGAATGCCGCGTATGCGCACATTGTTCCGGCGGTCACGATCTTCGTGATCAGCGAGTTTGGTGATGATAGAGGCTATCTTGGTTTCCAGATCACTGTAGGCCGAAGCCACGTTGTTATGCGCCTTAATGAGCTCCTCAGTTTTGTTTTCGAGGCAATCGGTCCTTTCACCCAATGCTTTGACATCCGCTCTTATTTCCCGAGCTAGCTTGGCAAAGTCTGCTTGCAAAGATGTCTGTAAGCCATTCAGCATTTTTTGTATTGCTGATTCCGTTGCTGGGATGTCTTTATGGGATATGGAGGTGTAATCGCTTCTGTCGGAACTTGAAGCTGGTGAGACTGTTCCGTCGGCGCCATCTTGCGCGCGGCGTGGCGGTGAGGCCATAGCTGCGACTTGTAGTGAAGGTGTGTCTTTTACCTTATTCTTTTTCGTGGAGCGTTGTGTCATTTTGTTCAGACGGTGCTCCAGTCTGTCTAGGCAGTATTAGACAGGTAAGTTTCTCGTTGTTCGCTAGTATAGTCGCTGTGTTAGGGTATTCTCTCCTGGAGCCGATCGCTCACACGTCCGACTTCATGAACGGTCAGGCCACGCCACCGGGCAGGCGAATTTTAAAACCCACAGGAACACTTTCTGCCCACAATAGTGATGGAAAAGTTGTTTCAAGGGGACTAACACCTGGACTGTGGCATGCCGGAGGGGGATCCATGGCAAAACTCCCATGGAAAATTACATAGTTGATGCAGAGTCTGGTTTTAATCCATAAAGGGCATAAATCACCTAACATTCCTAAATTGTTTGGAATAACGTGCTTTAAAACATCAGGTATGATGTTGTATCGATCAGGTAGTGTAAGGGTTACGCCCGCTTCACAGTGACAGACCAAACTCCCCGTTTAACGCACCGCAAACAACCGCAAACAGTCCATAAACATATACATAGGCAAGAAAAGGAAAGGAAAATAAAAGGACAGAGCGTAAACCGGACCTTAGAATGGCCGGACTAACTAATACGCTAGAGACAGATAATGGTCAAAGGGAAAGCCAAGGTCAAGGAAGCCAGAAAATACACAATACCATTTACACTAGCCAAGTCAGGGAAACCAGAATTCAGAATAACCAGGGAAAAGCCAAGATCAGGATACCAGGAAATCAGATTCACAATGATAAAGCACTCTCAGGAAACCAGGAACAGGAAACCACGACAGGGCAAGGTACTGGGGTGAGCTAGGGATTTAAATATCACGCGGTGGGCCGGCAGCCGCGACACCCTGTTACGTCCCCCTCATCAGGCCTTTTTTAGTCGAATGTATCGCCCACTGTCAGTCCCTTCGGGGTCCATCCCTCATTCATCTTAATAAAGGTGAGGTAATCTAGACTTTTTTGACCTAGGCGACTTCTCTTCTCAATGACAATACCTCCTGCTGCACTGAAGGTCCTTTCTGACAGGACACTTGAAGCGGGGCAGGCCAGAAGTTCTATCGCAAATTGGGATAGCTCAGGCCACAGGTCAAGCCTGCACACCCAGTAGTCAAGGGGTTCATCGCTCCTCAGAGTGTCGATATCTGCAGTTAAGGCGAGGTAGTCTGCTACCTGTCGGTCGAGTCGTTCTCTGAGGGTGGACCCCGAAGGGCTGTGGCGATGCGTAGGACTTAAAAAGCTCTGCATATCCTCCATCAACAACACGTCTGTAAAGCGTCATGTCCTTGCCGGCGTGGTCGTGGGAGGAGGAGGATTACTTTCACTTCTTCCCCTGTTAGATTACCGTTGTGCTGTGACATCACCCTTATACGCTGTGTAAAGCATACTTTTAAATTTATTTTGGAACTACTGCATCCTTTCCGACTTGCGGTAATTCGGTAACATTTCTGCCACTTTCTGCTTATACCGGGGGTCTAGTAGTGTGGACACCCAGTACAGGTCATTCTACTTCAGCCTTTTTATACGAGGGTCCCTCAACAGGCACGACAGCATGAAAGACCCCATTTGCACAAGGTTGAACAACACCACGGGTACCAGATAGGTGACAATGAGCACCCTGGGATGCCTGTTGTGGTTGGTCTTCCTCCTCCTTCTCAAAGCCACATTCCTCCTCTGACTCCTCTTCCTCACAATCCTCTTCCAGTGTTGCCGCAGGTCCAGCAAGCGATGCTGATAAGGCTCTTTCTGGTGGTGATGGTGACCACAACTCTTCCACTTCACGCTCATCTACGGCCTGATCCAGCACTCTTCGCAGGGCACGCTCCAGGAAGAAAACAAATGGTATGATGTCGCTGATGGTGCCTTCGGTGCGACTGACTAGGTTTGTCACCTCCTCAAAAGGACGAATGAGCCTACAGGCATTGCGCATGAGCGTCCAGTAACGTGGCAAAAAAAATCCCAGCTCCGCAGAGGCTGTCCTAGCACCCCGGTCTAGTTGGAGCAGGCGGTCAAACATTAGGAGTGTTGAATTCCAACGTGTCGGGCTGTCGCAAATCAAGCGCCTCACTGGCATGTTGTTTCGCCGCTGGATATCTGAAAAGTGCGCCATGGCCGTGTAGGAAAGCCTGACATGTCCACACACCTTCCTGGCCTGCTTCAGGACGTCCTGTAAGCCTGGGTACTTAAGCACAAAGCATTGTACGATCAGATTACACACATGTGCCATGCACGGCACATGTGTCAACTTGCCCAAATTCAATGCCGCCAACAAATTTCTTCCGTTGTCACAAACCACTTTGCCGATCTCCAGTTGGTGCGGAGTCAGCCACTGATCCATCTGTGCATTCAGGGCGGACAGAAGTGCTGGTCCAGTGTGACTCTCTGCTTTCAGGCAAGTCAAACCCAAGACAGCGTGACACTGCCATATCCGGGATGTGGAATAGTACCTGGGGAGATGGGGGGTGCCGTTGATGTGGAGCAAGACGCAGCAGCAGAAGAGGACTCAGCCGAGGAGTTATGGAAGAGTAGGAGTAGTAGAGGAGGTGGCAGCAGGCCTGCCTGCAAGTCGTGGCAGTGTCACCAACTCCTCTGCAGAGCCACGCATTCCATGCTTGGCAGCCGTCAGCAGGTTTACCCAATGCGCAGTGTAGATGATATACCTGCCCTCACCATGCTTTGCAGACCAGGTATCAGTGGTCAGATGGACCCTTGCCCCAACACTGTGTGCCAGACATGCCATTACTTCCTTTTGCACAATCGAGTACAGGTTGGGGATTGCCTTTTGTGCAAAGAAATTTCGGCCGGGTACCTTCCACTGCGGTGTCCCAATAGCTACAAATTTTTTGAATGCCTCAGACTCCACCAGCTTGTATGGTAAAAGCTGGCAGGCTAAGAGTTCAGTCAAGCCAGCTGTCAGACGCCGGGCAAGGGGGTGACTTTGTGACATTGGCTTCTTACGCTCAAACATGTCCTTTACAGACACCTGACTGTGGGCAGATGAGCAGGAACTGCTCAAGGCGAGAGACGGAGTGGCGGATGGTTGAGAGGGGGCAAGGAGGACAGCAGTGGTTGATGTGGCTGAAGATGCTGGACCAGGAGGAGGATGGCGGCTTTGAGTTTGTGTGCTGCTTGTACTCATGTGTTTATCCTATAGGCGTTTGTGATGTGCGATCATGTGCTTTCGCAAAGCAGTTGTACCTAGGTGGGTGTTGGATTTCCCACGACTCAGTTTCTTTTGGCACAGGTTGCAAATGGCATCGCTGTTGTCAGAGGCAGACACACAAAAAAAATGCCACACTGCTGAGCTCTGCAATGACGGCATTCTGGTGGTGTCAACAGCATGCGTTGATTGTCGTGCTGTCTGGCTGACCCCGGGTGCCGATGCATGCTTTCTGACTATGCCACTAGCTCCTTGCGACGACCTCCCCCTGCTTCCAACTCGTCTCCTCCTCCTCTCTGTCTCCCCATCTGAACTTTCCCCCTGTTTTTCTTCTCTTCTAGCGGACACCCACGTGACATCCATGGACACATCATCATCATCAACCGCTTCACTTGTATCTGACAACACAGCAAAGGAAGCAGCAGCGGGTACAACATCATCATCATCACACCGTACGTCCATGTGTGTAATGCTGCCTGACTGAGACATATCCCTGTTATCTACATCCTCTGGCAATAATGCTTGCGCATCACTCATTTCTACCAACTGATGTGTAAATAACTCCTCTGACATACCAAGTGAAGCGGCTGTGGTGCTAGTGTTGGTGGTGGCGGCAGGCGGGCGAGTGGTAACTTGAGAGGTGCCCGAAGCTAAGCTGGAGGAGGATGGTGCGTCAAGGTTCCGAGCGGAAGCTGTAGAAGATTGAGTGTCCTGTGTTAGCCAGTCAACTATGTCCTCAGAACTTTTCCAGTTCAGGGTACGTGGCCTCTGAACACTGGCCATTATTCTAGGGCCAAAGGGAATCACAGCACCACGACCACGACGGCCCCTGCGGGGTGGCCTGCCTCTGTCTGTCATTTTTTTTTCGATTAGTGGTACTATGTGTGCAAGCTACTGTGACAACAGATATGAGTGGCACTGTGCAGTGGCAGAAGTTGGCAGAGTAGACGCTGTAGGCCTGACACACACACTTGAAGACAACTAACTGCTATTCAATGTATTACAGTCAAAAAATTTTTTTTTTAAATGTGCACTACTGTTACACCAGATATGAGTTGCACTGGTGTGACACTGTGCTCTGGCAGGCCCTGAAACGCACACGTGTGAAGGAAACTGACTGCTATTATATTACAGTCAAAAAAGTTTTTTTTTGTTAAATGCAAGCTATTGTGACTCCAGTGAGTGAGTGGTGGCACTTGGCAGGCCCTGAAACGCACACTAGTGAAGAAAACTGACTGCTATTATATTACAGTCAAAAAAGTTTCTTTTTGTTAAATGCAAGCTATTGTGACACCAGATATGAGTGGTGGCACTGTGCAAGTGGGCACAGTATACGCTGTGAGCCTGACACACACGCTGGCAGACAACTAACTGCTATTCAATCTATTACATTCAAAATTGTATATATTTTTTTTAAATGTACACTACTGTTACACCAGATATGAGTTGCACTGGTGTGACACTGTGCCCTGGCAGGCCCTGAAACGCACACTAGTAAAGGAAACTGACTGCTTTTATATTACAGTCAAAAAAGTTTTGTTTTTTTTAAATGCAAGCTATTGTGACACCAGTGAGTGAGTGGGGGCACTGGGCAAGTGGGCACAGTATACGCTATGAGCCTGACACACAGGCTGGCAGGCAGGCAACTGCAATTACATTACACAGAAAAAAAAAGCAGACTGATGTTCTAGCCCTAAAAAGGGCTTTTTGGGGTGCTGTCCTTACAGCAGAGATCAGATAAGTCCTTCAGGACTGTAGTGGACACTGAATACAGCAGCAGCTATACTGTCCCTACTCTCACTAAGAATGCAGCTTCACAATGAATGTAAAATGGATGCTGTCCAGGAGGTGGGAGGGTCTGGGAGGGAGGGTCTGCTGCTGATTGGCTGGAATGTGTCTGCTGACTGTGAGGTACAGGGTCAAAGTTTCCTCAATGATGACGAATAGGGGGCGGACCGAACATTGCATATGTTCGCCATCCGTGGCGAATGCGAACAAGCGATGTTCGCCGGGAACTATTCGCCAGCGAACCGTCCGGGACATCACTATTCAGCAGCACCAGTAATTTTCCTGCAATGTTACTTTTACAATTTTAGCTCTTTTTTTTCTTGAGATGAAGATGTTCTACTCTTATACTTGAGAAAAGCTTCTTTTCACTGTCTGGTACAGGTATTGATGCGGTGCTGGACTTTTCGATATTACCTTTTCTTGTTGTCATTATACATATATATATAAAAAAAACAATATTAAGTTATCCTACTGTCTCTCCTTGATCATAATGTTTTTATGACCTCTAAAGGAAGACTGTTCTTGCCAACTGACAGAAAAGTGCTTTGTGTAAGTAATCATATAATTGCTGTTGTGTGTGAGTAATACAGTAATCATCACTGCATATCCACACAAAAAAACCCAAAACAATTCAATTGGTTTCAGAATGATTCAGCCGTGCTTTATGTGCTGTGATGTAGACTTGCCAGATGCATTGTCAGTTTTTTGCCATAGAGCTTCTACATGCTTCTACATTAATGACAAGTAGTCTTCAAAAATCATTAAAGGGACACTGTAGTCACCAGAACAACTACAGCTTGTTGTAGTTGTTCTGGTGAGTATAGTCTGTCCCTGCAGGCTATTTAAGGTAAACACTGCCTTTTTAAAGGAGTGGCACCTCCAGTGGCCACTCCTCAGATGGCCACTAGAGGTGCTTGTCAGGGCAGTGCTGCACAGTGTTATTCAATGCAACTCTATGAGGAGATGCTGGTTGGCCAAGGTGGCATTTGGTTCTGCCCCTGGCCCGCCTCCTTGGCTGACATCATCAGTATTGACTATTGCAGCCAATACAATGCTTTCCTTTGGCAACGCATTATGATTGGCTGAGATCATCGCTTTTGATGGTGTTAACCAAGGAGGTGGTTTAGAGGTGGGCGGGGGTGAGTCATTACATTTTTAAGGGGAGTAACTGGGAGGTCAGCCACCTAAATAGTTAATTTACTACTATATGGATAGAAATACACTTTTGTGTTCCTGACCCTATAGTGTTGCTTTAATGTAAGTTTTCCCAGTTTTTGGTATATAGGCAATCCTAACTTACTCCAGATAGGCTTGGGGGCTGTTATACTGTGGCGAGTTGCTGAAACATGTGTCAACAGCATTTAAGAGTGACAGAATCAGAATTCTATAAATACCATATGGAGCAAACAGATAAATTACTTGAACTGTTACACGAATAATGCCAACAAGAGATCAATGCAGTGATTATGAAGCTGATAATGGAAGAGGTAATTTAGATATAGTCAGTCAGAATTAAAGCACATTAGATTATCTTGTAAAATTGTGTGCTCTGAGAGCATTATTTTCCTATCACAGGATTCCATCTGTACAGCAAAGAGAACACCCAGTACACCCAACGTTACCCTGAAATTAAGATGTGATGGATTATTTACAGACCACCAGCTGTTGCATTTTTCATATCACTGCCTGTTTCTTTGGTTAGCTAAGAGTTTTATCAGTTACTTGTGAAAATTCGACAAAGATAAGGAAAGTTAGTTCATCCCAAATAAAATGTGGAACAAGCTCTTTGGGCCTATTTCCTTGAATTTTTTTTATACATTTTTTTTTAATCCTTTATTTGCAGCAAACCAATATATGACATGCATATGAACATACAAACATAGCTGTTTTTTTTTTTTTTTTCTAAAAATATTACAGTTTCAGAGACACTGCTCGATCAAAAGGAAGAAAAAAAAAACCTCAAAAACAAAGTGAAATTTAGGGAGCAGGGATTGAGGAAGGGAGAGATTCCTGTCAGGGGGTGAACAGGAGGTACATCAATGTATGCATATGCTGCGTTTTAAGCTAGACCTTTATACTTTAGCTACAGGCATCAGGTCTAAAATTAGAGATAGTTTTATGCACATTTGCGGTATGTTCACCTATAAGTCTTCTATTTTGGCATAGTTCGGAATTACTCTTTCCTGGCTGAGTAATTTCATTTAAATAATTTTTTTCATGGAAAGTAGGAGTTTCTATCACTTTGAATGCAGGAAGCACCATGGATCAAGACAGCTCCTGGATCATGTCCAATGGGGCACTACTTTGAGCCAGACATATGAATATATCTATCCCTATATCGATACCATGTGGGTTTTACCAAGGCTGATCCTTGGGTCACAGATGCCTCGTTGCAGAATTTTTTTTTTTTGGTGCCACCAGTGGGAGTGGTCATGTTACTAACTCCTACTCTTTAGCCCAGACATGCATGTTTCTGTGGCTCCACCTCTCCTTTAGTATTGGTTGTGGCGAAAGTGACCTCGCCACTGGTTTTTAGAAGGGACTACTTGCCAGCCTTTTACCCTGTGACTATGGCCCCTGCAATAGAACTGGGTAATACACTTCAAACAGGCTCTGTTCGTGTAATTGGGACTATATGGTTTGTTTACTGAACAACACACGAACAGAGACCACCCTGGAGCTTGTTAACACCTATTAACAACTTGGAACGTTTCTCACCACAGTGTTCTAATTGTTCGTCTGGGTGGCTGCGATTCCTATGAACAACCACGAGGTGGCGGCCATCTTGTTCGCATGAATGCAGGCAGCGGTGTTTGAACATGAATCTCATGGAACTAAAATCGGATACAGAAACTCCCGAACACACCTGGACTTCCATCATCGCCTGTGTTTGTTTCTATTTAGCTTACAAGGGCACTGTTCGGTGAGATAATTACTCTGGATGAAGGGAACAAGCTCCAGGTAAGACTATTGACTCCGTTCGGTAGTTTGTTCATTTGTTTGTTCGTTTGCAAACTACCAAACTAGACTGGCCGCAAGCCCTGATTCTCTGAAACTGTTTTGGGCATGAAACCATGCGTGCGGTCGGTCAAAAGAGACTTCCAGGAATTTCATGAACCCCTGATCTGATCTGGGTGATTTGGGTGATTTGGATATGTTATACACCCAGATCAGGGCTATCAGGGGATGTGACTTTTATGGGGATATGTTATGTTTTGGAGTACTTATTGGACTTTTTATAAATGTATGTTTTTTCTGCCTGGGGATAATTAAGTTTTTTTCCCTTTTTTTTTTTTTTCAAAATACATACATTACAAACATACATATTGCATATTACACCCAATGATATAAATAGTTCCTACTGTATAGAGAGAATACGTTAATTAAGGTGCAACAGGCCATCCCCCACGCAAACACAAAGAGAAAACATGCCAATAAGAAAAGAAAAAATAAAAAAAAAATAAAAAAATTAACTGAGGAAGTCGTTATTATATTATATACCCAGAGTCTGTGGAAATATGATAGGGAGTATATCCCTAGAAGATAATCACAAACTAAGAAAGCTATTGTCCATAGAGGTATATCTACTGAGTGATCAGACCCCCGTCCCCTCCCCCGTCACATGAAAAATTTATAAATTGCCATATAGTAGGGAACAGGTGTTTAACCAAAGTAAATACCAGTCTCTTTTTTTTGAGGCCAGTGACCAGGTATTAAGAATATCATTTTCCATTGTTAATTGAAGTTTAACTTGTTTAATTAGAGAGGCCTTCTGAAAAGGCTCGGAAGATTTCCATTGTCTTGCAATGGTAACTTTGGCTGCAATAAAGCAGTGAGTAGCTAAACATCTATATTTACTTGATTTGAAAGGCCAATTCAGATGAAGGAGGGCCGAGGCTGGATTTTTGTTTGTATCATCAAACGAAGCCTCATTCATTGATATTTCCGAAAAGATATTGAAGGTCCAGGCCCATAATGGCTTAAGTGCTGGGCAATACCACCAAATATGAATATATGTGCCTGAATAGGTGCCACATCTCCAGCAAGTTGAGTCTTGAGAAGTGTACATTTTAGCCAACCTTGTTGGAGTATAATACCACCTATATAAAAGCTTAAAGTGGCACTCAGTCAGGTTCAATCCATGAACAAATTTGTTTACCCAAATTAAGGAGGAAAACCAGTCGTTTGGGGAGATCACTAGATTAAGTTCCTTTTCCCATGTTTTAACCAGTCTATGCGGGAAGGGATCTAAGCCTTTAAGTAGCGAGTTGGCAACCGAGATAATCTTGGGTACAGTTTGAAAAGAGAATAGAGTTTGCAGCTCTTTAACGCATGGGAATGTAGATTGAACAACATGTTTCTGAATATAGTGTTTGATACGAAAGTAAGTAAATATTTCTTTAGATGGAATATGCAAATTATCTACTAACTGTTGAAAGGGTAAAATATTATCACCCTGCATAATATCCGCTATGGTTAAAGTGTCCTTATTAGGCCAGTGTCTCAATGATAAATCTTCTACGTTAGCTTCTAATATATTTAATTTGCAGGTTCTAAGGATTCGATTGGTTAAACCCAAGATTTTCTTAATTTCTGTCCATATTTCCAAAGTGTGGGCCAGCGATATTGGGGAGTACGGTAGCACTCTCGAGAGCTTACCAGTATCTGACCAGATATAGGAATAAAGGCTAGAAGCGTGTATAGCTTCGGATTCCATTTTATACCAGGGTTCAGTAAAAAATTGTGGTTCTTGTAAAATGTAAATATGTCGTATAATGTTCGCATGATAAAGATTTATGATATTTGGGAAGTTTAGCCCTCCCTGGGACAGTTTTCTTGAGATTTTTTTGACTTATTCTAGGCTTTTTATTATTCCAGATGAATTTATTAATAGCCGATTGGATCATTAAAAGCCAACCTTTAGGGATTTTGAGAGGGACCATTGAAAACAGATACAGCCATTTCGGTAAAATATAGGAATTAATAATATTAATTCTACCTGTCCATAAGGTCTCGAGGTTTTTCCATTTTTTTAAATTTTGATTCATATCTTTCATTAAGTGCATTACATTCCTCTCCATTATATGAGAGGCATTTGCTGGAAAACTAAGACCCAGATAATTAATTTCTGTGTCAGTCCAAATAAATTGGTATTTTTGGGATAGTCTTACAACCTGTGTCGAAGATAAATTGATGGTTAAAGCTGTGGATTTAGATACATTTAACTTGAAATTAGAAATATTAGAAAATGTATCTATTTCTTTCATGAGTGCGGCTAATGATTCCTCCGGAGATATGAGAATAACCAAGGCATCGTCAGCGTATAATGCAATCTTTATCTCCTGAGTTTTAGTGGGGACCCCCTTAATTAAATGGTTGTTTCTAATGTTAACCGGAAAAGGTTCGAGAGAAAGAATATATAAAATCGGTGACAGGGGACACCCCTGTCTTGTTCCGTTTTTAAGATCGAACCAGGACGAAGTAATATTGGGACCTACAGTTCTGGCCGAGGGGGAAGAGTACAGTACCATAATTGCAGTATATATCCAACCTTTAAAGCCGTATGCCTTAAGGAGTTCTCTAAGGTAGTCCCACCCGACCCTGTCAAACGCTTTTTCTGCGTCCAGGGACAGGGCCAGGAGGGGCTCCTTATGGTCTTTTGCTGAACCGATAATATCTATAAGCTTTCGAGTATTATTTGATGCCCATCTTCCGGGGATGAACCCTATTTGATCTGGGTGGATCAGTTTTGTAATGACCGTTTTCAATCTCTCAGCAATAATGGCGGAATATATTTTCATATCTACATTGATTAATGCGATCGGTCTGTAGTTTCTTGGGTCCCTACTATCTTTTCCAGATTTTAAAATTGGGACGATATTTGATTGTAATAATTCCTTAGGTATGGCCTCATTTTCTGCGAGTTGATTAAACATTTCCATAAGAGGTTTTAAAAGATAGGATTTCATATATTTGTAATATAAGTTTGAAAAACCATCAGGACCAGGGGTTTTATTTGTAGCTAATCTCTCAATTTGAAATTGTACTTCTTCGGTTGAAATCTTTCTATTTAAATTGGTCAAATCCTGGGAAGAAATTCTCGGCAATTGGGAATTTAATAAATATTCCTTGATGTCTTTGGTTTCTGGGGATAGCCTTAGATTGTAAAGGTCTTGGTAAAACTGGTTAAACTTTTGTCCAATCTCAGATGGAGTGGAGTATACAATATGGTCAACCACCAGCTTTTCTACCCTGTTTTTTGCTTGTTGATTGCGTAATCTCCTAGTTAAACCTTTACTCGCTCTATTACCCGAGACGTAATTTAATTTTAGTTTATATATATTTTGCTTAATTTTTTCCTCTTCTTTTAAGTTAATTTGAGTTTGTAAAACTTTTAATTGGGTTCTCAACTCCGGAGAGGATTTTAATTTATTCTTTTTAGAACATGAGTAGAATTCGATATATAAGTCAGGCAATATTGTGCCGTTCTTTTTCTTAAGAAAGTGGTCTATTTTAATTAGATAGCACCTCATTACCGATTTATGAGTGCACCAATTTATTAACGGAGAGGTATCTCCCGGGTCGTTTTCTGCCCAAAAATATTTCAATAATTTGGTAAGGTCCTCCCTATTACTAGGGTCTTTTAAAATGTTATCATTTAGTCTCCAAGTATTACGATGTAGAGGGGGAGAATCCCCAAGATCAAATAGGACGAAACTGTGATCTGACCAAGTATTTTCCCTTAGATTAATATGGTTAAAGAGCGGAATGGTGTTGGCATTTGTTAAGCAAAAATCTATCCGGGAGTAAGTACCATACACCCCGGATAGATGGGAAAAATATTTTTCAGAAGGGTGTAATAGTCTCCACATATCGTATAGATTATATTGTTTACAAATATTATTCAATTTTTTTGCTTGTTTGATAGCTCCTTTGTTGTTTGATAAGGAAGATAAAAAAGTTCTATCCATAACTGGATCACTAACACAGTTAAAGTCCCCGGCAATGATCAAATGTCCCCTGCAGATTTTATCGACTTTATCCATTATCAGGGAAAATTTGGTCATTGGATCGACATTAGGTAAATAAACATTAACCAGAGTAAAAACTCTATCTTCAATCTTACATAATAGAATAATGAACCTCGCTTCTAAATCCAATTCAATATGGAGAATATCCAAGTTAATATCTTTTCTGAATATAATTGCCACACCTCTTTTTTTTTTTTCTGTTAGTGAGGCCTGAATCACCGTTGCAAAATTTTCTCCACCCCAAGTTTGTTTAGTGTCTTTAAGCCAGTGCGTTTCTTGTAGAAACGCTACCTGTATGTTTAGTTTCATCAACGAATCATACAGTCTGTGCCTTTTCTTATTTGTATTAAGCCCCTGGACATTCAGGGATAAAAAGTTCAACATAGAAATACATATAGACAATATTTTTTGACTTCCTGAAAAAAACAAAACCAAAAATAACTTGTCACACTATCATTTAAATAAAAAAAGGAATACAACACCCAACATGTATACCATCTGATGGGGGGCACTGAATAAGCCCCCCATCTACATTCAACCGTTTAGGTAAAAACCTAATGCTATTGTAGTCATTGAAAGCCATATAGGTACAATGAAAATCGAGTAGCATAGCTACACAAGAGGGGAACCCTGAACCATGCCTGAGTTAGAAACCCGCCCCTGAATTACCCTCCCTTTGTTGTGTTGCTTCTCTCCCATTATATAGCAGGGGGAGAGAGACAATGAGAGGGAAAGAGAGAAAAAAAAAAAAAAAAAAAAAATATCCCCAAATTTTTTATTTAATTTATAAATATCTTAATTAGTCTATCATTATTTATACATAGTGCACACAATAAGAATATTTTGTGTGTAAACGTTAATTGCTAGTGACTTAAGCTTGTGGAGAAATTGGTGAATTTGTGGTGAATTATCTCACTTGGGACAACTCCCTAGTGTTAGCTTTTAAAGTGTTAATTGATTAGCAGCAGTTTTACATAAGACCTATAAAGTGATAGTGAATTTACTTAGACATGGGTATCCTTCTTATAATACAACACCTATAGGATACCTATGGTGACTAATTTATATTTTTAATACATTATGCAATATGTGAGCGCAAAAAGTGATATCCTATGTTATTTCCCCCTTTTCTTTCCCTTTTTCTTCCCCTTTTCTCTTCCTTCCCCCTTCCGGGTGGTTTTACCCACGAATATAGAATAAGGACAAATTGTAAAAAAAAAAAAAAAAAAAAAAAAAAAAGGCAGAGCATTCTTTTATCTATCAATACCTTAATCTTAATGCCTATAATATATGTCTAATTTGTTCTTGCAATTGCTATATAGTATGTTACATTTGTATATACATTCACAAATATATAATATATACCACCGCCTAGGGCATTGAGAACAGCATTACCTGTCTTTTTTTTTTGCTTTTTGTTACCCCCTTTTTTGACATATTAATTAAATCAAATGAGATTTACTTTAGTACATGTAGAATAATATTGGAGTTATTTACACATGGATATCCATCTAGTGGGGGACGCCCAGGCAGTGTCTACATAATAAAAGAGTAAGATAATTAGTATATTTATAGAGACCCAATGAAAACAAGTGAATGTTGCTTTTTCCTATGGTAAATTGTTAAAAAAAAAAAAAAAAAAAAAAAATTTGCCTTAAAGGGACACTCCAGGCACCCAGACCACTTCTGCTCATTGGAGAGGTCTGGGTGCCAACTCCCACTACCCTTAACCCTGCAACTGTAATTATTGCAGTTTTTCATAAACTGCAATATTTACATTGCAGGGTTAACTCCACCTCTAGTGGCTGTCTATTAGACAGCCACTAGAGGTCACTTCCTTGTTTCTAGCACAGGTTTCCTGTGCTAGAGCGTCGCTGGACGTCCTCACGCTGTGTGAGGACCTCCAGCGTCGCTCAAAACCCCATAGGAAAGCATTGAAATTATTTTTCAATGCTTTCCTATGGGGAGACGTAATGCGCATGCGCGCCATTTCCGCGCATGCGCATTAGGTCTCCTCGGCCGGTGAGCGAGATTAGTCTCGCCCACCGGCCGACGTAAGCACTAGGAGGAGCGTCGCAGAGGCGGAGACAGCGGCGAGGGACATCGCCGCTGTCCCAGGTAAGTGACTGAAGGGGTTTTTACCCCTTCAGTAACCGGGGATTGGTGGGTGGGAGGGAGAGGGACCCTCCAGTGCCAGAAAAACGGATCGTTTTTCTGGCACTGGAGTTTCCCTTTAATTAATATAATTTTCAAATACCCTCCCCTCCCTCTCTCTCTCTCATCACATTTCTCTTATTCCACTTTCTGACCACCCTTAAGGGCGTTAATTAAGTTAATACATTTTCTACCTAAATTATATCACAGAAAGGGGGGAGGGATTGTGTGCTGTATGTGGGATTGTCAGACATTGTTATATTGTTCTTATTGGTCTGTACAGTTTGTAATGCAGTGTTCCATCAGGTCCAGAGGGTGTGCCTCTGCCCTGAGGAATTGTATATAAAGCCAACCTGTACCATTAAACATTCTGTTCCACTTCACCATCAATCTAGAGTCTTGTCTCTTATTGGGGGGAATTGCTATATCACTACAAGGGAGTGCTATGATCATCAAACTCCCTTGGATAATCACTAGCTCCTATAAGAGCTGTTTCTGCTATGCTATCTGAAGGAAGAGAGGTTTACCCACTGGAACCTGAAGCCTTGCCGTACGTCCATGGTGGGTAGGAGACGGCGAGACCCCAACCAAGCTGTGGCGATTTGTGGGGTCTGCAGTACTTATGGTGTCTGGAGAAGTGCTTGGAGCCCTTGGTAAGCACTAGGAGCATCTGTCGGTTGAGGTACCCAACCGGGGTACAGGAATCTCTGTTACATTGGTATTAGGGGCTGTAGTGGGGGATTGGGGCAATAGTGGTGGGTCAAGGGTTATAGAGGAGGTTAGGTGCTGTGGTAGGGTATTGTGCTGTAATGGGAGATAGGGGCTGTTGGGTATAGGGGCTGTAGTGAGATATAAGGGCAGTGGTGTGGGATAGAAGGTGCAGTGGGAAACATTAGCTCAGAGTGTAAATGCTTAATTTACAAAACAGGAGATAAAAACTTCTAATGTGAGTAGGATCTGAAACTTGCCATGCACAGAACAGGGCACTTAGGGCTAATAATAATAATAATAATAATAATAATAAATGGCACATTTTAGAACTGGTACTTTATAAGAGTCCTGTGACGGACAGCCTGGCAACCCAACCGGGTACCACCAATCGCTGCTTCCTAGTAATCCTTGAGTACAATAAGCACTGCACTGGACACCATAACCACCGTAAACCCCACAAATGGCCACAGCTAGGTTGGGGTCTCGCTGTCCTCTACCCACCCTGGACCCAAGACCAGTATCCGGCTTCCAGTGGGTAACCTATCCTAGTCCAGAGAGCAAAGCAGGCTGCTCTCACAAGAGCAAGTGTTGTAATCCAAGGGAGTATAGTGATTATAGTAATCCCCAGAGTGAATATAGCTCTCCAATCCCCCAAACATGGGCCTAGACTTCATGAAGGGGTAAAGCAGTCTGTTTAATGGGAGCCACACACAGCCTTTTATGTCAGTCCCTGTAACGGAGCTCCCTATACCCCTGGCTGGGTACCCCCGCCAAGGACCACTAGCTGGAACAGGGGACAAACTGCAGCACTTCTGCCCAGAGTCGCCGTGGCTTGACTGGAGCCCTGGAACTGCTCCTTCCCGGAGCCGAATTGGGAATTCGCTCTAGACACCCCCAAGTACTGGACGACACTCAGTCAGGGCTGAATTAACATAGGGGCTGATGGAGCTGCAGCTCCAGGCCCGTGGAATAAGCCCATTGATTAAAAATATATATATATTTTTTGTAATTTTTTTTTTACTCTTAGGGTAAATTTTAGAAAAGTCTGTTTTTCTAAAGTCTAAAACTTTGGTTTTTGTGTGGTGTGACTCAGTCACTGTTCTTATATTAAACCACACTGACTGATGATCACTGGATCCTAAACTTTCACCTACAGTAATATCGGATACTAAATCTCCATTTGTTAACACTAAATCTAGTATGGCCTCTTTACGAGTTGGCTCCTCAACGACTTGTTTTAGAGACAATCCCAGTAGGGAGTTTAGAATATGTGTATGCTCCTGGCACAAGCAGCTATTTTTGTTTTCCAATTCACATCAGGAAGATTAAAGTCACCCATGATGATAACTTCCCCCTTCATTGTCATTTTAGCTATTTCCTCAACTAGTAGAATATCTAACTCTTCAATTTGTCCTGGGGGCCTATAAATCACACCTACACGAATTACTGTGTGATTGCCAAATTCTAACGTAACCCAAACGGACTCTATGTTCACCTCACTAACTTTTATTAGGCTAGATTTTATGCTATCCTTCACATACAGGGCCACCCCTCCCCCTTTCCTGCCTTCCCTGTCTTTTCTATATAAAGAGTACCCTGGTATTGCTATGTCCCAGTCATTTTTCTCATTATACCATGTCTCAGTAACAGCGACTAAATCTACACTATCAGTTGCCATTATTGCCACAAGTTTACAAGTTCTCTCTACTCACTGATCCACAGGGGAGCAGCTACACAGCACAGATAGTCCAGGCAGCAGCTCACAGCCTGTAAAGTCAGCCTATGGCTCAGGGAAGTGAGGGATGGGGTAAAAGCTGCAGGGAGATATGGAGATACTGAGAAACTAGGGGACACTATGAGACATGGGCATACATGGGTACACTAAGACATGGGGGCACATGGGGACACATGGAGACACTGAGACATGGGGAAACAGACACACATGGGGACACTGAGAACTAGGAACACTGAGACACTAGGGGACGCTGGGAGACATGGGGACACAGACACACATGGGGACATTTGGGGACACTAAGACATGGGTAAACAGACACACATGGGAACACTGAGACATTTGGGGACACTGGGAGACATGGTGACACAATGTCCGTAAATGTCTCAGTGTCCCTATGTCTCTCTGCCATTGTCCCTGGTGTTTCAGTGTCCCTATGTCTACCAGTGTCCCTAGTGTCTCAGTGTCCCCATGTCTCCCAGTATCCCTAGTGTCTGTGTCCCCATGTCTCCCAGTGTCTTCCAGTGTCCCCACGTGTCTCAGTGTCCCCTAGTGACATGGGGACACTGGTAGACATAGGGACACTGTGATACATAGTCTCAGTGTCCCCAGGTCTCCCATTGTCTGTGTCCCCTTGTTTCCCAGTGTCTTCCAGTGTCCCCATGTCTCCCAATATCCCTAGTGTCTAAGTGTCCCCATGTCTCCTAGTGTCTGTGTCCCCATGTCTCCCAGTGTCTCCCAGTGTCCTCAAGTGTACCCATGTCTCTCAGTGTCCCCATGTGACATGGGGATACTGACTTCGCTGCTGAAGTCTGGCGTCGAAGCCGGATACTGCCCGGCAGTACTTGCCTTCCATACTGCAGTAGTGCTGGCTTTCCCAAGGCTAGGAAGCCATCCCACCAATGCCAACCAATGTAACGTTGCTCCCTGTACACTCGACTGCGCGAACACCGCTGGGACTTCCATCTCTTCATACATTTGGCTGGATTCACTTGAGAAGAGCGGCATTCGGTGGAAACACACTCTCGAACAAGAGACACAGACCCACTGGAAGCTGTATCCTGGCCTTGGGTCCAGGGTGGGTAAGATTCTTAATATAAAAATTTATGGTATAAAATAAAAATGTGTTATGATAGATGGTTACACATGCTTTAATCCATAAAAACTAATAAATTCAAATTGACATTTAAACCTGATGGTGAAGTGTTTTTTAGTCTACAGATTCATTCAGCTTCTTTCCTGGACAGGAGTTTTTCTGCATCTCCTCCTCTCCAATGTGGAATGATCACATCTATCCCTATACATATAAAACTTTGAAAGTTAAAATCCATACAGCCCATACAGTGTTTGGGTACACTGTGTTTAAGATTTCCTCTTTTGATACTATTAAAATGTTCCAGGAATCTAACATGTAATTTTCTGATACTGCGTATCCCACACTTGCATTCCAATAAATAAATCACATTTTTGGTGTAGCAGTTAATACAATGTTTAATTTTAAAGACATCCTTAGTGGTTGTACTTCTAAAATCAATAGTTTTTTGTTTTTAGAATCTGCATGTACTGCAATTTCCACGTCAAGCGAGCAGGAACTACATTACCCAAAGGAAGGAAGCTGACACCTGTAAGCCAGATCAAGATTTACTTAACTACTACCTATAACTGGACTGGTTTTAAGAGGTACCAACTGCCCGTTCCACAGATTGGGGAGTAAGCCCCCCTTGAGGCTTAAAAGCTTTCTTGCACAAACAGAAATAATTCTCTTTGTGCCACTTTTCTTGTGAGTTTTATTACATTGTTATTAATATTTGTAATTTTAACCATTAAATACTTCACTATGTATTTTTCTGTTTGTTTTTTTTCCACATGTCATCCTTGCCGGCTGAGTGGTAAATATTACCCACACTTTTGTGATAGTGACGCCCTCACTTGTATATTAATATACTTCCTGTATTTATTGTATCTGTGGGATTTGGGAGTGATCCCTTTATAGAGTGGCTTGCCTGCACTTTTTTCTGCACTTTATCCCACCTACCGTTCTTTTACTGTACTCTAGGCCACATATCCTCAAAGGCAAGGTGCATTTCAAATGTAATGCCAAAATAGCTGAACTAGGAAAATGATCCAATTTAGATATTTTAACCTTGCATTTAAATTTCAATTCCTAAAAACTCATGGTTTCGTAAATAACCAGGTAGAATATGCGTTCATAAATGAATAGAAAGATTTAGTCCAAGAAAGATAAATCATTTAGTCCAAGAAAGTTAAATCATTCCCTTTTCTCAATTGTGAGACTACGTACCCCATATATAGCCCATACGATAGCTTAGCACCAGCTGTAGGATATGTATTAAGTACCATTAAAATGAGTTATAACGTTTACCAGAAAATAAAACTCAATATACCACTCAAGATGTAAAAATATTGATTATTAATATATAAATATAGCAAACACATGCCTTTATGAAAACTGCATGATATCATAATATGATTTTGCTTAAATGAGACTTTGTGCTGAATGGTTTATTTTTATCTTGATAATAATGCTTCTTGTCTTGCAATTTCTCTTTGAAGTTTCTGCTTAACTAATCAAGGACACAGAATTTAAATCTAGGCCATATTTTGCTTGTAAAATAAATATGTAATTGGAAGATGGAAAAGCAAAAATGCTTTGTCGGTTATGTAAATTTAAACATGCTATCTAACACAGTAATACTTTACCCATATTCCTGCATTTGTTGAATGGTGAAAAAATAATCTCCTGAATATTTTCCATATGCAGATAGAAAGGGAGTCACACTGCTCAATTCTCTGCCGTTTAGAAGTTAATTCTTAAATGTTTATGCAACCATTGCCTGTGGCTTACACAGCCTTTGTAAACACTTCCTGTGAAGAAAGAGCTGATGTTTAACCTCTTAAGGACACATGACATGTGTGACATGTCATGATTCCCTTTTATTCCAGAAGTTTGGTCCTTAAGGGGTTAAACTTCCTTTATTGCACAGTCTGTTAATTTTGAATTTCTTATCTCCTGCTCTGTTAATAGATTTCTAGACTGTTTAGGAACCTCCGGCCTAAAAGTTTAATTTACAGAGCAGGGGATAAAAACTTCTAAAGTAAATAAGATCTGATTTTTTTTTTCCATGGAAGTGGTGTGAGTCACAGGAAAGGTGTGACTGGGGCTGCAAAAACATAAATTAAAGTGATTTAACTCTTAAATGACAGAGAATTGAGCAGTGAGACTGC
Organism: Pelobates fuscus; assembly: GCF_036172605.1. Taxonomy (NCBI): domain Eukaryota; kingdom Metazoa; phylum Chordata; class Amphibia; order Anura; family Pelobatidae; genus Pelobates; species Pelobates fuscus. Next base: position 269,370,454 of record NC_086317.1, on the reverse strand, counting down.
ACGAGCATGATCGTTCGCTACTACTACTACTACTACTACTACTACTACTGTTGCTAGTAGTAAGCTCATATTGTCATAATGCTCTCAAAAGATAAGCAAAAAAAAGTGAAAAAAAAGAGACAGAAAATATACAAAATTCAAAAGTTGTGGTAAAGATCTTTACATTCTCTAATCAATCTCAAATGACTCTTAACTGAGTCTGCGAATGATGTTAAATCTTAAATCATAAATCAGGGGCACATAGTTAGCTTTTATAGCGCATGTAATCAAGGGTGTTATAAAAAACCCTAAATATTTAGGTCCTTTCTGGGCCCACTTAAAGTTTAAAGAGCGAGAAATTGAATTTTTTAATACTTTTGAAATCTCAGTTCCTAGCATCTCACATTTGATGATATTTACCTTAAAGTTGGAAACTGATGCAAACATTTCCAGCTCAGTGTTCACCTGGGCAAGAGAACAACGAGGATCAGTTACTGTGAATAGGAGATCAGCAGCAAAAGTGGAATTTTTTTAGTTCTCCTCCTGAATACGCATATCCTTTGATTTGAGGATTTTTCCTCATAGACTGTAAAAAGGGTTTGATAGCCAGTACAAAGGGAGAAAGCCCAGCCAAATATCTAAACCTCTCCACAAGTCCCACTACCGCTAATATTTGAAATAAATAGGACCAACCCACCCTCTCAAAGTCTCTGTGTCTATGGCAAGGAGGACTGTAGGGGACCTGAAGGTCGTTGTGCCGTGTATGACGCTTAATACTTTAGTGGTACCATCTCTTGCCTCCCTGCCAGATATGAAGCCTGCCTGATCAGGATAGATCAGTCCAGGCAAGAGGTGCTTTAATCATCGAGCCAACATCTTTACAAAGAGTTTTAAATCGGTATTCATCAGGAGAATAGTGTGTAGCTCCAACAATTATAAGGCTCCTTCCCTGTGTTTAAAATTACTGTGATTGAGGCTTGTAGCATAGGGGGAGGCATTAAGGTTCTCAGAAGCAAGGAATTAAAAGTGCTTATAAATGTAAATGGCGATTGAAATACTTTATAATAATATGCTGTAAGGCCATCAGGTCCTGGATTCTTCCCTCAAGGTATAGTTTAAATTGCCCTTTTAAATTCCTCCACTGTTAAAGGGGCAACTATGATATTAATCTGGTCATTCAATACCTCTTTGGGACACTGTAGCATTAATGTAATCATGTATAAATTCTGTGGTGCCTGATGAATTTGGCAGATTATATAATTTTTGATAGTATGAACGGGAAGTATGTTTAACTGTAGATCTATTAAGTATGCTTTTCAATTCTATACAAAGAGTATCCAAATACTTAATGGGGTTATGTTTATGGGCCAAATTCACCTGATTTGTATGTTGGGAAACAGAGGCTATCCTGGAGATTTGTTCATTTTGTGTGTGTGTGTGTGTGTGTGCGTGACTGTCTGCCTGTGTGCGTGACTGTCTGCCTGGGTGTGTGTGACTGTCTGCCTCTGTGTGTGTGGATGTCTTCCTGTGTGTGTATGACCGTCTGATTCTGTGTGTGTGTGTGTGTCTGTGTGTGTGTGTGTCACATACAACCAATACACACATATCACACACCGTTAATACACCCATTACAAATATCACACACAGCCAACACATAGCATACATATCACACACAGTCATCACACCTACTATCACATACACAGACAACACAAACATTACATCATACATAGATGACGGGGGGCAGGGGGGCGCTGTGAAGATTTTTCTCACAGGGCGTCTAAAGGCCTAAGGCCGGCCCTGTATCTAATAAATGGTTCTTGATGCTTGTTTGGAACATATACATTGGCAAAGGTACATTTCACATTATCAATTAATCCTTTAATAACAAAATAAACAATGTTTAGTTATGGGCCCCTGGGGTGGAGCATTTGGAGAGCAGCGTGGGCCAGTGCTCCACTCCGTTGTTTATTGTTTTTTTGGAAGACATTAGTCCAGACCAGGTATTCGAGCTGTCTCCAACTTATTGCTCAGCTAGGGGCAATCAGATACAGCAGTGGGAATGCTGGTTTCCTCCCTGAAAGCAGGTAGGAGAGACGCTGTTCTCTCCTGTGAGAAAGTTGGAAAGCAGCAGGCAGGCTTGGAGCACTGGAAGTGCAGAGAGTCAAGAGTCAAGGTGACTGAGCACTGGGCTGCAAGAAAAGTTTACAGTCAAGGTGACTGAGCACTGGGCTGCAGGAAAAGTTAAAATGGAACAAGGTTGGTGAAACCTACATTTTTGTTAGTTTAGAACCCTTGGTAGATAGGGAATAATAACGTTAGTTAGTGCTCAGATGAGCTAGGATTTGATTTAAAAGGAAATCTGTTATGTTATTTTGTGTTGTGTTGCTGTCACCTGAATGGACTTTTAAATAAAGGGCCTGAATTGAATTGTAACCAAAAGACTGCACATGTTGTTTTTACCCTAGAGCATGGGTAGGCAACCTTATTGCCGAAATAAGATTGTGATGTACCGTAGCTTGCCAGTCCTATTTTTTTTAAATTGAAGTGTGCATGTTGCCATATTCTGCTTGTGTTTTTATACTGCAGTTGCTTTGTATCATCGTATTTGTGTGTATATGAGCTATTATATTGTGTATATATATTCATGAGTAGTTTGTGGTATTGTGGATGATACATATGAATGTGAACACTTCTGAGGAATCCTTGCTGGGAGAAACACATAAAGTGTGACCCTAGATAAGTTATTTATATATTTTAGTCTTGTATTTTGTTGTTTTGCTGTTGAAGAACTATCCTGGTTCCTGCACATCCCCGAGTGGGGATTATACCGCCAAGGCTTTACATCACCAGAGCAAGTTTATTGCTCTCCAAAGTGTAAGTAGGACACTTTGCTTCTGTGCACCTTATTTATTTTAACATATTGCACTATTAGAATCTTTTTGCTTTATTTTATATGCTGGAGTCATACTGGACAAATTAATTTGAGGATCTACATATATCTTAAAACAGGGATTGTACTGTCAAAATAGAAGAGCTATCAGAAGCTCATAAAAGTGTGAGTGAGACACCTATATACTAAACTGTCTGTAAAACTATTAAGACATTACACTATTGTTTGTTGCATTTCTGCTTTATTTTTAGGTTTTTCTGGTACCGAAATACAAAATCACTTTACTCCACAGAGAGTATGTATATACATAACTTATTACACACTATTGGGGTATTGTTAAGATTGAGTATACCCATGTAATTTTTTCAGTTCTGTTTGGCGCGGTTTATCACCTGTTGTTCTGTCACATATGAATGTGGGCTGTATATGGGGGCTGCTTGTGGAATTGTGTGTGGATGGAAATGTCACATTGTATGTGAGAGGCTGCATGTGGGGTTGTGTGCATGTATGTAGATTGTTAGTGGTGTTGAGTTTGTGGGGATTGTGTGTATGTTTGTGTGTGTGAGCTGTTCAAATTATTTGTATGAGGGGAGTGTTATTGTGTGTGTGTGGGGGGGGTAGGGGTACTGTGTGTGGGGGGGTAGGGGTACTGTGTGTGTGGGGGGTATGGGTGCTGTGTGTGGGTGGGGGGGGTAGGGGTGCTGTGTGTGTGTGGGGGGTAGGGGTGCGCTGTGTGTGGGGGGGGTAGGGGTGTTGTGGGTGAGTGTGTTGGGGGGTTGGGGTGCTGTGTGTGGGTGGGGTAGGGGTGCTGTGTGTGTGTCGGGGGTAGGGGTGCTGTGTGTGGGTGGGGTAGGGGTGCTGTGTGTGTGTGGGGGGGTAGGGGTGCTGTGTGTGTGGGGAGTAGGGGTGCTGTGTGTTTGGGAGGGTGTAGGGGTGCTGTGTGTGGGGGGTAGGGGTGCTGTGTGTGTGTGTGTGGGTGGGTAGGGGTGTTGTGTGTGTGTGTGTGGGTGGCGTAGGGGTGCTGTGTGTGTGTGGGGGGGGTAGGGGTGCTGTGTGTGTGGGGGGGTGGGGGTGCTGTGTGTGTGTCGGGGGTAGGGGTGCTGTGTGTGTGTCGGGGGTAGGGGTGCTGTGTGTGTGTCTGGGGGTAGGGGTGCTGTGTGTTTGGGGGGAAGGGGTGCTGTGTGTGTGTGGGGGGGTAGGGGTTCTGTGTGTTTGCTGGGGTAGGAGTGCTGTGTGTGTGGGGGGGTGGGTAGGGGTGTGGGGGGCGTAGGGGTGCCATGAGTGTGGGTGGGGGCCCTGTGTGTGTGTGGTGGGAGGATTGCTGTGTGGGAGGCAGGGGTGTTGTGTGTGTGGGAGGCAGGGGTGCTGTGTGGGGGGGTGGAGCTGTGTTTGTTTGTGTGTGAAGGGGTAAGGGTACTGTGTGTGGGGGGGGTAGGGGTGCTGTGTGTGGGTGGGGTAGGGGTGCTGTATGTGTGTCGGGGGTAAGGGTGCTGTGTGTGGGTGGGGTAGGGGTGCTGAGTGTGGGGGGGTAGGGGTGCAGTGTGTGGGGGGTAGGGGTGCTGTGTGTATGGGGAGTAGGGGTGCTGTGTGTTTGGGGGGGTGTAGGGGTGCTGTGTGTGTGGGGGGGTAGGGGTGCTGTGTGTGTGTGTGGGTGGGTAGGGGTGTTGTGTGTGTGTGGGTGGCGTATGGGTGCTGTGTGTGTGTGGGGGGTAGGGGTGCTGTGTGTGGGGGGTAGGGGTGCTGTGTGTGGGGGGGTGGGGGTGCTGTGTGTGTGTCGGGGGTAGGGGTGCTGTGTGTTGTTCTGGGGGTAGGGGTGCTGTGTGGGGGGTGGAGCTGTGTTTGTTTGTGTGTGAAGGGGTAGGGGTACTGTGTGTGTGGTGGGGTAGGGGTGCTGAGTGTGGGTGGGGTAGGGGTGCTGTGTGTGTCGGAGGTAGGGGTGCTGTGTGTGTGTGGGGGGTAGGGGTGCTGTGTGTAGGGGCAGGGCCGGTGCAAGGATTTTTGGGTACATAGGCGAAGATGTATTTTTCCGCCCCCCCCCATTCAAAAATAACATCTTCACCTATGTGCCTCTTAACCAGCCCCTCTCCCCGTCCATTATTGGTCCCCTCCCTTCCCTGTCCCTTAGTGTTCTTCTGACAGTCACACACACTCAATGACAAACACAGAGACTCACTGATCTGACACACACACACTGATTGACACTCATTGACAGACACACTGATAGTCACACACAGACTCAATGACAAAGATACTCTCACTGATTTGACAGACACTCACAAACACACACTGACAGACACACACATACACTGACACACTCACATGCAACACGCACACAATCACTCACAGACACACATACACTCACTCACGCACACACTCACAGTCACTCACAGACACACATACACTCACGCACACACTCACAGACACACATACACTCACTCACGCACACACATACACTCACTCACGCACACACTCACAGACACACATACACTCACACACAGTCACTCACAGACACACAGTCACTCACAGTAACACATACACTCACGCACACACACAGAGACACATACTCACAGACACTCACTCACACACACACACTGACACTCACACACAGACACTCACACAGACACTCACACACAGACACACACTCACAGACACTCACTCACACAGAGACACATACACACTCAGACACACAGACACTCACTCACACACTCACTCACACACACACACACACTCACTCACACAGAGACACATACACACTCACAGACACACATACACTCACTCACACACACACACAGTCACTCACAGACACACAGTCACTCACAGTAACACATACACTCACTCACGCACACACACACAGAGACACATACTCACAGACACTCACTCACACACACACACTGACACTCACATACAGACACTCACACAGACACTCACACACAGACACACACTCACAGACACTCACTCACACAGAGACACATATACACTCACAGACACACAGACACTCACTCACACACACTCACACACAGACACTCACACACACAGACTCACACACAGACACACACACACTCACTCACAGACACACACTCACAGACACACAGACACTCTCACACAGAGACACATACTCACTCACAGACACATACACACAGACACTCACTCACACAGACACTCACACAGACACACACACAGACACACACACACTCACTCACAGACACACAGACACTCTCACACACACACACACTCTAACACAGACACTCTCACACACAGACACTCTCACACACAGACACATCACATACATTCACAAATTATTTTAATACATAAATAATATCCACCCAGCCTCCCTACCTGGAGAGCTGGTGTGGATCATTCCCTGGGGTCCAGTGGGGCTGCTGGGCGGCGTGCGGCTGTGCTGCGATCAGGCGCTGCGAGGGAGCTCTAACCTCTCTGCTCTGCTCCCTCGCGGGCTGTCTGCTGATGCCGCGGGAGCCGGAATATGACGTCATAATCCGGCTCCCGCGGCATCACTAGACAGCGCGCGAGGGAGCAGAGCAGAGAGGTTAGAGCTCCCTCGCAGCGCCTGATCGCAGCACTGCCGCACTGGGGGCGGAGATGGTGGCCGGCAGGAGGGAGAGCTTCCCTCCTGCCGGTCACTGAAATCTTGCGCCCCCGGAGCCGGTGCGCCCTAAGGCGGCCGCCTGTGCCGCCTTATGGACGCGCCGGCCCTGTGTAGGGGTAGGGGTGCTGTGTGTGTGGGGAGTAGGGGTGCTGTGTGTTTGGGGGGGGTGTAGGGGTGCTGTGTGTGTGGGGGGTAGGGGTGCTGTGTGTGTGTGGGTGGGTAGGGGTGTTGTGTGTGTGTGTGGGTGGCGTAGGGGTGCTGTGTGTGTGGGGGGGTAGGGGTGCTGTGTGTGTGGGGGGTGGGGGTGCTGTGTGTGTGTCGGGGTAGGGGTGCTGTGTGTGTGTCTGGGGGTAGGGGTGCTGTGTGTTTGGGGGGGAAGGGGTGCTGTGTGTGTGTGTGGGGGTAGGGGTTCTGTGTGTGTTTGCTGGGGTAGGGGTGCTGTGTGTGTGTGGGGGTGGGTAGGGGTGTGGGGGGCGTAGGGGTGCCATGAGTGTGGGTGGGGGCGCTGTGTGTGGTGGGAGGATTGCTGTGTGGGAGGCAGGGGTGCTGTGTGTGTGGGAGGCAGGGGTGCTGTGTGGGGGGTGGAGCTGTATTTGTTTGTGTGTGAAGGGGTAGGGGTACTGTGTGTGTGTGGGGGTAGGGGTGCTGTGTGGTGGGGAGGAGTGCTGTGTGGGCGTAGGTGTGGTGTGTGGGGGGAGGAGGAGTGCTGTTTGTGTGTTGGGGTGGGGGTGCTGTGTGTGCGTATGTGAGGGTGTGGGGTAAAGATACATAAATATATTGAAGAATCTTTATCCCCCTTCCCCATCCCCCTCCCCCGTGTGTATGTGTGTGTGTGTGTGTGTGTGTGTATATATATATATATATATATATATATATATATTATAAACTAATTTTGAATAGATTCTCCCCCCCCCCCACTACACACACACTCTAAGCTATATACAAACAACTCCCACTTCATTTTATCAATTGTTGCCTAAGGGTTAATTAAAACAGGTTAGTTTTAAGCAGTAGTACTATATAATTTTCTTTTCTTTTTTTTTTTATTTTCTGCCATTTTCCCTTTTGTGGCAATGCCAATGAACTGCCTTGTCTCAGACCAGTCCAATCCTTGACTTTTACTGGGGGGTAATTTTCAGGATAAGTAAGAAAGTTGGGACCTCTGAAGGTTGTGTAATTATCCCATGCCTACCATTTGAGAGACTGTTAATGAGAATTCCACGTAAAGTGTATTTTCCTTTCATTAAGCATGCAGGTGAATAGTTTCAATACTCTCCATACGGTGTTGGAATATCTTGGAATATCTGAACAGAAGAGTCCGCAAAAGTCCACTCAATATGGAGTCTTGTTGAGTGTAATTGTCATGATTCTCACCGTGAAATCCAGATGGCCAGGCATGGTCCCCCCACAGGGGATTTCAACCTGGGTCCTTCATGTCCTGGGCCCGCTATATTGCCTCTAAGCCACAGCAGATTCTCTTATTTTGAGTAATTCTATCCTTGTTATCCTGGCTATGTCTGCAGCACTGGGGGCTGGAATTCTTCTGTGGCTATTACCTGTGCTTCACCTGAGGCAGATCACTCATCAACCGGGTATTTAAGCACTGCCTCGCCCTTGAAACTTGGTCAGTTCTTTGCCTCTGGGGATGGTGTAGTGGTTCCTGCTTTTTTGTCTCCTGAACTTCTCCAGATTGACCCTAGCTTCTGACCTTGGCTCCACTCTCAATTTATCATGACCACTGGCTTCCTCTGACTTTGGCTTACCCCTGACTATCCTTCAATTTTCTTGTGTAAATAGAGCATAGTTTCATTTTGGGTTTTGAAGTTATCTTGTTAAGCTTCCCATTGTAATGTCATATATTTCCCTTCCTCCTCTAAAGTTTCAACCTTTGTTCAAAATTGTGTTATATATGTATGCAACTGTAACTTGTCCCTCAAGCTGGCCTCTAATCTCACCATCATACCTCCTAAATCATCTCTAGATGGTAATTGCAGCAGCAGGGAACGTAAGGTGCAAAGATCCAGACTCTCCTCCTCCATTGAAGCCTCCATTGGTCCCTCTGAAACAGCTGGGCTCATTTGTCTCTCTGTAAACTCATTGGTGAGCTATCCTGTGGTTTTCCAGGCATTTTTTGGTAAAAGTAGTAAAACAGGTTGTGTCAGATAAGATATTAATATGAAATATTCACAATAAAGCAGTAAAACCGATCCAATAGTCAGAGAGATACTTTAAATGGAGTAGTAAAAGTCCAAATAAAAGTAAACTTGTAGAAACAGCAGCTAGATTCTTTTCTGATCAGGAGAAATCTGGGGGGGGGGGGGGGGGGCAGTGGAGGTAGTGTTATGCTCTGGGAAATGATCAGACCGTAAACTTTGCTGGGGGTCCGTATGAAATACAAAAAACAGAGAAACAACCAAATGGTGTAGTATATCTCAATAGTTTTCAATCATAATAATTTGTAGATCCTATTCATGGTTTTAAACACTAATACCAGCTCTAGTGTGAATGGCACACAGTGATAACTGGGAACAGTGGGACAGTGGGAAAAATTATGACCGTCTCACCAAAATCAGGGCAGTTGAGAGGCATCCTAGTAAATAGAAAATTGCCTCTATGGTCCCAGTCCTTTCACCTGTTCATTAGTTTAGCAGAAATTCAGAGAGATATGTGTCTTCAATTAATAAGAAAGGTATCCAACCAGAGATGTTCTAATTAGGAGACAGTGAATCTCTCTCACAATATTACAGAAAAGTGTGAAGGTGGTAGGATGATGTATAACTATTATTTGTATTAAGGAGAGGAAATACAGTTAGTCGTGTACTTTGTGCTTAATGTGAAATTGTGACAAGTACAGATTTTTTTCCTACTTACAGAAGATAAAATTAAAAGTGAAAATCACCTTAACATGATTCATCCACTTTATATTTAAATATCCTTAATTCCATCTAATTACAACCCCAAAGGTTTGTGCCGGTTTGAGCACCTACTCTTCACATACTTTTTAAAGAATCTTAAAGACTGTGTAGACCCTAAAAATGCATTGACTCGCCTTCTCTGCCCCACAGAACTCTTTCTCTTTCTGTCTTTTTCATTTATTTACCCAATTTGTATGCTTTTAGTTGTTTTAATAAGCTGAAAAAAGAATGTTTTCACAACAAAATGGAGGAAATGTTTCATTATGTTTAATGATTAGCTTGTGGGAAAGGATTGACCACCTCAAAACTAAAACCTTGTTTTAGCAGGATCTAACTTTGATTGAGAGCATTTGGATATTTAATATTTGACCATGGTATACTGCTGCATGTTTTTGCTACCACATGAAGAATACTCATTACTGAGAAAGTACAACTTTGTTTATAATTAGCTATACATTATTTACAATTTTATTGAGATTTATACACTCCAAAAATATATGTTTTTCTATGTATTCAAAAACATGTTTAGGTAGACAAAAAATTGAGTTCTGTGCATCAAGTAGGTAGTGCACACCCAGGTGCTACTGCAGTATACTAGAGGTCACAATATAAACAAACGTTTCGGGCAACAAGCCCTTCCTCAGTGCTAATGACCCTGCAGCTCGGATTTAACTGTTTATTACTGTGTTCTTTATCTTTGATAATTGGTGGGCATCACTGATGCCTCTGCCTCATCCTGTGCATAGCAAAAACATTTTTATTACTACTCCTGCTTTTAATTTTAAATTAAATATCTGTACTTTTGATAATATGTGAGGTAAATATCATATTAAAGCCTAAAGTAGAGTAAATAGGAGGATGAAAATACAGTGTCTAAGCACCATAACAACCAAGGTTCTTTGTATAAGCTATGATGCAAGGAGGTCTCTGTCACTGTGTACCTGAACCTGAATGGACTATATTTGCAAACAGTTATTATTGCGGTTTATAAGCACAGCTGGCAGATTGTACAATGTAGTATGATGTTTACAAGTACTAAAAAATGCAGTTAGAAGAGTAGAGCCTTGCCTAAACAAATAAAAAATCCCATAACCCATTCCTCCCCCCCCCCTAAATTTACTCAAGATTAAATTGGAATATCAGTGGTGATCAGTAGCATTACTTCTAAAACGCTATTAGTATTTTTTTTTTTTTTTTTTTTTTTTATGTCCTATGCATGTCTGCATCAAGATAATTAATAAAGGATTGTCAGGCCCGTTTTTTTTGTTTGTTTGTTTTCTCAACTTTATGTGTCATGAACAAAGTTTAGAATGGTCAGGTAATATCCAGTTTTGTAAAACAGATTTCCTGGCAGTAGCTAGAACCATGTGAATCCATTTATTAAGAGGCTTTAAAAAAAAACAATGGCAGAATACTCAGGTTATTCATCTTAGGGGTTAAAAAAGTGTAAAGATTTGTAATGCTTCCAAGACTGGTGCACCTCATTACAGAGCCAAAAGCAGTGATATAGATCCAACTTCTCCCCTCGCATTTCAGACAAGCTGAGGACCCCCCTCAGTCCAAGTGTGTGTTGGTCTCTTGGTTAGTACCATACATACCGTAATTAAACATTTAATTTTCATGTGCATTTTATTGTGATTTTGTAATTTGGAATGATTTGGAAATAATCGAATACAACTGCAGTGACTTCCAAAAATCACAGTAGCTATAAGACAGGCATTTATAGTGTAAAACATGTCACAGTGTGTGTTTGTGTGCTTTCTTTTATGATATAACACAGCATGTGGCTTCATATTTAAATGGTTACTTTAAGCACCATTCCTACTTAAGTGTTTTAAAGTAATCAAAGTGCAAAGAGCCTGTATATCCAGCATTTCAGTATAAAAAGCGTCACATTCTGAGATATTTTGTCTAGCTGCATGAGCAGGCGTAGGCAACCTTCAACACTAAAGATGTTGTGGACTGCATCTCCCATAATGCTATTGCAGCTACAATGCTGACAAAGCATCAGGGAAGATGTAGTCCACAATATCTGGAGTGCCAAATATTGCCTATCCCTGTTGAAGAGCCATAACACGGGCCTCCAGCAGCATCATTGGACAGCCCAAGTATGTACGTAGTGGGGAATCGCGATGCAGCCAATAACGACAGACCACTTAGTATGGATGAAACAGGCCACAGCATTTATTATCACAAACTAAATTACTGCATAACACATCCATAACTTTATTTATTAAATCTCTTCTTTTTCTGTAACCAAAACGTTAGACATAAATTAAGCATAAATTAACATATATACATAAATAACTCCACACATAGTGTTATACAGTGACCCAACCGTCCTTGCCAATAAACATACAGTGGTTCCTAATCACCACTTCCTCTCACCTCCCCCCTCGTCATAAAATTCATATCTTTCCAATGCCCGCCATCAGCCGACCTTATCCACGCTCGATGGGCACGAGACCTCAGGCAACCTAATGTTAAACCTTTGAAGCAGGGGAGGTTGAGACCTTAAAAAACTTGTTCATCTCATTCCATATACTTAAACGTAACCCCTCAAACTCAATTGGCAAGGACATACCCCCGCCACAACCCCGCTATTTTACACCTAAAATCAGCGGGGGACCCCACCACAACCAGCCATGGCCTGTTCCACCACTTCTCCCAGCGCTTGATTAACACAGGCCAAGTCCGACCTCCAGCAAGCGCCCCCATCCCCTCGGGATAACTAGGCCACATCCGGCCAAACCCTAAAGGCGAACTGGAAATCCCCCAAGCCCCCACGACAAACCTAGAAACCCATCTAGTCTGATTTCCGACGGCAGCGCACGAGGGCACTCACATCGCTGAGCGCACTGCCATCAGGAACGGGCGATAGCCGCAGGCCAGCCCCTGAGAACCTCTGGGAAGACACGGAATGCATAACATGACCAGATTTAAGACCACCCAAATCCGAAACCGTAACCGAACCCAGGTCATTCCACCCAGAGATGACAAAAAAACCCTGGTACCCACAGGAGGAGGGTCAGCTCCTGAAGGCGTAAGATCCAACCACTCGCCCCCCGCCTCCTGGCCCAAATTACATATGAGCATCCCACCATCCCTATTCCGGGGAGGCGGAGACCGTAACCGCGGTGAGAAATCCATTCGGAGACTGGCAGGGTGAACCTAAGGAACCCACCATTCGATCCCTCTGAACCATCAGTGCAAGCACGCCGAGTCAGGCGGCATCTATTTCCGCCCCTAACCGGAAAGGAATGCCCCCTTAACTCCCCACCATCCTTATTCAGGAATTCGAGCCCCAAGTGGAATACCCCCACGAAATGGACGCAGGAGAGAAAACACGTCTCAGAGAACCAAACAGGGGGTGAGTAGGCCGAATAATCCAGGGGACGGAATAGCACTCACCTATGGAAAACAGGACAAAAGACGGAACCCGGCACCGCCCCTGATCGGAACGGCATAATCCAAACTATCCTGGGAACCCAGTACATCATGTTAGGAGCCCAACTATTACCCTGTGCACTCCATCTACGTCAGGAGAATGCAGAAGGGCCAGGTTATGTCAACGCCGCAACGTCCAAGAATTAACAAATTCTATTAATGAATCAGCCAACCGCTACCAACTTACCCTCCCCAAAGTCAACAGCCGTCGAGCGGTGAAACTTGAAGGAAGTGCATTCTGACACGCACTCAAACCACCAAAACACCCCCCCACCTGCAGACGACCGAACATGAACGGGAAGTCGAGCCCTGCAAATCGAAGAACTCACTAAGGAGCCCCCAACACCCCTAAGGGATGGAACAAACACGTAGACGAGCAGTCCAACCCTGAGCCCCCACAAGGAAATGCTCCAATCCGTCCCGAGCACTCCCACCCTACTGTAGCGGGCCCCACTCCGCCTCAAAGACCGACACACAGACCAGCTTTATCAGTCCTCTAGACCAAGCGACCACATCTCCACTGCCCTATATGGGACACACACATACACATAGAACAGGGACACACACACACACATAGAACAGGGACACACACACACACATAGAACAGGGACAATACAGCCAGAGTATCTTCAAAGCAGAGTATATTCAGAGTAGGGACACACATAGAGAAAGGGGCACATAGAACAGGGACACACAAGGGGGTGGGGGACCCACCCAGAGAGAGCAGGGGAAGAAGAGGAGGGCAGAGGGGGACTGACAAGGAACAAGGAGCCCACCAAGGAGGGAAAAGAAACTGAGGGGGGGGGGAGAAGGACCCAGCAGGAGGGGGTGGGGGCAGAAAATGGAAGGAGCCGGGGGGGGGGGGGGCACCCCGAGCAAGCCGGCCCCCCCAACTGGCACAAGGGAAGCGGTAAGCAACAGACGGAGGGGGACAGGGGAGAGAGATGCAAGGGAGCCTAACTCACCGGCAGAGAAGGAACCAGGACCACTAGTGGGCCCCCCTGGCCACGAACGTCCCACCAGCCGCGGAGGGATTAGAAATGGCTGCCGGGCGGCCACACGCCGCCAGGAACGTGCAGCCCGCCTTTCACTGCCCCCTGCCGCACTTCCCACGCGGCACATGAAGACCGCGGATCCACAGGAAAAGTTGCACGCCGCGTGTCTGGAGCCCCCAGACACGCGGGCCTGGTGATGCCTTGGGCCCAGGCTCCCACCACAACCGGGCCCGGGGAGGAGTGGCAGGGTACCCCCTTAAAGGGACAGGGTACCCCCTGTGGTGGCAGGGTACCCCCTTAAAGGGACAGGGTACCCCCAAATGATCCAGTGCCCCCTTAATGCCGGCCCCCAGGAGCAGGGGCCACAGGGAAGGCCCCAGTGAGAGACAGGCCGCGGAGGGGGGAACCCACACCGGCAGCCAGCCAGGGGAGAGGATCCAGGAGAGGAGAGCACCTTAATCAGGAGTCGCCGGCCACCATCCACGCTGCAGCAGCCCTGAGGGAAGCCAGAAAGCCTCAACCTCATCCCTCAAGCTGTGTAAATCTGCAGGCCTAGGCAAACAGGAGCAGGAGGACAGGAAGCTGTTTGCTGGCCCGAATCCCAAGTAGCACTGAGGTAAGACCTCCCCCACACTAACTTACACAGAACATAATCCCACCCACACACTCTTTCCCAACCAATCCCATGCACCTATCCCCACACTCCTACATGTGCCCTTGTCCGCTTAGCTGCGCTATCTCCCCAGGGCCTGAACAAGGCTTTTGGACTGGTTAATGTCAATTATGTAAATATTTCTTGCATAGACTTTGGTTCATTGGCTTAAAATGCTCAGTAATCCACTCCGTTTACTCTCTCAGCCAACATATGTCTAGCATTGAGTAAGGCTTGGTGCCTGGCGGGACCAAGGTAAGATGCAAACAGTTGTAAAACCTTACCAGGAATGGAGCCAAGGTACTGATGGTATCATAACTACTACTGCAGACAGAATTGGTTATAGTGTGCCTATTGCAGACAGTAGTGGTGACAATGCTTGGAGTAACCATTCATTCTTTAAATACCAGAAGGGTGAACCACAGGCCCTATAATCAGGAAAAAATAGTACTCTTAAAGTAAAACATGGGTGTGCAACTTTGTAAATGCATATATTATATGCTTGAGAATGTCATCATCCACGTCTTATATCTGAGGCTGCTGGATGTTTAATTATATCGTAAAACTAGGTGCAATTTTTTTAACCTTTGCTTTCATAAACAAGAAACAAAAACATGTATTTTTTGTCTCTGTAAACAGTTGACAAAGTAGCTCAACAGTTTACATAAAATGCGAGCTGACAAATTGAAACGGAAGACCTATGTTTAGTTAAACCAATAAGACCATCTTGTTCTTTTGTTTTCAGTTATACGTTTACCTATTGTCAGGGTACCTGAGGCCTCTACCTCTAAGGGAGGTAGAGACTTGGTGGTTTATCCGTCCAGGCGAGCTGTTTCCTCCGTTCCTCGCGGTTCATCCAGCCACTTAAACACCGGCCGCGAGGAATCCACGTCCTTTTCTAGCAGGACGCTCTATACGTGACGTCATGACGCTATCACGAGCGACCTGCCACTCAAGTGTCCGATATCCAATCGGCACTTGTCAGAGACGTGCTTACCATCCGGAGCCAGGGTATTTAAGCTTACTTCTCTCGTCAGCTCATTGCCCTGTCGTGGTTCTAGCTTGTCTAGTCACTCAGTGCTCTGGTATTCTAGTTTGCTCTATTTGGTTTTGACTCGGCTTGTTGTACTTCCCTGCTTCTCTGTTCTCCCTTGACCCGGCTTGTCTCTCGCTTATCTGTCTTCTCGTTCCCTCGACCTCGGCTTGTCTCTGACTATTCTCTATTACTCTCGGTACGTTAGTCCGGCCATTCTAAGGCCCGGTATACGTACCTTTCCACTCTTTGTACTCTGCGTGTTGGATCCCTGTCCCGATCCTGACATTACGACAGGGCCAATGGATCCTGCAGGTACAAACAGTCAGCTTGGTTCTTCTGATCCCAGGTTTGACGCCATGGAACATAGGATGGATCAGATGGCTTTAGCACTACAGGCACTTTTGTCTCGTGCTAGTAATCCACCTGAGGAGACACGTACTCCTTCTATTTCTCCTGCAGTCTCAGGTCTAGAGGTAGCCACTGTAGGTGCTTCTTCCCGTATTACCCCACCAGTACGTTATGGCGGGTCACCGGAGAAGTGCCGTGGTTTCCTGAACCAGATTAGCATCCATTTCGAATTACAACCCCGCTCTTATCCTACAGATAGAGCGAAGGTTGGATTTGTTATTACTTTACTCATTGAGAAAGCTCTGAGATGGGCCAATCCTTTATGGGAGAATGATAATCCACTAGTCTATAATTATAATGCCTTTGTAGCTGCGTTTAGAAGAACTTTTGACCCTCCTGGTAGAAAGGTCAATGCAGCTAGATTACTGTTGCGCCTTAGACAGGACAATCGAACACTTGTGGACTATGCACTAGAGTTCAGGTCCTTGGCGGCAGAAGTTAAGTGGAACGAACAGGCTTATATAGATGTGTTTCTGAATGGGTTATCAGATGTAATTCTTGACGAGGTCGCTACTAGAGAACTCCCTGAGAATTTGGAGGATTTAATTTCTTTTATATCTCGTATTGATGAACGCATAAGAGAGAGGCAGAACACTCGAGATAGGACCCGTAGACCCTCCTTTAAACTAGCGCCTACCTTTCAAAATTCTGAGTTCGAGGACTTACGTATTTCTGAACCTATGCAGATAGGCAGTACTCATCTCACAGAGAGAGAGAGACAGTACAGAAGAAGGGAGGGTTTATGTATGTATTGTGGAGTCAGAGGACATTTACGCCTAAATTGTCCTAATCGTTCGGGAAACGCTCGCACCTAAGTTTCTCTAGAGGACAGGCCTTGGGTGTTTCTACTTTGTCCTCTATTCACAACTACAAAGAGTTCAGGCTTCTGTTACCCGTTTCTTTGAGGTGGGAGAAGGGAGTAGTAAAGACTATGGCACTAATCGATTCTGGAGCTGCTGAGAGCTTTATAGATCAGGGTTTTGTTGCCAAGCATGCTATCCCATCCCAGTTAAAAGAGACACCACTGGCTGTTGAGGCCATCGATGGTAGACCGTTACTTGAGCCTGTTATTTTCCATGAGACCATACCGATTAACTTAACTGTTGGCATTCTACATAAAGAGGATATATCCTTAATGCTCATCTCTTCTCCGTCTATTCCCATAGTCCTGGGGTACTCCTGGTTGAGGAGACACAACCCTATTATTAATTGGGAGTCTGGGGAGATAGTTTCGTGGGGAAAGAATTGTCAAGAGAAATGCTTGCGGAAGGTCTTACCTCTCGGATTAACTAACACATCGACTACCTCTGACAATCCTACAGAGACACAAATTCCGCCTCAGTATCTAGATTTAAAGGCAGTATTTGACAAAAAGAAAGCCGATACCTTACCCCCACACAGGTCCTTTGATTGCAAAATTAACCTACTCCCTGGTACCATGCCTCCCAGAGGTCATGTATACCCATTATCTACTAAAGAGAACTCAGTTCTAGAGGAGTATATTCACGAGAATTTAGACAAGGGATTCATCAGGAGGTCCTCCTCCCCTGCCGGGGCTGGATTTTTTTTTGTTAAAAAGAAAGATGGTTCTTTGAGACCTTGTATTGATTATCGAGGCTTGAATAAGATAACCATTAAAAATGCCTACCCGATTCCCTTGATCACCGAACTCTTCGATCGTTTGAAGGGCTCTACAATTTTCACCAAGTTAGACCTCAGAGGGGCATATAACTTGGTGAGAATCCAGCAGGGACATGAGTGGATGACGGCATTCAATACTCGATATGGTCACTATGAATATACTGTTATGCCTTTTGGGTTATGCAATGCGCCAGCTGTATTCCAGGATCTGATAAATGAGGTTCTTAGGGAATTTCAGCAAGATTGCGTCATTGTATACCTAGATGATATACTCATTCATTCTAGTGAGATTGAGACTCATCACAAGCAAGTCAGGAGGGTTTTGCACAAGCTTCTCCAGCATGGCTTGTACTGCAAGTTGGAGAAATGTAGCTTTGATCAAACCCAGGTAACCTTTCTCGGCTATGTGATCTCTGGGGAGGGATTTAAGATGGATCCGGATAAGCTCCAATCCATTCTAGAGTGGCCTTTACCTAAAGGTCTTAAAGCCGTACAGAGATTTATTGGTTTTTCTAATTATTATAGGCGCTTTATTAAGGGCTATTCTTCCATTATCGCACCTATCACTAATATGACCAAACAGGGGGCTGATACTAAGAATTGGACTACTGAAGCTCTCCTTGCGTTCAAAACCCTCAAGGAGCTTTTCGCTTCCGCTCCAATTTTAGTTCACCCCGACACTTCTCTGCCTTTTCTACTTGAGGTAGACGCATCAGAGACTGGTTTAGGTGCTGTTCTATCTCAAAGGTTGGGGGTTGATAAACCATTACATCCATGTGGATTTTTCTCTAAAAAATTGACCGGTACTGAAAGCAGATATGACATTGGTGACAGAGAATTACTAGCGGTTATCAAGGCTTTGAAAGAGTGGAGACATTTATTGGAAGGTACATTACATCCTGTTACCATTCTAACTGACCACAAAAATTTGTCTTATATCGGAGAGGCTAAGCGGTTGTCCTCCAGGCAGGCTCGTTGGTCGTTGTTTCTTACCCATTTCAATTACGTTCTGACTTACAGACCTGGGTCAAAGAATTCTAAAGCCGATGCGCTATCTCGCCAATATGAGCCCTCTGCTTCAGTTGAACCACTTATGTCCTCCATTGTACCCAAATGCAATATTATTGCTAATACCAGTCTCAAAATTCATTCTCCGCTACTTGACCAGATCTTGAAGTCACAACATCTAGCTCCCAGAAACACTCCTGAGGGAAGAAACTTTGTTCCTCCTGAACTTCAACTGGAACTCTTACAATGTTTTCACGAAAGTAAAATAGCTGGCCATCCTGGTATTCGCAAGACATACTCTTTGATATCCAAGGATTTCTGGTGGCCTTCACTGCGAAAAGATATTGAGGAGTTCGTCGCAGCTTGTGAAACTTGTGCCAAGACTAAACTACCTCGTGCATCTCCATGTGGTCTGTTACACCCCTTGGACATTCCTGAGAAACCTTGGGCCTGTTTGTCCATAGACTTTATCGTTGATTTGCCTGCTTCCAAGAGACAGACTGTTATTCTCACGGTGGTGGATAGATTTACTAAGATGGCCCATTTCGTGCCATTACCTAAACTTCCGACTTCTCCTGAATTGGCTGAAATTTTTGCAAGAGAGGTTTTTCGCCTACATGGGATTCCTTCGGAGATTGTCTCCGATAGAGGCTCTCAATTTGTCTCACGTTTCTGGAGATCCTTTTGTTCTCAAATGGGCATCAAATTGAACTTCTCCTCGGCCTATCACCCTCAGTCTAACGGAGCTGCTGAACGTACCAATCAAAAGATCGAACAGTATCTGCGTTGCTTTGTTTCCGAACACCAGGACGATTGGGTCGGTTTGATTCCTTGGGCGGAGTTCGCACACAATAACCTTGTTTGCGATTCAACTCGCTCCAGCCCTTTCTTCATGAACTATGGCTTTCATCCTTCGATTTTTCCTTCGGTTTCCTCTTCTCAGGGGATACCGTCGGTTGATGATCATGTCGCCAACCTGAAGAAATTATGGGATCAGACTCGGCAAATTCTGTTACATAGTTCCTCGTTGTTCAAGAAACACGCTGACAAGCATAGAAGAGCGGCTCCTGTTTTTGTTCCTGGGGATAGGGTATGGTTAAGTACTAAGAACATTCGACTAAAAGTTCCATCTATGAAATTTGCTCCTCGCTACATAGGCCCTTACAGGGTTCTCACTCGTATCAATCCGGTTGCGTATCGCCTTGCTCTGCCACCTGCCTTACGCATTCCTAACTCTTTTCATGTCTCCTTGTTGAAACCCCTTATTTGCAACAAGTTCTCCTCTAAGGTCTCCTCGCCTCGTCCTGTTCAGGTGGAGGGTCGGGAGGAGTACGAGGTCAGCTCCATCGTTGATTCCAGAATTTCAAGGGGAAAATTGCAATATCTGGTCAACTGGAGGGGATATGGTCCTGAGGAGAGGAGTTGGGTACCTCAGGAGGACGTTCATGCTTCTCGCCTTCGCAGAGCATTTCACCTCCGCTTCCCATCTCGCCCCGGTTCCTTCCGCCCGGTGGGCGTATCTGAGAGGGGGGGTACTGTCAGGGTACCTGAGGCCTCTACCTCTAAGGGAGGTAGAGACTTGGTGGTTTATCCGTCCAGGCGAGCTGTTTCCTCCGTTCCTCGCGGTTCATCCAGCCACTTAAACACCGGCCGCGAGGAATCCACGTCCTTTTCTAGCAGGACGCTCTATACGTGACGTCATGACGCTATCACGAGCGACCTGCCACTCAAGTGTCCGATATCCAATCGGCACTTGTCAGAGGCGTGCTTACCATCTGGAGCCAGGGTATTTAAGCTTACTTCTCTCGTCAGCTCATTGCCCTGTCGTGGTTCTAGCTTGTCTAGTCACTCAGTGCTCTGGTATTCTAGTTTGCTCTATTTGGTTTTGACTCGGCTTGTTGTACTTCCCTGCTTCTCTGTTCTCCCTTGACCCGGCTTGTCTCTCGCTTATCTGTCTTCTCGTTCCCTCGACCTCGGCTTGTCTCTGACTATTCTCTATTACTCTCGGTACGTTAGTCCGGCCATTCTAAGGCCCGGTATACGTACCTTTCCACTCTTTGTACTCTGCGTGTTGGATCCCTGTCCCGATCCTGACACCTATTGACTTGTTGTAGCTCCCACTCTGAATGTGCCTAACCCAATGGTAGGGAACCTTCAGCACTCCAAATGTTGTGGACTTCATCTCCCATAATGCTGGCACCTGATCATGGAAGATCTAGTCCATAACATCTGGAGTACCAAATGTTGTCTACTCCTTGCCCAACCTAGTTGCTACTTCAGTAAACAGTGCTTGTTATAGGACAATAATATTTAATCACTCCTCAGCTGACCGTTATAAGCATATAAAAATGAGACCTTATGAAGCCAAGTGTTTATAGTAATTGTACTTGCATGTTTGTGGCTGTAAAAATGAAAAGTTAATGTTAATTAGTTTAATTTAATTTAATGGATAGAAAAAAAAACAGTATATGTTATATGTGTAAAGGTTTGGGCACCTTTTCAGTTGATCCACTAATGATTTCTCTGTAAGGTGTCAGACTGAAATGTAATTGTCTTAATTTACTAATTAGACTTAATCATAGTGTAGTGGTACAGTTTCAGAACTTGATAAATTCTCTGACAATTGGCACCTCTCACCATGTTGTGTTTATAGTCAGCTACCACGGGCTCCTCTAAACAACTGATTGAAGGTCAGAAAATAAAGATAATTGACTATTACAGGGGAAGGTAATAAAAAGATATCAAAATGCTTGCTGTTTCCACTGTTGATGACAAGACCAAGGAAAATCTTCAATGTAACTGCTCATAGACTGGTCAGGAAAGCCAAACAAAACCTCCATATAACTGCAAAGAAACCACAGGGAGATTAAGCTAGCACTGGTACACTGCAATGCCTGTGCAAACATAATTTACACGGGATGGTCAGCAGAAGGAAACCTTACCTGTGATCACATCACTTAACTCAATGTCTGAAATATGAAAAACAGCATAAGCAAGAGCAATTTTGAAACAAAGTGTTGTGGACTGACGAGCCAAAAATGAAACACATTTGAAGAAAAAAAAGGGGAAGCATTTGAAAAGAACTTCATGAGAGCTGTTAAATTTGGGGTGAATCTGTTATGCTTTGGGGTTGTGACTTTTAATTAGTCTCTGGTCTTATCTTAAGTCTAGGATAGACTTATGCCTATCCCACACATGCTTAAACTCTCTCACTGTGCTAACCTCTACCACTTTAGCTGGAAGGCTTTTTCATGCATCCCCTAACCTCTCAGTAAAGTAATACTTCCTGATATTATTTTTTAAAAATTTGGCCCTCTAATTTAAGACTACGTCCTCTTGTTGTGGTAGTTATTCTTCTTTTAAATATGGTCTCCTCCTTTACTGTGTTGATTCCCTTTATGTATTTAAATGTTTCTATCATATCCCCCCTGTCTTGTCTTTCCTCCAAGCTATACATGTTAATATCCTTTAACCTTTCCTGGTAAGTTTTATCCTGCAATCCATGAACCAGCTTAGTATCCTTCTGAAGATATGGTCTCCAGTACTGCGTACAATACTCCAAGTGTGTACAGTGTTCTGTACAATGGCATGAGCACTTTTCTCTTTCTACTGATAATACCTCTCCCTATACAACCAAGCATTCTGCTAGCATTTCCAGCTGCTCTATTACATTGTCTTCCTACCTTTAAGTCATCTGAAATAATTACTCCTAAATCTCTTTCCTCAGATGTTAAGGTTAGTATGGTATCAAATATTCTATACTCTGCCCTTGGGTTTTTACGTCCAAGGTGCATTCTCTTGCACTTATCCACATTAAATGTCAGTTGCCACAACTCTGACCATTTTTCTAGTTTACCTAAATCATTTGCCATATGGCTTATCCCTCCTGGAACATCAACCCTGTTACATATTTTAGTATCATCAGAAAAAAGACATGCCTTACTATCAAGACCTTCTGCAATATCACTAATAAAAATATTAAAGAGAATGGCTCCAAGTACCTGAGGTACCTCACTGGTAAAAAGACTGCTTTGAATATACTCGGTTGACAACAACCATCTGTTGCCTGTCATTTAGCCACTGCCCAAACCATTCAACAATATTGGAATCCAAACTCAAAGATTGGAGTTTATTGATGAGCCTTCTATGTCGAACAGTGTCAAAAGCCTTACTGAAATTTAGGTAGGCAATGTCTACTGCACCACCCTGACCTATTATTTTAGTTACTCAATCAAAAAAATCAATAAGATTAGTTTGGCATGATCTCCCTGAAGTAAACCCATGTTGTGTCTTATCTTGAAATCCATGTTTTTTTAGATGTTCAACAATCCTATCCTTTAACATGGTTTCCATCACTTTCCCCACTACTGAAGTAAGGCTTACTGGCCTATAGTTGCCCGACTCCTCCCTACTCCCTTTCTTCTCCCTGGGTACAACATTCACTAATTTCCAATCTTCTGGGACTACTCCTGTTAACAATGATTCGTTAAATAAATCCGTTAATGGTTTTGCTAGTACACCACTAAGTTCTTTTAATACCTTTGGGTGCATCACATCCAAGTCCATTGACTTATTTGTCTTTACTTTTGACAGTTGAAATAGAACTTCTTCCTCTGTAAACTCACATGTAACAATAACTCATTTGTCAATTTTCCAAACTGATGCCCCATTCCTTAATTTTCATCTGTAAATACTGAACAAAAATATTAATTGAGGCAATCAGCTATACCTTTATCCTCTTCTACATTCCTTCCTTCTTTTGTTTTTAATCTAACTAATCCTTGTTTTACTCCTTTTTTCATTTTCATGTATCTAAAAAATGTTTTGTCCTCTTCTTTTACTGACTGTGATATTTTCTCTTCTGTGTGTGATTTGGAAGCTCTTATAACTTGCCTAGCCTCTTTCTGCCTAACCTTATAGATCATTCTGTCTTCCTCACTCTGTTTTTTTTTATAATTACTAAATGCTAACTTTTTGTTTTTTTACTATTTTGGCCACATCTGTTGAGTACCACAGTAGTTTCTTAAATTTTTTGCTTTAACTGACAAGCCAAATGCAATTTTCTGTTGCCTTCAACAGTGCAACTTTTAAATAATCCAATTTCTCCTGGACTCCATATAAACTGCTCCAGTCTGACAAGGACTCCTTTACGCATATTCTAATTTTAGAAAAGTCTGTTTTTCTAAAGTCTAAAACTTGCTTTTGTGTGGTGTGACTCAGTCACCACTGTTCTTATATTAAACCACACTGACTGATGATCACTAAACTTTCACCTACAGTAATATCTGATATCAAATCTCCATTTGTTAACACTATATCTAGTATGGCCTCCTAACGAGTTGGTTCCTCAACGAGTTGTTTTAGAGACAATCCCAGTAGGGAGTTTAGAATATTTGTGCTCCCGGCACAAGCAGCTATTTTGGATTTCCAGTTCACATCAGGAAGATTAAAGTCACCCATGATGATAACGTCCCCCTTCATTGTCATTTTAGCTATTTCCTCAACTAGTAGATTATCTAACTCTTCTTTTTGCCCAGGGGGCCTGTAAATCACACCTTCTAACGTAACCTAAATTGACTCTATGTTCGCCTTACTAACTTTTATTTGGCTAGATTTTATGCTATCCTTCACATACAGGACCACCCCTCCCCCTTTCTTGCCTTCTCTGTCTTTTCTATATAAAGAGTACCCTGGTATTGCTATGTCCCAGTCATTTTTCTCATTATACCATGTCTCAGTTACAGCCACTAAATCTACATTCTCAGTTGCCATTATTACCACAAGTTCATGGATCTTATTCCCTAAACTGCGAGCATTTGTAAACATGACTCTAAGCTTATCTTTTAACACACTCGTTACAGTTACTTTCTGTCCTTGTTTTGGGGAGCAATTGGATTGATTTTGTATCACCCTTTTGTCCCTCCCCCTAGCTTAAATTCTTCCTAGCAAAACCTCTGAACTGCTCGCTGAAAACATTTGTTCCCTTTTGAGAAAGAGGCAAACCATCTTTTTTGTAGTTAATTTCTATTCCAAATAGAGCTACCATGAGAAACAAAGCAAAATCCTTGCTCCCGACACCATTCAACAAGCCACAAGTTAAAGTTCCTAATGCGCATCCGCCTGTCACTCTGACACAGGCACAACTTCAGACAATTACCGTGTGGAAGCAACCTGACATATATCATTGAGAAAAAGAGAGATGGTTAAAAAAGGCTGCGCCAGGGTAAATCAATAAAAACTAGAAATAGCAATAAGTCCAAAATATAAGAGAAAGTCTTATCTCTGTGATGCTCCTATGGAGAGTGAGGAATCTGTAGGTGCTTGGTCAGAAAGAAGATGACTCCATATTGATAAAGCCGTATTGGCGAAACGCGTTTTTGGAAATTTTACTGTGTATTTTATTATATTAAAGATTATTTGGACACTTTTCTATTAGTGCCATTTATCTTTTTTTTTATCTTATTACCTGGCATTTTTAATATCCTGGACTCCAAGTAATCGTGAGGTGGGGATAATACCACCAGCGCTAATTTCAAGGAGCAGTCGGTCTGCTCCCTTTTTGTGAGTATTATTTTATATATATTTTATATTCATTATTTTATCCAGTGAGCACTATTGGTTGTCTCTTTTATCTTTGAGCGTGGAAGATTTGACTGACGGAAGAAAACTTCCCATATATCCCATAAGCGGGGATTGTACCACTGTACGCCTTCTACACTAGAGCGGGTCATAGCTCTTACTAATGTGAGTTTTATACCAGCTTTTAATATTTTATCTATTTTTTATTTGGACGTACTGCACTATCCTGTTTTCGTGTCTGTTTTATCTTTCACATACGAGTGTATTCCCAAGAAGGAGAACAGCGAGGATCTTCTTCTTTCTGACCAAGCACCTACAGATTCCTCACTCTCCATAGGAGCATCACCGAGATAAGACTTTCTCTTATATTTTGGACTTATTGCTATTTCTAGTTTTTATTGATTTACCCCGGCGCAGCCTTTTTTACCATCTCTCTTTTTCTCCATTATCTCCTAAGGGTATTTGAGGGATTCCCTTATAAGGTTGCTGCCTACTGTGTTATCTAGTGCTTACTCTCCTCCCCTGTTTTGACATATATCATTGGCAAGAACACAAAACACTTCCTTTACCTCAGAAACCTCATTACAAGCCAAATAATTTGTCCCAAGATGGACAAGTACATCTAAATTCCCTTCCTGCTTTGATTGCTTAACAATATTAGAAATACGTCCCCTGTCTCTGTAAGCTCCAGGAATACATATCACAAAGTCACTATTATTAAACTCCATACCTCTTAAAATAGAATCCCGCAACAACAACTGCTTTCTATCAGGCCTCAACTTGTCCTTTTTGTCCTTGGGTGCACTCTTCCTCACCTTAGGTATAGAGGATGGTGGTTCCACAAACCCGGTGCCTGAGCTTTCTCTGTAACACCACTACAATCTGAAAATGAATTATGTAAAGACACAGACTGTGCGGTATGCCTTTTGTCCACATCTCTAAGTCTACCAGATCCTACAGTAACATTTACAACATTTATAATAGACTTTGTCAATCTTTATTGCTTATGCTATAAAAAATTATAATAATTCACATTTTATTTAAACATATAATGTTACAAAACAACATGAAGTACTATTCAGATCAGGAGCAGCTTTATCTTGTTTATATACCTTTTTGATTTTATTTGTAAATTATTTATTTGTTGTAAATATTGCACAGAGTTTCAGTAGTATAATTTACCCAGCCATGTTTCGTATATTTTACATTTCTTAAAGTAATATTATAGAGGTAGTAGATAGTTCTTTCTCCATGCACACTTGATATTTCATTTGATGTTAAGATTTTTTTTTTTTTTTTTGAAAGGGAGAAGCCAATTTCTGCGATAATTATCTTAGTAGCCATAAAGCAATGAATAGCTAAACAAATATGATGATTAGTTGTTACATCCCATTTCACATGAAGTAGGGTTATTTC
The DNA here is from genome assembly GCF_036172605.1 of Pelobates fuscus. Taxonomy (NCBI): domain Eukaryota; kingdom Metazoa; phylum Chordata; class Amphibia; order Anura; family Pelobatidae; genus Pelobates; species Pelobates fuscus. The sequence continues at coordinate 269,343,881 of NC_086317.1, read as the reverse complement.
AGTTCCCTACTTTAAATTTCTGCTGGATAGAATTCTAAAACTATTATAAGCCCAATTCCATATAGGTTTCACCAAAGGGCATGCCCACCATATATGGATAAAGGATCCAACTTGATTACCACATCTCCAACAGTTTGGAGTAAAATTTACAAAGTCTAGTAGGTATCAAATGCCATTTGTACATGATCTTAAATTGACATTCTATTAAGTTTTATCATTGGATATTCTTATAAAGTTGTGTTAAATTAGTACACCATTCTGTAGTAGTTATTTCTAAATCCAGATCCTTATTCCATGACTTTATTATTTTTATTGGTTTATCATTTAGTGTATCTATCATCTGGTTAGCGTTAGAGGTTATTTTATTTACTTTCTTATAAGAAAATACCTGTTTTATATGATTTATATTTGCTGAAGAAATCTTTATTAGAGTTGAATCAACATTTTTAATTTTTAAATACATAAAGATTTCTTAATTAGAAATATGGTATTTTGATACTATGTTTGGAAAAGGTTCTATTTTGTCATCCTGGATCATGTCTGACTGAGTGATTATATTTATGTTTGGCCAGTTTTTAAGTTATAAATCCTCAATGTTGTCTTCTAATGAGCTTAATGTACATGTTTTGGGAATTATTTGTCTTAAAGCCAAATCTTTTTTTTATTTCCTCCCATGTTTAAATAGTTTGGAATAGAATTAAAGATTTTTTTATAAATTTGATCTGTACATTTTTGAGAGCTATTGCCCCATAAAAAGTAGTAAAGATTTTTAACACCTGTTGCTTCTGATTCGATAATATACCATGGTTCTGTAAACATCTTCCTGAAGTTTATATATATATATATATATATATATATATATGCATACACACACAAAGGTATATGACCTATTATATTGGCATAATATAGATGCTTAATAATTGGAAAATTAATCCCCCCCCCAATTGCCTTACTTATCCTAGGTTTTTTACCCTTCCATATATAAGATAAAAACTAGACTGAATCATTTCCATTCAGCTTTTAGGCATTTTAAGTGGTAACATCATAAAAAAATGACCATTTCGGTAGTATATAGGAATTAATGGTATTAATCCCACCTAACCATGACGTCTCAACTGATTTCCGAGTCTCATTTGTGTATTTTAATAAATCCATAACATTTATTTCCATTGTCCTCTCCACCTGAGCAGGTATTATAACACCTAAGTAATTAATTATTTCTTTGTCCATATAAAATTATTTTTTTTTACTTAATTCATCGATAGGTTGACTGTCTATACTTATGAACAAAGCAGTTGATTTTGTAATATTTAGTTTATAATTTGATATTGCACTATATTCATTTATCTCCTGCATCAGACATGGAAGAGAGGACATAGATGAAGTTATTGATAGTGTGTCATCGGCATATAGTGAGACTTTGATTTCTTTAGTAGGGGAACCTTTAATATTCTTATTGTCTCTAATTCTTTATTGCCAGGGGTTCAACTGAGAGAATGTACAGGAGAGAGGACAGGTGACACCCCTGTCTTGTACCATTGTTTTTTTTGTGTTTTTTTTTAGCTATTTTCCCCATTTTAATTAAATATCCCCTCATAACTGCCTTATGTATGCACCAGATTGTAGATTGTGAGAAGGGAAGAGAAGGGAATCCTTTTCCTCAAAAAACGAATTTGATCATTTTAGTAATTCATTCATATTTTCTTCCTTTTTATTTAAGAGTCATCCAATCGCCATGTACTGGAGGTTTTCCCAATTCAAATAAAACAAAACTGTGATCTTACCAAGGATTATCTTTGATTTGTATTTTATTTATAAAAGAAATAGAATTAGCTTGTCTAATCTAATCTAATCTAGAATAGGATCCATGTACTTTAGATAAATGAGTATAGTCTCTGCTTGATGGATGTATAGTTCTCCATGCATCAAACAATTCAAATCTTCTGCATATGCTGTTTAATTTCTTAGATTATTTGTTTGTTTTATAACCCTTTTAACAATTTTAGCAAGCGTTTGAGATTCACTTCATAGTCCAATACGCCTTTAAAATCACCAGCAATAATTAATATGCCTTTGGATATTTTCTGCACTCTTTCCATAATCTGGGAAAATAACAACATAGGTTGGTATTTGGTAATTTTATACATTTACTAGGGTAAATATATTATGGTCTATCTTGCATAAAATTATTAAATACCTAGCTTCTGGATCAGCATCTTGATAAATTATATCTACTTTTATTTGGCTTCAAAAAGATAATGGGTACACCTCTTTTTTATTTTTTTCAATGATGCTTGTAAAATTTATTGAGAACTTATTTCCTCCACATTTCTTGGGTGTGGTTAGCTGCCAATGTGTTTCTTGTATGAAACCTATTTGATTTTTTTCCCCACATTAAAGGAGTTCTATATTATATGCCTTTTTGCTGGTGTATCTAAATCCTGTGTATTTATTGACACTAACTTAAACATTGGTAACATAAACAATTCCAAATAATTGAGCTCCTTGTCTGATCACAACACATACATATAAAACAACATCTAACACATACTGGAGGTATTCCTTCTCGATCTCCATTTATAGATAACACATACAATTCTAGGAATTGGATTCAAAAAATTTCTATGTAGCTCATAGAGCTAGTCGGCAAACTGTGTAGTAATACCACAAAAAGTGGGGTGAACTGGTTGAAATGGATATGTTATATTCTCTTTGAAGTTTTTCCTAGTCTTAAAATCATCGAGAAAAACAAACAGAAAAAAAAAAAAACCTTTCTCCACTTATCCCTCCTCCTTGTTTCTTAGAAAATATCTTAACCCCTTAAGGACTGGACTGTTTTTGTGATGTTATTGTCACAGGTGCAGTACGGAAACCGGGACCCCTGAGTGCCTGATAAGTGGAAGTCTTCAGCGTGGAGGTGGATTTAGGGTAACCACACGCCCTCTGGTGTTGAGCACCAGCATTTGTGCGGCCACATACCAGAACCCTAATGCAGCTACAGCAGATCCCAGGAACCAGGAGCTAGGAAATAAGCAGACCTCCCAGGAGATGAATAGGGAGGCTCTGCAGCAAGAATGTATCCAGTACAGAAACAAGGCAAGTCTAGGATAGTCACCAAACATGAAAACAAGACAGAACTAGTAGAACTCAGAACCAGAGAAGGATAGGAAGCTAAACCCAGAACATGTACACAATACATAAGGGAACATTAACTAAACAGGGGCAGGACAGGACTGTACATGTACTGGGAATACAAACTAAAAGAAGACAAGATATGATAGGCAAAACAAGAGGAGACATAACTAAGCACTAAATATGAGAAGTATGGGGATTTAGTTACATTACATGATCATACATTGCATAAGCCTGCCACAACGCCAATGTACCCCATATTTGGCAGGTCCTACACTGCCTAATGTTCGCTAAAAGAACCATACTAAACCACAATAGCACTTACCTGCAAGAAAGGGCAGAGACTTGAGACACTGCTGCAGGTCCAGGCTGAAACAAAAGGAATGATGGAAAACAAATGGGTGTGGCAACATAAAACAATATAAAACAAACATTTAAAGGAAACCTGGACACTGGGAATGAACCCCAAAAAAACAGCATAAAGAAAACCAGACATGGAATAAAAACCAGTAAAAACCAAGAAAAACTAAACAAGAATTGTTAAAAGAGTACTGGATACCAGAAGCCATCACCAGACTGATCCGCAGAACATGGCATGATGTGACAGTTGTAAATTTGCGACCAGGCCTCTTTTTACACTTTTGTGGTGTTTGTGTTTAGCTGTAAGTTTCCGCTCTCTCATTTACTGTTCCCATACAAATTATATAATGTTTTTTTCAGGACAATAAGGGCTTTCTTTACATACTATTATTTATATAATCTCATGTAATTTAAATAAAAAAAATAAAAAAATGTAATGAAAAATTGAAAAAAATAAGTTTTTTGACTTCTACTTGAAAAATCTTTTACTCATCTACAAAAGTGAATGAACTGCTACTATAGATAAAAAATTGTGTCCTGAGTTTAAAAATACCCAGTGTTTACATGCTTTTTGCTTTTTTTTTTTTTTGCAAGTTATAAGGTTCAAGTAGGATATTGCGGCTTCAAAACATACATTTTTAAAATTTATCAATAGCGACATTGTAACACTATTATCTGTCATAAATCTCTGAATAACACCCTACATGTACATATTTTTTTTAAAGTAGACAACCCAGGGTATTCGATATGGAGTATGTCCAGCCTTTTTTAGTAGCCACTTAGTCACAAACACTGGCCAAAGTTAGCGTTCATATTTGTTTGTGTGTGAAAAAAGTAAAAAACTAAATTGAATGCTAATTTTGGCCAGTGTTTGTGACTAAGTGGCTACTAAAAAAGACTGGACATACCCCATTTACAATACCTTGGGTTGTCTTCTTTTGCAAATGGTATGCCATCATGGGGGTAATTCTCATTCCTGGGCTACCATACGCTCTCAAAGGCAACATAACAAACCTGGCCATTTTCAATGTAAAAATATTCGACCCATATATTTGACCCTGTAACTTTCAAAAACACTACTGTTATACTCGGGAGACTTTGCTGAACACAAATATTAGTGTTTCAAAACAGGAAAATGTATCACAACAATTATATCTTCAGTAAAAGTGTTGTTTGTGTGTGAAAAATGCAAAAAAAAGTCACTTTCACTGACCATATCATCGCTGTGTTATGTTTTACTGATTTGAATCACTAATATTTGTGTTCAGCGAAGTCTCTCGAGTAAAACAGTATAGCCCATGCACAGGTTTTAGGGTGTCATAGAAAGTTACAGGGTAAAATATAGTGCTAGCAAATTAAATTCTGTGGACTTTCGGCCTGGGTTGGCAGGCAGGTCCCTCAAATTGCAATCCATAAAATTACTTAATTATGTAAAAATATTACATAAATATGCACATAGAATTTAACCCCTTAATGACACATGACATGTGTGACATGTCATGATTCCCTTTTATTCCAGAAGTTTGGTCCTTAAGGGGTTAAATATATATGCATATTTATATATTTGAAGTCTACGTGTATATTTATATAATTATTTATGTAATTTTGTATATAGACATATGTATATTTCATATTATTTTTATTTATTTATATATACATAGATATATATACAATTTCATTCTAAGTGTATTTTGATATAAATATATATATATTAATATCAAAATACAGTTAGAATAAAATTTCATATAGATATAATTTTTTTAAATGTTTTATTATTTTTACATGTTTTTATTTAATTTAAATTACTTATTTGTATTTAATAATAATATATATATACAATGTGTATAGTTATTATATATAATATATATATATATATATATATATATATATATATATATACGTGTGTAATTTAATTATAAGTGTATTTTCATATTAATATATGTACCTTTCGGCTGGGAAGTATGATCCCGCCACTTGCCACCAGTGTAACGGAGCGCCCTGTACCCCTGGCTTGGTGCCTCTACCAAGGACCGCTTCCTAGCTGGAACAGGGGACAAACCACAGCATTTCTGCCAACAGTCGCCGTGGCTGGACTGGAGACGAATGGGGAACTCGCTCTAGAAAACCCCAGGCACTGGACGGCACTCAGTCCTGAGAGCTCTAGTCCTTACAAGGACTTTTCCCACTGAATCCTCCACACTGGAACAGTGATCAGTCGTTTCCACTCACTTTAACCAGACTACACATAGTTCTGGGAGTACAAGCTGGAATGTTTTAATCTGGCCAGATGGCATGCTTTTATACAATTTCAGACACAGTTAAGCACGCCCCTGACACTCCCACACAAACAGGATAATCCCTCTCCTGCACCTGAGAGGGGACTAGTTACAAGTTACAAACTCCTCCTCTGTGCCTAAGAGATAATTGAGTGAGGAACTTTATTAACTCAATTATCTCCAGGCACAGAAAAACATACAATACTACAAAATACCTTTAAAAATCCCACAAAAGTTACACCCCCTGATAGCCCCGATCTGGGTGACCAAAAATCACCCAGATCGGTTTAGGGGTAAGGAATTTTCATGGAAGTCATAATTTGGATCAACCGTACACATGGTCCTATGCCCAAAACAGTTCCATGAAGTCAGTGTTAATGGTCGATCAAGTTCGGTAGTCTTTTACAGGTTTCCCTGCAAGGCTCATAGTTTGTTGGCAGGAGGCTGGCAAGCAGGCTCATTCAGAAGCTTGTGGCAAACTCAAGTGGGAAGGGGAGTTTGTCACATGTATGACAAGTCCGGCAGAACTATTATCTTTAGATATTGTCTTTCTTTAATTGATTTTTCCTGAAAGTTTTAGTATTTTTTCTTTAAATTCATGAGTAAACACAAGTGATGATATCTCTAGGTACATCTGATGAAATATTTTGAGGTTTACTCAACCTATGGCATATTTCAATCCTTTCTTCTTGGCCGTTTATTAAAAGGCCTAAGGCGGCAAAATATTCATTTAGGGTGTGTCTCAGATGCTCTTGATTAGTGGATTCTTCAAAATGTCAGAATCTCAGATTTTTCCTTCTTAAACTATCTTCCAGATCATTGATCTTAAGATCTAATTTAGACATTTTTGATAATATTTTCAAATTTTCTTCTTTCAATTTATTAACTTGGAAATCAATCTCTACATGTTGATCTTCTATCTTTTGGATCTTAAGTGATAACTGATTGATTTCCTTTTTGATTTCTTGTTTGATTTCCAAGGATTTGTAGATATTTCTTTCTTAATTTCCTCCAGCATATTTTGCAAACTTGCATTTAGTAGATCTGCTGTAACCATGTCTTTTTCCTTTCTCGTATCCAGGTCTGAGGTATCAAAATTTGCAGTAGATTCTCCTGTGAATCTATTGGGCTTTTCTCTTTCATGTTGTGGTGAGAAATACATTGTGAGGCTTTTATCTTGATTATATTATTTTAAATGTATCACTTGTCTCAATTCATTCTGACCAGCGATCTCTTTAACACTTTATCCCAAAGTTTAAGCAAATAACCTACTTGTGAGAAATGTCTTTGTAAAGCTTGGAATCTGTCTCTTCCTCCTCACTTAACTATTTACACAAATTTGTATCTTTCAGTTTGGCTGTTTTTCTTGCTCTGTATATACTTTTATTTTTCTTTTTTTCCCTCTTTGAATTCCACATCCTTATTGTTCTTACTGTAAAAAAAAACAAAAAACCCTTTCCTCCTCCTTTAGACTCCTTTCTTTCTGCATGACCTTGTGTCCTCTGAATAGTCCTGCTTATGAATAGATTTTCAGACAATGGTTTGTATTGGCCCCTAATATAATTTTATAATGCTATCATATCCCCTCTTTTATTAATTTTGTAGCATGTGTCTGCACCTTTGCTAGTGCCATAATATCTTTCTTCAGAACAGATGCCCAAAATTGCACAGCATATTCAAAGTGTGGTCTTACCAGTGGTTTATAAAGAAGCAAAATAATATTTTTATCCTGAGAATTAACTCCCCTATTTATACATGACAATACCTTACTGGCATTTGCAACTGCTGATTTGTTGTCTATAACAATCCCCAAATTATTCTTGTGTGTTGTAATCCCTAATTCATTGACATTTTGGGTTTAAGTTGCTTCTGCATTCTTTACCTGGAAGTGCACAACTTTGCATTTTTCTACATCAAATGTATTCTGCCATTTAAGTGCCCAGTCCCTTAATCTATCTAAATCCCTCTGCAGCAAAGCTATATTCGGTTCACTTTGTATTACTATACAGAGTTCCATGTAATTTGCAAATAGCAAAACGTTGCTTTCAATGCCTATTTAAAGATCATTTATACATTTGTTGAATAGGAGCTGTCCCAGAACAGAACCATGAGGGACACAACTTACGACTTTTCTCCAGCTTGAAAATTTACCATCAATGAACACACTTTGTACTTTGTCTTTAAGCCAGGAACAAAAAAGGTTCATCTAGATCAATTGTAAATTTTATAACATGACAGGAGGCTTCGTATTTGCTTAAGTCTCTCTTTACTAGAACTCCACAGCAGCACAGAAAACAACCAATCAGAAAAAAGTTAGGTACTATAAAACTCCCCTCCCCATGCATCATTTCCTCTTTCTTTGCTGCTCCGCACCAGTACAGGTCAGAGTACCTCTGCCTCCTGCTAATATTAGTGGGTGGCTGTATGGTTTTTATTATATTTTCAGTGTTTCACTTGTTTATGTGTTTTCACTTTATTCTCCTCTGCATATTGCTCTGGGGCTTGTGGGGAGTTTGTTTATTTTGGCTTCATTTTCATCTCCCTGGGGATTCTTTCCCTCTCTGTCCCCTTTAATTTTCCCTTCTCTGTTCCCCTGGACCTCATTCCTCCGGTCGGCGGGGTTCTGTGTTATTGCTCACACCCGCCGGCCGGAGGCTTTCACGTGGCCGCCTGCTGCCTGCCTTGTCTGCGGACCGCATGGCCGCAGGGGGAAGAGGGGACTTTGTCCTACCCCACCTGTAGTTTTCTTCTTCTCCGGTCGCGGTGTTGTGGTACCGCCGACCGGAGGCTTTGCACATGGCCGCCTGCTTGCAGGTCCGCAAGGGGAAGAGGGGGCATTCGCTGCCCCACCTGCGGTTTTTCTCCTCCTCCGGTTGCGGTGTTAGGGTACCGCCGACCGGAGATTTTACACGTGGACGCCGGTTTGCAGGTCCGGTCGCGGTGTTATGATGCCGCCGACCGGAGTCTCGGCATGTGGTTGCCTGCCCTGGCCGGCTCTATACTCGGCCGCATGTGTCCGCCGGGGGAGGAGAGAGCAATTACAACCCGCTCGCCCCCCCGACCCCTCTCCTCACGGTCATACCGGTTTCTCGTCTAACCTGATTGTTAGCTCTCCTTTCTATGTATATCTCACAAATTACTGTGTTTATGTTACATGGACCTTAGTGGCATTTTCTATCTGAGAGTGATGTGTGTTTGTTTGGCACATATACACAGATGCTGTGAATTTTGCTGCCAGGTGTATGGCACAGATTACTGTGTTTTTTTGTTTTTTTTTGCTGACAGTGTAATTCACAGATCACTGTATGTTTTACTGACAGTGTATTTCTAGATTTAGTTTTTCTACCGTGTGTATGCAGTTTGCTGTGTGTCTGACTGACGCTGTATATCTCAGACTTCGTTTTACTGACAGTGTATATGACAGATGCTTTGAGTTTTTGCTGACAGTGCATTTCTCAGACCGCTGTGTTTACTGACAGTGTATTTCAGGATTTGTTTTTTTCTGACTGTGTATGTCGCCGTTGCTGCGCGTTTGACTGACAGTGTATTTCTAGATTTCGTTTCTGACAGCGTATGTCTCAGTTGCTGTGTGTTTGCTGTCAGTGTGAATCACAGATCGCTGTGAGTTTGCTGGCAGTGTATTTCTCAGATCACTGAGAATTTTGGACAGTGCATGTCGCCTATTTCTGCGCGTATCACGGAGTTCTGCGAGTTACAGGTGTGTATGTACTCAGCTTGCACAGGCTCTGTACATGTGTAGACAGTGCCAGTTAGCTCTCGGATTCGTTTGCTTCTCAGTATATATTTTTTCTGGTCCAGCTATGAGGTCTCAGATGGGACTGCTCGGGTATGAATTATCTGTATCAGTCCTGGCTCTGTCTCAAACTGGTATGGGAGGCCAGTCTACGCTGATGCGATACAATTTTATCAGGTTCTCGGGGGAATTCATTAATCCGGCTATGGTTTAGCCCCTCTCCTCGCAGTGTCCGTGATTTCACAACCCCTGCAGGTGGTATGATGATGGTAATCTATAATACGCTAGAATTCCTACAGATCTGTGAGAGCACATGCTTACCTATTCACAGTTCAAGGACAGTTTCACTCAGTGTATCTTCCATTCACGGGCATGATGGTCGCTGGACTACTTCCGTTTTACCCAATACAGCTGGAATACCACTTTTCCCTGCTGGGCACTTGGGGGACCGCCAGTCCCGGTTCAGGTTATTACAACGGCATTACGCTGTCTAAAAGGGTTGGTGTCTAGGGGTCCTACGTCACAGGATGCTTTGAGGATCCACTAATTTTTAGGGGCCTCTATCCAAACTCACTTTCACTCAGTACCCCTCGTAGGCGCTACGGAATTGGATGGCGCTATATAAATAACGTGTTATAATGATATAACTATATACACGACCCAGGATTGGCCTGATATGTCCGTGCCCCATTGATTGGCCTGCTATGTCTGTGCCCCATTGATAGGCCTGCTCTGTCTGTGCCCCATAAGAATGGCCTGCTCTGTCGATGCCCCATAAGAATGGCCTGCTATGTCTGTGCCCATAAGAATGGCCTGCTATGTCTGTGCCCATAAGAATGGCCTGCTATGTCTGTGCCCATAAGAATGGCCTGCTATGTCTGTGCCCATAAGAATGGCCTGCTATGTCTGTGCCCATAAGAACGGCCTGCTATGTCTGTGCTCATAAGAACGGCCTGCTATGTCTGTGCCCATAAGAACGGCCTGCTATGTCTGTGCCCATAAGAACGGCCTGCTATGTCTGTGCCCATAAGAACGGCCTGCTATGTCTGTGCCCATAAGAACGGCCTGCTATGTCGGTGCCCTTTTATTGGTCCTCCTATGTCGGTGCCTATTTGCTTGACCAACTATTCTGTGTCCGTTAGTTTGGCCTGCTGGGCCTGCTCTATTGGTACCGAACCCCCTTTGGCCGCAGGCCTGGGGCTATATCACTGAAGAGAAGCCAGTGCCCACCAGTGACACGGAAATAGGCAGGTGTCCGGACAAGCACCGTTACCATACTATCCAAGAGAACACCAATATACGGCCATCTGGATATGGTAGGTAGGGTGAAGGCCCTAAACCTCAGACCTGAAGGGCAAGTTTTTCCTATGAAGACCCCGGACACACATCCGCGGTTTGCGCCAAACCGGCGACGGCACATCTCCAAGGAGAACTTTGCACTGGTGAGGACCGGTACTCAGACACCTACAGGAGAACGCGGTGTTTTCCTTGTCTTTAACAACTAACTCCGTATCTGCCTCCCGGTATCCATATAGCTATCGGTAGTTATTCCTGCGTAAGATTAGCTCCTGGCCTTTTTCCACATTTGGCTCCTTAAGTACTCATGGGTGAATACCATCAGTCCTCGGAGCTTTGTTTACATTAACTTTCTTTACTTGCTGAAGCATCTTGTCTTCAGTCATCCAATCACAATTTGTCTGCAAGTTTCTTGCAGCAATTGTTTGCATATTTATTGCCATAGGATCCTCCTTAATATATAATGAGGAAAAAATATTAAACTTTTCTGCCTTTTCCTGATCTTCATTAACTAACACACCCATCTCCTTTTTTCAGTTTACGTACCCTTGTATTTTTTTTTTATTTTTTTTTTAAGAATGTTACTCCCTTTGGCTATCACTTTCTCTTGTTATAGTTTAGCCTTTCTTATTGCCTTTTTTGCATGCATCATTTGCTTCATTATGTCTTATATAGGATGCCTCTGAGTTGTCAGTGTTTAAATTTTAGCCTCTTGGTTTACTTTACAACTAAGCCACATTTGTTTCAATTTGTTTCTTTTATATTTATTAACCAATAGTACATATTGAGAATTGTACCTTTATTAATTGTTGTTTGAAGATATTCAATTTATCCTTAGTGTTTTTTTCCACTAAAGAGTTTATATCAGTTAATATGTTGTAAAGCTGCACTTATCTTGTTGAAAATGGCCTTTTCAAAATTATATGTTTTAGTATACCCCGTGTACTTTAGCTTTCTTGTGTTTATTTCAAAATACACCATATTGTTATGACTATTTCCCAAATGCTCCCCTACTTGAATGCTGATCTACATCATGGATGCCCAAAAGGTAGACCCCCCCTCCCCCCAGATGCTGTAGAACTACAACTCACATGCTTTTGCATGTCTTTAAAATGCCTTTACAATGACAAAGCATCATGAAAGCTGTAGTATTAAAACATCTACCTTTTGGGCACCCCTGATCTACATTGTTTGTTGCAACCAGATCAAGACAAGTATCCATTCAAGTTGGTGATTGAACAAGTTGTGACATGACTGTGTAATTTAACACATTCAAAACCTGATTCCCCTTGCTGAACTACTAGTCCCTATATCCCAAATGATGTCCAGGTATTTCAAATCTCTAATAATTAACGTGTAAACCAGATGTGAAGCTCCCCCAGTTGGCTCTAACAGCTGTTCTCCCTCATTAAAAATATTACCATTAAGTGATGTGCAATTCGTTTAGTTCCGAATGTACATTTGGACGAATTTCGTGAAATTCAGACATTCTGATGCTTACGAATGTCGAATGTGCTGAAGTTCGGTAGTAGGGATGTGCATGGGCAAAAAATTTGGTTCGGAAATTAGGGTAAGTAAAAAAAATTGGCACTTCGGCAATTCGGTTCGGGACTTCTGAAATTTAGAACTTCAGCAATTCAGTACATCTGTAGGGCTCCCTAACCCTACCCCTAACATCATTCACATACTTTTCTCTCCCTCTCTTGTTTTGCCTCTTTTTTAGAAATCCAAAGCATTTCGGCACTTCCAAAATTCGGCAATTCAACACTTTGCTTCAGTTTGGCACTTCCGAAATTCAGCACTTTGTCATGGTGTGTGTGTGTGTGTGTGTCTGTCATGGTGTGTGTGTGTCTCATGTTGTGTGTGTGTGTGTGTGTCTGTGTCATGTAATGTGTGTCTGTGTCATGGTGTGTCTGTGTCATTGTGTGTGTGTGTGTGTCTGTGTCATGGTGTGTCTGTCATGGTATGTGTGTGTGTGTGTCAAGGTGTGTGTGTGTGTGAAGGTGTGTGTGTGTGTGTCATGGTGTGTGTTTGTCATGGTACGTGTGTGTGTGTCTGTCATGTTGTGTGTGTGTGTGTGTCTGTCATGGTGTGTGTCTGTCTGTCATGGTGTGTGTGTGTCTGCCTGTCATGGTGTGTGTGTGTCTGCCATGGTGTGTGTGTGTGTGTGTGTGTGTGTGTGTGTGTGTCATGGGATGTGTGTGTCTCTGTGTGTTTTTAAAAATAGTGTTTTTACTCTACTGACCCTGCCTCTATGACTGAGATCATCAAGCTTGATGATCTCAGCCAATCTGCACTGACACAGGAAGCACCTCTAGCCCCTCTCACGTCTGAATGTCTGTCACTGGAGGTGTCACTAGGAAGCAATGTAAACACTGCCTTTTCTCTGAACCAGAACCACTACATTAAGCTGTGTGTGTGTGTGTGTGTGTGTACGCCTGCTAGTGAGTGAGCTTGCTTGCATGTGTGTGTGGGTGTTACTGCTAGTGAGTGAGCTTGTGTTTTTATGTCAATGAGCTTATGTATATCAGTGTGATTGTTTGTCTATGAGGCTGTGTATCAATGAGCTTGTGTGTGTCAGTGAGATTGTCTGAGTATGCTTTCTGTATAATTAAACGTTTTACTCTGAAAGGACCAATATTTTATATTATTATATTAGGAAAAGCAATATATATTTGAGATATATAATCAAAATAGATGCTTTGCACTCTCCAGTGATCTTGAAACGTCGACCGATTTCTGTATGCACCTTATTCATTAATAAAGCACCATTTACACTGATTTGAAGACCTGTGAGTGCATCCCGGATTCGATTTATATATATATATATATATATATATATATATATATATATATATATATATATATATCATCTGGGGTGGCAAGAAATAGCCTTACATATTACATGCGACAATATATGGCACAATGACTTATGGGATTGGCATAGATTTTTTTTTCCAAGGCTGCTTTGTATCCCCAGTCCGGCCCTGGTGAGAGCACCTAATCCGGCAAGCATTAAAGGGGAAGTGGGCATTATCATCCGGGGGGGGAGGAGGTTTTGGTAGTGCAGACATTATGCTGGGAAGTTGTGACCCCCTATTATATAAAACTGCTCACACAAGCTATCATTGCTCAGTATTACTGTGCTCTCGGCCTTCTCAGTTATTTCCCTGTTACTATTCTGACTATCTGATATCTGACCTTTGGCTTCACCTCTGTTTATGAAACTGTGCTTTCTTACCTGACCATTTGTTAGTCTGACCCTGCCTTTACCTCATCCTTATCAGTACCTTGCATTAGTTTTTCATAAACATATTACTGCAAACTGGGCCCTGTCTATTAAACTATCACACCCTCAATAGATGTCAAACAGACTAGAAAAACGCTGCTTGGAAGTATAGTTGTTTTATTGCTTGTTATTTTTTTCCACTCTATTAGTCATTCCACATGATTTAGTGACCATAGACTAACAAATCATTGTTTGTTTACCTCTTTATTGGGCAGACCATCATGAGAAACTAAGCTGCTTATTTACCCTACCTTAAAACAAAGAAAGAAAAACAGCTTCTTCTCCATTCCTTCCCCTATCATTCTGGTGCCAGGAATGGCACTTTGAATCATGAATGAAAATGCGAATGTACAGACTTGTGTAAATCTTTTCCCCAGAGATTGTGACTTTTGGCTATTTGGATATCTGAAATTCTTCTGATCAAATTTTCCTTAAGTTGACCACACAGTCACAGGTTCCATCTCCCCCAACAGGTCTTGCTTAGCAATTGCACTGACTACTCACTGTTTCCTTGTCAGGAATAGAGTTACCCTAACACGCAAACCTAAAGGTAACAATAAAGGTACACGTACCAGTCTTTACAGTGATCGGGTTAGTGCCTGAGACAGATATGAAAAAGGTGAGCAGTTATCTGCATTATTGTAATGAATGTTTATGCATTGAGGATAATACACTAGCAACATTTGTTCCATTTTTTTCTTTCTCCTGAGCACGTATGTCCTCATATAGAAGTTTGGTATTATCTATAAATACCCCTGCAATCTATCCTCCCCAGGCTCTATGCCATGTGAGTGTGTTACACATATATCTTCTAAACCACTCCAAATACCCATATGTACTGCACCATATTTTGTCAATTTGTTTTCTCTTTTAGCTATTTCCCTTATAAACCATTCCCCTATTTAAGGGTAAGTGTTTATGGTTTATCAATATTAGCGCTCCACTATTTGAAGTGGTATATCTTTCCACATTTGTTTTGAATGATTACACGTGTGTTGAGCTGCTAAACTAAATCTGTTTCTGTACAATATCATCCTTAAATGTCTTATATCTGCACAGTGCACTTTGTTTGTTGTAAGATATATGAAATTTCTGCAAGCAGACAGAGAATCAACAAGAGACAAGCGGGGGTCAGGATTACAGAAATACACGGAATCGATAGCCAGGCCAAGATCAGGATAACAAAGCAAGAATAGTCAAGGTCAGAAAACAGGAAATCCAATACACTGTATAAATACACTCTCAGGTAACAAGAACCCTGACAGGGCAAAGAAACAAGGACAACCAGGAAGTATATATACCCTTTACTGGGTTGTGATTGGTCACAGTCTGTACACAACATCAAAAAGCGACACATAGGCTGACACTATAAAAGGAGACTAATGGAAGGGGTCCACATCATATATGATGTCATAATAAGGCACCAGGAAGCTAGGGATGAATGTGTGCATCAAAACTCAGAAAATACATAATTTCTGTGATTGCACAGTGCCATAAGGGACAGGTATCGTGACATTCCTAAACATGGCCACAATGGCAATATGGCAATATGGTGGGTCGAGGCATTCTCAGTGGTCTAACATGCTTCCAGCTTGCGCCATTAAAGTCCATAATGAATGCGGCGGTGAGGCTCATCTTCCTGTCCACCCGCACCTCCCACGCCTCACCCTTCTGTCAGTCCCTACATTGGCTTCCTGTAAGATAAAGGGCTCAATTTAAAATTCTGGTTCTTGCTTTCAAATCTCTACATAATCTCTACAATCTCTACAAATCTCTACATAATGCTGCTCCCACCTATCCATCCTCCCTAATAAACATGTCCCGTCTACGCCCTTACTATCTGCTGAAGACTTACGTCTATCTTCTGTCTGTACTCCCACCTCTAATGCTCGCCTTCAAGACTTCTCGAGGCCTGCACCGTTCCTGTGGAACTCGCTTCCCTCCTCCATTAGATGCTCGCTCAGTCTCCACTCCTTCAAAAGATCATTAAAAACCCACTTCTTCATAAAAGTGTATCAATTAAACTGTTTATAGCTCCCGACTGATTCCTCTTTTGCAACTGTCACTAGTCTAATACTATACTTACCTTTTTGTGTCATTTTACCCCACTCCCTCTAGCATGTAAGCTCATTGAGCAGGGCCCTCAACCCCTCTGTTCCTGTGTGTCCAACTTGTCTGGTTACAACTACATGTTTGTCCGTCCACCCATTGTAAAGCGCTGCGGAATTTGATGGCGCTACATAAACAATATAATAATAATAATAGGAAGTATTAAACCTCTGTATATTAATAAGGGAACATGTTGACCCGATGGGCTTTTTTTATTTAGCTTTTACTTTTTAATATGGCACTTTGGCAAATCGTTCAGACAGAAACCTGTACCAAATTCAGGCTCCTTCGAAGCCTGCTCCACATACTGTAAGCAATGTCTAGAAATTTAGCATTTTGTGACCAATGTCTGGATTTTGCAGTTGAAATAGCTTTGTACTGCACTGAAAAGTTTCCCCATTCTGCAGGGGGCCGTTTGGACTTTTGTGAATAACCCTGGCAGAGTTAAACGTTTTTACAATGAAGAAGAAATGTTAGCATTTTTCCACTTAGAAAATAATGCAGACAATTGACAAAACATGTTATTTTCTCAGGGGTGTCTGAATTTTTACATACATCTGCAAGCACATAATGATTCATGCCTCAAGCAATAAGTCATCAAATATTTGTACTGTTCAGCACCGTTCAGAGCGTAAGAAAGGAAAAGATGCCTGTGTCTTAATGTAGAAGAGAAACCTATATTACAATATTTTCCATCAGTTATATACAAGCCTTTTTTGTCAATATTGCTTATTTCTTATGGCAATAAATAAATTAAAATGAACTTACATTCTAGCCTTCAATTGTGATTTTATTAATTTCAATGATTAAGTCAGCCCTCGGGCTCCTTAATATGAATTTATCTTGAGGCAGGCATAAATTATTCGCTAGTCATTATTTTTAATACAGTATATGCAACACTAGGTGTATTGTTCTTGTGAATTTTTAGTCTGTCGTATGACATTACTATACTCTGTTTTTGTCTCCTAGGTAACGAAAACCTTTATTCTGAAGTTTTTTTATTTATTTTTTTAAATAACACTATAAAATAATAACAATGCTAAGAAGACAAACCATGATATACATAAATAGTATATTGTTGGCTCTTGATTACCCTGTGCTGCACGTCAAAACCAAATTCTTGTGCAATAGCTATAATATATATATAGTATACACATGTATTGTTTCATGTATACAGTATATATGTATATATATATATATCCCTATACTGCAGTTAGTAATGCACGCATGCATTGCATACTTTAATGCATGGTCTGAATGCAGTGCGGTATTTCTAATCTCCATGCAGTGCTGATACATACATTTTAGTTAAATATGAGTAATGTTCCCCTGGACAGATGTTCTTCCAAGATGGTAGGGGCTGCAAATAGCAACTGCCACTATGACGTGTATCTCCAACTAAAATTCTGCTGACTAGGACATGTATGTTCTTGTGCGGACCTAAGATTAAAAGACTCCCAGCACTAACCCTAACAAACTAGCTTGAGCCTTAAAAAAAAACAAAAAAAAAACCTGAGCAATAATACTAGCCTTAACCTAAGTCCTACAGAAATATGTAAGCCATACAGAATGATGCAACGTGTAAAACAGAGAGAAAACGTGACCTGTCTTGTCTGAGGTGTTTTATGAGTTCTTCAGTATTCCTTCATTGTTATATATGTATCTCTCTTTATACCAAACATATTATATAGTATATGTCTTTCTGTGTGTGTATATATATATATATATATATATATATATATATATATATAGTATTATTATTAATATTAATGTCTACCCCCTCTCTCTATATAGAGAGAGGGAAAGAGAACGAGAGAGAAATTCACTCACACATTACATATTGACTGGGGTTAGAACTTGAAGCTTTCTTTTAACAGTGTCAGAGGTTTATTTTTGATCAATGCTGTCCAATACTGTGTTAGTTGGGTATATCAATAGCATTGATTTATACAGTAAAGCTACCATAGCAAATACAACCGTTCTCTCATCTTACACTGCGTACTGCTTCATTCCCTTTGTTCTTTTGATCTCTCTTCATCCCTCAAGCAAAGTCCAAGTGTACAAGTAGACAGAAAGTGAACGAAAGAGCAACACATATAGAAACAAATCAATAACTGGTCAGATAGTTATTGGATAGTTATCGGACTGCTTATGAAACTGCTGCACACTTCAACCAAATGTCTGTATTGGCTAAGAGAAGTCAAAGAATTCACCACAAACATAACAGAAAGAAAATAAAATATTTTGCATTTAATTTAAAAATGCTAACAGAAACTCTACCTCAAAATATTTCAATATTCAATAATTTATTATGACTTTATGATGCTCCTTAATTGGGTTCCAAAGATAGATAATATTAATGCTATGGGATTTTATGATGAATAATAAACATACAAAAATTAGAAGACAGTGAGTACAATCCACCGCACTCTACCCTAAAGTAATAGTGTCGGGTGTACCCCTAATCTTCTGTACCGCAAGAAGTCTCCAGGGGTCTCCAGGGGCTTAACCCCAGCGTCAGTAATATTCACAAAACAACAACAAGAATGCTACTGGTCTCAGTGCAGATGAAGCCTTGAGATCAGGTACATTCACTGCATATATATAGCAATGTATATCAATGTACTGGCTAATAAATAAAAAAATAATCAAAAATAAATTATGAGACCATAAAATAAGTAAAAAACAAAGTTTATACAAGTGTAGCTAACGCAACTATGCATCCAGGATATAGACCAGGAAAGGGTAACTCACATATGTATAGGGATGTGATATCACGTAATATATATATATATATATATATATATATCTTTATTAAAAAACTGGCTTAAAAATGAAAAAGCAATCCCAATGTGTTACCCCTAACCCTGGTATATCCAGGGCACTCCTCTTGGTAACCCTATACTTGATAAGGCTAAATCTCAGAGTCTATACTCACAGGTGATAGAAGATAATTGTAAATCCAAAGTATCTCTGTAGTAGTTATAGTATAATTACAGTGAGTAAGAAAAAATAGAATTTTCACCTCAAAATGAGAAAACGTACAGGTGGATTGGCGCTAGACAGTACAGAACAGCAACTACCCCCAGTGTCTAAAATCACTACAAGACACTAACAAATAGTGGAATAGCAGTATACAATGTGGGGGGTGCAAACAAGAAAACAAAATAAATACTTATACTTAATAATCGTGAATCTTGAAATTAATCTGAAAGATATAACGGTATATACATTGCATAATACTGTATATGTACAAATATATTGTATGACAGAGGTAATGGGTCACTCACGATATATAGAGCCTAGGATAGTAGGCTCTAGCTATAATCACTTTTGAAAAATCAGCTTTTTCAGGCTATACACACGGTCTTCCTGTAGTATCTGATGCCCTCTCCCAGATGCGTAAAGGATGGATGCCAAACAAGGATAAATGAGGTATAAAAAGTATTTACTCAAATAAAAACAGATAAAAATAAAAGAACTGCAGTCAATAACATAGAATAGAGCACTAAAGCGTTTCGACCTTCAGTCTTTGTCAAAGTGCATAAACTGAACTTCTCTCAGTGTGTTTTTAAATACATCTTCCGGAAGTTCGATTTCCTGCCCGGTGTTCCTCCATATTGTACTTCCGCTTATGACATCATGACGCATATACCGTCATTGCGTCATTTCCTGTATGTCCGTCTTCGGTATTCTGGAAGTAGTAATTCAAACAACTCGGGAGACACCATTTTGGTAGAGGGCAAAAAGTCCATAATAGCAGGGAAAACAATAGTACAAAAATGTATGAATGAATACTTAAACATAATAAAAATAAATGCATATATTGATGCAAACAGTGACACCAATACATCACGAGGTGTTCCAATTTTTTTTTAAAAAAACATATAGATAAGAACCATACATAAAAATAAATAAAGTCTATATAAGTGCTGCCATCTCAAAGTTCATGTTGAGACCACCAGGAGACAAGGTGTCTAAATTAAAGATCCACCTCATCTCACAGCGACTTAACATGAACTCGACATGGCCACCCCTCCAGTGGGTCCTAATCAATTGTATGCCATGGAAGATAAGTCCAGTAGGGTCTCTTCCATGGACTTTCATAAAATGCAAAGAAACATTATGTTTCAGGAAGCCTTTTTTTATATTGTAAATATGCTTACGTATCCTTAATGCCAACTTTGAGTTCTGTTTATTTTTTAATTTTTTTTAAATAATCACAATATTTGTAGATATACTACCTTTTTAAATTAATTGTATATATCATATATTGAGTTTTAGCAGTTTTGCACACATTCTATTTACACACACATTCTATGGACTCTGAATACCCTAATGTTTATTATTTATCATAAAATTAATTTACCCTATACATCATTATAAAATGTATTTACTTTCTAATTAATTAGAAATGTGCACATTTTTGTTCATAATGCATTAAAAATAGACCAGAACTATATTTAACATGTGTATACTATAATTATCATATTTTGATCTATTGATAATGCTGCTCGATAGTGATTCATTCCCTTTTGTGTATGTGCATCACCATGGCAACTGGATATAATCACACTTCATATTAAGAGAGATGCCCATAGAAGGTATCTACAAAGTTTCCATGCTCTTGGACTTAAAAAGAAACCAACCCATTAGACGCACCAACACAACTGCATGATGTATGACATCATAAACCCGGAAGTTGGAGGATTTAAAATCGGAAGGGGCACAGCAGCAAAAACACAGGCTAAGAAAGCTGATACAGTGAAATGTGCATCAGAGGCTCACTGAGATCATACAGGACTGCTTTTATTGTAGTTTACTTTATAGATGTATAGCCAAGGGGCTTTTTTATACTGATAGAAATAAAGTTCTTTCACTCTCAAAAGTGGTCCGGTTACCTAAAGTTTTCTGCCATCTTCCCGCTATTTACAATGTTTGGTGCTATCCCTATATAGCAAACTGCAAATTTTCCTAGAGCCAGGATTGTTGGGCTCTAATTCACGTGATTTGAAGCCACTTATTTTACCTTAAAATTTCTGTTATGCATTACCATCTGCACTGGAGTATGTTTGCATTTACTTTTGAGGTTACAATCCAGTTACATCTAGAATGTGTGGTGGAAAGTTTAGGACACCAATTGCTACACTACCTGTAGCCAGGCAATTTTTGTCTCTACATTATATGAGTTGTCATCTTTGAATCACCATTTATCTGTAAAATGTATCCACACAGATTCCTTTTTTTCTTTATTTTTATATTCCATCTGTGAGAAACTTGTGTTTCATGTATCAATAGTAGGTATTTCATACTCAAACACAATTTGTTTTACTGCATTCTCCACCATTAAATTATTGGTACTTGTGATAATATACCTTCTCATTTCATGGGTGGTCCAGAAACATAGCCATTTGGCCCATCTAGTCTGACCAATTTTCTTACTTGCATTAGTCTCTTATATCTAGGATAGTATTAAGCCTATCCAAGACATTCTTAAACTCCCTATCTGTGTCAACCTCTACCACTCCAGCTGGAAGGCTATTTCATGCATCTGATATTATTTTAAACTCTTTGCCCCTCTAATTTAAGACTGTCTCCTCCTTTACTGTGTTGATTCCCTTTATGTATTTAAAGGTTTCTATCATATCCCCATCTCATCTTTCCTCCAAGCTATACATGTTAAGATCCTTTAGCCTTTTCTAGTAAGTTTTACCCTGCAATCCATGAACCAGTTTTGTAGCCCTTCTCTGAACTTTCTCCAATGTATTGATATCTTTCTGGAGATACGGTCTCCAGTACTGTGTACAATACTCCAAGTGAGGTCTCACCAGTGCTCTGTACAATGGCACAAGCAAATGTTTCATTTTTATTGCAAGGTCACAGAAGTGCAGAAATGCAAAGACCTGACATCACAAGGATACATAAGGGAAATGTTACTATGTCAAATATCATAAACCTGTTTTAAGAGATAATTTCAACAAAACTGGGCATTCGCTGTATGTGTGTTATGATACGATACATTCCGTTGTCAGTGCATTTCCAAGTTTCAACTAGATAACACCCTGGTGCTGAACTTCAGGATTGTAATTGACCTTGTTTTTAATTGCACAAACAGAGATGAATGAAAGGAAACTAAAATACATAAATGAACTAGAAAAGCTACAATTTCTGGGGAAATTGTGTGAAGTGTTCTTGCCTCCACCAGTAGTCTACAACTGGAGTGGGTGGAGTAACTGGGGGGAGTGGCTTGAGTAACTGTTGTGTGGTTGGAGTGGCTAGAGTAACTGTGGAAAGGTTGGAGTGTGGTTCACTCACTCTACAGCAAATCTTTCAAATCCCTCGAACATTCCACCAACTGCCAACAGGAACTAATAGATTTCAAATAGGGCAGAGAAGAGCGGTTAAAAACAAACGGCTCCGAATTGCTCACTTCACTGGCGGTTGCCATCTTCAAACGGTCGTATTTTAAAAACCTGCAGTGAAGAGCTTTATATTGTGAGAATCACAAGACCCAGACCTACATTTTGATGCATAGTATGTCTCTGAAATATTAAATATGAAGGCACAGTCGCAGTTTAGAAATTGCCCTTCAAATTTGAGGTGGCTAGAGTGGAGTTTCAATGAATGTCAATGGACGGCGTGAGTTGCAAACAAATGGTCATATTGTAAAAACTATCAGGGCTATGACTTAGCCGTGGCCATTTTTTAGTGGCAGCAGGGCTAGCTGAATCTTTTGAAAAATTACGATATTTTGTGAACCATTTGGCAAAACGTTCCACAAAGTAATAGCACACCAATCTGGAACAATCCGCACATTTCGGTATATTACTGTCTATGTAGTGTAAAAACTGTAGGAGGAGTTAGGGTGGTATATTTGGCTATAATAATAAGAATAATATATATGTGCGATAACAGTAAGTGGTCTTGCTATGCAAGAACACTTAATAAACTAAACAGAAAACTGTGATGTCACAATTATTAATACCTAAAATGAGACAAGCTCTCAACATAGATAATGCAGGGTATAGAGCTTACAAGACAGACTCAAAGTGCTGCTCCAACTATGACGGCATCTGAAACGGTCAGTCACCTGTTGGCTTTTTTGTTTTGTTTTGGGAGGGAGCGATAGGAGGAAGGGGGAAGTACAAGATCATATCAAACTTTGCCACCTGAACCATTTAAGATCATAGCTCTCCATGGTGCTGCTAATTTGTGTGACATTTCATCGTATGACCTAGTACGATTTATTTTGTCAATGACCATCGTCAATTCTGGTCATTTTGTGTATTTCTAGAGCCCAGCTATATGTGTATATCCAAAGCCGCAGCATGTTTGGGGAACATTTTGGGTATCGTGTAATAGATAAGTCTCCGGCGTTAGAGGTAGGGACCTGGCCGTGCTATTCTCAACTAGAGTTTGTATCTGTGGTGAACCGCCAATATATCTCCACCACAGATTCCCTTTTCCCCCAAATAAAATCAGCTCCAATAATTCTGAAGTAAAATATTGCCAATATCACATATCCCCCCACACATGAGCCGAGGCTTAATGCTGAGAGTAGAACTGTTTAATGGGAAGACATGCTTACATGCTAGAAGGAGCTTACATGCTAGAAGGAGTGGGGTAAAGTGACATAAAATGTAAGGGAAGTATCAGGAAAGTAGATTGGTAGAATAGCCTTCAATTAATTTTTATTTTTTTTAAATGACAGTTGCAGGGCAGGAATAATTTCAGAGCCTTTAACAGTTTATTTGATATGCTTTTGTGAAAACGTGAGCTTTTAAAGATTTTTTTAAGGAGTGGTGACTGGGTGAGCGTCTAATAGAAAAGGGAAGGAGTTCCACAGGGAGGGTGCTGCCCATACTGCCCTCAGAGCGTAAGGGCCTAGATGGGACATACTTATGTATTAGGGAATATAGATAGGTGGGATTAGCATTATGTAGAGGTTTGAAAGCAAGAACCAGAATGTTATATTGAGCCCTATATTTTACGGGATAAACCTGACTCCTCTGTAACTAATTCTGGTATTGCAGATGCCCGTTTGTTTCCTCCCGAACTGCTAGAGGCTGAGTGATTATAGCTCGCAGTTTGGGTGTATATTTTAACATTCTCCAGACGAAGTACAGCATCTAAGTATATTTCCCAAACAAATCAGACGGATACCCAAACATCAGCCTAAACTAGATGAAGGGTACAACAGGAATGGTTTATTCCGGCTAACTGCCCAGTTTATATGCAGTTACAAGGGTAACTGCACAGGGTTTACGTTGACACATTCCAGGGGCATTCCCCACTAGACCTGAGAGGGGACAGTGACAAAATACATTCTGCAGTTACATTGGCTCTCAGGTCCAGTACACTCCTACATACAATAATATAATCCTTCCTCTGTACTGGGGAGATAATTGAGTCAAGCACTATACTAAACTCAATTATCTCCAAACACAAAAAAAACCACACATTTCCACAAAACCCCAAAAGTACCCCAAACTCCATGGAAACCCCACAAAAGTGATTTCCCCCTGTTAGCCCTGATCAGGAAGACCAACATATTCAAAAATCACCCAGATCGGTTCAGGGGTTCGGGAGTTCCATGGAAGTCTTAATTTAACCGACCGCACACGAGGCTCCTGCCCAGAAATAGTTTAATGAAATTAGGCTGTGTGGTCGGTCTATTTAGAAAAGTCTATAAACCGAACAAATCCACGAATGGTTCCCCTGACCCATAGGTAGCATTTTTCCCCTTAGTTCATTGGCACACACCTACCAAATAGCACTCTTCTGTCTGGTTGGTGAAAGGAAGCAGGCGTTCACAAAGTTTACCGGTATTCAGGAAGTCGAGTGTTCGATTTTAGTTCCAGACACTCGACTCTCACGTGGATGCTCTGAGCAGGCTAGATACCAGGGAGCAGAAAAAAAAAAACTGTCAACAAAAAAGTGTAACATGGTAATGGAACTTTATAAAGATGTAAAATTATTTAAAAAGATATCTGAGCCTTGAAAATGCCAGTCAGCACTGTTCAATCACTTATTAAGAAATAGAAAATTTGGGGATCTCACATACCAAACCAAGGTCAGGTAGATTAAGAAAGATTTCTGTCACAACTACCAGAAGAATTTGTTCAGGATATATAAAAAAAACAATGGGTAACCTCAGGAGAAATATAGGCTGCTCTGGAAAAAGATGGTGTGGTTGTTTCAAGGAGCACAATACGACGATACTTCAGCAAAAATGAGCTGCATGGTTGAGTTGCCAGAAAGAAGCCTTTACTGTGCCAATGCCACAAAAAAGCCTGGTTACAATATGCACGACAACACCTTGACACGCATCACAGCTTTTGGCCCACTGTAATTTGGAGTGATAGGGCCAAAATAGAGCTTTCTGGGTCACAACAATAAATGCTATGTTTGGAGAGGGGTCAACAAGGTCTAGAGTGAAAAGAATACCATCTCTCTGTGAAGCATGGTGGTGGCTCACTGATGTTTTGGGGGTGTGTGAGTCACGGGGAATCTTGTGAAAATTGATGACAAGATGAATGCAGCAGGTTATCAGAAAATACTGGAAGACAATTAGCATTCTTCTGTATGAAGGATGCGCATGGGACGCTCTTGGACTTTCTAGCACGACAATGATCCTAAGCACAAGGCCAAGTTGACCCTCCAGTGGTTACAGCAGAAAAGGTGAAGGTTCTGGAGTGGCCATCACAGTCTCCTGACATCAATATCATCCAGCCACTCTGGGGCGATCTCAGACGTGTGGTTCATGTGAGACGACCAAAGACTTTGCATGACCTGGAGGCATTTTGCCAAGATGAATGGGCAGCTATGCTACCTGCAAGAATTAGGTGCCTTATAGACAACTATTACAAAAGACTGCATGCTGTCATTGATGCTAAATGGGGCAATACACAGTATTAAGAACTAAAGGTATGCTGACTTTTGAACAGTGGTCATTTAATTTTTTTCTTTTTTGCTATGCTTGTTTTATGATTGTGCCATTCTGTTATAACCTACATTATAATAGGAATTCCATAAGAAATAAATTAAATGTGTTTTACCTGCTCACTCAAGTTTTCTTTAAAAAAAAATGGTACATAAATTAACAATTCTCCAAAGGTATGCAAACTTTTGAGCACAACTGTACTATCTCCTTCTGCAATATAGAGAACTGTCTACAGATTAGACAGCATCCAAACCTCAAAACAGTGGAACGTGAAATGAATAAATAACAACTATTACACTGAACAGAGTTTGCCATTATAACGAAGATTTTAACCCCTTCACGACTGCTGACGGTTCAGAACCGTCATCGGAAAAATACACTTGAGGACTGATGACGGTCCTGAACTGTCATAATGGTATTATGTACTTACCTGATCACCGCTGTTCCCCCAGCGGCAAATGGCATTGTTCGCGGTGTGGAGGGACTGCCTGACAGCCCAGGCAGTCCCCCCTCAGGGAATAAGGACCCCATGGCCATGTGAACGCTCTAACAGAGAGGTCACATGGACGCAATAAGCATCCAAGTATCTGACAAAATACTCTTGACACTTGGTCCTCCCTGGCGTAAATGTTGATATTACCTTGCACCTATACGCTTGACTTAAGAGCGACACCTCAGTACCTGTTTATGTACTGTTTTATTAGAATAGTCTCATTAGATTAGTCAGCCAGTTTAGCTCTACCTATCAGTCAGTCAGGTGCCCATGAAGGCACAGATTAGTGCAGTTGTGACTTAAATTACTGCGACTACATTGTCACTCTGACCGTTTGAGCAATACCACAGATCAGCTAGCTAGTTAGCTTTACCAATCAGACAGAGACAGGTGCCTTTAAAGGCACAGACCAGGGATTTAGACCACACAGTAGTGTGATTACCCGTTATTCTGACTAGACATGTGCATGGGGAATATTTTCTGTTCGGTTCGGCATTCCGAAATTCTGGACTTCGGCAATTTCGGAACTTCTGCATTTCAGAATTTCGGCACTTCGTGACTTCTCTTGCAACAGCTTAGTAGATAACTCCCTAATACCCATGGTATTAGGGAGTTATCTACCAAAAGGCTAAAAGACCTAAATTGGTCTTTCAGACAAAATTACTAATACTAAGTAAAAAATAGGGGCATGTCTCTTAACCCCTTAAGGACACAATAAAAGGGAATCATGACGGAATATATCCGTCATCTGTCTCCTTAAGGGGTTAAACATTGGAAAAAAAAGGTAAAATGATGGGGGGGAACTATTATCCTCCCCCCCGGCCCCCATCCCTGAGCGGCAGGTGGGGGCCCTAAATCAGATTAAGGGGGGAACCTATTGTCCCCCCCCTGGCCCCCACCCCTGAGTGGTGGGTGGGGGCCCTAAATACTAATAAGGGGGGTACCTAATGTCTTCCCCCCTGGCCCCCAACCCTGAATGGTGGGTGGGGCCCTAAATTAGATTAGGGTTGGGACCTAATGTCCTCCCCTCTGGCCCCCACCCCATAGCGGTGGGTGGGGGCCCTAAATACTAATAAGGAGGGGACCTAATGTCCTCCCCTCTGGCCCCCCACCCCTGAGCGGTGGGTGGGGGTCCTAAATTAGAATAAGGGGGGACCTAATGTCCTGAGTGGTGGGTGGGGGCCCTAAATACTAATAAGGGGGGACTTAATGTCCTCCCCCCCCTGGCCCTCACCCCCTGAGCGGCAAGTGGGGGCCCTAAATAAAAAATACCCCCCCCTCTCCCCCAGGTAACTAGGGGTCCCCAAACCCCTAGTCACCCCCCTCCCCATAAAAACTAACCCCTACCTACCCCCCTCACCCTAAAAATAATGAGGGGGGACCATTAACTAAGTACCAGTAAAAAAAATAAAATGTACCATTTGAGGTTGTCTTTCTTCTAAAATCTTCTTTTTTCAGCCCCAAAAAAGGGCAAATAAAAAATCCATAATAACCGACGCACTTAAAAAAAAAAAAAATGAGCCCAAAAAAATAATAATCCATCTTCACCCATGGAGGGTTCCACGCAGACTGAGCTCTGCAGGGTGGGGGAAGGCTTATAAAGCCTTGCCCCGCCCTGCAATTAGGCTCAGAACACTCTGATTGGTGGGTTTAAGCCATCCAATCAGAGTGGTCTGACAGGTAAATGAAGAGACTGACAGGTAAGTCTCTACATTTACCTGTCACAGTACTCTGATTGGTTGGCTTGAAATCCACCAATCAGAGTGCTCTGTGTCATTTTACACAGCGTGGGAAAGTTCTTTGGAATTTTCCTACGCTATGTAATTTGACTCATAACTCTGATTGGTGGATTGAAAGTAAAAGTAGATTTTAGAAGAAAGAAAACATCAAATGGTAAGTTTAAGAAAAATAATAATAATTTTACAGGTACTTATTTAATGAACCCCCCTCATTATTTTTAGACAGACAGCAAGTCTGTAGATCCAGATAGGTGCCCCTTAAGGCACGGAACAGCCTCTACCCTTCTGGCACTCTGCTAACATCTGATAATTATCTGTCCATCTCCTGGGTGTATGTGTGTGGTTCCGTCGACTATAGCTATATTGCCTGCCTATTACAGCCACATCTTGCTGTTAGCCAGACACTCCCCACTTTACACTTTGCTATATTAATATATCCTGGGCTTTTTAGGCATTAGTAACCGAGATTGTGTGTTACCCTTTTCTCTCTCCCAAAATGTGTCAGCAGAGATTTACAACACATCTACAGCATACTTAGACATTGTTGGAGATTTAGATGCATTCCAGTCTCTACTGGCTTTACCGTAGCTTGGTATCTTATTGGTTCTGGGCAGTGACCCAGATAGCTGTTCCTATCTATTGGTAATTATCATATATCTGCTATCTTACTAGCAATTTGTATATACACCCTGGATATAGTACATAGTACTATCTCTACATATCTTCATACAGCACCCTTGTGCATAGAGTCTGTGATCAGGATACTTTATTTGAGGATAGCAATACATTTGTATCAACCTTTGGGAACATATTGTGTACTAGTAACCTAGCCTGCCAAATGATACTGTGTTGCATGCACTGAACAGCCATTCTTTCAGAGCTGTACTTGTTTAACCCCAAAATTCGGTTTCTGCCCAGCATTTGTCCGTCCATTTATCTGTTTTTTTTTCACTCCCCTTCCTACTGTATATTACCCTCACATAGTCTGTCTGGTTGGTGAAAGGAAGCAGGCGTTCACAAAGTTTACCGGTATTCAGGAAGTCGAGTGTTCGATTTTAGTTCCAGACACTCGACTCTCACGTGGATGCTCTGAGCAGGCTAGATACCAGGGAGCAGAAAAAAAAAAACTGTCAACAAAAAAGTGTAACATGGTAATGGAACTTTATAAAGATGTAAAATTATTTAAAAAGATATCTGAGCCTTGAAAATGCCAGTCAGCACTGTTCAATCACTTATTAAGAAATAGAAAATTTGGGGATCTCACATACCAAACCAAGGTCAGGTAGATTAAGAAAGATTTCTGTCACAACTACCAGAAGAATTTGTTCAGGATATATAAAAAAAACAATGGGTAACCTCAGGAGAAATATAGGCTGCTCTGGAAAAAGATGGTGTGGTTGTTTCAAGGAGCACAATACGACGATACTTCAGCAAAAATGAGCTGCATGGTTGAGTTGCCAGAAAGAAGCCTTTACTGTGCCAATGCCACAAAAAAGCCTGGTTACAATATGCACGACAACACCTTGACACGCATCACAGCTTTTGGCCCACTGTAATTTGGAGTGATAGGGCCAAAATAGAGCTTTCTGGGTCACAACAATAAATGCTATGTTTGGAGAGGGGTCAACAAGGTCTAGAGTGAAAAGAATACCATCTCTCTGTGAAGCATGGTGGTGGCTCACTGATGTTTTGGGGGTGTGTGAGTCACGGGGAATCTTGTGAAAATTGATGACAAGATGAATGCAGCAGGTTATCAGAAAATACTGGAAGACAATTAGCATTCTTCTGTATGAAGGATGCGCATGGGACGCTCTTGGACTTTCTAGCACGACAATGATCCTAAGCACAAGGCCAAGTTGACCCTCCAGTGGTTACAGCAGAAAAGGTGAAGGTTCTGGAGTGGCCATCACAGTCTCCTGACATCAATATCATCCAGCCACTCTGGGGCGATCTCAGACGTGTGGTTCATGTGAGACGACCAAAGACTTTGCATGACCTGGAGGCATTTTGCCAAGATGAATGGGCAGCTATGCTACCTGCAAGAATTAGGTGCCTTATAGACAACTATTACAAAAGACTGCATGCTGTCATTGATGCTAAATGGGGCAATACACAGTATTAAGAACTAAAGGTATGCTGACTTTTGAACAGTGGTCATTTAATTTTTTTCTTTT
This sequence comes from Pelobates fuscus, assembly GCF_036172605.1. NCBI lineage: Eukaryota > Metazoa > Chordata > Amphibia > Anura > Pelobatidae > Pelobates > Pelobates fuscus. The sequence continues at coordinate 269,313,316 of NC_086317.1, read as the reverse complement.
TTGCTATGCTTGTTTTATGATTGTGCCATTCTGTTATAACCTACATTATAATAGGAATTCCATAAGAAATAAATTAAATGTGTTTTACCTGCTCACTCAAGTTTTCTTTAAAAAAAAATGGTACATAAATTAACAATTCTCCAAAGGTATGCAAACTTTTGAGCACAACTGTACTATCTCCTTCTGCAATATAGAGAACTGTCTACAGATTAGACAGCATCCAAACCTCAAAACAGTGGAACGTGAAATGAATAAATAACAACTATTACACTGAACAGAGTTTGCCATTATAACGAAGATTTTAACCCCTTCACGACTGCTGACGGTTCAGAACCGTCATCGGAAAAATACACTTGAGGACTGATGACGGTCCTGAACTGTCATAATGGTATTATGTACTTACCTGATCACCGCTGTTCCCCCAGCGGCAAATGGCATTGTTCGCGGTGTGGAGGGACTGCCTGACAGCCCAGGCAGTCCCCCCTCAGGGAATAAGGACCCCATGGCCATGTGAACGCTCTAACAGAGAGGTCACATGGACGCAATAAGCATCCAAGTATCTGACAAAATACTCTTGACACTTGGTCCTCCCTGGCGTAAATGTTGATATTACCTTGCACCTATACGCTTGACTTAAGAGCGACACCTCAGTACCTGTTTATGTACTGTTTTATTAGAATAGTCTCATTAGATTAGTCAGCCAGTTTAGCTCTACCTATCAGTCAGTCAGGTGCCCATGAAGGCACAGATTAGTGCAGTTGTGACTTAAATTACTGCGACTACATTGTCACTCTGACCGTTTGAGCAATACCACAGATCAGCTAGCTAGTTAGCTTTACCAATCAGACAGAGACAGGTGCCTTTAAAGGCACAGACCAGGGATTTAGACCACACAGTAGTGTGATTACCCGTTATTCTGACTAGACATGTGCATGGGGAATATTTTCTGTTCGGTTCGGCATTCCGAAATTCTGGACTTCGGCAATTTCGGAACTTCTGCATTTCAGAATTTCGGCACTTCGTGACTTCTCTTGCAACAGCTTAGTAGATAACTCCCTAATACCCATGGTATTAGGGAGTTATCTACCAAAAGGCTAAAAGACCTAAATTGGTCTTTCAGACAAAATTACTAATACTAAGTAAAAAATAGGGGCATGTCTCTTAACCCCTTAAGGACACAATAAAAGGGAATCATGACGGAATATATCCGTCATCTGTCTCCTTAAGGGGTTAAACATTGGAAAAAAAAGGTAAAATGATGGGGGGGAACTATTATCCTCCCCCCCGGCCCCCATCCCTGAGCGGCAGGTGGGGGCCCTAAATCAGATTAAGGGGGGAACCTATTGTCCCCCCCCTGGCCCCCACCCCTGAGTGGTGGGTGGGGGCCCTAAATACTAATAAGGGGGGTACCTAATGTCTTCCCCCCTGGCCCCCAACCCTGAATGGTGGGTGGGGCCCTAAATTAGATTAGGGTTGGGACCTAATGTCCTCCCCTCTGGCCCCCACCCCATAGCGGTGGGTGGGGGCCCTAAATACTAATAAGGAGGGGACCTAATGTCCTCCCCTCTGGCCCCCCACCCCTGAGCGGTGGGTGGGGGTCCTAAATTAGAATAAGGGGGGACCTAATGTCCTGAGTGGTGGGTGGGGGCCCTAAATACTAATAAGGGGGGACTTAATGTCCTCCCCCCCCTGGCCCTCACCCCCTGAGCGGCAAGTGGGGGCCCTAAATAAAAAATACCCCCCCCTCTCCCCCAGGTAACTAGGGGTCCCCAAACCCCTAGTCACCCCCCTCCCCATAAAAACTAACCCCTACCTACCCCCCTCACCCTAAAAATAATGAGGGGGGACCATTAACTAAGTACCAGTAAAAAAAATAAAATGTACCATTTGAGGTTGTCTTTCTTCTAAAATCTTCTTTTTTCAGCCCCAAAAAAGGGCAAATAAAAAATCCATAATAACCGACGCACTTAAAAAAAAAAAAAATGAGCCCAAAAAAATAATAATCCATCTTCACCCATGGAGGGTTCCACGCAGACTGAGCTCTGCAGGGTGGGGGAAGGCTTATAAAGCCTTGCCCCGCCCTGCAATTAGGCTCAGAACACTCTGATTGGTGGGTTTAAGCCATCCAATCAGAGTGGTCTGACAGGTAAATGAAGAGACTGACAGGTAAGTCTCTACATTTACCTGTCACAGTACTCTGATTGGTTGGCTTGAAATCCACCAATCAGAGTGCTCTGTGTCATTTTACACAGCGTGGGAAAGTTCTTTGGAATTTTCCTACGCTATGTAATTTGACTCATAACTCTGATTGGTGGATTGAAAGTAAAAGTAGATTTTAGAAGAAAGAAAACATCAAATGGTAAGTTTAAGAAAAATAATAATAATTTTACAGGTACTTATTTAATGAACCCCCCTCATTATTTTTAGACAGACAGCAAGTCTGTAGATCCAGATAGGTGCCCCTTAAGGCACGGAACAGCCTCTACCCTTCTGGCACTCTGCTAACATCTGATAATTATCTGTCCATCTCCTGGGTGTATGTGTGTGGTTCCGTCGACTATAGCTATATTGCCTGCCTATTACAGCCACATCTTGCTGTTAGCCAGACACTCCCCACTTTACACTTTGCTATATTAATATATCCTGGGCTTTTTAGGCATTAGTAACCGAGATTGTGTGTTACCCTTTTCTCTCTCCCAAAATGTGTCAGCAGAGATTTACAACACATCTACAGCATACTTAGACATTGTTGGAGATTTAGATGCATTCCAGTCTCTACTGGCTTTACCGTAGCTTGGTATCTTATTGGTTCTGGGCAGTGACCCAGATAGCTGTTCCTATCTATTGGTAATTATCATATATCTGCTATCTTACTAGCAATTTGTATATACACCCTGGATATAGTACATAGTACTATCTCTACATATCTTCATACAGCACCCTTGTGCATAGAGTCTGTGATCAGGATACTTTATTTGAGGATAGCAATACATTTGTATCAACCTTTGGGAACATATTGTGTACTAGTAACCTAGCCTGCCAAATGATACTGTGTTGCATGCACTGAACAGCCATTCTTTCAGAGCTGTACTTGTTTAACCCCAAAATTCGGTTTCTGCCCAGCATTTGTCCGTCCATTTATCTGTTTTTTTTTCACTCCCCTTCCTACTGTATATTACCCTCACATAGTATATTTAGATTTTCACTTGCGCACTGCCATAATGAAACCACAGTAGTGGCTGTTGTGGCAAGCGAACGAGCATGTGTGTGTTTTTTCGTTTTATTAATAAAGGATTTTATTGACCTTCTTCCTATCACTGTACTGGGACAGCTTATTCTTCCAATCCATTTATCATTATCTACCCTAGGGTTACCCCCTCAATCTGATCTTGCTCTATTTTACTTGGACCTATATTGGGCTAGTACTCCATTAACTGCAAATGGGGTATATGTTCAGTCTTTTTTAGTAGCCACTTAGTCACAAACACTGGCCAAAGTTAGTGTTTATAATTGTTTCTTGCATTTGTAACACAAAAATAAATGTAAATGCTAACTTTAGCCAGTGTTTGTCACTAAGTGGCTACTAAAAAAGACTGAACATACCCCATACTGAATACCCTGGGTTGTCTACTTTAAAAAAATATGTACATGTGAGGTGTGATTCAGAGATTTATGACAGATAACAGTGTTACAATGTCACTATTGATACATTTAAAAAAATATTTAAATGTATCCTACTTGTACTTATAGCCCTATAACTTACAAAAACAAAAAAAAAATATAAACACTGGGTGTTTTTAAACTCAGGACAACATTTAGAATGTATTTAGCAGTTTTTTTTTTCATTAGCTTTTGTAGATAAGTAAAAGATTTTTCAAGTAGAAGTCAAAAAACAAGTTTTTTATTTTTAACCATTTTTATTTTTAAAGTAAATTATATGACAATATATATATATGTAACAATATATAATATGTATGGGAACAGTAAATAAGAGAGAGGGAAATTACAACTAAACACAAACACCACAAAAGTGTTAAACAGCCCTGGTCCTTAATGTTCAACATGGCCAAAACAGCCCAGTCTTGAAAGGGTTAAATCAAAACAAAATGTACTTTTTCCCTCCCCATCCTATATACCTCAGACTACCTTCAGAAGATCTTCAAGAACACTTTGTGGCAGCAGCAAAGCTAAATTCTTTGTAGCCTGCTCCCTTGCTTTCCACATCCATGCCTGATATGAGGCAGGGAATGTTGACAGTATTATATAGATAGACAGAGCAACGACTCAGAAGCCATTTGAATCGAAGCTCGGCCCTCAGATCATAGTTGATTCTATATTAATAACCCACTGATATGTTTTAAGTGCTTTAACTCTGTTGTGTCAACTTCTCTTACATAATCCAACACTATCCTGCTTTCATCCGTTCCTTGTCTATGTTTACGTCTACTATTATTTATTATGTTCTGTTTTACCCTCTATGGTTTAGTTATACTGAGTCAAGTATTTTTCCATCTTGTCTGCTTCAGGTAGGCAGCTCTTATTTCATATTGTTTGACTGAAGCCCTGAAGCGACTCTAGCTCAGCATCAGGATTCCTGATAAACTCTTGCAGTTTTATCCCTCAGCATTTAACAGCTATTGTATGATATTTGTAAAACCGTTCATCTAAACAGGGAAAAACAATGAAGTTATAGAAAAAAAAATAATGTACCAGCTGTGTAATGCAAGAAGCAAGCAAGAGAAGTGCTCCAGAAATAAATTAAAGTATACCTCTTTACAAGATCATACAATAATTGATAGATAAAACAACAAAGCTAGCTATGTGCAGTGATTATCTATCTGTAATCTTCTCATTATAATACTCAATACTGCTAAAAGGAAAGATAGATCAAAAATTAACAACCTAGTGCAAAAATAAAAATTGCCTTGAAAAAATGATCTGCCACACCTTACATATAAGGGAAAGAGATGCCACGTGATTAGAATTGACTATGCAGATATTCTGTGGTTTATTGACTGCTGTTACTGTGGTTGTGTGTTTTACTTGGGTTAGCATGTCCCGTGGGGAGAAAAACAAACTAAAGGGGGCATTACTGTGCAGGTATGATGACAGATGCTATATTTCTGTCTGTCAGTAAGTGAGTGTATGTCTGTCTGTCAGTAAGTGTGTGTGTGTCTGTCAGTGAGTGTGTATGTATGTCAGTGAGTGTCTGTGTGTGTGTGTGTGTGTCTGTCAATAAGTGAGTGTATGTAGGTCAGTGTGTGTGCCAGTGAGTTTGTCAGTGTTGTCTGTGTCTGTCAGTGAGTGAGTGTATGTCTGTCTGTCAGTGAGTGTGTCTATGTATATGTCAGTGAGTGTGTGTCTGCCAGTGAGTTAGTGACATGAGGGGCGGCAAAATTGGATCTTTTTCTAGGACGGCAAAAATCCTTGCACCGGCTGGTTGTTCAAGTGACTATAGTGTCCTTTAACCCCTTAAGTCCGGAGGGCGTACTATTACGTCCTTTTAAAAGCGGCTCTAAACGCCGCCGGACGTAATAGTACGCCCTCCGGTTTTTAGTAACTTACCCGGTCGCCGGCGGTCCCACGCCGGCGATCGCGGTTGGGGGGACTCCCAGGGAGCCCCCCGCGGCACATCTTCCTCCTCCGGTGCCTCCCGGTCATGTGAGAGTGAGGTCCTTGCGAGGACCTCACAATCACATGGCCGGGATAGCTGGCTCAGGCATTGCCAGCAGGGGGACCAACTGTAATGACAGTTGGTCCCCCTGCTGGCTGAAAATAAAATAAAAATAATGTTAAAAGTGTAAAAAAAAAAAAATTATACTTAGATCATATATATATATATATATATTATATATATATATGATCTAAGTATATATATACACATATACATACACACACATACACCGTCTAGGTGTATTTTAATATTAATATATATATAATTATATATATATATTAATATCAAATTACACGTAGACTGATACTGATTAAATATATATATAATTATTGTTATATATATATTTATAAATAATATAAAAAAAAAATATGTAAATACGTAAAAAAATAAAATAAAATAAATAATTAAAAATAAAATATTAAAAAATATATAGATGTGTTTTATTTCGTTCTAACTGTATTGTGATATTAATATATATATATTTATATCAAAATACACGTAGAACAAAATAATATATATATCTATATACATAAATATATACGTATATATCACTATATATAAACCTATATATAAATAAAAATATTAAAAAAAATATATATATATATATACGTATATATACACATATGTATATATATACATATATTAATTCTACACATATATTTATGTAATAATTTTACATAATTAGGTATCCTAATTAATTACAATTAGCGGGACCTGCCTGACCACCCATGCCGAAAGTATAGGGAATTTAATTTGCTAGCACTATATTTAACCCTATAACTTTCCAAGACACCATAAAACCTGTACATGGGGGGTACTGTTTTACTCGGGAGACTTCGCTGAACACAAATATTAGTGTTTCAAAACAGTAAAATGTATTACAACCATGATATCGCCAGTAAAAGTGACGTTTTTTGCCTTTTTCACGCACAAACAGCACTTACAGGGACGATATTATTGCTGCAATACTTTTTACTGTTTTGAAACACAAATATTTGTGTTCAGCGAAGTCTCCTGAGTACAACAGTACCCCTCATGTACAGGTTTTATGGTGTTTTCAAAAATTACAGCGTCAAATATAAGGCTTGTGTTTAATTTTTTTCACATTAAAATTCGCCAGATTGCTTACGTTGCCTTTATGACCCTGTGGTAGCCCAAGAATGAAAATTACCCCTATGATGGCATACCATTTGCAATAGTAGACAACCAAAGGTATTGCAAATGGGGTATGTCCAGTCTTTTTTAGTAGCCACTTAGTCACAAACACTGGCCAAAATTGGCGTTTTTTGCATTTTTCACACACAAACAAATACGAACGCTAACTTTGGCCAGTGTTTGTGACCAAATGGCTACTAAAAAAGACTGGACATCGCTTATTTGCAATACCTTGGGTCGTCTACTATTACAAATGGTATGCCATTATGGGTGTAAATTTATTTCCTGGGCTACTATACAGTCTCAAAGGCAACGTAACCAATCTGGCGAATTTCAATTTCAAATGTAACACGCTATATTTGACCCTGTAACTTCCCAAAACACCATAAAACCTGTACATAGGGGGTACTGTTTTACACGTGAGACTTTGCTGAATACAAATATGTGTATTTTATTGCAGTAAAAGCAAACAGTATTATGACATTGACAGTTAAAATGTCATGTAGAACGAAAAAAATCAAAAAAAATCTTATTTTGTCCCATTTTTTTCATATTAAATTATGTTTCATAGCTAAATATTTGATATTAAATGAAAGCCCTGTTTCCCCTGAATAAAATGATATATAATAAGGGGGGGTGCATTTAATATGAAAGAGGTGAATTACGGTTGGACAGACATATAGCGCAAATGCCAGGTTTTGTTTACGTTTTGTTTCGTTCACAACTTGTACATTTGGCTGCGGTGTTAAGGGGTTAAGGCTCCAGCACCAACACAGCTGCACTCCAGCTTTAATCAGGCAGCTACTGATACATGTTTTATTACTCTGGCCACCTTACAAGGAATTTTAGTAAAGCTATACATTAAATAGTAAATTATAGTGAATTGAAAAAATAAATCATACTAAAATAGCCAAGCTATGACTATAATTCACATGGTGAAGTTTGTTAGTCAGTTTTCAATTCACTTTCAATAAAATATATTAATTAGTGAATAAACCCAACAAAATAATATTTCATTCACCGAGTAAAAAAATGGGCAACCACACATATGAGCTATAGTACAAACTTATGCAAAAAGCATATTTTTATGCTTTCATTATAAACAACCATAATCTTACTTGGAAAATCACCAAAAAGTAAAATTTCAGACTGCAACTTAACCATATCAATTCATAGAACAAATTGCTGCAAATCTAAATGTAGCATAAGCAAGAATAAATTAAAGAGAAACAGAGTATCTATTGTGCATTAATATGTTTAGTGGATCTCTTCTCATTATTCTTTACTGTCTGTTATTGCAGTTCCCGAAAAATTCACACTTTTACAAACTGTAAGACATATTTTCACATTAAATAATGCAAGAGTCTGGAATTATTTAATTAAACCAACACATTAGTGCACATCTTCACTTACTAAACCACTCCAAATGCTGTTTAATATAATGTTAATGGATTTATGATGTACCTTGCCATTGAGATTTATATTGTCTTAAAATAGAGTGTGTTTATATTCACATGTCAGAACATTTCCTCAGTGATGTCTCTGCAAATAGTGGGTGGGGTTGTAAAAGTGTGGCTCTTTAAGGGTTAATCCTTGTATTAAAGAATTCATTTGAACAATGACATTTATATTCTGTCAAGCTACAGTAGGTTATCTGATTGCTATTGAGTTTCAGTGGTTTCTGTTGCAAGCGTTTTTTTTTTTCCACCAAACTAAGACATACAACAAGGCCTAGACAGAACAGGGACATGTGAGTGTGAGGGGGAGTGTATAGATAGAATGGTAAGGAGGTATTGAATAATGGGAGGAGTATTAAGGGACAAAAGGGGGTGGGTTAGTATAAATAGGTAGGCAGCTTACAGGATTGGTATTTATGTTTGTTTGTCTGTGTTTGTTGTCACAGCGTGGCGTTATATGGCGCTTGTCAACTGTGGGTTGGACCAGCGGTCCGTGGAAAGTGGATGGGTAGGGCCGTCCCTCCCCCAACCTCAGGTACAGTTATGGATAACAGTCATGCCAACTGAGCCAATAATAGGCTAGTGGTTAGCATTACGAGAATGGAAAGCCCAGGAAAAAGCCTTGTGCTGGTTGGCATTTGATTTGATAAGCTAGGTGCTTGCTATTGATTGTTGCTTAATTAGCTAATGTTTGCAAATAAGCATTGGCCTACCCAGGTGTTAAACATCTCTAGTGGGTTGTGATTGTAGGAGTTTTAGACTTTAGAAAAACAGACTTTCTAAACTTAGAATATGTGTAAAGGAGTCCTTATCAGACTGGGGCAATTTAAATGGAGTCCAAGATAAATGGGATTATTTAAAAGTTGCACTGTTGATAAAAACAGAAAATTGCATTAGGCTTGTCAATAAAATAAAAAAATTCACGAAACCACTGTGGTACTCCGCAGATGTGGCCAAAATAGTAAAAAAACAAAGTTAGTATTTAGTAATTATAAAGAAAAAAAACAGAGTGAGGAAGACAGAATGATCTATAAGGTTAGGCAGAAAGAGGCTAAGCAAGTTATAAGAGCTTCCAAATCACACACAGAAGAGAAAATAGCACAGTCAGTAAAAAAAAAAAAGGGGGGGGGACAAAACTTTTATTTAGATACTTAAATGAGAAAAGGAGAGTAAAACATGGATAAGTTAGATTAAAAACAAAAGAAGGAAGGTATGTAGAAGAGGATAAAGGTCTAGCTGACTGCCTCAGTGAATATTTGTGTTCAGTATTTACAGATGAAAATGAAGGAAAAGGGGCTCAGTTAGGAAAAAGGACAAATGAGTCATTTGTTACATGTGAGTTTACAGAGGAAGAGGTTCTATTTCAACTATCAAAAGTAAAGACAAGTCAATGGAACCTGATGTGATACACCCATAGTTATTAAAAGAGCTTAGTGGTGTACTAGCAAAACCATTAGCGGATTTATTTAACCAATCGTTGTTAACAGGAGTAGTCCTAGAAGATTGAAAGTTAGCGAATGTTGTGCCCATTCACAAGTAAGGTAGTAGGAAGGAATCGGGCAACTATAGGCCAGTAAGCCTTACTTCAGTAGTGGGGAAAGTAATGGAAACCATGTTAAAGGATAGGATTGTTGAACATCTAAAATCACATGAAATAAAAGATCAGAGACAACATGGGTTTACCTCATGGAGATCATGCCAAACTAATCTTATTGTTTTTTTTTTTTTTATTAGGTAACTGAAATAATAGATCAGGGTGGTGCAGTAATAATAGATCAGGGTGGTGCAGATTTCAATAAGGCTTTTGACACTGTTTCACATAGAAGGCTTATCAATAAACTGCAATCTTTAAGTTTGGATTCCAATATTGTTGAATGGGCAAGGCAGTGGCTGAGTGACAGGCAACAGAGGGTTGTAGTCAATGGAGTATATTCGAAGCATGGGCTTGTCAGTGGGCTACTTAGACCCATTCTCTTTAATATTTTTATTAGTGATATTGCAGAAGGTCTTGATGGTAGGCTATGTCTTTTTGATGATGATACTAAGATATTTAACAGGGTTGATGTTCCAGGAGGGATAAGCCAAATGGAAAATGATTTAGGTAAACTAGAAAAATGGTCAGAGTTGTGGCAACTGACATTTAATGTGGATAAGTGCAAGCTAATGGATCTTGGACGTAAAAACCCAAGGGCAGAGTACAGAATATTTGAGAGTCCTAACGTTAACATTTGAGGAAAAGGATTTAGGAGTGATTATTTCTGATGACTTAAAGGTAGGTAGACAATGTAATAGAGCAGCAGGAAATGCTAGCAAAATGCTTGGTTGCATAGGGAGAGGTATTAGCAGTAGAAAGAGGGAAGTACCTACGCCATTGTACAGAACACTGGTGAGACCTCACTTGGAGTATGGTACGCAGTACTAGAGACCGTATTTCCAGAAGGAAATTGATACTTTAGAAAGAGTTCAGAGAATGGCTTCTAAACTGGTTCATGGATTGCAGGATAAAACTTACAAGGAAAAGTTAAAAGAACTTAACATGTATAGCTTGGAGGATGAGACATGGGGATATGATAGAAACATTTAAATACGTAAAGGGAATCAACACAGTAAAGGAGGAGACTATATTTAAACGAAGAAAAACTGCCACAACAAGAGGACATACAGGTGATACTCGAAAAATTAGAATATCGTGCAAAAGTTAATTTATTTCAGTAATGCAACGTAAAAGGGAAAACTAATATATGAGATAGACGCATTACATGCAAAAGGAAGATAGTTCAAGCCGTGATTTTTCATAAGTGCGATGATTATGGCTTACAGCTCATGAAAACTCCAAATCCACAATCTCAGTAAATTAGAATATTGTGAAAAGGTGCAATATTCTAGGCTCACAGTGTCTACACTCTAATCAGCTAAGTAAGCCATAACACCTGCAAAGAGTTTCTGAGTCTTTAAATGGTCTCTGTCTGGTTCAGTAGGATTCACAATCATGGGGAAGACTGCTGACCTGACAGTTGTGCAGAAACCATCATTGACACCCTCCATAAGGAAGGAAAGCCTGAAAAGGTAATTGCGAAGGAAGTTGGATGTTCCCAAAGTGCTATATCAAAGCACATTAATAGAAAGTGATGTGGAAGGAAAAAGTGTGGAAGAAAAAGGTGCACAAGTAGCAGGGATGACCGCAGCCTGGAGAAGATTGTCAGGAAAAGGCCATTCAAATGTGTTGAGGACTTTCACAAGGAGTGGACTGAGGCTGGAGTCAGTGCATCAAGAGCCACCACACACAGGCGGATCCTGGACATGGGCTTCAGATGTCGTATTTCTCTTGTCAAGCTACTCCTGAACAACAAACAACGTCAGAAGCGTCTTACCTGGGCTAAAGAAAAACAGACCTGGTCTGTTGCTCAGTGGTCCAAAGTCCTCTTTTCTGATGAGAGCAACTTTAGCATCTCATTTTGAAACCAAGGACCCAGAGTCTGGAGAAAGAATGGAGAGGCACACACTGCAAGATGCTTGAAATCCAGTGTGAAGTTTCCACAGTCTGTGTTGATTTGGGCAGCCATGTCATCTGCTGGTGTTGGTCTACTGTGCTTCATTAAGTCCAGGGTCAACGCAGCTGTCTAGCAGGAGATTTTGGAGCATGTCATGCTTCCTTCCACAGACGAGCTTTATGGGGATGCTGTCTTCATTTTCCAGCAGGACTTGGCACCTGCCTACACTGCCAAAAGCACCAAAGTCTGGTTCAATGACCGTGGGATTACTGTGCTTGATTGGCCAGCAAACTCGCCTGACCTAAACCCCATAGAGAATCTATGGGGCATTGCCAAAAGAAAGATGAGACATGAGACGGAACAATGCAGAAGAGCTGAAGCCCGCTATTGAAGCCTCCTGGTCTTCCATTACACCTCAGCAGTGCCACAAGCTGATAGCTTCCATGTCACGCTACATCGAGGCAGTAATTGCTGCAAAACCAAGTAGTGAGTGTCAGGGTGGTGGTCCAGTGCCCGGAACCCAGACACAGTGTCCAGGCGGCGGCGCGTGGACCGGGACCCATTATGCCTGATGTTAAGTAGGAGTCATAGTGTGGAGGTGGATTAGCAGGGTCTGGTGCAGGGTAACCGCACGCCCCCTGGTGTTGAGCACCAGCATTTGTGCAGCCACATACCAAGACCCTGATTCAGCTTATGCGGATAACAGGAACTAGGAGCTTGGAAATTAAGCAGACCTCCCAGGAGCTGAATAGGGAGGCTCTGCAGCAAGATTGTATCCAGTACTAGAAATAAGGCTAGACTAGGGATAGGCACCAAACATGAAAACAAGACAGAACTAGTAGAACCCAGAACCAGAGAAGGATAGTAAGATAAACCCAGAACATATACACAAGACATGAGGAAAACATGAACACAACATGGGCATGACTGGACAGGACTGTACATGGGCTGGGTATACAAACTAAAACAAGACAAGACAACAAAGGCAAAACAAGAGGAGAAATAACCAAGTACTACATATGAAAATCATGGGGATTTAGTCACACTATATGATCATTCATTGCATAAGCCTGTCAACAATGCCAATGTACCCCATATCTGGCAGGTCCTACACTGCCTAATGTATGCTAAAACAACCAAAAGACATATATAGCACTTACCTGCAAGAAAGGGCAGAAGCCTTGAGGAGCTGCCTGCAGGAACACTGAAACAGAGTGAATGATGGAAAACAAATGGGTGTGGCAACATAAAACAAACATTTAAATGAAACCTGGAGACTGGTAATCCCAGGGATGGGTTACAGGAATGAACCCAGAAATCCCAGCATAAAGAAAACCAGACATAGAATAGAAAACCAAAAACCAAGAAAAAATAAACAAGAATTGTAACAAGAGTACTGGATACCAGAAGCCAAGTCCAGACATCAGAACAGAGCAGAGCAGATCATGACACTGAGTCCATCTACATGCTTATACTTTTTAGAGGTCCGATATTGTTCTATGTACACTCCTTGTTTTATTGATTGCATGTAATATTCTAATTTACTGAGGTTGTGGATTTGGGGTTTTCATGAGCTGTGAGCCATACTCATCGCACTTATGACAAATCACGGCTTGAATTATCTTTTTTTTACGTTGCATTACTGAAATAAATGAACTTTTGCACGATATTCAAATATTCTGAGTATCACCTGTAGTCTTAAATTAGAGGGGCAAAAGTTTCAAAATAATATCATAAAGTATGACTTTACTAAGAGGGTAGTGGATGCATGGAATAGCCTTATAGCTGCAGTGGTAGAAGTTAACACAGTGAGAGAGTTTAAGAATGCGTGGGATAGGCATAAGCTATCCTAACTATAAGATAAGGCCATGGACTAATGAAAGCATTTAGAAAATGGGCAGACTAGATGGGCCGACTGGTTCTTATCTGCTGTCACATTCTATGTTTCTATGGAATGAGGGGGAGGGCAGCCTTCCACAGTTTTTACAGAGAGAAGGGCAGATGGGTCCAGTGTTAGCAGTGCTTGTGGGTTTTCCAAGCGCCTGTCTCATAGGAGACAGTCAACCTGTATGGCTTGCTGCATGAATACCTCCAAGGTTACCAGAATTCCAAAATGGTCAAAATCCTATTGTAAAGATTTGGACAGGCCGAGTCAAAATTGGTCGATAGGGTTCATCTCAATGGGTGTAATATTGTTTGTATTCCATGGCCGCACAGCTCGCACACCACAAAGGCCGGCCCTGTATGGGACATCCCCATCAGGGCCGGACTGGCCCACCGGGATACCGGGAAATTTCCCGGTAGGCCGCGGCACCTGGGGGCTGCGCTGGGAATGTATGTGCCACCGGGTGGCCGGTCCGGTAGCACACACTCTGAGAGGGCCGGCCGGCTGCCGCATTCCACACTGGAGCCGCCGGACCGGGTGGCAGCCTCACCGGTCCGGCGGCACTCCTGTCACTAATGCTGACTCGCTGGGGGCTAAAGGAGGAGGGTTGAGCATGTCTCTGTACCATGCTCCCTTACGGTTCCCACAATTCTCAGCACAGGAACCGTGAGGGAGCATGGTAGAGAGACATGCTCCTCCCTCCTCCTTCAGCCCCCAGCATTAGGAGTGCCCCCGGACTGGCGAGGCTGCAGCGTGGAACGCAGCCGCCCCCCCTGACTCCTCTCAGGTGGGTGGGGGGGGAGAAAGGTATAGGGTGCAGAGACAGAGGGGGGGGGAATAGAGAGACAGAGGGGGAGGGGGAGTGCCACAGAGAAAGGATGGAGAAAGAGACAGAGGGGGGAGAATAGAGATACATAGGGGGAGGGAGAGTGCCACACTAAAAGGAGGGAGAAAGAGACAGAGGGGGGAGAATAGAGAGGCAGAGGGGGAGGGAGAGTGCCACAGGGAAAGGAGGGAGAAAGAGACAGAGGGGGGAGAATATAGAGACAGAGGGGGAGGGAGAGTGCCACACTGAAAGGAGGGAGAAAGAGACAGAGGGGGGAAGAATAGAGAGACAGAGGGGAAGAGATATGTGGGGGAGAGAGAGACACACATGGAAAGGGGGGGGAGAGACAGAGGGGAAGAGATATGTGGGGGAGAGAGAGAGACACAGGGAAAGGGGAGAGAAAGAGACAGAGGGGGAGAGAGATGTGGGGGAGAGAGAGACACAGGGAAAGGGGGGAGAAAGAGACAGAGGGGAAGAGAGATGTGGGGGAGAGAGAGACACAGGGAAAGGGGGGAGAAAGAGACAGAGGGGAAGAGAGAGACAGAGGGAGAAAGGAGAGAGACACACAAGGGGAGGGGAAGATAGAAACAGAGGGAGAAAGGAGAGAGACACACAAGGGGAGGGGGAGAAAGGCAGAGGGGGAAGAGAGAGACTGGGAAGGATATGCATAATACACAGAGAAATGTCATTAATATGTACCATATGTAATGAGCAGATATTGGCCCAGTCTTGTTGCTAGGTGCATACTCCAGCACAATAATATATTTAAAGTGAAGAGCGCACCCACAGGACATCAATATAAATAAGATAACGTCAATTTTTTACAGTTGTGCCCTACATACATTCACCATTTCAGTCCCATTACCAAGCTTTCCTTAATATGTCAAGGTAGTTGGACTGAAACATTGATTACATGCACGTCTGCTTAAAATAAATCAGCACTTTTGTTTATTTTGAAGCCTATGAGTGCTTTTTTTTTTACGTTGGAGTAATAATTTTTAATTTTAAGTTCTCTTTTCTCTGTATCTGCACACTATGCTGGCGCGACGCATTATGGGGCTGGTAAATATTTTTTTCCAGAGCTGCTTTTAATTCCCAGTCCGGCCCTGATCCCCATGGGGGAAGCTGTATTGTTAAAGTTAGGTACATCTAACACTTGAGGGTGAAGGTGTTGGTTCATATATAACACATGAAATTCAAGAACTGACTGTTCACTTGCTGCCTAATATATCTCACCACTTGACAGGTGCCATTGTAGCAATATAATCAATGTTATTCACTTCACCTGTCAGTTGTTTTTATCCCTTTGGGACTGAGGCAATTGTACATGTTCTGATCAAAACAAAATGTAAACAAAAACTGGAATTTGCACAATATGTCTGTTCAATTGTAATTCTTTCATATTAAGTGCATGTGATAATAATATGTCATATTAATTAAGAATGATTGATCTCTATTGAGAAAAATAAACTTATAAATAGTTAAGATGGCACTGGTAAGCACACAAGCACACGCAGGCAGTATCACTAGATGCAGGCCTGGATGTCACAGCTATTAATACACCGCACTAAAACTGTTTAAAGACTTATGGGTAATATCACGAGAATAGTAAGAGATAGCTTATAGATAAGAGATAATTAACTGCACAGACCTGACATGGTGTTGTTGGTGGTCCTGGACAGCATGGCCAGCTGCCAGTCCTATCCAGCTGCTTGTGCAAGGTCTTTGCTGGGCTGCACTGATAAGGAACCTTGGAAAAAGTACAGACTGTCCCTAAAAAAGGCATAGAAGACGGAGAAACTTGGCGCTCCCTTGGAGAACTACCTACCTGTAATACGGACGCGTGTTGCTGGTCTTTGCTGTTCCCAGTAAAGAGGGTCTCTCCAAGTCTGACTGCCTGAGTTCCCCCAGTCATGTGCAGTGGAGTGACAACTAAGCTCCTCTAATGGTGATGTATACTTAAGCTGATATCTAGATACCTAAGCTGTTTGATGTGAATGCATGCAATAACTTAAATGAGAGTACGATTTGTATTGGATCCCTTTATGGGCAATAATGTGTGATTTGAATTCTTGTATTCAACTTGGTCCTGTGTGATTTATCTTTCCTACCGTTCAAGATACTCATCCCGAACTGGGTTGTGTGCCCACCAATATCGCTTTAAACCTTATTAGGTATTGATTATTTCTTTTTGGATCAGTGGCGTACACATGACCCATGGGGCCCCGGTGCGAAAATTGATCCGTGGCCCCCCCCCCAACGCTTACTCTGCGCGGGCCGGGACCGCAACACATGGCGTTGGGCACCTGGTCGCAGTACCTGCGATCGCGGTATGTACGCCAATGCATGCAGATGCACACACACTTAAAGGACCACTACAGACACCCAGATCACATCAGCTCGATGAAGTGGTCTGGGTGCCAGGTCCCTCTAGTTTTAACCCTGCAGCTGAAAACATAGCAGTTTCAGAGAAACTGCTATGTTTTACTGAGGGTTAATCCAGCCTCTAGTGGCTGTCTCATTGACAGCCGCTAGAGAAGCTTCCATGATTCTCACTGTGAAAATCACAGTGAGAAGACACTGAACGTCCATAGGAAAGCATTGAGTAATGCTTTCCTATGGGCGGTTTGATGCGCATTCGAAGCTGAGAGGCGGAGGGATCCCCAGCGCCAAGGGAGTCCGGCGCTGGAGAAAGGTAAGTGCTGAAGACACACAAACACACTCTCACGAACAGACGCATACACACTAGCTAACAGACACACACATTTACTGACAGAGACACACTCAGCGACAGACATACATACACTCTCACTGACAAACACACACTCACTAATAGACATCAAACAGACTCACTAACAGACCCACACAAACACACTCAGTAACAGACACACACAGTAACACAGTCACTGACACTCACTAGCAGACACACACACTAACACACACACTAACACACTCACACACACACACACACACTAACACACCCACACTAACACACACACACTCACACACTAACACACACACACACTCACACACTAACACACACACACACACACACACACTAACACACACTAACACACACTAACACACACACACACACACACACACTAACACAGACTCACACACACTCACACACTCACACACACACTAACACTCACACACTAACACACACTAACACTCACACACACTAACACTCACACACACTAACACTCACACACACTAACACTCACACACACACACACGCTTTTTTAAATGTAATCCCCCCAGCCTCCTAACCTGTGGGAGTGCTGAGGGGATTCCCTGGGGTCCAGTGGTGTAACCCGGCGGGCAGGCTGGCGGGCGCGTGAGGGAGTACTCTCCCATGAGTGCTTCCTCTTCAGCTCCCTCGAGCGCCGCGTAGGGATGCCGGCGCCGGAAGATGACATAATCTTCCGGCTCCTGTATCAGTGCGGCGTGCGAGGGAGCTGAAGAGGAAGCAATCAGGTGAGAGTGCTCCCTCGCGCACACACCAGCCTGCCCACCGGGTGACAGGAGGGCCAGCCTCGGGGGGCCCTGAGGTGGCTGGCTCCTGGGCCCCCCAGGAGAAGAGGCTGGTGACAGTGGGTACATACCGGGTCGCAGGGCTGCCGGTCCCCCTGGTGGTCCGGGCCCGGTCGCAGCCGCGACCCCTGCGACCCTGGTATGTATGCCACTGTTTTGGATATTGGTGCTTCATCAATTTAATGATTAGGCACAACAATGTTAAATAGAGATATGAGCAGCAGTAACCATGACAAGGGTGCAAACATGTAGATCTGGAGGATTTTCTGACACTAAAATTTTAATTTCAGACCTGGTCTCAAAAGAGATGGCATATGGTCTCTAAACTGTAAATTATCTCTCAATATTTCTGTAAAGATGAATGAATAAATACAAAATTTAATTTGTGTATAATCACATTAGTTAGGTTTCCCTGCAAAAAATCTGCATCCAAATGATTTTATCCTTTGTCTGTGTGCAAGCTAAGCATTGTATGTTTAAAAAAAAAAATGCTTTTGCTTTCCTGACAAATAGAGCTAGACAGCAAAGAGATTCAATTAACACAAATTCTTTTTGTTTTGTATGTGTTTTTTTTCTTTTGTTTCTCAACTTCTTTTAATCTTCAGTACATTATTTTTCTTGATCCTTCCAGCCTGAATTTCAAATAAGTAGATTGTGACTCCATAGAAAATTAAATCAGCCCTTTTTAGTTATATCATTATTACAGCTGTTGCACCAGTGTCTCTTTTCGTGTCTCACCGGAGTGGTTCACAAGATCTACATGCTCCTGCTTTTAATAGGTGACCTATTCTGTATCCCATTACAGCTATTACTGCTAATAAAAGAAGAATTTTGTCTTATCCACTCACTTTCAGACCATTCCTAGTTATTAGAGAATAAGCAATACACTGTTTCTTAGATTCCTGCTGGGTTTCATTGTACAAATTACATCATGTACTACTCCTCCAAAGCAGCTATGATAAAGCAAACGGCAGGGAATAAACTGCCCATTTGTATTCATTAATAGGACATTTCTATAACACTACAAAAGAATATAAGGCAAATTTCTCATCAAATTGCTTTAGTTCTCACAAACATAACCGAATTAATTCACAAGACCTTGAGGCAGAATCCATAGAAAGTGATATAGTACAGCTCTGCAGAGCTTAGGTATTAATATGGTAACCTGCTTATGGGAAGGGTTTCCAAATGTCTTATACATCTCTTTAATATTGTATTACAAAAAAAAAAAAATCTTTCAGTGCTGAATATAGCTATGGAAGCCACAGGATTATTATACGACAGCTGCAAAATATGTGGCCATTTGCTCTTAAGATGTTAGCACTCGTGCCACTGTTATTTACTGGTTTACATTATGTGCTAGGTTGAACTCCATCGTCTTTACAAATTACACCATTATCATATAACGCTCAATTTACATAAAAAAAAAAATATGTATATTAATTATTTACAAATTGAGATCGTAATTCTGTTCAGTACAGGGCACACATTGCATTGTAGAAGGAGATAAAGAAATTTCAGCACGTCAAATTACTAAAGCAGTATGAATAGCTGCACCACTGCAAAAATTGTGAGATATTTGCAGCTTTAAAAAGTATGTCAGATCTCAACATGGCATTAGAAAGAGTCAATTGAATATTTTTACTGAGAGATCATTCGTTTACAATCCTAAATAAGTTTAAAAAAAAAAAAAAAAAAACGAAAGAAAGAAAGAGAAAGAAAGAAAGAAAGAAAGAAAGAAAAATGAAATAAAAGTGTGGGGAGAGCCCCGATGAGTAGCCTCTCAACAATCTCCATCCTACAAGCTTTAGGGAAGAGACGTTTATTAATACAGACCCAAGAGATGCCCAGGATCCTGACCCTTTTCTAATAAAAAAGTGTTTGTTCCTTAAAGGTCCCAGTATACCATCTTATTTCAACTTCAGTAATTCTATGTCATAGTCTCCTGTTGTTGTCCATTGTAGAAATGTGTATTCAACGTAAAATAAAATACATTTCTAATTGATATTTGTAATTATTATATTTTTGCAGTGGATACGTTTTACTACTGATTGCAGAGATTATACATAGAAACATAGACACATAGAATGTGACGGCCTTATCTTATAGCTAGGGTAGTCTTATGCCTATCCCACGCATGCTTAAACTCCTTTACTGTGTTAACCTGTACCACTTCAACTGGAAAGCTATTCCATGCGTCCACTACCCTCTCAGTAAAGTAATACTTCCTGATATTATTTGTAAACCTTTGCCCATCTAAGTTAGGACTCTTGTTGTGGTAGTTTTTCTTCTTTTAAATATAGTCTCCTCCTTTACTGTGTTGATTCCCTTTATTCTGTTTCACTGTGACTATTTTTTTGCTTATAATAAACATTCCTTTATTAAGTTCTGCTTTGGTTAAGAATCACATTATCTGAAGAGAATAATTAGCATTTTTGCAATTCCTGACATATTATGCTAAGCAATGTTTGGTGGGTTGTATTATTGATTTACCTGGGGAACCAAGGCACCCCATTTATAAATTATCTTGGTGGTGGCAGCGGTAAAATAGTAAGTTATATCATTATGTTTAAGTGTGGGTGGTGTTAAAGGGGGATTTTGTTATTATTTCCTGGACTAGTGCAAACAAATAGTGAACTTTAACCCTTTCACCACCACATGCACACTGTTGGAGTAGGGTGCGCTTGTGACAAGCCAGCTTTAGGGCATGGCACAGTAGGTTGATTATATTTTGCAACATGAAGTCAGGATATGCACTTATTTATATCTTCTTTCCATGATCAACAGCCAGTGTTTGAGATCTATATGGATTACCATAAAAAATCTTGCACTCCATCAATAACAAATGTATGAAAGGCCTAGTGCTTGTCAGCCCAAAATACAAACGTTGCAAAAGATAGCACTCCAAGGACTTATCTAAAATGTTACTTTTATTTACCTTCAATAAAAATCACAAAGTCAACGTTTCAGCTTGAGGGGATCAAACTGAAACGTTGACTTTGTGATTTAAATTTTAGATAAGTCCTTGGAGTGCTATCTTTTGCAACATATATATATATATATATATATATATATATATATATATATATATATATATATATAAGATGGGTGGAGTTAAACTGACCTCTTGATACAAAACATTATTATGTTTATATTATCAAATTTAATTCCACCCACATTACATTCCCTCAAGCGAAATACTTCAGTGGTTGGAACATCATGGTTAACATTTCCGTCACCACCATTAGCAAACATTATGACATGTTTGCTGATTATATTTGATTATCCAGGACACATCAAGAATGCTCAGTTAACTGGACCATCATTGGACATTAGGTTACTAATATAGTATATGAACTGAGGTGTTGATAAGACTTTGAATGTTTACACTGATGATGAGATTGCAGGAAAAACTAGAGATTATTTCTTCCAGATTGCCAAGATTGTTGCTCACACAACCTGTTCTTGATTTCTCACTCTGTAGCATTATGCAGTCTCCTACCTTTTGCAATTCTATTTTCCAGACTCTCTTGGAGTCCTCTGTCCTTCTATCCTTGTGACTTTTATCTCTCAGTTTTCTTATCGACACTTTTCCACTATTCACTGTTCACCATAGGACAACCAACTATGAAAAGTAAAGTGTTGATCATTTATGTGGGCAGCAACATATTTGTCCTCATTTATAATGGCTTCAATAAATTAGTCCTCAATGCTTTTCCAGAATGAAGCCTTTTTTTTAAAAAAAAAACATTTTTTTAAATATACACACAAACAACTATTCATACTTAGAAAAAAAAGTGGCCTGACTATATAAAATGTGTATATATAAATAAATCTAAAGTTTTGCACTCCAACCTGCAGTAAGAAAAAATATTTAGAAAATACCGGCACTCCTGGTTTTATAGTCAATGTTGTGTTAGATCTCTCTCTCTCTCTCTCTCTCTCTCTCTCTCTCTCTCTCTCTCTCTCTCTCTCTCTCTATATATATATATATATATATATATATATATATCTCACTGTATAAAATGTAACTTTTATTAATTTACATTAAAATATGCAGAGTTCGTCAACGTTTCAGTCCCGGTACGGGACTTTCCTCAGGAAAGTCCAGAGAGAGAGATATGTATATGTGTATATATATATATATATATATATATATATATATATATATATATATATATATATATATATATTTGTGTAAGGGGCAAAGTACTTGTATAAGAAGTGAGACTTCAGTAAGAAATGGGAATAGTATAAAAGAGCAAGTCGGTTGTGGTGTGCCGATACCGACGATACGGTAGGCCTGTAAATAAAGAGGGCCCACCAAGTAGTATGAGAGTAAAGAAAAAATGGAAAGAAAAGAAAGAAAAAGTGTTGAAATGAGGAGTGGGTGGGAGGGGCATTCAGACGCTGACCTTGATCGGTAAGGAGTCAGGTAAGGGGTGTAGCTTATATAGGGGGTTGAGTTAACTTAAGCCCCTCTCACAAATACAGGCCAAACGGCCTTACTACTTGTGTAAGGGGCAAAGTACTTGTATAAGAAGTGAGACTTCAGTAAGAAATGGGAATAGTATAAAAGAGCAAGTCGGTTGTGGTGTGCCGATACCGACGATACGGTAGGCCTGTAAATAAAGAGGGCAAAAATGAATAACAAAAGATTTATTACAGTCAACAATATATACAATTATCCAGATATGGCTTTAAAAGCATTCCTTAATTCTTGTGTCGGCTTGGGGATATATGTAGTATAGGCAGATGATTTCCAACGTCCCAATGCCTTGATGACGTGTACTGGTACGTTAGCGCTGGATGCGGTGGAGGCTGCTCCTATGCGAAACGAGTGACCAGAGTAGTGGGTAGGTTTGAGACCCAGCATTGTTAGCAGGGATCGTATATATCTCATGAATGCCGTGGTGGTGAATACTGTGTGTTGTAGTTGGAATAATGGTTGTGAGGGTAGTGCTGTGGTGTTGAGAAGATAGGAGTCTAAGGCTGCTACTGGACACCATTTGTTTAGGGTAGGATAATATGTGATTTCTACTGGGGGCGCATGTTGGCTTGTCTTTGATTGGGGTAAAGAGAGTATGTAGTGATCGCCATGTTTTATAAGGTGTTTGTGTAGCAGGCACCTCTCTTTTTGGTCAGTTGTGACAGTGGTGAACTCCCTTGGCCTGAGGAATCCGTAGAAGGCTGTATACATGGCTGTTTTAATGACTGTGTTTGCGGTAGTGTGGAAAGGTCTGGAATCTAATAGGTCGGATAATGACTGGAAAAGTTCTTTGTCAATGGGTAAGCGTTGTGGTGGTCGTGGAGGTACGGATTTCTGTATACCTCTGAGTATAATTTTTACCTGGTATGATGACATGAAGCTCTGTGTGTTAGGTTTTATGGTTAGTATGTGGTGTTGTATGCCGGTAAGATATAGTTTAATTGTGTTATATGATAAGTGTAATTTGAGGTGGCAAAAGGAAGCGAAAGCTATGACGGATGTCATGACAAAAGGTTGTGATATGTTGTGATCTGCCAGAAATCTATTATACAGTGTGAAGGCTCTGTTGTATGTCGCTTGAGTGTTGTGTGATAGTGCTAATGTGGCTAGATCCCTGCTATGCTCCATTATAATGTCTAGTCCATGATTAGTTGTGAGAACGGGGGTGCTACTGTGGCTGCTTGAGCTGCTGACGGGTGTGCTTGACGAAAGTCCTGAAATTTAAAACGAGACAGGCTGTCAGCTGCTACATTACTAATACCTGGTACATGAAAGCAAACCAAGTAGAAGTTGTGACATGCTGCCAACCACGTGAGCCTTCTAAGAAACCTCATAATTGTAAGGGATGATGAACGGCCTTTGTTTATTATGTGACATGTGGCTTGGTTATCTGAGTGACAGCGAACAGACAAGCCTGACCATTGATGTCCCCATGCCACCGCAGCTGCCACGATAGGGTAGATCTCAAAGAGGGCTGAGGTTGTGAAAAACCCTTCAACGTCACGGACTTCTTCTGGCCATGCGCCCCAAAGCCATTTGGTACCGAAGATGGCTGAAAAACCTTTGTTAGATGCTGCGTCTGACCATACGGTTGGTGACGTCTCTGATAAGGCGGGGAGGAACAGACTTTTACCGTTCCAGCTGGTCAAGAACCTCCTCCACATCTGTAGGTCTGCTGTGGCTTGTGGGTCCATGGACAGTCTGTGGTTCTCGTGTTGAAAGTGGGGAAAAAGACAAAGTAGTCTGGATATGAAGGCCCTTCCTTGAGGGATGATGCGCATGGCGAAGTTTAATGAACCTATAAGGGACTGGAGTTCCTTACGGTTGCATGTACCCAGAAAAATGTAGTGGTTTATGCTATTGATGATGTTGTCGATTTTGTCGGGTGGTAAGCTTGCTTGCATGGATGCCGAATCCAGTTGTATACCCAGAAATGTTATGATGGTGTCAGGACCTTCGGTTTTCTTGAGGGATACCGGGACACCCAAGTGGTGAAATAGATTAAGGGCTTCTTTGAGGCTGCTGGGCGGAAGTTCGTTTCCTTCTATCATTAGGAAGTCGTCGAGGTAATGGATGACCATGGGGCATCTTGAGATGTTCAGAAGTAACCAGCAAAGGGTTTCAGCGAAAGTGTCAAAAATCTTTGGGCTGCTTTTTGACCCAAAGGTTAAGCGGGAGAAGAAATAGTACTTGTCTGCCCATTTAATACCATGTAGGTGCCAGAGTGTAGGGTGGATAGGTAGTAGTTTGAAGGCATTCGTAATGTCTGTTTTACTTAACCAAGCTCCAACCCCAGTCTGTGTGATGGCTGTAATGGCGTGATCGATGGTGGCGTATTGAAGGGAAAATTCCTCGGAGGGAATGAGGGAGTTGAGACTTGGGGTAGGGGAGGTATGAGGGGCTGAAAGATCGATAATGAGTCTTTGCTTGAGGGAAGTTTTACCCGTGACAATACCGATGGGGTTTGTACGCCATGATGTAAATGGTGGGGTTAAGAATGGACCGAACACGAACCCGTCTGCCAATTCTTGGGCTATTAGGGTATCCACTGCTGTTGGGTTCTGGTTTGCCGACTGTAAATTTGGGCATTCTAGGTGGCCCGTGGGCATGTGTAGGATGCCTGTGTGGAACCCTTCGTTGAATCCTGTAACAAGAAAATCTACCAGGTGTCTGGATGGGTGGTTGGCTAGTAGTGCTGCTAGAACATCAAGGTTAACAGACGTTAGGTAGGGTTTAGGATACATTTTATTAGGGCACATGGATTTGGCATGTGCCCTGAAACATTGAGAACAAATGTGTAACAATCTACATGCACTGAAACTACATGTGCCACCATTAAAGTTATTGCAAATTTGTGATTTGCCGAAGAAAATTATAGGACGGCCCAGCTTGTCTCTGGCGTTCCTTCCGGCGTAGCCAGTGTTGGGAGCTTGGCTGTGGTCGTCTGCAGTGCTGGAACAAAAATTTGTGGTGTGTGTCGTAGAAGAACATGAAACACAAGCCGGTGTCTTGAGCCCGGCAAAGTGTCTGCAGAAGATTTCTGTGTCTAGCCTGCTCCAATTGATACGGGTACCATACTGGGAAAACGCGCCAGCTACTTTGGTGGAAAATGACCTGTGATAATCGTAAAAGGCCGACCCGCCGTATTTGTTACCAAGGTCCACCAGCTTGTGCATGTAACGGTCGAATTCCTCTCTTCTAGCAGGGTACACCTCACACATAACATCTCTGAAAATACCAAATGCTAATACAAATTCCGGGATGGTCAGTTTACGGTTCAACCTGGAGTCTTTAGATCTGACCACCACCGATACCTCATCATACATGTAGGTTTTGTTTTCTACCACATCCTGGGAGGCAATTAGTAAGGATGCTAAGTTGACATCTTTGCCCTCCAGGATGTCTTTCTTGATGTGGGCTGGGATAGTGTGTGCGGGGTCGACGTCATGGGTATCTGAACAGTTATCGTTTCCCGTGGCCACTGGTACGACTGGTACGACTGGTGTTGTTTGAGCGGTGTCGGGAAGGCCTGCCTTGGTAAGGGCTGTGGTCACCGCCTCGAGGTTAGCCAGTCTGTCGTTGACCTTGCCCATGGAGCTCATGAGTGAGGTCAGCATAGCCTGGATGTCTCCCGATCTGGTGGTGCTGGGGCCTTCCCCTGCTTCCATGTTGTTGGTTGTCGTGCTAAGGAGTCGAAATAATTCCGCCTTCCTTGCCGTAGCAGGGTAGGGAATTTGCCGTCTCCTTAACTCGGTGGTGATGCGTGGTATTGTCCAGGATCTGATTGACGCTGGACTGGTCATATCTCCCCTGTGAGAAGGTGTCTCGCCCCCAGCTGGGGAACTAGGGAGCGATAGCCCTTCACCACTGGCATGAGACATGTTTAACTAAAATAAAAAGTGAAATTATTATTTGAATCGGGTGTTTTAGTACTGGCTTGCTAGCTATGCCATCAGGTGAAACCATTATGCTTGAGTTGGTGACTGGTGAGGCCCTGCTAGTGCCAAGTGGCTTGAGAGGCTCTATCTATGCGTTGGCGCGATGGGATTTTTTGTGGCCACTGTTCGTGGTGGCCGATTGATGGCCTCTCGGTGATATTACTCAGAAAAAGGGGAAGGGAGTGACTGGTGAGGCCCTCTCTATGAAACATGCGAGGCGGCTAGCTCACGAGTGGCCCGAGGGGTATATGCCTCTGAGTATGAGGCGGGGTGTTGGCCTCGCGGGACCGCTAATCCGAAGCAAAGATGCTGAGAAGGAAATATTACCGTTTGTCGGCCCCTATGACCCTAACTGCCAGTACTTATCTATTTAATGGGAACCTATGGATATACTGTGAGCAGGTGTACGTACCTGGTAGTATGATTAAAGATTCTAGGCAATCCGTTTTAGGTGGTAGTAGATACCTGCAACTAAAATAAATGGAACCGTATGAAAATAAATACACAGCATGTTCATTCTTATTAATGTATATCCGGTTTCCCCGGGGAGATCCGTGGGGGTGATGTTTGTAGGGTGTATGATATATCAACTATCTTTATGTACAGTGGTATCTACATAATGATTGGTTATGTATGTCTTAGTATGTGTTCATTGATTTATCCTTGCAATTTGTTTTAGGGTCAGGTTAAGTACAGACCTGTAATGTCCTGCTGCATGTATGCTATATTTCAGAAAAATGATATGATCGTGTTCTATTTTATACATATGTATCTTTCCCAGTTTAATATAATAATTTATGTATTTATTTTGTCATGGGATATAACATGCATGGTGGGTTGGAATAGGCCTATATGCCATAATTAATGTAGTGATCAATAATGATCAATCGGCTATATAGCCCGTCTGTAGTGTTTTTATAGGATGTTCCTGACGTATGTAAAAAGGTGAGCTTGGTGTCAGGATTTGTATTTGGTAAAATATGAGTACTGTAGTATGGTATTATATGACCTATGTGGCTTTTGTATGCTATTCTGTGGAGTAACCTGTAGGTGGCACTGTAGGATCTGTACAGAATGTATCTGTGAGACAATATAACAAAGTTGGGGTTGATTGATCGTGAAGTGGATCAAGCGTGAAGTAAAGTCAATTATGTGGCCACTATACACATGTGATATGAATAACCAGCTGGTTTGAAAGCTATGTAGTGGGAAGAAATTGCAGTCACGTGACCGGCGCGCTTGGCGTTAAGCCCCCACTTGCTGGCGTGAGATTTAGCATAATTTTAACAGAGAAACAGTGATTGGGTGTTTTGTGTGGAGGAATCATGGGGAATGTAGTCCCGGCGCGGAAGTAGTTCCGGCCGCCGTGAGTGAGTGCTGGCCCATGCTGTTCTTGCAACAAGGTATGTGGGGACTGTGTTATCATATAAGTATGAATTAATGTGTTTTTATGTGAACTTGAGGCTTTAGCTGTCGGTGTTGTATTGCCGCCAGTCGGGCAACCTGAGGTTTTAATGTATGGGGTAGTATAATTCCGTTGTAAAATGCAAATCGGGGTATCTGAGTATGCTGAGGTTCTTAAAAACTGGTTATGTTTTATGTGAGCCCGATAATGGGGTGAAGAAGGCATGTATGTTACCCGTCTGTATGTGCGGACCGGAAGGGGTCTTTTAAACGGTTTGGCGGTAAAGTGTGGCCTGGCGTTATGACCGATGCCGTGGGTCTGTGGGCTGGCGTGTATGTATGTGTAACCTGTCCTGCCGTGCGTTTAACCGCTTGGACTGGACGCCATGGAAAAGTGGGCGGAAATGCTTAGTTAGAATGGCAGCACTGTATGTGAGTACATGTGTACCGGAAGCCGTGTATGCGACCGTTTGCAAACCAGCAAATTTAGTCGCTTGTGGACAGTAAAGTGAGGACCTGAAACCGTATTAGATGCCCTGGGCCTTGTTGCCCGGCGTAATGGTTAGGTCTACTCACTGGTTATCAGTCACTAGGACGCGATCCGCGGCGATAGAAAAGGCAGAAACTGCTCCAAATGGGAATCTGCAGAAGGATTCCTGGAACCAGCTCAGCTATGTCCACCTCGTGGGAAACAGAAGGAATACAAAAAATGGCGACTGGATGAACCGGAAGTGCATTCAGACGCTGACCTTGATCGGTAAGGAGTCAGGTAAGGGGTGTAGCTTATATAGGGGGTTGAGTTAACTTAAGCCCCTCCCACAAATACAGGCCAAACGGCCTTACTACATATATATATATATATATATATATATATATATATATATATATATATATATATATATATTATAGTGAAATGATCAGAGATATAGTGAAGGACATATACCCATGCTTCTCTCTTGTTGATAAAAAGTGAGAAAGAGAGGTAACAACTATGTGTGCATTATTAAATGATTACTTATTGGTTTAATTATATTGGTGTTTTCCATCTATCTTAATCTATTCATCGTTCAGTCTGTCTGTCACACACGCTGGAGCAGTCACTGAATTGTAAACAAAAAAAAATCTAAACAATATTACTATACTATACAGTGAATTTATAGTGATATTGTGAAACAAAGACAGCACCTTACTTCATTCAGGTGTGTACAATGTTGGCCATCCAAGACCAATGAACATTCCAAACTAGTTAGAGGGTGGAAAATGTAAAGGTTGCCATGGAAAAATACACTTAACAGATATATAAAGTGCTACATGAATGTGTGCATATATATGTATGAATTACAATGGTATATCAAATGGCATTTTTTTAAGTTTTGAATTGTAATTGTTAAATTAATTGAGACAATTTGTATGGCAAAATCAGGTTCATTTAATTGTCTCTGTACTTGCGGTATGGCCATTGGATTTATTTTTTTGATGTTACCTTTAATCCTTTTGTTATATTGGGAATTGCTTGGTTGCAAACAATTGACCATTACTAATATTTCTTTTTCCTCACTGACTGTAGACAGAAGCCTCTGGGACATTCTTCTTACAAAGAGAGGGCTTCTTCGTACGCACCTTTTGATATTAAAGTTGCACTCTGATATATTACTGTCTGTATTCTGATAAACAATTAACTTCACTTTAATAAGGCACAATTCTCTTGGTGCTGTTAAAGGAGAACTCTCACTAACATTCTTTATTACCCAATGTACTTAAAATCAAGAACTTCATTTATTTTTATGTTGTTATTAAAGAATTTGCATGTACTTATTATTTGTGTTGTAATATATATGTCCTGGTAATAAGCTATTACATGATAAATTATCACATTATAAGTCAGAACTAACAAACTTCTACACAATTGCTAACTTCTTACAATGAATGCTTTAGCTATTTTGTTATTGATGTTAACTTAATTAGTTTTGAATGAAATGTCATACCCAGACAATTTGCAGCAGGCGTACAAAACTACACAGCATTTTATTGATTCTAAATGAGTGCATGTCATTTTGTCACATTTGGGAATTTGTGATCTCTTTACAATGAATGGAATATTTCAGTTCACTTAATGTTAAAGACTAGACTGATTTCAACGATGTGAACACTTCTGTTAAAACATAAATTAAAAATCCAATTACCTATTTATGAAAAATCATTGGAGATTAGATACCCAATGTATATGAATATTACCTTAACTCTTCATACTGTATAAATGTTATATTCCCAAACTTGAAATCATAGCATTTATACACTAGGACATACAGTAATGTTTAGCAAAATTAATTCTGATTTAATAATGACTATATTTTAGCTATCATAATTTTTGTTAGCAAAATCACAATTTCTATTCATTTGATAGAATGCAACTTTCCTGAGGCAAACATAGTAAAGGTTCCATTTAAAAAATATTAGCATTGTATGCATTTTAAACATTGTAGCACATGCACATTAGGTATAAAATAACCATATCATACTGGAATTATTAGCACAAGACACTGGTTCTCCCTTTTTGTTTTATGGAACACCCCAAACATCATAACCACTGTATCACTCCTGGCTGATATCATGAATATAGATTATCTGAGTCAATTCAATGTTTCCCCACAGGGAAGCACTGGAAGGTTAGTAATATTTGATAACTCAACAAATGTATTGCTATATTTATTTCTCAGATTTTTAGACATATAAGTTTGTTATAAATGGAAACGTGCTTTCTTCTTTTTAGTGCTAACCTTCATTTAACTTCCCAAACACAAATAAAAAATCTAACTTAACATTCTGATATGATGCATACTCCTGAATTTCTTTATGCAAAATAAATAGATTTTACCAATTAAATCATATTCAAGACATAACACTATAGATAAATACCTGTATTGAAAAATTATACAATACCCACCTTAGTAAGAAAACCAGACAGAGTTTGCCCTTTGGTAAGCTGTAACAGTAATTACATGTATTTAAGAAACTGTAACTATAGATTCACTTACTACTTTGTGACTTTATCTAATTAGAGACAATGTTCTTTATCAGAAATGTATTGGCTCCTGATAGTCATTTATTGGTTCAGATCAATTAAATACATAATGCTAAAGGCTTATTAAAAGTTGATCATTTTGAATATCCAAACCGATACATATACTTTTAGACTGAAAATATCACCTTTTATTTAAAGGGACACTATCGTCACCAGACCAACTAAAACTTATTTTATTTGTTCTGGTGAGTAGAATCATTCTTTTCTGGCTTTTTGCATAAAACACTGTCATTTCAGAGAAAATGCAGTATTTACATTACAGCCTAGGGATAACTCCCCTGGCTACTAGAAGTGCTACCTGGGGCCGTGCTGCACACTGTGCAGTACTGTAATTAAGTGTCTCCACCTGTTACGAATGCTGGTATAGTATATACCTGTTCAAATATTTTCTCCTGAACTCCTGAAGCCTGAGTGATTATAGTTCGCAGTGATTATAGCTTGCAGTTCGGGTGTATATTCGAACGGTTCCAGACGAAGGAAGCATCCAAGTAGATTCTCCCCAGCCGCAGAGTGTGTTATAGGGAGCGGAGTGTGTCGTCCTTCCTTCCCAGCGGCAGAGTGTGTTACAGGGAGTGGAGACAACCGGTCTCACTCCCCAGCGCCAGTGTATCCTACAGAGAGTGGAGACAATTGATCCCACTCCCTAGCAGCAGTGTACAGTACAGGGAGCTCAGTTACACCAACCTCTGCATGCAAACACTTAACTTTCCTCATAGAGATGCATTGATTCTATGAAGAGATGCTGATTGGCCAGGGCTGTGTTTGGCTTGTGCTGGCTCTGCCCCTGATCTGCCTCCTTGACAGTCTCAGCCAATCCTATGGGAAAGCATTGTGATTGGCTCACAGAATCACATCTGGCGATGTCAGGCATGCTGGCAGGTCAGAGGCAGAGGCAGCAGCAGACTTGAATACAAGCAGTGGCGGAACAGTGGCGGGTGCCTGCCAGCCATTTGTTCGACACCGGCCCGCGCGGTATAACAGCATGTTAAGGGGCCTATCGGGTGGCCCATGCTGTTAGGGCTGTATGCGTGTCTGTATGCATGTGTGTTTGTATGTCTGTATGTGTCTGTGACTGTGTGTGTATGTGTTTTTACATATGTATGTTTGTATGCATGTGTGGGCGGCGGGGATATGTGGTGGGGCAGGGACGTATGGGGGGTAGACATATGGGGTAGGTGGTAGATGTATGGGGGAGCAGGGCAATTTTTGCACGGGGGCCTGTGGTTTCTAGCTATGCCACTGAATACAAGTAAGATTTTACTATATTTAGGGAGGCAAGGGTGGGCCAAGGGGAGCTAGATGGTGGTTTTAACACTATAGGGTCAGGAATACAAGTTTGTGTTCCTGACCCTATACATCTTGCCTAAAAAAAATGGCCTCATCAGATTCAACAATTAAAAGTTGTTGATAAATTATGTTTTTTACTATTTGCCATCGGAAAGCACGTACAGCTTTAGTTGTCAATTTAAGCATAAGGAAGGGTTAATACCTACCTCCTGTATGACCCCATCCATCATGCTGCAGGTGAGGGCATGTGTACTAAAGGCTACCAGAGGCTGCTTACTGTACTAAAAACATATAGAGAACTCTAACAGGTGTCACCTCTCTCAAGACTTCCCTGTCAGAGGGCTCTGATTGGTTGTCTTATAAGCTTTAAAATTGAAGCAAGGCCTTTTCCCAAAAAATCATTCTGCATTGAGCACCTGATGGGTGAAGATGGGTTACCTTCTTATTTTATTATACCTTCCATATACTAACATAGGGGTCATGTTAGTATAATACAAAAAAGAGTGCTCTTTTATAAATTTTATATAGTTACAAGTTGACGTGGCACCAGGTCACTCCTGGCACCATACCCACTACAGCTTCCCAAATTGCAACAAGGGAAAACTGAAAGTGGGTATTAAATACAATCATGTCTATTTCCTAGAATGGCTTGTTGACCAATGATTGAAGAAAAGTGGTGGACAAAAATTATCCCTCCAGTTATTTTTTTTTTTTTTTTGAGGGGGGGGATCTTGATCTAGAGTAAACATTAAACTAAAATTTGTAGGTTTCATACTTCATCAATAAAAAAAAAAGTTAAATATCAAAATCATTTAAAGTGTTGTACATAGACTGAAGTCTCAAGACACCAAAGATCTTTTGATATAAAATGCATTTGCCATTTTCATTTAGTAAAATTTCTTATTCTTAATGTTCCAAAACAGATGTTTCTGTAGATGGAATCAAGGTTAAGCTCATTTTACAAGTTGCATGAGATAATAAAATAGACATTGAATTATAGGAATTTGTGTATTGAATTATACGCAAAGGTTAACCTGGCCAGCCTGTGGAAACAGTTCTCTGTGAAATGTGTTACATTAAATTTTCTATATATTGTAGATTATTTATAATTGCTATTTAAAGTTCTACTTTTAAAAAGGAACACTTCAAAATAATGTTATATATATAAAATATTTAACCAGAAAAGCTATATCGATATTTCTCTAATTTTAATGTAAGTCCTGGGGAGTACATATGACTTCATTGTAACATATATAATAGACAGTAAAAAATAGCGGCAGCAGAAGACTTTTTGTTTCAATAGGATCAATGTACAAGGATTTAGCCATTTTTTTTAAATCCTTACACCAGACACGAGGCTGTGTTTTGTTGTTTGGGTTAGTGGCAGCTTCAAAGCTCTGAGAAACATCACATTTCCTCAAAGCTGCTAATCCCATTATGCTAAAGCTAAATGCTATTAATATTGGTGGTGTTGGAGGCATCTATGGAGGAGGTGTCAGCAGTTGCCATGGCCAATGAAGAGGTGTTCAGATTCTCAGAGGCCATGGCACTACTGCAGATGGTGGATTGGAAGAACATGATCCCTACCCTCCCTACATATTCTTTTTGGAGATGTAACTTTTTTTTTTTTAAATAAAAAATGAAAGAAAATGAAAAGACAAGCAGAGTATTCTTACAACTGAAATTGTAATATGGGAACATAAAATGCAATGTATATAAAGAATTATGCTTAAAACAAATGTGCAGTTTATTCAGTAAATTATAAACAAAATTAGCTTTTTTTATCACAAATGGAACTATGGATATATCAGGAACACGCACTTTCAACCTTTAAACACCTAAGCCTCACAAGATTGCAGAGGAGCCTTCCCCAATGGCGCAGAGCCTGACACCAACCTGCAGTGAAGTTGGAAGCAATCTTTCAGCGCTTTTGGCTCACCTGGAGAAAATTATGGTGCCAACCTCACTGCTGCCTCAGGGAAAAGTAAGAGGGGGGGAGGAATCAGAGCCTGAGCAGGTCCCCTAGAGGCGCCAGCTGCGATGAGCTTTTATTCCTTTCATTGAAGACCTTGCCAAGTTGAAGGCCAACTGGGGGTTTGACCCCACTTAATCTGCCATGGTGACAAAGAGTGACACCCCATCTGCCACAACAGCGGAGGGACGCACTCCATCTGCTGCAGAGAAACGCACCTTGTAGGCCGCATAAACCAAGAACTGAACTTCTTATGCCACAACAGCAAAAGGCACACTCCATCTGCCACACGGGGAGCTACACTTCATCTACTGTGGCAGTGCAGAGCAGCACTCCAATTGCCAAAACAGCGGAGGACCGCACTCCATCTACCGCAACAGCGGAAAACCACAATACACCTGAAGAAACAGTGGAGACATGCATCCCATCTGGAGAAACACTGAAAGTCAGTGGAATTTCAAGCTTTGGACATTATGTGTGTCTTCCCAAGCTCGAATTGAGGAGAAGTTGACCTTGGCCCAAATCTGTAGACCCAACAGCATTCTGATGAACCGCCCTGCGGGCTGCAACATTATCGGCTACGCACAGTGGTGTATTTTGAAATTGTGCTGCCCTAGTCCAGACGGAACTTGGGCACCCCCTAATTTAAATTTGTCCTACCCCTTCCGATCAAGGCCACACCTCGTCATGTTAAAGACTAACATACACTTTGACTTCCTTTGACTTCTGGTCAAGGCCACACCTATTTGACTTCCGGTCACGCTTTGACTTCCAGTCAAGGCCACACCTCTTCCTGTTAAAAACTAACACACGCTCACCATGACATACATGTCTGCTATGCATTACAAACATAAAGAATGTAAAAAAAATAATCTTGGTGTGGGGGTAATCATATTCTAGACATAGGTAAGGAAGAAATTAAGTGGGTTCATAGGTTGGGAATTTTGGAACCCAACATTTTATTTGCATAATTTTTGCATAATTTTTTATATTTTTTTAAAAATATTTTATTTTAAGTTTTTTTTTATTTAATATATTTTAGGTTTTACTACAATTACTCTGGAGTATTTTTTATTAGGTATAGTTTTATGTTGTTTTTCTTACCCTTAGTATGTATTTTTTGTATTATGCAAT
Source organism: Pelobates fuscus (assembly GCF_036172605.1). Classification (NCBI taxonomy): domain Eukaryota; kingdom Metazoa; phylum Chordata; class Amphibia; order Anura; family Pelobatidae; genus Pelobates; species Pelobates fuscus. The sequence goes on along the minus strand of NC_086317.1, from coordinate 269,277,985 downwards.
GTATTTTTGTATTTATGCAGTATTATAATGATTGGTATGGTGATTTCTGTATTCCTTTATAAGTATCCAGACAGGTTTGTTTTTATATTAGCAGATACAGCAACATTTAGGTAAAAGGTAAAAGACTTTGCCTAATGTTGTCATTTAAAAAAGGGCTTTTTACCCATAGACTTTATAGTTTGAAGCAAGACCAAATGGACTTAAACTCCGTAACTTATCCACATCCCTCTCGGTGGACTTAAATATATAGAGACAGCTGGACGATGGAAGGGTCTAAGGAAGCCACTGAGGCGAAACGCGTCATCACGTTGCGGTCCATTGTTACGTCATTACGGACGTCACGAGTGCCGATGTGAAGCAGGAACAGTGAGGGAAGTGGGGGTGGAGGGATACTATAGGAATACAGCTATTTATTTACTATAGTGTTCCTTTAAAAAAAGAAAAATGAAACCTGTTCTAAATTGCACTTCATTTTATTGCACTTAATACAACGTTTTGTTTTTTAAATCAATTTTTCCGTGGTATTGGCTAGGCAAAGTCAGCCTTAGAATTCAGGTAGTTTACTAATCATTTAGCATATTAATTATCCACAATTCTCAGTTTAGTAAATGTTTCACTGCTCATAATCTTTCTCCAACTTACATAAATAGTGGGAATATTTAAAGATACACAGCTAATTTCAGCTAATTGAAGTGGTCTGGGTGCACTGTACCTTTTGCACTTAGCGCTGCAATGTAAAATATTGCAGCTCCAGAGAATTAAAATGTTTACATTGCAGCTCTAAGTCTGCCCTCAGTGGCTGTTTCCCAGACAGCCACTAGAGGGACTTCCGGATCGAAGCTGGACGTCTGATGTTGGACGTCCTCACGCCCTCATGCTTTCCTATGGGTCCTATGTGGAAATCCTAATGTGAGTATGGCCATTCCTGAGCTCGCAGGGCAATCTACCTAAGCAGGGCAATCCACTGTGCTGATGCTAAAATGCTGGCTTAACCCATAACATTGGTGGCAGCACATACCATACACCTAAAATGCACTGTATATATGCTCTGTGTATGTACACACAAGCATATATATAAATATACATAGACGTTGGCATTTTATGGTTCTTCTGAACAAATGTTTCCGAAATGAAAATTTTGCTTGGAAGAACCAATATTTGGCAATGTCCCAGATTCATTCTACTGAAATTCGGTCATGAAATTCAACTTAACCACACAACTCTCCAGCCTTCACATTAAAAAAAGAAATAAAACAAATTAAAAAAGAAAAACTGTGATGGTTAGTATGACACCGACATTAGTACATGGGAGAATTAAAACCTCCCACTGCCCCCCGTCGTCATGCTGCATGAGGGAGGATATCAGCTAAACATTGAGTAGATCACTGTAATAATACTTTAGTGATTGAGTAGCACTTGCTGACTGGTCATTATTAACATACAGAGAGGACCTGGTATAGGCCATCCCTGTGCTCCCCCATACCCCCATCTATGTCCAGCAGATGTGGGCTATTATATTAATATGAATGGTGGGGGGGGGGGGGGGGGAGCGGGGCTTAGTGTCTACTCCAGCCACAAGTTGGAGCATGTCAACTTAACAGAGAACAGCCAGTGGCTGCTTGCTGTAATAATACACTTGCAATCGGGTTGTTCTTGCCCAGTTGCTAGTAACAAACATTGTGGGCTTTCCCCACGCTATGCAAGCTTTGTTAGAGAGCTCTAACTGGTTAGCCCATTTTCTCTCACACACACTCACAAATACATTTTATTTATAGTTAGTTTTTTTATATATATATATATGTGTGTTTGCTCTGGCAGCAAATCTCCCTCTGGTGATGCTGGAAGTTAGGCTATGATGTCCCTCCGGCTCCACAAATCTCCCTCTGGTGATGCTGGAAGTTAGGCTATGATGTCCCTCCGGCTCCACAATATATATATATATATATATTGTGGAGCCGGAGGGACATCATAGCCTAACTTCCAGCATCACCAGAGGGAGATTTGCTGCCAGAGCAAATATAGCAAATATAGTTTAGAGCTCCCTCACCATCCACTCCACCCTCACTGGACATTGTATATTTGGGAAGAGTAGGCAGGCCTTGGTAGGTGGGTTTCTACTCTGTCTTGGTGCAGAGTGACTTTTGCACCTCTGTTGATGAACCACTGTGGGCGCAGTCGCACTCGCAACTTTGTGATCCCAAATGGTACGCCACTGCAATATGAGAGCAACCTGTTTTTGTTATTCTATCCTGACCTATTTTTGTATTTTTTTAAATTCATAAATAAATAAGTAAATCTCCAATTTGGGTAATTGTAAATGGTTGTAGAATAGGTGCCGGTTATGTGATTCATATCAATGGCCCACCCTTTTACCCCTCCCATTGATGTCCTGCTTCACCGGATCCTGCTTTTATGCAGTATGGATTTGATTGAGAGATGAAAGCAAGAGATTAACATAGAATATGTGTTTTCTTATAGATGCATCCTGTGAGTTTCCCTACAGCATCAGCTCCTGCAGATACATGACACCTGGTAGGCATGATTGTTTTAGTGTTTTCTGTCGATAACATTCTTCAATTAGGCCCATTGTAATTGTCAGCACCAGGCCCATGGTCTATTAATCCAGCCCTGTTTCTGGTGCCCCAATGGCTAACCCCTCGGCCCTAGTTGGCCTATGGTCACTTTATGGATAATGTTGCTACATGCCATGGACAGCAGACAGCACAAGGAAAAGTAGTCTATCAATCCAACCTTACTTAGTAATTCAGCCATAGTTAGATTGTTTCTCGTTTGGTACTCATGAAGTCTTCATTTGAAGTTTCATAGGTATTCAGTTGGAATGCAGTCCAGCACAAATCACATGTTTTTGGATTGATGTTTTTTGTACGTATTTAAGATGATAGTTTAAGTTTTTATTTTTTTAAAGAGTTGATCTAGTATGTTTTTTCCACTGTTCTTCCTTTTTTTTTTTATTTTATGATACACCATTGATAACCTATTTCAAATTGTCATAACCTCGATTACAATATATAACTACCAGTATGTGACAGGATTTTGTGTGATCTATTTTAGTATGATATAGTAATAAAAGTTATGTTTTATTCACCTACTACCTATTATCTCCCTGCTTGTGTTTTGCTAATATGAGGGTTACCTCCTATTACTTTCCAGTGATTAATTCTAATACATTAGGCTTCTAAAATCATGTATTAACCTCTGTACTTTAGTTCAACCATTGGTCAGAACATATGAGCGCTTCCAATTTGGCTGAATGGCAATTTGGACTAATCAGCAACTAGGCAAATATTTGTGTATGCTTGTTGGCAACAACGATTTTCTCTGTTTACCTACGCTTTTAACAATTATATCTATAAATACAGTATTTCATTATATGGGTGGTGAAGTGGCCTTCATTTATTCAGATGAGGTGTCTCATGTATCTCTTCACTGAAAACAAGGAAAGGGTGGACCGTAAACCCTCCCGGGTCTTTAGGTATTGCTGTACGGTGTATGGGGCATCTTTAAATTAGAAGATTTCCCTTTAACATATACCATGTAATACTATATTCAGTGTTTTTACAAAGATTCATTTCACGTAAAAACAATCTTCAGCGTGTTTTGCTAGGACTGCATTTTACAATTATCTCTTCTGCTGCATACAAACAATTTATTTTATCCAGGTGAAATTTTCCACCATATTATCATAGCATGCTATCACTATTTTTGTATACTCAATAGTTTCATTGATTTCCTGGACCTAGGTAGCCTCATGACTCTTTTCTTTGAATAAATAAACATTCAAAAGAGCAGAAATAGTGTTCTGAAATTCTACAGTAGGAGCTGATCATTGGATGTTGTGTCCAGAAACCTGTGTATAGTCAAATCCAATAGCACTATAGCAGGTATCACTGTTATATCTCCCAATGTTAGAGAATGCAGCTGCTCTACTTGATTGTATATCTATTAGCATATCTATTAGCAGCAATAAAACATTTTCAGTGCTTATAAAAAAATTTAGTGTTGTCCAAGAGTAGTAGCACACCACATGATAGACTAATTACTGTATAACAGATTGTGAAAAAAGCTTACAGGTTGAAATAAATTCCAAAGACATTTCAATTGTCAAGAATACGTTGTGCATGTATTGATTTTCTGCACCAATATATTTGCACTAAAAAGATTTTCTTTAAACCTCAGCAAAACAAATATATGGATAGGTAAATTAGAATGGTCTTGAATCTAAAGAACCTGTCTATTACTATTAGAAGAAAAAACATGGGGGGGCGTGGCCGACGACCGCATGGAGTAGTCGCAAGTCAGGCGAGCTCCGTGAACCGCCGATCCAGCAGCAACTGTTAACGAGCTGACATCGCACAGAACCAGCACCTATCGAGGGCAAGTACCTCCCTAACCTCCATGGCACCCTCCAAATAGCTCAAATTAGCAGAATCGATCCGCAATAATAAGAAAGATCGCCCGCGACAAAAACAAGATGGCGACGATATCGCCACCCAATCCCCTGACCCAGGCACTCTGACAGACAAAGAGTCAGTACAGACCCTTCAGGGAGAAGATCTTGTCACCAATCATAGCCTACACACAATGCTGCAGGCATTAAAAGACTCCCTCAGATCAGACTTCAAACAACTTACCAAAGAAATTTGAAAAGACGTCCAGGATTTGGGCGATCGCACATGCCGCCTAGAAACCAAAACTGAGGAAATCTGCACTGCCCATAATGATATGGTGGATCAATTGCAGATATTGGAAGAAGAACAGGCGACTTTAAGGATGAAATTGGCGGATATGGAAGACAGATCGCGCAGAAATAATCTCCGTTTTCGGGGAATAGCTGACACGGTCAGCAGAGGCCCTGCCACAGTACTTGCAGACCCTATGCGCCGCTCTGGTACCGCACCTCGCAGCTGCTTCTTGGACCTTTGACAGGGTGCATAGGCTACCTAGACCAGCGAGGTTCATGTTGGACACCCCTAAAGATGTGATAGCACGCTTCCACTATTATAAGGAAAAGGAAGCAATACTGACCGCAACGAGGAAATTAGAACGTCTGCCTGATCCATACCAGGGGATCAGCATATATGCCGACCTGTCCGCAACTACTATGGCGAGAAGAAGAGAGTTCATCAACATCACCAAGACTCTCCGTAACCATCAAATATCTTACCGGTGGGGGTACCCGACCAAACTATTGGTGTGGCACAGGGGAAAAACTGAAGTATTCCTGGAACCTGAAGTCGGTATGGCGAAAATTAAAGAGTGGGGCCTACATCACAACTTAGGATGAAACTCTCCCCAGACATCGCAACTGAAGAAACTGAGAGCTGAATGGACAATGGTGGGATCACCATCGAAATCACCGCTTCCCCAAATGGGCTAGCAATCGGACACTATCATGCTAAACCAGAGTTACTTCGGACACTTAAGTATTAATAGTTATGTGTGCGCATTGTTTTACTATAGGGTCCTAACCTTGCATTTACTTATGCTGTATATCCCACCTTGTGGATAGATGCTTATTTGCAATAACCAATTTGACGTTAATGGGCGTGCGCATGGTTGCGCCACTGGGGGGTGTTTAGTTATTCTGTTACTGCATAACATTAGAGCGTGTCCTAATAGCAAGGTACAGTACTCATGGCGGTGTGTACGAGGGGTAGAATCTTTCAACTGTAAAGGGCCTAGATGTGCTTTGTAACACCAACGTTAAATGCTATATCGCCCTTACCTACACCACGCTGTTACTTCGTACGTTGCCCCATGCAGGCTGTCATGATATTTTGTATAATTTAATAGCCACCAGGTAGCTCTTGCTGTACCATGCGAAAACAAGTCCCACTAGTGGTGCCGCAGATGGCTACGCCAGAATAAGCTAATACCAGTAGTATACACTATCGCTATTGTTCCTTTAGGTAAATTTAATAGCCCAGGTACACCGAGAGGTTTTGCTCTATACATATATATATATATATATAAAAAAAAGAAAAAAAAGTAACCGGAATGGAATTTAGCATGTATGGTGCACTTAAGACTCCTTGAAATTGGCTCAACAGCTAAACCATTAGCATTGGCTGATGTTGGCGGAGACCTCCACACCCCTTCTGCCCAATTCCTGAAAGACAACAGTCTCCCATATGAGGCAGCTTATGTCCCTGCGTGCTCTGCAGGACGTCCTATGTTCTCCCGCCCCAGGTTTATGTGTGTTTTTCTGTTTTGAAATGTTATATTTTATGTCACCCTTTGAAGGTATACGTTGCTACTTGTCTCGAACATTCATGACCTGCCCTACGCACAATCACCTTGAACTATCACCCATGAGATACTTGAGTGAAGGCGAGAAACGGATTCTAGGCAGACAAGGTATCACGCACCACAGACACCGCAAACCAAATTACAACTCCTTAGCCCTGCTCAATGACAACCCATCACATCGACAATACGAGACAAGATGGCTTGCAACACATTTAAAATATACTCTCTCAATGTGAAAGGTCTAAACAGCCCACACAAACAACGTATGGCCGCCCAGGCTATGCATAACTCAAAAGCCGCTGTCGTGTGTCTCCAAGAGACGCATCTCTGCAAACGCAATACTCCCCAATTTAGATCCACTCGCTATCCCCAAATATTCCATTCGTACTCTCCTCACAAATCCAAGGGGGTTGCCAACCTCTTTCACAAGGACTGGGTATTTCAAGAAACCAAACGACATGAGGATACACTGGGTAGGCTGCTAATCCTTGTGGGCAACCTGAATGGCATGCTAATCACAATTGTTTCATTATATGCCCCAAACGAGGCCCAAACTACTTTTATTCGCAAATCCGTAAAACTGATAGACAAACTCTGCACAGGCCATGTAATTATTTGTGGCGACTTCAACTGTGCCCTAGACCCTTCTTTGGATATAACGAGGGAACACAACAAATTCCCGACATCACTCGCGGTTTCCAATGGCAAGGAATTAGGCAAAATTATTTTCAACAACAATCTTTACGATGCTTGGAGATCTATATACCCGCGAGAGAAGGACTACACTTATTTCTCGCAGGTGCATAGAACTTATTCTAGGATTGACCTCTGCCTAGTCGACAATGCCACGCTAACTAATATAGAGGAAGTACAAATAGGCCAGAGGACCTGGTCGGACCACGCCCCAATGACGATCACCTTCAGATCCCTATACCAGGCTAGAGGTAGAGGGACGTGGAGACTGAACGAAAGTCTCCTGGACACCCCACAGGTCCTAGACATAATAACTAAGGAGGCAACCGACTATTTCATGTATAACGCATTAGACACCATCCCCATCCAAACCACCTGGGTCGCACATAAAGCGGTCATGCGTGGTATACTCATCATGGAAGGTTCGAAACGTAAAAAACTTACATTGGACACCCGGAGGGACCTGAAAGAGGAATTAGATGTCCTAGAAACACGGAATAAATCCAACCCCCGCAAATCTCTAACTCAGCGCATAAGCGAGGTGCAAAAGGAACTGCAGGTGCTAGAACTCCAGACCACCGAAAGATGGTTGAGAGCCCTCAAACTCAAATATTACACACAAGGGAACAAAGCAGGTAAAATGTTAGCTAATAAACTCTAATCTAGACAACTGCAAACCAAAATCCCCTTCATCATATCGCAAAAAAAACGAAAGGCAAAATATATAACCCACTGTCCATTGTCAACGAATTAGCGCAATATTACAATCGTCTGTATAACCTTAAGGACGATCCTACAGTACCACAGCCAAACACTAAAGATATTGATGCCTTCTTAGAGAACATACCACTACCACGACTAACTCCCCACGCAAAAACACAGTTGGATGCCCCGTTTACAGAAGATGAAATTCGCAAAACCATCCTTTCCTTACCTAAGCACAAGGCTCCGGGCCCAGACGGGTTCTCTAATTACTATTATCATAAACTAGTAGCACTCCTAACCCCTCACCTCACTAAACTATTTAACTCCATAAAATAGTCGGGCACCCTCCCAATAGAAATGTTGGAGGCACATGTAGTCACTTTGCCCAAACCAGGCAAGCCTCCCACCCACTGTGAAAATTTACGACCCATATCGCTGCTAAACGCTGACATCAAATTATACGCGAAACTCTGGGCCCTTAGAATAAAATCCCACATTACATTGTTAGTTTCCAAAGAACAAGTAGGGTTCGTCCCGAACAGACAGGCAGGGGATAACACCAGGCACTTTATCAACCTAATCCACTGGGCACACATAAGCAAACAGGCAGGCATAGTTCTGGCGCTCGATGCCGAAAAGGCATTTGACCGCCTGAACTGGGAATACATGTCAGCTGCACTATTGAAGATGGGATTCTCTCCACAAACACTGAGGGGAATTATGGCCCTATACCAGTCCCCATCGGCGAGAATCTTTAACTCTGGCTTCATCTGATAAGTTCCTTATTAGCAATGGTACTCGCCAGGGCTGCCCATTATCCCCACTCTTGTTTATACTTTGTTTAGAACCCCTCATTCTGCACATTAAAAAACATCAGGGCATAGAAGGATTACCTACTCCGGCAGGGACCCACAAACTGGCCCTATTCGCGGATGACGTACTCCTCTTCCTCACTAACCCTACCCACTCCATCCGGAACCTGATGAACCTCCTCCTACATTATGGGCAGATATCATTTTACAAAAACAATCTCAAGAAAACACAAGCATTACCTATAGGCATAACAATAAACATGCTCCAAACCCTCACTGTACAACACCCCTTCGACTGGAGGAAGTCTTCCATAAAATACTTAGGAATCAACTTAACGAAATCCAACAACCACTTGATCACACACAAGCACATCCCCTTAACGCACAAGCTCCAAGCACAGCTCGACGGATGGCAGAGCCTCGAAGTATCATGGCTAGGGAGAGTGAATGTTGTCAAAATGATGGCTTTGCCCCATGTCCTCTACTTGTTCCGTACCGTACCCATTCCTCTAAGCAACAAATTACTCCACAGGCTCCAAATTATGTTCAATACATACATGTGGAAAAAAAAAAACAAGAATAGCAAGACACATTACCTGGCTGCATCCATCAAAGGGCGGGCTAGATATCCCGAACGTTAGAGCGTATTATAGGGCGGCAGTCCTGGCACAAGGGTTGAACGCATTAGCACAAACTGACCTCCAAATTTGGGCCCCCCCTAGAAAACGCATGCGTGAGACCACTCACAATCACCTCTATGCTGAGATCATTTACGTCATGGGAGCCTAATAAACACAAGCCCATGGCATGTACTAAATTTTTAATAAACAGTTGGAGGAAATGGGCGAGAGCACTCACAGGCACAAATAACACACTATTCTTTGCCCCAATACAAACAATTTCTGACTTAGCAGAAGACATCAATATGGCACCATGGCGACGACAGGGTATTCATTCAATATCACAGTTATACTCAGAGGGAGGCATGAAAACATTCCCAATCCTTCAAGAGGAATAAATGCTCCCATCTAGAGACGTTTTCCAACACATTCTCCATTCCCTACAAGTCCATCATTGCGAGGAAACACTGACTAGTTTTGGGCTTCACTGTATAGGCAAACGTCCACAACTAAAACCGTTATCTCTCTGTTACATGGCACTGAACGAAGTAGACCCTTTACGAAAGCACAAATACATGGACCTATGGGAGGCAGAACTGAACATCACTATCCCTGCCCCCTTGTGGCTGCAAGCGATCCAAAACACAAGAAAGGTGTCCCATAACTTGGCCCATTGGGAGGCGTATAGTAAAATACTGATGAGGTGGTACTTAGTACCCTCCAAATTGGCTATCATGTACCCATCGGTTCCAAGTTTATGTTGGAGGTGCTCCCTCCACGAGGGGACCATGAGGCACATATTTTGGGACTGTCCACAACTGAGTGGACTCTGGCAATCGATAAGAAAAGCCTTAGAATAGGTTTACTCACACCCCGCTCGATACCATTCACACCAGAATGCTACCTGCTTCACCTCGCCCCGGAATTACTTCTAAATACTAATAACCATGTCATCATCCATCTACTGATAGCAACAAAATCTAGTATAGCCAACCATTGGAAAGACAAACACGCCCCCTCTATGACCGAAGTGTGGGGTGGGATTGATACTGCATCTGACTATGAAGGCATGGCGTACAGATTGACAGGCAAAGCAGAGGTGTTCACTAAAAGATGGGCTAGCTGGCATACACATCGAAGTGAAGTAAAAAAAACTCACATATATATCCTAAAGAGAAGGTTGGCCATGAGCACACACAACAATCTATTGTACTACACGTTGGGTAATCGTAACAGGTAATAGATAACAAGGACACCTACACTATCAGGCAAGGCTCTAACACACTGTATACATCTTAGTCTCTTCCTAGATATCACGCGCTGGGCAAACAACGTTGCAACATAGTTATACCTTGTTCTTCCCTAATTCCCCCACCTGATTCCCTTATCACCTGTATCACAACTATATTCTACAGTTAGGGCAGACAAACGCCCAATCACTTAGACTGAACCTCAATTGTACAGGGTAGCAGCAGTTGTTGATAGCATTAATATAACTTGATTAAAAAAATGTGTTGCCACTATTCTAATGTACAACGCATACTGCATAACCTCTCTATGTATTAAGAGCCTATGCTGTAACTCAAAGAATGTGATGTATGTACAAATGGTGATTGTTTCCCCCCTCCCTTCTTCCTTTTCGTACCCCTCTATTCTTAATTTGCTTTTTTCTCACTTGCTAAAACTCAATAAAAACGAAACATTGAAAAAAAAAAAAAGAAGAGGAAATCATATTTCTAAACACCGTGTTCTGGCAAACAAAGTTTGGAAACTGGAAGCATTTCGTGAATATTTTCTTTAAGCACAGGTTGGAGAGAATTTGGACTTTTCATTTACTCGAACATCTTACTAAAGACAGAGATTTTATTATGTTCTAAACTTCAAAGCTACTAGATATAATGGAGTCTTTTATTAGCAAGATTTTCATTTCTATAGAACTTTTTATGACTCATTTAACTCATTATTTCCCAGGGGGTAAAATAGTAAGCAACATTTCAATCAAATGCCAGTAACTCAAACGGTTAAGCTATGTTCTAGCACACTATCCTGAGAGTTTAATACAAGCAGTGCATTCTTAAAACTGTAAAATGTTCAATATTACGGCTAATGCAAAACCTGCCGGGAAATAGAGATAACTGGTTTCTAGGCCACTTTGTGGTATTTAGAGCAGCTGGGCTAAAATGTTTTTCTGGTAAAGGAGTCAGCCAGTCAGTCCGCTGTGGGAATGCCTATAATATATAATATTTAGAAACCACTATGAAGAAGCTAAAGACTAGACGCAACAGACGCATTAGTGGATTCATTTCTTTTAGTGGTCAGGGCGGATAGATAAAATGGGAAATATCTTTCAGGCTATTTGTAAGAAACAATGTGTACAGAGAGCACGGTAGAAAAACAGAAGCAATGCACACTAAACAAATTAAACAAACCAAATTGTTTTATTGTAACCAGATTGTAGCTATAACACTCACGTGGATGTGTTTTTAAACTACAGTTGACTTTGATAGTAGTGAATCCAATCACAATAACCATTAGACCATACTATTATATCAAGGTAACATCTTCAATATTTATTCCTCTGTGTAACGAGTAATGAGTTCTTCTTTTCACTCACCAAAATTAAATGTTTTACGGAGCTGAATATAAAGACTATTCATTTGAATCAGTGGTTTCCTTTTTTGAGAGAATGCCGTTTTCTGTAGGAATATGGTATCCACACCAAAGAGATATATTTATGTTATAAAAAAGGAAGTGCTGAACTTCATGACATGCTTTTTTTTTTTTTTTTTAAAACAATGTAAATGAATCAAATAGCTTCCAGCATGTGACAAAATTAACAATAACGATTTTCCTAAAGATGTATTCCTAACTCTACAGTGTTCCTCCACCCCTGCCGTCCATCCCTCCAGTCTATGAAAGTGTAAAAAAACCTTTTAGTCACTGTTGGAACTGCTTCTAGATTATCACCATATATATATAATTTATTATAGAAAAATACAGAAAAAGGCAAAACTTATTAAAGATTTTGTGGTTTTTTTTTTTACAATAATGTGTGCATAATTAGTGCAGGTTAAGGAAAGTAATTTAAAATAAATTAATCTAGTTGTTCTGATTTACAGAATATATAATGTGTCTTGGATTTGAATTTTTTTTTTGGTAGTTACAGGTCACAAAACACATGGAGTACTTTTTTTAATGTGGAGCAGTTTTAGAATTTGTTATGTTTGTCTTGTAAGCTTAATAGCCATAAAAGAGAACAAAATTGCCACACAAAAGTATATATTTATATAAAGTAGACACCACAGGCTATTTACCTAAGGTTATTTTGACACTTTCTACTTAGCCATTTTACCGCCAATCTCTGCCAAATATTGGAGTAAAATTGTGTTTTGTTTGTTTTTTGACACACAAACTTATAACAAAGATCTTCTCGTGTATTTTGTAAAGTTGGTGTGTGCTATTCCTGTACAAAACTTTATTTTGTGTTCAGCTACAACTGCTGAGTACAATGATACCCCCATTGTATGTCTTTGGCACTATTTTGTGAAGCTACAATGCCATATAGGAGACTTGTCCATTTCAGTATTTACAGTAGAATTTTGAGAGAGACGGATTTAATGAGCCTATGCTTCAATTTGGGGTATTATAGCATTTTGACTGTTAAAAAAAAAAAAAAGAAAGGCCTACCATTTGTAAAAGTAGACAATCCAGGGTATCTCATATTGTGCATATTGTGCCTTAACATGCCCCCATTTTTTCACCAATATATGCCAAAGTATGTGGTAAAAAATAATTTGGGGCATTTTGTATATTTCGTATGTGCCACTAAGTTCAAAGCCCCAAAAGTATGCTCAGCTAAGTCTTCTGAGTAAAAGGATACCCCAAATGAATGTCTTTGGCACTATTTCGTGAAGCTACAGTGCCATATAGGAGACCTGTTTATTTTAAAATTTACAGTAGAATTTTGAGAGACGGATTTGATGGGACCATATTTCAATTTGGGGCATTATAGCAGTTTGACTGTTACAAAAAAAACGACAAAGGCCTACCATTTCTTAAAGCAGATACCCCAGGGTATTTCAAAAGGCATATTTTAAACCTTAGCCATTTTGTTGCTAGTTTGTACCAAGTCTAGTAGCAATAAGCATTTTTTTCTGCCTTTTTGACACACACTTGGGGATGTTACTGTATATTTTGCAATCTTTATGTGTGCTGCGGCAGCATAACACCTAATATGTTGCTCAGCTATGTCGTCTTTGTACAACAAAAGGAATGGAGCATTTTAGTTACGAAGAAAGGTTAAAAAATTAAAATATCTTTAGTTTGGAAAAAAACAACGCCTCAGAGGGGATATGATAATATTATACAAATATATTCAGGGCCAGTACAAACCATTATCTTGAAATCTATTCATAAACAGGGCTATACATAGGACACAAGGTCACACATTTAGGCTGGAAGAAAGGAGATTTCATCTAAGGCAAAGAAAAGGGGTTTTTTTTGCAGTAAGAGTAATAAGGATATGCAATTCTCTACCTGAAGAGGTGATTTTATCAGAGCCCATACAGATGTTTAAACTGAAATTGGATAAATACTTGCAAAAACATAACATACAGGGATATCATTTCTAATTATTGGGGTAATAGCTGCTTGATCCAAGGAGACATCTGACTGCTATTTTGGGGTCAAGAAGGAATTTTTTCCTAGTTTGTTGCAAAATTGGAAGCGCTACAGACTAGGTTTTTTGCCTTCTTTTGGATCAACAGCAAAAACATATGTGAGGAAGGCTGAACTTGATGGATGCAAGTCTCTTTTCAGCTATGTAACTATGTAACAATACCTCCATACATACCTTTCTCAGGGATATGTGGATGTTGAAGGGGCACATTGGAGACACACCACTTTCATATTTTTCAAAAGTGGATGCTGGGCCAAAGTCTTATTTGGATTGCAAATTACCTCTCAAAGGCCACATCTAGTTTTAAACATAAGCTGCTCATCAATTCAAATTATGAACAAGTGCATACTATTTGCTGTGAAAGAGGGAATCGTTGGCGTAAACTTATCAGGTGGTAGTACACAATCATCTGTGTCCCGGGCAAAGCTGACATGGATTCTGAAACAAAAACACAGACAAACCACAAAGAGAGAGAACTCAGAGAGAGAAACTTGTAATACCGGTCCTTAGAATGGCCTGGCTATACAAGCAGAGAATAGTCAAGGTACAAGCCGAGATCAAAGGAGTAAAGAGAAGACAGGATAAACAGGAGACAAAGCCAAGGTTCGGTAACCAATCAGACAGATGACTAAAATCACACCCCAAAACTGGTCTACTTTGGTGTGGAAAATTTTAAAACAGTTGCCAATGCATAGGCTGGGCTGAGAGGGGCAATCAGGGCAATAATAACTGGTCTCAGCCCATCTTGTAACACACCCTGCACCTTTTCTGGGGGGGGGGGGTTCTTTTGGGGGGTTGATGGAATCCTGAAGCAGAAGTGAACTGCCTCCATTCCTCAGTGGCACTCAAGCAACCTCAAGTTTGGTCCTTAAGGGGTTAAATAGAACAAAGGCACTGTGGATTGCCATCTGCATTATATATATGCCCACTTTTTTATACCATGCCCTGGTCGCATGATCAAATATGGCTGTATCAGTTGATCGGACAGGTCAACTCCCCCCATATGCCGATTGTGATGCTGTATGCAGATTGGCACCCGTTTAAATTCCTCTCTACGACGTACTGAGACTCTGCGAGTGCTTTCACCATGGATGGTGGTTAGGATAAAAACCTCCTATTTATCACGGTACTTGAGTGCCAGCTGTTTATTCTGGCAGAGAGCTGCTGTTTCCCCCCTTTTTATTTTTTTCCTGCTAGAGCCTTTGGGAAACCTGGCGACTCTTCCGAATAGTGCCACAGGCCACGGTCTCGAAGCAGTACAGCATTTTTAGAAGTGGGATGCTATTATAAAAATTATCAATATTCAAGTGATAACCTTTGTTGAGTAATGGCTTTAATAAGTCCCAGACAATTTTCCCAATTGTCCCTGCTATATCTGGGCAACCTGGGGGATCAAGGTGGCTATCACTTCCTTCGTATACACTTTCACACAATTTATAAAATTTGATCCCATATCGGGATCTTTTGGATGGGATGTACTCTCTAAACCCCAGTCTTCCCGTATACTTCATGAGGGATTCATCAATGGAAATGTGTTTTTTGGGGATATAAATAGTGGCAAATTTATCGTTAAAGTCAGCAATTAGAGGACGTATTTTATATAGAAGATTATACTGTGGATGACCTTTTGGGGGGCACTTCGTATTGTTACTAAAGTGCATAAATCGCAGTATGTCGGGGGCGGGGCCCGACCGCCGAGCTGGACGGTCGCAGGCAAGCAGAGCTCCTGCAACTTTATATTAAAAACGACTAAAAATGAAGTCTTTAAGACGAAAAGCAGACCGACAGAAATGGTATTTACAACAGGGGGACTGCTGGATCCAGGGAGAGGCTGGCTCACGAGCTACAGTCCCCTGGAGGAGAGATCTTAATAAATCGATCTGAGGCCTTTTCCGGTGGTGAGCGGGGCAGACGGCTCACCACCGGAGCACAGCACCCAACCTGAGACAGGAATTTAGACGGACCCGGCCCTGTTCTCCCCCCCCCCTTATGGACCAGGGGGGTGATCCCGGTCCTCACCCTGGAGCCTTGAACGGGAAGCCGCAGCTGAAGCTGGGGGGTCACCCCGATAGACCCAAGATGGCGAACACCATGTGCGTAAGAGATGGAGGGAGGACCAGCACCCAACACCGGACCCCATGACTGACAATGTGGCTCCTGCCTCCAGAATCGGCTAAGCCATAAAGCGGGATTATTATTACTCATCCCCGCAGCCAATTGAACCAGCAACGACAACGGTGGCGCAGAGGAGATAGAGCTAATTCACACACTGATTATTACCGCCTGAACGGACTGAGCCTGTCATTGACTCAAAGTCAGACCACTCACTCACCTCACACTCAGCCTTTAACACCACCCAGATATGGATAATTTCATACGGATGACACCAAGCTCCCCCTATGGCTAATTCCGGCCCATCGAATACTAAGAGGGATGAACATAATGAAGCACAGCTACAACCCCAGAGAAACTACGACGGCGTGGTTGGACGATGGCTGGATTATGTTTAGAAGCCTGCGATACTAGACACTAAACCCATGCATCTCGGATCAGACAGAACAGGTGTCACAGGATAGTGAGACTCACACCGAATATGAGGTCTTAGGGCCACCATGAAGACTGCTCCCCGCGGAGGCAGCATGGGAGATCCTGGTCGGCCGGGGTGACATTAGTACTAAAGCGATGTAACTGACTTTACCTTATTGCTAGCAAATGCATGCTTATTGCTTACCTTTTCATGATATATTTTATATGTCAGCACTGTTTAATAACTTAGAGCATAGTAATTAACTTCATCTTACTGCAAATTAATGCATGCTTATTGTCTACGCATAATGCGCTAGATTACCATCCCGACATACATTGTGTGCCGGAATTGTTCATTAATAACACTAAAGCAATATAATTACTTTTAACCGGTTGCTAATCAAAGCTTGCTTAATTATAACGCTTTGGATTTTTCTCACATTGTATGTCGTAAGCCGACACTGTTTAGATATCAAAAGCAAAGCCAATGCATAGATCTAGCTTAAATTACCCATATAGCTACTTACACAAGCGACTGTTTCTTCTTGTTATTACTATAAAATGTGCCTGTTCATTCTGTGCCCCACATGTTGAGCGTGGGAAAAGTTGAAGGACTGCTTTTGGGGCACCTCTTACCTGCCTGTGATATATATATGCACAACAAAAATAAAGAATATAAAAAAAAATTAAAAAAAATCGCAGTATGTCTTCATATCTGTCCCTACTCATCTGGGAAAAAATGGGTGTATTGCAAATAGGGTTTTAGACCCATACATGCTAATTGTGGGCTTTTTAAATATCCCCATTAGCATTGTCAGTGCCCAGAATTGTTTAATTTCTGGCACACTGGTTGGGTTCCATCTCTCTTTCCTGGCGATAAGAGACTCTTGATTTCGTGCAAGATACTGCTCCGAATACAAATTAGTCTGGGTGACTATATTTCCCCAAAAATCGTATCCCCCCAAGAACAGCTGCATACAATCCAGCACATTATAGCCAGACAGGTCAGCCTGTATGACAGGATTGGCAGTGAACTCTGGGATGTCTGGTGAAAAAATTATTAGGGAGTACCCAGTCATCTGCGCCATGTTCAGCATTAGGGGAATCTGAGATTTCCCATGATGGTCCTGCAGTATCTGGCACATAGTCCCTGTTCCCTGCATCACTCTCTGAGGCAGTATCAGTCGCCTCTGAGTCGGCCGCTAACAGTGTGTGACAAACTCCCCTTTTTAAGGGAGTTTGCCATGTGTTTTTGGAGGGGCCTGCTTGCCAGCCTACTACCCTGGGACTATGGGCCCTGTGATAATCCATGTTCAAAAGTACTGTTTCTGACTGGCTGTCACAGCGATCACATGCGTTGGGACATCAAGATTTGCTGTTGCTGGTTTGCCTCGGAGGCACCGAGCAACAGCATTAACCGCGCAATCCACCGCGTCGATCGGGGGTTAATTTTAACGCATGACGGACCGGGTCCGTCACCCAGTGTTAAGGGTTTCCCCAGAACAAAGTTTATAAGGCAATTTAAATAAGGAGATGTCTAGGGGAAGTATCATTAATTATCAATCAAATATTGAAAACTATTAACTAACAGCATGAAAAAACTTGTACAAACAGCATGAAATGGGCATATAACAATTCATTGATCTAAAACTTATCTAGGGGGCATTACTAGGTGGGGTCTTCCTAATCATGTGGATGAGGGTCATGTGCAAAACTAAGTACGTGATGTCCTTGCAATGTACAAGGTTGTTAGTCTTGTGATTTCAGTCACTTACCTGATTGCCATGTACCTCGGCTCTGGGTTGCGCTCCTCCGCTGCTGATGTCAGCACATTAAACCTTCACCATCAGAAAGCATTAACGCAATGCTTTTTTTATATGGATTTTGAAGACGCTGGACTTCCTCATGCAACGAGTGAGCATGTCCAGCGTCTTTTCATGGAGTCAAATTCTGTGAAAGGCCAGGAAGTGCCTCTAGTGGCTGTCTGTTAGACAGCCACTCGAACCAGCCTAGCACTGCAATGGCTGTTTTATATTGCATGGCTAAGAGGGACAGGGTCACTCACCCAGACCATGTGAGATTAAGTGGTCTAGATGCCTACAGTGTCCCTTTAAGAAAGAAAACACAAAGACTCAGTTGTCCAGTTGGTTTTATCTACAATCCAAGTGAGCAATTTTATAGCAGTTTGTGTTTTGCCGAAGACCAATATTTAAACAGCTAAAGTCATTAACAAACCTAAACCGATACATATAATCAGTCTTCATTTTATATTGACAAAATTATTGCTTGTGTTGGCACTCAATTACTAAACGGTGCAGGTATTTAGAGGTAATCCCCATCAATGACCTCAACAATATATACAACACAACAATTAAATACCACACTCATATGCATCATGGTATGCATGAAAAAATAATAAGAGAGTCTCTATTTGATATGCAGAAAAGGTGAAATTCATCTACAACATATGTACACTATTGCCTTATGATGATCTCCTTCATAATGTACTAGTTAATCAAAAATTGATAAATCACTTATCCATTGGTTACTACATATATGGTACACAAATAGAAAATAAATCATAAGTTCTATGATACAAATACTCATATATATACACACATCCTAGGCTATGTACAATGATCTACATTGACAAAATGTTCAGATGGATCCGTTCCTTAGTGATCTTCATTGGAAAAAAAGTGTATATACAAAATGTGAAAAAATAGAAAAAAGAATATAAAAATATGTACAAAAATGAAAAAAAAGAAAAATAGCAAAAAAAGTAAAAAAAGAACAGATGAAAAAATTATAAGTCCTTTGAAAGTTCACTATATATATATATATATATATATATATATAGTATAAACGTGGTTGGATCTCACCAAAATGAAAGTCTCAATCATAGGATCAGGTAATCACTGTAAGTATTCCAGTAGTTCTCAATTATGTAGAGAGTAACAAAACTCGTTCATTGGAGTCAAGGAATGTGCTGGACGTGTGTATCCAATAAGCATCCTGTGCAGTAGTGTGTAGGTTATCATCGGGCGTGGGTTATCATCAGGCTGCGTGCTCGGGACGAACTGTGCCTTCAATGGCCCCTGCGTGTAAGTTAGAGATCGCTGTCTATAAATACCAGTCCAGGCGGCAAAAACCTTCCACTTTCATGTTGGCGTCATCCTATAGCGGAACGTCATGCATAATGACATAATTCAGTGTGAGGATCCTTCATGAGGTGCTTCCTGTACTTCCTCTTCCTGTGTGAAAGTTTACCAGGCTGAGGCTGGTGGGCAGAGCTCCAGTGCGGGGGCTGTATCCTTACCAGACAGGCCGTGCAGAGGAGCTGGCAATGTGGGAGAGACTCTCACTCCTGACTGCTGCAGCTGGCTGCCACCTCTGACTGTGTAGCAGGCACCTCGGTAATTGTCTGCCCCAGCCTCCAAACAAAAACTCACAGGAGGGAAAAATGTGTCAAATGCTGCACTGCCGGCCCCAAGTCCACCGGCCCACTGGGAAATTCCCCGGTATCCTGGTGGGCCAGTCCGGCTCTGACAACAGACAAGAGGTTACCCATTGAGATTGGAAGAAAGGTGTTTTAATTTACAGCAGATGAAAGGGTTCTTTACAGTAAGCGTAATAAAGATGTGGAATTCTCTAACTAGAGAGGTTGTGTTATCAGATTCAATAGATAAACTTTTAAAAAAACAGGATTGGGTGCTCTTTTGCCTACACAGAATATTCAAGGGTACAATTAATATGTATGTAACAGGTTGTTGGTTTAAGGAAAAAATCTGATTGCCATTATGGAGTCAAGAATTTTTTCCCCCCTTTTTGTGGCACAATTGGTATATCTTACAGTATGATAGACAGATTCACCACGACAAAGAATCCCCCTTTTGCACGCAAGAAAGGTATGACTATATATGACTTTGTGGCCAAAGCTGACAGTTACAATACTAAAAAGTAATTTTTGCAACCACTGTCTTGACATTATTAAAGGTGACATCTGCACACATCGAAGTTGAGAATAGATTAAACTCAAAGGGTTCCATCCTGTCCAATCCTGATTTTGTGGTATACTTCTTGAAGTGTTCATATAGACTAACCTGACATGCCTTAAATGGACACTCCACATCCCAAATACAAAATAAATCAAAATCAATGTATAGTAGATATACCCCAAATTAATATTTACATGCATTTAATTATGCATTTTTTCATTGCAGGTATAGCTAAAAAAAACATTTTGCAAAAACTGCAGATCTCTTGTCTACTGCATTTGCAAGCCCTAGTTTTGTAACCCCGCCTAGACTTTATGAGATTATTAAATTACAAACTTCCCAGTGCAGCTCATTGAGAAGTCTTTGCAAGGCAGGTGCTTTGAGCAATTTCTGCCTCTTGAGTTAAGTGCAAATAGCCTAATCAGAACAGGAAGTAACAGGACATCTTGTCTGCTTGAAAAGTCAGGGGGTTTAACTAGTATAATTTATAAAAATGTAAATTTCAAGTAATATCTGCACTTTTTCCAAAATGAAATCATAGGTTAAATTCTTCACACATCCAGCTTTCCAGCAAGTGCAAATGCTTTAGGGGTATGGAGTGTCCCTTTAAAAGACTGTGTATAAAACAAACAAAAAAAACAACAACCTTTCCTGGCTAATCATGGCAGGATTTAACGTATAGGTTAGCTCCTCCCTCTGTCCAGTAGGACAGGAAAAACGTAATTAAACAATTAAGAGGACAGGTATATAAGGCTCCCCTAGTTCCTAGTTTTTTTTTCCCGTTTCGGAAAATGGTTTGTTCAAGCAGCATGGCCTCACCATGCCCGTCAATTACCCTCAATTATTCGGGAACTACGAGCAGCCTTTCTGGCTCTCCTTCATGTTCAAAGTCATCTGAGGAACAGATGGGTGAAAATCAGGATAGACAACAAAGCCGCAGCTGCTTATATCAACCATCAAGGTGGTACCAGGAGCACATCACTGAGAAAAGAGATTCTACCTCTCATGACCTGGGCTCAGAAGAATTTGGCAGGTCGGTGTGCAGTTTTTCTCAAGGGGAAAGACAATGTGGTTGCAGATTTTTTGAGCAGACACAAGGTAGAAGAGACAGAGTGGCAACTCTCCAGAAAAATATTCCTCCAATTGGTCCGAAGGTGGGGCCTTTCCCATGTCGACTTTATGGTCACAGCAAAGAATGCCCAAGTTCCAACATTCATCTCAAGGTGGTTTCATCCCAGGGCCATGGCCCAGGATGGCCTACATCTTTCCACCGATTCCTTTGATCCAGACAGTCCTCAAGAAAATATCCAAGGAAAACTGCAAGGTGATAGCCATTTTACCATTTTGGCCTCAACGTCCTTGGTTCCCCCTGTTGAAGAGACCATCCTTCGGAAATAACACTGTCAGAGGATCCTTTGTTCCAGGGCCATCTTCGATATCCTGAACCACACAAACTCAGACTTCAGGCCTGGCTCTTGAAATGCAAACCCTAATCTCTAAGGGTATTCCAGAACAGGTGGTGTCTACTCCTTTGTATTCCAGGAAAGATTCTACCTCGGCTCTCACACGTATCACAAGATTTGGCAGAAATTTGCAGACTGGCTGAAGAAGGAAGTTCAATCCTTGGGAGAAGTCTTGAATTTGCAAGTATTGAGATTTTTACAAGCTGGACTGGACAAGGGCCTCAGCCTACGCTTAAGGTACATTGTTCAGCAATATCAGCCATATCAGGAATAAGATGGGCTGAAGATCCATTGGTGAATCGTTTTTTAAGGCGGTCATCAGAATCAGACCTCCAATCCATTCCTTTACGGCCCCTTGGGATCTTCATTTGGTTTTGCATTCTCTTACAGATTCTCCATTTGAACCTTTGGAGGAAATCTCCATCACCATGCTTTTTCTCACAAGACATTGCTTCTTCTCACATTAGTATCAGCTAGTAGAATTGCCGATATTAAAGCCCTCTCGGTTGACGAACCTTAAATATCCTTCCTTCATGACAGTGTAATACTTCGTCCAAGACCTGAATTCTTACCTAAGGTGGTAACATCCTTTCATTTAAACCAGGAAATTGTCCTACCTGATTACTTTCCTGAGCCAGCTTCTCCTGTGGAAGAAAGAAGTCACGGGCTTGATCTCAAGCGATGTTTAATGTTCTACATTCAACATACTGCTGTATGGTGGAAATCCAAGCAATTGTTTACCATTCCTTGGGGAGCACGTAAAGGTGAAGCTGCTTCAACTGCTTCAACAATCTCCATTCTTGGATCATCACAGCTTTTACTAGCGCAGATGTTCCAGGATCAGGACTCATTCTACAAGGTCCATTTCTACTTCATGGGCTGCAGTGGCAGGTGTTCCAGCAGAGAGAATTTGTAAGGCAGCAAATTGGTCTTCACTCAAAACGTTTGTACAACATTATAGATTATGTTACGGTACCTCCTGTAATAAATGCCCAAACCGCTGTTTAGTGGATGTTCCCCGGTCACAATACTGTAGTCGGTAGCGGTCAAATCTTGCCTCCTCGGGGGTTCTGTCGTCTGGGCTGGGTCCATTGGTTCCCTCTGACGCTGGTACTCCATCCATTTCCAGCAATAAAGCAATAATGTCCCTCTTCTTGAGGTTACTGGCCTGTCCGCCTCTTTGTTCTAATAAATCTTTTAGGGTAGCTCTTCTCAGGTTTTGGTATTGTAATTCCATTTAATCCTGGTTGTAGTGGTTTCTTTGGGCACTGAGGATCATCCCGTCGCTTGCCACCAGTTGTTACGGTACCTCCTGTAATAAATGCCCAAACCGCCATTTAGTGGATGTTCCCCGGTCACAATACTGTAGTCGGTAGCGGTCAAATCTTGCCTCCTCGGGGGTTCTGTCGTCTGGGCTGGGTCCATTGGTTCCCTCTGACGCTGGTACTCCATCCATTTCCAGCAATAAAGCAATAATGTCCCTCTTCTTGAGGTTACTGGCCTGTCCGCCTCTTTGTTCTAATAAATCTTTTAGGGTAGCTCTTCTCAGGTTTTGGTATTGTAATTCCATTTAATCCTGGTTGTAGTGGTTTCTTTGGGCGCTGAGGATCATCCCGTCGCTTGCCACCAGTTGTTACGGTACCTCCTGTAATAAATGCCCAAACCGCCATTTAGTGGATGTTCCCCGGTCACAATACTGTAGTCGGTAGCGTATGCAGTATAACCATGCGAACTAGTTAGTGGAACCCTCCAAACTCTCGAACGGTACCGGTACGGCTTTCTCCCTTCTTGAGCTCCAATCATACGAATCGCCACTTACAGACGAATGGTAATAGGTCCTAAGCGGCATATAATCCCAACAAGCAGTCTCTAGTTGCTGGTAATAAAATCCCCCCAATAACGAGACCAAGCTCCATTATGAGGGTAAAACACGAACTGGCTTTACTGTGGGCTACCTGCCTGTATTTATGCAGGTCTCCCACTTGGTGGACACTCCCCTAGGGGACCAAATGGAAGACTGAAATAATAGAAGGACATGGGGACATTTCAGACATACATCCCCCCAATATTCCCAGCATGCATCACAGTTTCCTCCCCTCTGCTCGGGAGATAATTGGGAAGTAATTAAATTATCTCCTCGAGCAGAGGCACATCACCATTTTAACTCAGAGTTATAAAATTCATTAAAATCTATAATTTTCTAACTGCCGAACATATTGTATTCGTATAACATATCCCCAGATAGCCTGGATCTGAGTGCATATTATTGACGAATAGCACTCAGATCCCATATGCATAGTTCAATCGCCATGGAGTCAAAATCGATTATAGTTCTTCGGTATGCGATTGACTCCACGGGACGGCTATCTGCATTCAAGTCCGTTCGTGCTGTTAAAGTTCCCGAACGGCCGGCGTTCGTATATCTCTGTCGATGGAGAAGGGGAGGACGATGGCTTCAGCGGTGTTCGGTTGAAAAAGTGTCCGTTTTTAGTTCCAGGAAATAACCATCGAACACCGCTGGGCTTTCGCATAGTCAAAATGGCCGCCGCCTCGTGGTCGACATACGAACAACGAACACCCTGTCTTCGGTCTTAATTGAGAAGTGGCTGCGGTTAACCTCAACGTTCTAATTGGGATCAATAGGTTAACGAGCAGCACACTTCTCTCCTGGGTGGCCGTCCGTTCGGTAGTTGCGGTCGGCAAACAAATGTATTCCCTTAATCCATGCATACGAACGGGGAATACAGGCAAATGGCAGAACAGACAAACACAGTATCTTTAGTCCATACGGATGGGTCTGTCACACGGCTCCCCCCTTGTGGAACACTCCGGCAGACCCGGCTTGACCCTTTGGCGGGTCAACTTGCAGCCTGCCATTGTCTCCTGAGACCCAGTTAAGCCATACAAGGGGATTGTGTTCTGTTATAAGAGAAAATTCTTGTCCATACAAATAAGGGCTCAGTTTCTTCAGTGCCCAGACCAGGGCTAAACACTCTTTTTCCACTGCCGCATAACTCACTTCCCGGGGTAGTAACTTTCTGCTGAGATATGCGACAGGGTGCTTTCCTCCATCTTCCCCGACCTGGCTCAGCACAGCCCCCAGTCCATACATGGAAGCATCTGTATGTGTCAGGATCGGGACAGGGATCCAACACGCAGAGTACAAACAGTAGCCAGATACGTATACCGGACCTTAGAATGGCCGGACTAACGTAAGTAGTACAGTATAGAATGGTCAAAGACAAGCCGAGGTCGAGGGTAACAGAAGACAGGTAAGCGAGAGACAAGCCGAATCAAGGGTAACAGAGATAAGCAGAGTAAGGTAAACAAGCCGGGTCAAAACCAAAAGGGATAATAGAATACACAAGCACTGAGTGACTAGAACAAGCTAGAACCACGACAGGGCAATGAGCTAATGAAAGAAGCTCTGTTAAATACCCTGTTCAGAGCAGTAACCACGCCTCCAAGGCGTCCTGATTGGTCCTGCAGCCATTGACTGACAGGTTGTTCCGGGGGAGTGTCCTGATGACTACTTCCTGCCTAGATGTTGTAAAAGGCAGTCACTCCCTCGCGGCCGGCCTAGCATGACCGGATAGACCGCGGGGAAGGGATCCATCAGACCGTCTGGATGGAGGAACAGCTAAGTCTCTACCTCTTTCGGAGGTAGAGACCACAGGTACCCTGACAGTATGTACAAGAAAACGTTTGTTAGGGACTGGGGCAGCCAGGACAGGGGCATTCACAAGAGCTTGCTTCAGGGCCTGAAATGCGGCTTCACAAGTTGGAGACCACAGGACCTGCCTAGGTAAGTTCTTCTTAGTCAGGTCAGTCAAGGGCTTGGCAATCATGCTGTAGTCGGGGACAAAACGTCGGTAATAACCTGCCGTCCCTAGGAAAGCTAGCACTTGGGTCTTGGTGATAGGTGTGGGCCAGTTAGCTACCGCCTCTACCTTAGCTGGCTCTGGTCGCTGGCTCCCACATCCTACCCTGTGACCCAAGTACTGCACTTCTGCCATGCCTAAATGGCACTTGTCTGGTTTCAAGGTCAGGCCGGCGCCCCGAATCTTGTCCAGCACCACCCCCACGTGTACTAAATGGTCTTCCCAGGACTCACTGTAGACCGCAATGTCATCCAGGTATGCACATGCAAATCCCTGGAAGCCATCGAGGAGCCTATCCACCATACGCTGGAAGGTAGCCGGAGCATTCTTCATCCCAAATGGCATAACCTTAAACTGGTACAGTCCAAATGGGGTGACGAATGCCGACTTAGGGATAGCATCCTCGGCCAGGGGGATCTTCCAATAACCTTTGCACAGGTCAATGGTGGTCAGATAGCACCCCCTGGCAATGCGGTCTAATAACTTATCTACCAGGGGCATCGGGTAGGCGTTAGTGGTGGTCCGCTCGTTGAGCCGCCTGTAATCCACACAGAACCGGGTGGTCCCATCTTTCTTAGGCACCAGGACTACAGGCGAGGCCCAAGGGCTGTCTGAGTGCTCGATAACCCCCAGCCGGATCATCTCTTGTATCTCCTTCCGCATTCCTTCTCGGACTGCTTCAGGGATACGGTATGGGGGTTGTCGTAGGGGGTTCTGTCCGGGTGTCTCAACCTTGTGCACCACTAGGGTGGTGTACCCGGGTTCTTGGGAGAACGTCGCCTGCTTCTCCCACAGAAGCTGCCTTGCCTGTACCTTCTCTGCTGGGTTTAGTCGGTCTCCTAGCTGCACAAGACTAGTAAGGTCAGTCTGGGGATCCTTCTCTAATAAGTCAGGTAACGGTAAGTTCTCAGGGTCGTCAGTAGCTGGGGCACAGACTGCCGCAACATCCTCTGGTCGCTCCTGATACTCCTTCAGCATGTTCACATGAAAGGATCGCTGAATCTGACCACCATTGACCTGTGCAAAGGTTATTGGAAGATCCCCCTCAGCGGCACGGGTCTGGGCACGGGTCGTGACAGCGTCCACTGCAGCGGGACCCATGGGAGCGAAGGCTGAAACGAGGGGGGCCAAGTCATTGCCAAGGAGGACATTGGCGGGTAAATCCTTCATGACCCCCACATTCACATGTCTAGCGCCCACTCCCCAATCCAAATGTACCCGGGCAACGGGTAGACGAAACACGGCATCCCCCGGCTACTCGTACGGCAACTGTGTCCCTGGTATGTTGGGCTTCGGATACCAGGTGCTTCTGGAGCAAAGTCATGGTTGCACCAGTATCCCGCAGACCACTGACCTCCTTCCCGTTGACCTTTACACATTGCCGGTGGTGCTGTCTGTTATCCCGGTGGGCAGCCTGAACGGGGTCTGCCTCATGTAGTATGCCCCAGCATTCCTCTTCCTCTACACAGTGGGCTGCTGGGAGAGGTGGCCGGGGATTGCCCCCTGCAGGTCTCCTCCAGGACTGTTTCTGGTTGGCACTGTTCATCGGGCACTCCGGTCGCTTGTGCCCTAGCTGATTGCATAGGTAGCACCGACTGGGTTGGGAGTATTCGCGTGAGTTAAACCGGGGTGCATGTTGATACTGGGCAGACGGAGAGGGTGCTGATGGCCGATTCATTGGAGGCTGATAGATAGTAGCTGCTGTTGGTGCTGCTGGCTTGTATTCCACTCTGGCGGGAGTCTTGCTGATGGAATTGTCCAGTTTGCGGGCATCGGTATACTCATCCGCCAGGCGAGCTGCTTCATGTAGAGTGGAGGGTTTACAGTCCCTTACCCACTCTCTGACTCCTGCTGGTAATTTGTCGAAACAATGTTCCAATAGAAACATCTGTAGCACCTCTTCTCTGGACACAGCCTGGCATCCCGCCCATCCAGTGGGCGGCTGTGCGGTGTACCTTACATGCCCATTCAATGTAGGAGTCCCCAGTTGTTTTAGCAGTGTCTCGGAACCTCCTAAGGTATGCCTCGGGTGTAACGGCATACCGGGAGAGTAAAGCTTCCCTGACGGCCACATAATCCCCGATCTCCTCATCAGGGATGGCCCGGAAAGCCTTGCTGGCCCTGTCGGATAACTTGCCGGACAATATAGTAACCCAGTCTTCCAGGGGTACCTTGTGCAGGGCACACTGCCGCTCAAAATCAGCAAGGTACCCATCAATCTCTCCTTCTGTCTCACTGAAGGTTTTAAATGCCGCAAACGGCACTTTCTTTCCCCCGGGTTTGCTGTGACTGGGGCTGCTGCAGCACCGCTTTGGCGTAGCAGGTTGGCCTCCACAGCGGCTTGGACCTGGGTGATGATCTCTGCGGATGGGTTGGGACCATAATGGGCCAGCCTAATTCTTACCGCCCGGTCAAATCTTGCCTCCTCGGGGGTTCTGTCGTCTGGGCTGGGTCCATTGGTTCCCTCTGACGCTGGTACTCCATCCATTTCCAGCAATAAAGCAATAATGTCCCTCTTCTTGAGGTTACTGGCCTGTCCGCCTCTTTGTTCTAATAAATCTTTTAGGGTAGCTCTTCTCAGGTTTTGGTATTGTAATTCCATTTAATCCTGGTTGTAGTGGTTTCTTTGGGCGCTGAGGATCATCCCGTCGCTTGCCACCAGTTGTTACGGTACCTCCTGTAATAAATGCCCAAACCGCCATTTAGTGGATGTTCCCCGGTCACAATACTGTAGTCGGTAGCGTATGCAGTATAACCATGCGAACTAGTTAGTGGAACCCTCCAAACTCTCGAACGGTACCGGTACGGCTTTCTCCCTTCTTGAGCTCCAATCATACGAATCGCCACTTACAGATGAATGGTAATAGGTCCTAAGCGGCATATAATCCCCACAAGCAGTCTCTAGTTGCTGGTAATAAAATCCCCCCAATAACGAGACCAAGCTCCATTATGAGGGTAAAACACGAACTGGCTTTACTGTGGGCTACCTGCCCATATTTATGCAGGTCTCCCACTTGGTGGACACTCGCCTAGGGGACCAAATGGAAGACTGAAATAATAGAAGGACATGGGGACATTTCAGACATACATCCCCCCAATATTCCCAGCATGCATCACAGTTTCCTCCCCTCTGCTCGGGAGATAATTGGGAAGTAATTAAATTATCTCCTCGAGCAGAGGCACATCGCCATTTTAACTCAGAGTTATAAAATACATTAAAATCTATAACTTTCTAACTGCCGAACATATTGTATTCGTATAACATATCCCCAGATAGCCTCGAATAGCGGTCAGATCCCATACGCATAGTTCAATCGCCATGGAGTCAAAGTCGGTTATAGTTCTTCAGTATGCGATTGACTCTACGGGACGGCTATCTGGGTTCAAGTCCGTTCGTGCTGTTAAAGTTCCCGAACGGCCGGCGTTCGTATATCTCTGTCGATGGAGAAGGGGAGGACGATGGCTTCAGCGGTGTTCGGTTGAAAAGGTGTCCGTTTTGAGTTCCAGGAAATAACCATCGAACACCGCTGGGCTTTCACATAGTCAAAATGGCCGCCGCCTCGTGGTCGACATACGAACGACGACCACCCTGTCTTCAGTCTTAATTGAGAAGTGGCTGCGGTTAACCTCAACGTTCTAATTGGGATCAATAGGTTAACGAGCAGCACACTTCTCTCCTGGGTGGACGTCCGTTCGGTAGTTGCGGTCGGCAAACAAATGTATTCCCTTAATCCATGCATACGAACGGGGAATACAGGCAAATGGCAGAACAGATGAACACAGTATCTTTACTCCATATGGATGGGTCTGTCACAGATTAGATGTAGCCTCAGTGTCTGAATCTCGTTTTGGCCTTTCAGTTTTGAATTCTGTACATGTTTAATAAATAATTGGCATTACTTCCCTCCCTGTAGTTTTTACTGCTTGGGTATTCCCATAGGTTAAATGCTACCATGATTAGCCATAAATAAGGAAAATGTATTCATACTTAACGTAATTTTCTTTTCCTGGCTATTATTCATGGCAGCATTTAACGCTCCCTCACACTTTGGGGGACATGCTTGTTACTTGACTGAGTTACTAGGCTGACAGGGACCCTTATCTACCTGTCCTCTTAATTGTTTAATTACGTTTTTTCCTGTCCTCTTGGCTAGAAGGAGGAGATAACCCATAGATTAAATGCTGCCATGTATAATAGCCAGGAAAAGAAAATTACGGTAAGTATGGATACATTTTCCTTATTCTACACAGCTAAGATATCAGAGTTCTTCTGCTGAGTAGAGGTGGTAATAGGTAGACGTCGCTGCTATAGAAAGAGGTTAAGTCTCAGTGAAAGTGGAACTGGTTCCTGTAGGTATGTCCTTTGGGTGCCCACTGTCTGGTGAGCCTAGTTGACATTATCTATACGTGTTGCTCTTAAATTGGTACTTGCTACAATCCTCATTCAGTCATTACTGTATCTGGTTTTCATGTATATTTGTAAACGTGTATTTATATTTATATTTTATTCTTTTCATAAACATTGAGCCTATTGTCCACATTCTTTATTTTTGCTTTATGTATGTTTAATATCCAATACCTAGCATAGGTATTTCTGCTGTATAATCCTTGCAGCTGAAGAAGCTTTAAAATATCCAAGGCAAAATCCCTCAGTAACTGGACGACACACAGTTCTGGGAGTCAAATCCGTCTCCATGATTTCTGTGGTCATACTGCATGCCTAATCTCCCTCACACAGTGCTGCAATCAGCGTGACTTTCGTCTTATTGCTGGCTATCTGCCCTCTCGCTCTCAGAAATTCCTTCAAAGTTGTTTGCTTGAAAGCAACATAGTTAGTCTGAGTTAAACCTAACTCTCCAGAACCCTGAAGCACTTTTGCTTACTGAAAAGCTTTATGTTTGTAGAGTGTCCCCCTTTTTTTTTTCATTTTACAAAAAGTGCAGATTTCAATAGAAATTGGAAATGTTATTAATTAGCCTTGTTACACTCCCTTTGTTGTCAAGCAGACAGCCAGTCCTGTTACTTCCTGGTTGTTTAGTTTACTGGAGATAAACTCAAGAGGCAGCAATTGCCCAGAGCAATTGCCTTGCAAAGACTTATCGTTGAGCTGCATTGGGAAATCTGTGATTGAACATACACAGACTTAGTCTCGGCATGGTGAAGAAGGAGAGGGCTTGTAAAGACGGCAGGCAAGAGATCTCCAGCTTTTGCAACCTGTTTTTAGATATACCCACAATGACAAAAAAGCAACAATAAATGCATAAGTGTTTTCGTGGGGGGTATATTATATGTACTAATAAGTATTTTTGTAATGTTTTGTTTGTTTGTATTTGGGCAGTGGAGTCTTAGTTTAGGTAAACGGCTGTTGTTTTTTTTTCAGGTTTAAGCACTTAAAGTTGGTAATGAGGAAAGGGGTTGTTTAGGTTTTTGGAGGGATTAAAGTTATTTATTATGGTTCAACATAATGCTATTCCTGCTCCATATGCAAGGCATTTTTAGTAATTTCTCATTTTAGCATATTTTATTATGATCATCTACTCAATGTAGTATTACATATTTTGTTCAGTTCAGCCACTTACCATCTACAACCACAAACCTTTGATATTTATACAATGTTGCAGGTAACCAGGAAGTAGCAACTTGTTGCATTGAAAGGGTTAATACAAGTTTGGCCAAAATTCAAAGTTGGGTAAACTTTTATGTATATAGTTAAAGGGACACTATAGTCACCAGAACAACTACAGCTTAAAGGACCACTATAGGCACCAGACCACTTCAGCTTCACCACTTCAATTAAGTTGTCTGGGTGCCAGGTCCATCTAGGGTTAACCCTGCAGCTGTAAACACAGCAGTTTCAGAGAAACTGCTATGTTTACATTAGGGTAAATCCAGCCTCTAGTGGCTGTCTCATTGACAGCCGCAAGAGGCGCTTCCGCGCTTCTCACTGTGATTTTCATGGTGAGAAGACGCTTGCGTCCATAGGAAAGCATTGAGAAATGCTTTCCTATGGACTGATTGAATGCGCGCGCGGCTCTTGCTGTGCATGCGCATTCGTCGGAAGAGGGAGGAGAGCGCTGGAGAAAGGTAAGAGATTAACCCCTTCCTCCCCCTTTAGCCCGGCGTGAGGGGGGCCATGAGGATGGGGGGGGGACATATTAACACTATTGTGCCAGGAAAACGAGTTTGTTTTCCTGGCACTATAGTGGTCCTTTAATGTAGTTGTTCTGTTGGGTATAATCATTCCCTTCAGAGAAAAGGAAGTGTTTACATTTTCCCCTGAGGGACACCTCCAGTAGCCACTTGTCAGGAGGTGCTTCCTGGGGCAGTGCTGCACAGTATGCAGCACTGCCATTCAGCATCTTCACGCTCTGCTTGGAGATGCTCATTTTTTCTCAAAGAGATGCATTGATACAATGCATCTCTATGAGGAGGTGCTGATTGGCCAAAATGGTGTTTGGCCACGTCCCATCCCTCCTTATTGCTGATTTGCTTTAATTATTATAGCTGAGTCTAGGGAGATTCATTGTGGGTAATTTCACAAAGGAACAATGAATTAGCCAGAGAAAACTGAAGTTATTCATGAACTCATCATGCCTGATGAATCTCATTTTCATTTAAATCATTTCATCAATAAGCAAGACTGTTTTGGAGGTACAGAAAATCCAGGGATAATCCAATTGCACTGTCTGGTGCAGGTTGACCTCACAGCAAGTTATCGGGCAGAAATTTGAGCACTAGAGTATCAAACATTAACTGACGTTATAAACAATGTAAAAGGTGCCCAACTCTGTAAGACGGCAAATGGAGCTATTTCAAAAGATGTATTTTCCCATATCTAATTAGACAAATCTCCACACGTTAAGCATTCATTGTATGTAATATCATTGACCAAAAACCCAACTCTGGATTTTGGATTACCATCAGGGCCGGCGCGTCCATAAGGCGGCACAGGCGGCCGCCTTAGGGCGCACGGGCTCTGGGGGCGCAAAATTTCAGTGACCGGCACCATCTCGGACCCCGGCGCGGCTGTGCTGTGCGGAGATCAGGCGCGGCGAGGGAGCTCTAATCTCACCGCTCTGCTCCCTCGCGCGCTGTCTGCTGATTACCGCGGGAGCCGAAATATGACGTCATATTCCGGCTCCCGCGGTATCAGCAGACAGCGTGCAAGGGAGCAGAGCGGTGAGATTAGAGCTCCCTCGCAGCGCCTGATCTCCGCACAGCACAGCCGCACGCCGCTCAGCAGGACCCCAGGGAAGGATGCATCATCCACACCAGCTCTCCAGGTAAGGAGGCTGGGTGGAAAATGTATATTTATTAAAATAATTAGTGAATGTATGTGATGTGTGTCTGTGAGTGTCTGTGAGTGTCTGTGAGTGTCTGTGTGTGTGTCTGTGATTGACAGTGTGTGTGTATGTGAGTGTCTGTGAGTGTCTGTGTGTGTGTCTGAGTGACAGTGTGTGTGTCTGTGAGTGTCTGTGTGTGTGTCTGTGAGTGACAGTGTGTGTGTCTGTGAGTGTCTGTGTGTGTGTCTGTGAGTGACAGTGTGTGTGTCTGTGAGTGTCTGTGTGTGTGTCTGTGAGTGACAGTGTGTGTGTATGTGAGTGACAGTGTGTGTGTATGTGAGTGTCTGTGAGTGACAGTGTGTGTGTCTGTGAGTGACAGTGTGTGTGTCTGTGAGTGACAGTGTGTGTGTCTGTGAGTGTCTGTGTCTGTGAGTGTCTGTGTGTGTGTCTGTGAGTGTCTGTGTGTGTGTCTGTGAGTGACAGCGTGTGTGTCTGTGAGTGACAGTGTGTATATGTGAGTGACAGTGTGTGTGTATGTGAGTGTCTGTGAGTGACAGTGTGTGTGTCTGTGAGTGACAGTGTGTGTGTCTGTGAGTGTATTTGTTTGTGTCTGTGTCTGTGTCTGTGAGTGACAGTGTGTGTGTCTGTGAGTGTATTTGTGAGTGACAGTGTGTGTGTCTGTGAGTGACAGTGTGTGTGTCTGTGTGTGTGTCTGTGAGTGTCTGTGTCTGTGAGTGACAGTGTGTGTGTCTGTGAGTGTCTGTGTGTGTGTCTGTGAGTGACAGCGTGTGCGTCTGTGAGTGACAGAGTGTGCGTCTGTGAGTGACAGCGTGCGTCTATGAGTGACAGCGTGTGTGAGTGAGTGCGTCTGTGTGTGTGCATGTGAGTTTAGGAGTGTGTCTGTCAGTGTATGATGAGTGTGTTTGTCAGTGTATGAGTGTGTGTCTGTCAAATCAGTGAGAGTATGTTTGTCATTGAGTATGTGTGTGACTATCCGTGTGTCTGTCAATGAGTGTCAATGAGTCTGTGTCTGTCAGTGACGTCTGTGTGTTTGTCATTGAGCGTGTGACTGTCAGTGTGTACAGAGTGTAGCGGAGCAGAGCGCAGTACAGGAGCTTCTGTTTCCTGTACCTGGCCAGACTGACAGGAGGTGCTCACAGAGAGAGCACTCCCTGTCAGTTTGGCCGGGTACAGAAAACTGAAGCTCCTTTAGGGGATCTGCTCCGCTAGGCAATGCAACAATAGAGGTAGAAGGCACACCAGGAAGGGGAGTGTAACCACTAACGGGGTGTGGGGTGCACCAAGGGACAGGGAGGGAATGGGAGAGAAACACCAAGAGACAGGGACAAGAGGGGGGAGGGGAGAAGAACACTAAGGGGCAGGGAAGGGACCACTATTGGTCGGGGAGGGGAGAGGGGCTGGTTAAGAGGCACATAGGTGAAGATGTTTTTTTTGGGGGGGCGGAAAAATGCATCTTCGCCTATGTACCTAAAAATCCATGCACCGGCCCTGATTACCATGTATATGATATGTGGTAACCATTGTAAGGGGTAAATAAGGGATTAATATGGTTATTGTAGAAAGGCTAATATTGGCATTGCAGGCATCAGTAGTAAAATATATTAATGTCTAACATTTCATTTAATATGCAAAGAAAATATCAGTTCATACATTACCTTAAGCTGTTTGAGCAACATGTTATGATTTTGCAGTCCAGCCTCTCACGCACACACAGTGGGCTGCAATCTTGAGGAATGAAAGAGTGGCTGGTTGGTGTGCATGCTGCGGTCCAGCGGAGGTTATGAGAGGCCCTGGAGCCATCTGGGCCTACTGCTGCAGAGTCCACCGCAACGGCCGAGGTGAGGCCTGGACAACCGGCTAGGAGGACCCAACCGCCACAATGCCTGAGCCCTGGTGAAGGTTTGACTGGATAGAGGAGGGTAAGCCCATTGCTGACAGAGGCTGTGGAGGCCAGTGGGCGGGAAGGAGCAGCAGGTATGAATGACAGGTGTACCGGGGATGGATCGAGGGGGTCCTGGAGGGGGAGTAAGCAGGCTGTTGCACGACCTACCCACGGTTCTTTTTCATTCCAGGTCATCAAGACCTCAGTCTGGGTGAGACCTCGGGAGGTGGACTTACAGCTGGAGGTGCCGTCATGCCTAGTCCTGGATGTCGGACAGAGGAATGCAGCCTTGCGGCCTTCGACGGCCAGAGGTTCGGATGGTGAGTTGTCATCTGTTAAACCTTCTGGGGATCTTTTGGAGGGTCTGAAGTCTTTTCTGGAGCCATGGATTCGGGAATGGGGTTCGGGCAGGAGTGTTAGCTTTGGTCAGGTGTGGGTTCCGGGGCAGGAGTGTGGGGGTACAGGGGTGGCCACGGTGGGTAGTGGGTTGAGCATGGGGGATTCTGTATCTCCGCTGGTGGCGGGGGCGATGTGGGTGAAAGGGAGGACCTGGTTGGGTGGATTCCAGATGCGGCCCATCGAGGCACTAGGTTGTCACCTCAAGTCTGTGGTGAAGGAGCGGATTTGGAAGGAGGAATTCCTCGTATTCTCTTCTTTTCTCCCCCTTGATGAATATTTTTATATGAAGGTGGAGAATGCTAAGAAAGAGGAGGAAGAGAAGTGTCGGGGCTACCGCAAAATTCCCAAAAATTTGGGAACTGGTTGCGGGCGTTGTGCATCCTGGTCAGTGTCGTGGGGGGGAAAGCCACCGATCATTGCTCGCAGCTTGTTTGTTACTTGGACGGTGTCTGGGAAGCGTATCGCACAAGGGGGGCTTGGCGTGGTGACGGCATGATGAGAAATTCAGGCAGCAGGTCAATCCTGGGATGAGGTGGGACCACATGGACCTGCTGTTGTGGATGAAGCTCATGATGGCACAGAAGGCGGAACTCTTTTAGTTCGGGGCCAGCACAGGAATGTCTTTTCCCTCATCGGCCATTCACAAAAAAGGATTTTGCTGGCTGTTCAACGATAGTCAGTGCAAATGGGGGGCTGCATGCCGTTACAAGCATTAATGTTCCAGGTGCGGGGGTGCACATGGATACAGTCGTTTTTTCAAGTGTGGTAAGGGAGCGGCTGGTACATCCTCTTCCGCTGGGGTTGTAGCCAGTGAAGGTAGGTGTGATGTTGCCGTGGCTAAACAGCTACGGTAATCAGGAGGATGCGTCTATGCTGCGGGTTGGGTTCACAGAGAGTTCGTTATTCCATTCCGGGATCGGGTGGTTGTACGTCACCTCCATAATTTGAAGTCGGTGGGGGACTTTCCAGATGTGGTACGGAACAAGCTGCTTAAGGAAGTGCAGTTGGGGAGGATTGTGGGGCCATTTTGGAGTGTAGGTATGTTTAAACATGTTGACATTGACCTTTAATACTTTATATGTTTCATTTATTAAGGAAGCTATGATAATTTTCCCAAATATAAGGTGTCTGAGTATCCTTGGGTTTTGGGGGCTTTGATACTGCATATGCCAAAAAGGCGACTATGCATATGTCATGCACTACACATATGATATGCATTCCTAGCACTCACACATGATATCCCTAGCACACAGACTGCTTCACCAGAACACGGTGTCCCCTACACATGCTTCTACATCTTATACACATACACCCTAAATCCTCCACACATACACTGCTTCACCAATAAACACACTAGAGCCCCAATACACATGCACTTTCTCTACAGCCCTGAGACACACCTACTATATCACAAACACAAAAAAAAAATCAGTTTAGGCGATAATCCCCTTTTCCAAACAGGCACAGCTACTGTAAAATCACCCAAACTCACGAATTGGATATAGGTGAATGCACCAAAGTCCCGAACTGCATACAAGGGAATAAGGTAGCACTCCAAACTCCCGAACTGGAACCTCACAAATTGCTGCTAGCAGACGAACAGGAAAAGCTCCCAAGCGGCTTACACTCCTGGCAGTCAGTCCCTATCAGCATACAGTGAATTCCCCCAAGAACGAGACAAGGCCCCGTGTTGAGGGTCAAGCAGTGGTCTGTTTATTGAGGGCTACCTGCCCCTGTATTTATGCAGGTCTCCCACCTGGTGGACACTCCCCTAGGGGACCAGATGGAAGACTGTAACAATGGGCAGACATTTAGCATTTCAGGACATACAGCAGTAAAACATCCCCACAATGCATCCTGGCTTCCTCCCCTCTGCCCTGGAGAAGTAATTCAATTATCTCCCAGGACAAAGGCAAAACTCCATTACACACGTGGGGACACAAAAACAGACTATCACTTTAAAATACATAAAGACACATTTTATACGTAAAACACAGACATGTAACATATCCCCAGATAGCTCAGGTCTGAGTGCACATTATTAGGTGAATGGCACTCAGACCACACGAATACAGTTTAATTGCCATGGAGCCAGAGTATTTAATTACACTAATATGCTCCATGGCATGGCTATCTGGGTTAAAACATTCTTCCAACATAAAATACCGAATTTCCATGCATTCACCAAATCCATACGAATTAGAACCAGGGGCTGGAGGTTCAGCGGTGCCTGCATGTAAAAGTGTCCGATTTTGGTGCATGAAAGCCGAGCAGAAAAGCGCTGGCTGCCCGGGGAGCTCCAGAACACCGCCACCTAGCGGCCGCTAAGTGTAACAGCGGCCACCCAGTAACAAGCAAGTAAGCTGCGGTTAACCACAGCTTCAGGGAGGTAAATTGGCAGCACACTCCAGCTCCTGGGTGGCCAATTAACGGTGCCGGCCGGCTTCCCACGGCTCTGGGGAGGTTGCAAACAGGCTGTTTGTTCGGTAGATAGAATCTACCGAACGGCTGTGCAGAAAGGGAGAAATAAATCCTTCTGCACAGTAAAATTAACCCTTTAGCTGCCGGTCCATAATCCAAAGGCAGCAGGCGGGCAACCAGGCTCCTCCAATGCAATGTGGCGAGGTTGGTCTCGTCACACCCCCATAGCCAGTAACCTGTGTTTATTATACATTATCCCCCCATAGCCAGTAACCTGTGTTTATTATACATTATCCCTCCCATAGCCAGTAACCTGTGTTTATTATACATTATCCCTCCCATATCCAGTAACCTGTGTTTATTATACATTATCCCCCATAGTCATTTATCGTTGGACCTAGGCAGCATGATGCCTTAGACTGGCCCAGAGAGTGAGTGAGTGAGTGAATAATATAATATATATGTTCAGAAACATATTAGTAATATATGTAAGTTGGGTTCATGCAAAGAGGGTGAAAAGGTATTAAAGAAAAACACACTTATTGCATCAAATTTACAAAGCCAAACTTTTAAAACCTTTCCTCATTTCTTTCTCGGGATGAGGATTTTTTATTTTATTTATTTCTTTATCAGAAGTATCAAAGTTACAAAAGCAAAGAAACAAAAATTTATGCCAATGATCCAAAATACATCATATTTTTCCTTTTATAATCTTACTTGCACACAATACTATTTCATTCTTCCTACATTCCTCATTCATACTGACGCGGGGAGGGGGAAGATGGGGTGGGGACACTGTTAAAAGATTACATTGGTCCTATATTGAGATTATTCAGCTCTGTTAAAAAAGGAGGATGTTTGCTCATTTATCCCATATTTTTAAGTATGAATTGTAGATTATGCTAGCTTTAGTGTACCTATAATCTTAATTTTATTAATGACAGGAGGCGAGTATTTGCTTAAGTCTCTCTTTACTAGAACTCCACAGCAGCACAGAAAACAACCAATCAGAAAAAAGTTAGGTACTATAAAACTCCCCTCCCCATGCATCATTTCCTCTTTCAAGCTGCGACAAAACAGAATAAAAGGCAGAGAACATCATGGGGAAGAAACGAAGTCCTAGATACGATGAATATAACGATGTCCACCATCCAAGTGTAACCGTCGAACTAGATAGTGTAGATGGACTGTAAACTGAAACGAGATAAAAAACAGAATCGAACAGGTTGATTATCCAATGAAATGTACTCCGAATAAACATGAAGGTACCCAATGTAGCAACCAAATTAACCTAATATGTAAATATCCCAACCCTATGAATGGAAAAAAACAGACATAAGGAACAAGCGACAGGTAGCAGAGACAACAAACAGAGTTGCATACTTACCTGATAATCTAAACTATAACATAAAACAAGGGAGGGACAAGAATGGGTGGGAAATACTCGCCTCCTGTCATTAATAAAATTAAGATTATAGGTACACTAAAGCTAGCATAATCTACAATTTTATAACATGACAGGAGGCTTCGTATTTGCTGTTTGAAAGCTCAGTTCACCAATCCAACGCTGTTTGTGTCGCTGGTAATTATTCCAGGAAATATCAGAGTAATCCTAATTAGACATTCCAATACGATAAATCACAGCCGACGGGTCAAAGAAGATGCCAACCGACAAGGTATCTCAAATACGGAAAAAGGCACCCTCCGTCGGTAAATCCATTGTACGTGGCGTAGCAAACTGTTTCCTAGAAGTCGGTCCATGAGCTGGCAAGCTGACCTATTAGTCACATTCCTGTAGTTGTATAACTTCAAAATCCGCTCTATGACCTAGGGTCGCGAGAAGAAAACTGACACCAAGTCTCAACTCATGACCCATAAGGCGGCTCCACCGATCGTGCCAGGGCCATTTGGCGATGCGGCCTTGCAGGGAGATCTCCAATCTCAAGGAATGCACCGAAGACCACCACCAAAATCGCAATAGAAGCCGAGGAGGATCTTCGTACCTTCCTGTCCTACCCGGTGGGGTGACTCATGCGAGCATAAATTCATAACGCACACAATGAGAGTGTGGCCAGACCAGCCGTATACAAAGTGATTCCAATAGTCCAAACAGACCGTGTAAACTTCGGACGCCGTAGAGAAAAAGCTCCAGAAGACGTCCGTTCAGGGTTCCGAACTGAACTTGAGTGGAGGAACGGTGGTCGACTATTCTGGGAATAGGGAATCCCAGAAATCTTCAAAGGAATGGGAAGTGCAAACAGGAACGCAGATTTCCATCCTGAAATGCCCTCGTCCCAGAGTGAAAGATGTCTGTGTGAGAGTCGGGGTATACCAGGTACCACCATAAGGTCTCGTAGGTCTCCTCGACGATAGTTGAAAAGTAGGGTAGCGCGAATCCAACAAGATGGCTCCCGTGAGGAATAACTAGAGTATAGACGGAGGGTCCTCCATCTCCGAACCCTGATCACCAGGTATGCGTTTCGGGGAGACGGGGCAGTCCTGCCATCTTATCCCAAGATCTGAGGACCGGGGAGGTCAAGACAAAACGGGGGTTTCCGGTCGTACCCTGTGAACCATACGTACGGCTTTTTACCTTCAGAGCGGGTAATAGGCTCTCCTTAATCCTGTTACCCGAGCAAGGTAGAGCCCGTTTGCTCCATGAAGGTCCCCGTATCTCCTGCCATCTAAATATGGGAGAAACTGTCTGAGCAGTTGTTCACAATGGTCCGGATATCCAAAAACAGAAAGCAATCCTCTGCTTGTTATGGTGCAGAATATACCCAAACCTGCACTCACATAATACCTGAGTTCCATCCGATAGCCGTACCATCTCCAGGAACGTGTATAAATAAGTGGGAGTCACCCTTCGTTATACCACTGTGAGAATATCCCTCCATTACAGGAGATAGACTAGAGGGAACCAGTCTACCTATGGATATCTTGCATGACCAGGCAGTCCTCTATATCGAAATCAGTAGCACGGACGTCAGAACTACTTGAATGCAGGAGGGACGCCCCTCCATGTAGTCATCGGTGTCTTGCACAGGTACAAGTCTGTGTGATGAACAAATGGATGGCACCGTAGAGCGTCGAGTGCATGAGAGAGCCGCGCTCTCTACTAATGTGATCAAATACCATGCTAACGTCCGGCTGATAGCCTGAGCGGGCCGCACCCGTAAATAACCAAACAGTAGAGTCTGCATCCGTGACCGTTCCTCTCTATGAGAATGCTTCCTCCAAACATGACCCCTGTATCCAGCTCAGTCTCCGGCTGAGGTTGAGGCGGGGGCTGCGCCCTCTAAAAACAAATCAGTGTCCGGTAACGTCTCTGAGAGGGGTTCGCTCTCTGCTCCAGCAGATAAAATATTCTCGGATGGAAGAGATGGAGGGCCGCACCCTCCTGTGATCCAAGCTAGGGTCCCTAGGGACTCAGGGTGACCAACTAAAGGGTACACCAAATACGAGTATCAGCATAAGGCTGAGGGCAATCTACGGGAAAAACGATGGAAAAAACTATCAACTGACCGTCCGGATCCCGTGCGCGCGCGCGGGGTCCAGGCGAACCGTTGGTAGTCTGAGGAAAGCTGGAGACGTTCTCCGCAATCCACGAGCACCCGGGAGGTCGGAGGAGGTCAAGTCAGGCCTCTCGACGACCCGAGCGAAAGGAAAAGGAAGTCATGAAAACGAAAAAGACAACAAAAACGTAGAGACGAGTAGAACGCAAATTCTATCTCAGGCAAAAGGCAGGCCGGAAGGCAAGACAAGTAAGCCCCACTGAACAGGGCCAGGAGCTAACCTTACGCAGGAATAACTACCGATAGTTATATGGACACCGGGAGACAGATACGGAGTTAGTTGATAAAGACAAGAAAAACACAGCGTTCTCCTGTAGGTGTCTGAGTACCGGTCCTTGTCCTTGCAAAGTTCTCCTCGGAGAGGTGCCGTCGCCGGACTGGCGCAACCGCGGAAGTGTGTCCGGGGTCTTAATAAGAAAACTTGCCCTTCAGGTCTGAGGTTTAGGGCCTTCACCCTACCTACCATATTCAGATGGCCGTATATTGGTGTCCTCTTGGGTAGTATGGCAATGGTGCTTGTCCGGACACCCGCCCATTTCCATGTTACTGGTGGGCACTGGCTTCTCCTCAGTGATATTCCCCCAGGCCTGCGGCCAAAAGGGGATAGAGCAGGCCCAACAGGCCAAACTAATGGACACAGAATAGTTGGCCAAGCAAAAGGCACCGACATAGTAGGCCATACAAATAGGCACCGACATAGTAGGCCATACAAATAGGCACCGACATAGGAGGCCAATAAATGGGGCACCGCCATAGCCGGCCGAGCTTATGGGCACAGAGGCCGTTCCTATGGGCACAGACATAGCAGGCCGTTCTTATGGGCACAGACACAGCAGGCCGTTCTTATGGGCACAGACATAGCAGGCCGTTCTTATGGGCACAGACATAGCAGGCCGTTCTTATGGGCACAGACAATAGCAGGCCGTTCTTATGGGCACAGACAATAGCAGGCCGTTCTTATGGGCACAGACAAAAGCAGGCCGTTCTTATGGGCACAGACAATAGCAGGCCATTCTTATGGGCACAGACAATAGCAGGCCGTTCTTATGGGCACAGACAACAGCAGGCCGTTCTTATGGGCACAGACAATAGCAGGCCATTCTTACGGGCACAGACATAGCAGGCCGTTCTTATGGGCACAGACATAGCAGGCCATTCTCATGGGCACAGACATAGCAGGCTGTTCTTATGGGCACAGACATAGTAGGCCATCCTTATAGGCCCAGACATAGCAGGCCGTTCATAAGGGCACAGACCAAGCGGGCCAAACAATGGGCACCGACATAGCAGGCCAATCCTGGGTTGAATATTATATCATATGAGTATCTGTTATTTATATAGCGCTACCCAAATCCACAGCGCTTTACCATGGGTCTTGGAAGAGTAATGGGGATCTCCGTAATGCCGTGAGAAAAAACTGAACCGGGACTGGCGGTCCCTGAATGCCCAGCAGGCAAAAAGCGGTATCCCAGCTGTATTGTTATAAGCGGAAGTAGTTTCAGTGATTACCCCGTCCACGAAAGTAAGCAACATGAGCGATACTCTCCTTAAACTGTGAATTGGAATGCATCTGCACACACAGATCTGTTGATGTTTCCATCATCAATATAGATACCATCATCATATCTGAAAATATTGTATAGTATCCGTCTGTAATTCACAGCAATCCGTGATCTACACTGTCGGCGTGATAAACGCTGTCAGTAAAACTCCCAGGAAACTGCGATATACATCAGCAAACACACAGCAAACCGTGATATACACAGTCATGAAAACACACAGTGATCTGTGATATAACTGACAGTAAAACATCCAACAATCCGTGATATACACTGGCAGCAAAACGCGCAGCAAAACTGTTTGCCATAATAG
The DNA here is from genome assembly GCF_036172605.1 of Pelobates fuscus. Taxonomy (NCBI): domain Eukaryota; kingdom Metazoa; phylum Chordata; class Amphibia; order Anura; family Pelobatidae; genus Pelobates; species Pelobates fuscus. The sequence continues at coordinate 269,234,886 of NC_086317.1, read as the reverse complement.
GGTCTGGTGTACCATGCGAAAAGTGGGTCAGACGTAGGCCCCTGATACAGTAGATATGTATGCAGTGCACAGGTTCCCACTGGAAGTAAGGGTATGAAGTAAGGAGCCAGTGGTAAAATAAGGTCTGTGTCACAGACAGAGCATAAAATGGATATTGTCTATAGGAAGTACTACAATCCAGAAAAGATATCATATAAACCCATATCACAACAATCATACACACACACATATCTACATATATATACAAATACATACACCCACACATACATACACCTGGATATAGACGAACTCATGGTAAGTGTCAAATACAGTCCCATGTAGAAGGGGTCAGCTCAAGGCTGCCTTAGGTCCCCCAAAGCAAAGACTAACGTGCAGTGGAAGACGCTGAGCTGGTGGAGGCAGACCTCCAACAAGAATGCACCGACGGGGGAGGGACCGCGAGCGGTCGCACTCCCTCCCGGTTGAACTCTCCCCCACCCGGTCGGACACACGCGGTCCGCGGGCGGAGGCGGCCGCGGCCACGTGGGGAAGAAGATCCGGCCGCTGGGGACTCGTGTTGCGTACGCGAGTGCCCCCGCGACCGGGAAACCACATGGGACCGCCGGAGATGAAAACTCCGCGGTCCCGGAGCTCGGGGCCGAAGGAGGCAGGAGTAGCCAGCCTCCTGAAGCCCCCCAAGCGGCACGCACAGCGCCAGGCAAGGGCACATAACCGGGAAAAGCAGGCATAAAAAGAAGTGTGAAACGGACAGGGGGTTGGGCACAAATCTAAGTTTGGAAAGACAGCAAGGACCCCAAAGCCCCCACAAAACATACACAAATAAGGGAAAATACAGTGAAAGCCTGAAGTACAGGCATTAGAAAACCCCACAAGGAAATATAACAGTACATTGGAGTAAAAACCCACACAGATATAAAAACAGTATATAGGAGTAAAAACCCACACAGATATCTAACAGTATATAGGAGTAAAAACCCACACAGATATATAAAACAGTATATTGGGATAAAAAACCCACACAGATACATAACAGTATATTGGGAAAAGAACCCACAAAGATATATACCAGTATATAGGAATAAAATCCCACAAGGATATATGACAGAATAGAAAAGAATACATCTAACAAGGGCAAAATAAACAACTGGACATAGATTAAATCCCACAAGGGCAATCTAGAATATAGAAAATAAATTACTGAAAATAAGAACAAAGACCCAAAGCCACCCACTAAGCAGGAGGCAGAGGTACTCTGACCTGTACTGGTGCGGAGCAGCAAAGAAAGAGGAAATGATGCATGGGGAGGGGAGTTTTATAGTACCTAACTTTTTTCTGATTGGTTGTTTTCTGTGCTGCTGTGGAGTTCTAGTAAAGAGAGACTTAAGCAAATACGAAGCCTCCTGTCATGTTATAAAATTGCCTTGATTGTTTATTAAGTAATATCCTTTCTCCATTGAACAATGATAGTTTATTTGATTTATTATTTCATTCCAATTTTGAGGTTCTTGTTTTTCCAATTTTCGCACTATACAAAGTTTTACCGCCAACAAAATATAAATATATAAATAAGAAAAAGGTTTCTCACAAGGGGATCTAGATGGAAAAGAAAGAGATGTGGAGTCAATGGGAATTCTTTCCCCAAAATTTCCGTCAGGCGTGTTCTAAGGTTTATTTTTAAAGTGTCTAGCCCTGGGCAGTCCCACCAAATGTTGAAATGGGTGCCTTTAGCCTTGTTACATCTCCAACATTGGTCGGAATGATCAGTTGGGCCCTGAAGCCTTATTTGGCCTTATTGGTCTGTTCAGGTTTTCTAACTCTTCTTTAGTTATTTTTTGGAGTTTGATCTTTGAGAGAAATAAATTAATTTGTAGACTAGATTTTTTGTTTAAAGCAAGATTGTACAGATCAGAATAGTAATCTTGGAAGGCATTAGAAATGCTTTGTGGCGATAGGAATGTTTGATTGTCTACCATGATCTTTTTTATTATTTCTGTCCTACATTTATGTTTTAATTTATTTGTCAGAGATTTCCCACTTCTGTTATTGCTGTAATACCACTTCTGTTTAACACAGTGAATTTCTGTTAATGTTATCTAGTATTTTATCATTTATTTGTTATCTAATTATCTTTAAATCCGATAATAACATGTAATTTAAAAAAGTTTTTATGTTGCCTCTCAGTTTCTATCAAGATTATATAAAGTTGTTGCAAGTTCTCTTTTTTTTTGTATAAAGGAACACATTTTAATACATAATCCCCTCATAAAACATTTAAAAGTAGCCCAAAGAGTCACATCTAAAACTTCTTATCTTTTTCTTGTAGGGTCCTCTGTGCTTCTGTAAATGACAAACCAAAATTTTTGTATGACCTCAAAAGATTGTTATTCAACCTAGATCTAGATCTTGTTTTGTATTGGTTATGGCGAAAGTGACCTTGCCACTGGTTTTTGCCAGCCTCTTACCCTGTGACTATGGCCCCTGTGTTAAACCCTATTTGAAAACATTATTTGTGCCTGTTGGGACTTGTAACAGGAACAATTCAAACTTTCAAAGCGGCACTTCAAACTCCCAAAGCCATTCAAAATGGCAGTCGAACACATGGCGGCAACCATCTTGTTCACATAGATCAAAACCACAAATAGACTTCAGGGGTACTTGGTCGCGAATGCCCTGGAACTATTTTCAGCATGAAAACTTTGCGGTTCCCAGTCGGTCCTCCAGCGGCACTTAGCCATGATTCTATGGAACTATTTTTGGCTATGGGACCATGCCTGCGGTCGGTAAAAACTATGACTTCCATTAATTTTCTGAACCCCTGAACTGATCTGGGTGATTTGTGGATATGTTGGTCACCCAGATCAGGGCTATAAGGGTATGTAACTTGTATGGGGATTTTATGTGTTTTAAGGTATTTTTGGGGCTTTGTAAAAATTTGTGTTTGGAGATAATTGAGTCAAGCATTATACTAAACTCAATTATCTCCTAAGTAAAGGGGAAGACTTATTGTATTGTATGTGGGAGTGTCATGCATTGTAACTCTGTTATTATTGGTTTGTAAGTTTGTGTCCCTGTCCCCAACACGGTCCATGTGGGCATACCCCTTGCATGGGGACTGTCATAAAAGGCCAGTGTGGCACCATTAAAATTGAGTTCCTGCTTACCCTCAACATAGTCTCATCTCATGTGGGGGGAAATGGCTGTATCTACCCAGGGGATTGCTATATCTCTATACTCCCCTGGGATTATAATAACTAGCTCTTTTAAGAGCTGTTCCTGCTATGCTCTCTGGAGTAGGAGAGTGTGACGGTACAATCCTTTACTCCGTCAAGCATTCCCTTCTTCCCATAAAATAATATTCCTAATAATCCACAGGAACGAATATCCCTGGTAACACGAAATAATCCACACATGAGCCAAAGCTTAATGCTGGAACAAGACTTTACTGGAAGTAACAACAACAGGTATTCAAGCTACAGTTTCTTTCATGCCCTGCTCCCTTGCAGGGGAGGGAAACACAGGTTATCTACAGTAGCCAATAAAACAGAGGTTACAGCCCACACAAAATCCTCCCCTCTGCCTGTGATTCAATTAACTTATACAATAGCAGATGCAATTATCACAGGCAGGGAAAATACAGTTTTTACAGCATATTCATAACTTCTAAAATATACATCACATTCACATAAAAAATATATATATTCACAATCAATCCATTGAGGGAAACAACATATCAAAAAATGGCATGAATCAGACCAGGGGTTCAGAAGTTAGTAAAGTATCTTTTGGGGCCTGGCTGGCAGCATGGCTATCTGGCCCAAACCGGTTTTACAGAGCAGTCTATCCTGGAGACAATAGGGAAAATAATACAATTATATCCAGAGATAGAGGCAGACTCCATTGAGCACATGTTACCAGTAAAACACAAAAGGATACAAAAATACATAACTCCTATCATACTGAATTGAACGGGCCAAATCTCCCAGGGTCCATAGTCACAGGGCAAGAGGCGGGCAAGCAGTCCTCTCCAGGCACAAGTGTCGAAGGGCACTTTGTCACAGTAATAAATCCATTAATAAAGTAGCAGGGAGGGAAAGTACCGAATGAATGGAGGGGGATTCTTCACAGAGAGGTTCACCCACTGGAAGCTGGATCCTGGTCTTGGATCCAGGATGGGTGGAGGATGGCGAGTTCCCAGCCAAGCTGTAACGCTGGACGTGTGGACTACAGTGATGATGGTGTCGGGTGGAGTGCTTAGAGTCCTCGGTAAGCACTAGGAGAATCTGTTGGCGGAGGCTACCATTGGCTGTCCGTCACATTACTTATTCTTTTTAATGATTCTTGTCAGTGGCGCATGGTCCGACCATGTAATTGGACCTATATTAATACTTTCAATTAAAGGAAGAGAATTGTTTCTGGTTAATATTTCCCCTTCCATACTCCTGCTGTATTCCTGCCCAACTCAACCTCATTCATCTTGAAACTTTCATACATTCCTCAACAGGCCAGACATGTGTTCCGGTGCTGTGAGGAATTCTCAACAAGTATACATCTTTCATACCAGATCAATACAGTAATTCTATACATCCTGTATTAATCTTGCCTACAACACCTTCACGGAGAAGGAACCTGGGAGGAGGAGAGAAATGATGGACTTTAATTTTCCTTATTTTCAACTTCCACATATTGTATAATTAAATGTTCTCCTCCAATATCACACCCCTATACAAGGACTTTGCATAGCATCAAGATAAGAGGAGAGGGCTAAAGCAGGGACAGAATATTATTAAGTATACAGCTAGAATATCAGATTAGCCACTTTATTTAATTAAACTGTTGTTGTTTGTTACTATTATAGTAAGAGCTCTTAAGGTCATATATCCTTTGTTTAGTTATGTGGTTCAATACCCTATACTTTATCCCTCTGGATGTGCTCTACCAATCTTGACAATTCAATTTTTTTTATTATCTTACTGATATATCTCAAGTGAAAAAAATATAAAAATTAAGAAGAAAAAGGAAAGGAAAAATAAAAAAATGTATATACTCTAAAATAACTAAATTACCTTTCTCCTCATGTTATCCCTTATCACCTTCACTCTCTTTAGTCTTGCTTAATCTTACAACCTTAAATACGAGGGGGCACTTCTTTTAATTAATCTTTGATTATTTGTATCTATTGAGTAGGTGCAGTTAGTGTACCATAATACCCTTTATTTGCTCCTAAGTGCCTTTTATGTGTATTCTGTGATCATCGTTTACAGGAGTGTAATTCATTAATTACTATTTAATGTCATTCGATCAGATTATCCCTCTAGTAAAAAGATTCTATAAAAAAAAAGTAGACAATTCTTAACTAAAGAGCACATTACTGCTTATTCCTTTGTAGTCAATTCACCATACCTCCTCCCCTCTTACTTTCCTCTCTCCTCCTAACTCTCTATCTATATTTTAGCATTAGTGTTATAAAAAAATCCTCCTCCTCCTTCTCTTATTTTTTTTTGTTTTAGTGGTCTTCATTATCCATCAATTTCTTTGTAAAGTCCCATGTTCACTATCTTCTGATGTACTAGGGATGAATCTTTAAACATCAAAGAGGAGTTATTGTATTGGATGATCAAAGATGCCAGAAATCCCCATCTGTAAATAATATGGTTTTCTCTCAATATTATTGTAGAATTGTAAGATATATCAGTAAATATTTTTAATTCTTTATATAGTTCCAGCTTTGAAAGTTACTTTCTTGCAGCTAGTATAATTTGGTTCTTTGTATAGTAAGATGAGAATCGTACTATCACTTCTTTTGATAAGTGTTTCGCAACACCTTTTGGTTTAGGCAAGCGATGATAGCGATCAAAGGGAAATTTACCCAAATTATACGATGGAATTAAAGAAGAACACAGATCTATTAGAATTTTTTCTAGTTTTTCTCTTTTGTATTCCTCTGAAATATCTAAAAAATATCTCAAATTCTAATGTGTTTCCGGCGGGCTCTATCTTCCATTATCGATATTTTTGGCTTCAAGATATTTAAGTCTATTTGCTAAATTTTCATGTTTGATAACTTGAAGTAACTTGAAGTTTTCAAGAATTTGCGAGGTTTCTTCTTTAAATTAATCTATAATGTTTATCATATCTTGTTTGATTTTCCTATACAAGTTATCCATCAGTCCCATCACACATTCCTTAGATAGGGTTTGTTGCTCAATTTGTTATTATTGCTGTTTGATGTTAATGGGGTTTGATTGGTTCAGGTCAGGGTTTCCAAGAGAGCTTTTGGAATCCATTTGCTTTCATATATTCTTAGGAGAGTAATTTGTGTTTATAGATTTATTTTTATCTGAATTTTTTTTTTCTTTTTTAGGTGCCATAATGACAGAGCAGTAGTTAGAGAGACATTTTTTCTTTTTTCTTATCGTCTTTGTTTGGTAAGGGGAGAAGCAGTCCTAGAGTTGAATATCAAAATTGTTAAATCTTAAATCAAATTACATCAGAACTTGAGAGTAATCCGGAAGGTATGTCTCTTTAAAATAAAAAGGACTTTCTGATATAGTATTCTTACATAATCTGCTCTGAAGCGATTCCTCTTGTCCAGAGTTATGTTTTGTTATTATAAGAGGACTTAACCACCAGCTAAATTTGGGGTTATATGAATTTTAAGCTTCTTAGCATTATATTGGCATTACAGAGATTGCTAAACTTTGTAAGTTATCTAAATATATATATTCCTGTTGTATGGACTTACAATGCTTTTGAGAATAGCATGTTATGTTTGTCATAATTAGTTCTGTAGTGTCATACCATTCACCCATGTTACTAGGGATGTGCATAAAAAAAAGTTTCAGTTTGTTTTGATTTTTTTATTTTGGAAATTTTTGTTGTCCGAAATTCTGAAAATATTGTGTCTGTGTTTAGTTATTTAAAAGTAAGTAGGGATTTGTGATAGTATATATCTGGACTGATGCACTTTAACCATTTCTGTCACCCAAGAGTAATGGAAGATAGACCTCTGGACTTAATTTCTGTGTGTTTTAAACTATTTAATATCCAATCCATACCACCAGAAAACCAGTACCAGAAAACCAGTGATAAGATCGAACAATAAATGATAAATGGACCGATGAAATTATTAAATCTTCAAACACCGTGGGCCAACCTAAATGTCCCATCTAGGACTGCAAGGATATCTGGCCACTAGGAGAACTCCATAAGTCAGTTGTGAAGTGCACTGACTGGCGACGATAGCCTTTGCTAGCTGCTCCTTTTACACTGAATAACAGACATGCTAGAGTGATAATACTTTGTTTCTGCTAAAAAAAAGGTGCACAGTGGAACCTCCCCTCCTGCTGATCAAACAGATCTTGCATTCCCAGGCCGGTGCACCCTAAGACTGTGACCTTATGGTTGCTCCTGCCCTGGATAGCCTGGGTCATTAATTCTAGGGTAAGACTGGTTAGGTTACGACTATGCCTAGCCAGTTACACAAACTTTGATTTGGAGATAGATTTATCCTGTTTAATGATAGTTTAATTGATCCTAGTGTGAGACTGTTGGTTGGGTTGCTGCTTTTAAAAAAACAAAAAAAACAAATGGACAAAATCCGGTCAAAATGATTAAATTCCAACCACATTGGCAATTTACAAATTTACTAATTCCAAATGCGGTCAGGATGTGGTTGGTCTGGTCGATTCTGTATAATTCTTTCAGAAAATCAGTGATATCTACATGCAACTCAATATTAAACACAGGAATCGGACATGTAGAAACGATTGCATGGCAACCAAAGACAAACCAAATGCATCTGGCAGGATGCATATTTGCAAAATATCACTCACTTGCTTTTTGATGATGTGAAGTGCTATTTGCCTGCTGAGAACGCTAATAGCCTGAGGGCAAATTGTTTTCAAAACCTCTGCGAGGATAAATTATGTGGAAACTGACCAGCGCTTGCTAGTTTGCCACCATATTAAAAAAGTTAAGAAAATAAAAGTCTACGGGTATCACTAAGGCACCTATACTACTATAAACATAGTTAAAAGCCTCCCCCCATGCAACATTTGGGGAAAATGTTTCCTGTACAAGCAAGGCAAGGGGGGGAATATGTAGGTTTAAAACCTCCTTATTTATTAATTTATTACTTTAATATGGTGGCTGGCTAACAAGCGCAGGCCAGCCATTACTTAATTAACTCTCACGCTGTCAAGGATTTTTTTTTAACTATTTGAAACAAAAACAGAGAATAGGACAACTCTGATAATGGACAAAAGCTTAGCAAAACTCAATAGCTTGCCAGAGTAAATTCATGCTCAGGTCTCAAAATAGCTTTTGATCACTTGTGCCGTTAAAATGTGAACCTATACAATTAGCATTTCAGATTGATTCTGCCCATAACAGTAGTACAGATTCAAAATACTGGCGGACGATCAATTTGGCCATTTTAGAGCCTCATCAGCAAGGTGTAGCTGAATTCCTTCTTTGCACAGCGATTATGGGGTGCATGACTGTCTTACACTTTTCACTTAGGGTGACCATAAGCAAAGGCATTGAAACAAAAACAGAAAACAAAGCTTTTGATATAGGAATAATTTAATATTGTATACTTTTACTTGTTGTAATTCTGTACATACTTTGTTTCTTGTTTGTTATTATGTTGTATCCATTTGTATTTGCTATTCACTTGGCTTGAGTAAATTCTGTATTCAACACATTTCCTAAATTTGCATTTGGGTAAAAACACAAAACAGTCTTCCAGTAAATATTATTTTCTCTAAGGCAAGGATGTCAAACTTAATGGCTAACTCAGTCCAAATAAACAAGGCTTAAAAATAAAAATAAAAAAAGAATTCAACCTAGACCAACACAAACTAGAATTACTAGTATCATTCTCATGCAAACAATATGTAATCCTGGGTACATATATATAATTAATTCAAAAGATTCACCTCAAGTTACTTACTATCTCAGTGGTAATGCCTCAGTCTGACAAGTGATTTTTGCACCCAGTGATTGGCTGCACCGCAAAGAAACTGTTAGTGGGCCGCATGTTTGACATGCTTGCTCTATGGTTTATAAAATAAGAGTCATTGATACACTTTCTCAATTTAATGTATTTGTGCAGTCTACATCAGATTATATGGGATATATCAAGGATGTTTTTTAAGATGGTCAATTATATACTAACTGAATTTAAATTTTAAGGACAAAATATCTGAACTGGCAAAATGATCTGTCAGCTATGCTTTTTTGCTACCTTTGCCTAAAGTTAGAAATTCACTATTTATGAATAACCCTGCAAGCCTAATACTAGATATCCGAGAAGTATATGAGGTGCTGTATTTATGTCCTGTTTGTACATGTGTATTATCTTTTATGACTCCCTGCCCTGTCAAAACATTTATTTTATTTAACAATATGTTATTATATTTAAGCTTCCCAATAGTGACAGTAAAAATGTCAAATTATGATAGGGAAATGGTCTGAAAATACATGTGTAATCTTGTACATATAATATGTACCTTTATTCAGTATAATTCATCGTCTAGTGTACGATCCTGAATAAAAATAAAAATAAAAAAAGTGAATCTTAACACCTTGCAGACATTAAAATACAAGGATAAAAAAAATGTAAAGTGTACAAGGATACAATGTAAAGTGTACAAGGATAAAATAAATAAATACATATTATATGTGTATTACATTTCCTGTGGCTACACTGGATTAGGGATTTACAATGATAAATAGAAATAAATATATAAATTTGCCTAAAATGTGATATTTATTGTGAATTTAAAATAGCATTACAAATATGTTTAAAAGATATCTATGGTATTGTCTTTTCTTGGCTTCTCTTTTCTTGGCTTTATTCTATCCATTAAGTCTGGCCACTCTAAGGACCCGTACCTTGTGTGTTCTTGTCTTCAGGACCTTGAGTGTTGCCTGTGCTCCATGCTATCTTGAATCTCTGGATGGATTAGCGGTGTCTGTCCTCACACAGAGCACCTCTGAGGCTAAGGGCCGGATTGAGTGGTGGAACCTGTGTGCAGGGTTTCTTCTGTGATAAATTACTGTTTTTTTCTGTAATAAAGGCTCTCTTTGTCCTCAGAGGCATAACTAGAAACCACGGGGCCCCGGTGCGAAATTTGCCCTGGGCCTCCCCGTTTTTCTCACCCCACCGCTCCAGCTCCTACATGTGTCACATTCATACCCCCCAGGCCCTCTATGTGTCTCATTCACAACCCACAGGGTGAGTGTGGCATGGATGAGTGTGACAGAATTGGAGGGGTTAATGAGTGTGGCAGGGTGAAAGGGGTGTGGGGTGTGTGAGAGAGTGATGGAGAATGAGAGTGACCAGATTGGGTGGTGAGTATGACCAGGGCCGGCGCCACCTGTAAGGCGACCTAGGCAGCCGCCTAGGGCGCAACTTATCAGGGGGCGCCGGATCCCTGTCCCCGCTGCGCCTCCTCATGCTGCGCCGCCTGAGCGCTTTAACAAGCCCCAGGCGGCGCAGCACTGCTGCATGGAGGGCGGCCGGGTTTCAGTGACCGGCAGGAGGGAAGCGCAGAGCGCTCCCTCCTGCCGGTCTCTCCATGAAGCGTGGCCGGGCGGCGCGGAACCAGGGACAGGAACCTCTGTTTCCTGTACCCGACCGCCGGCGGACTGAAGGGAAGCGCTCACTGAGTGAGCACTTCCTGTCAGTCCGCCGGCGGCCGGGTACAGGAAACAGAGGTTCCTGTCCCTGGTTCCGCGCCGCCCGGCCACGCTACGTGGGCAGGAGGGGAGGGTAAGGACCACTATGGGAGGGGGGGGGATAACGGACCACTAGGGGAGGGGGGGTGGGGGGAGGAATAACTGACCACTAGGGGAGGGGGGGGGAAATAACGGACCACTATGGGAGGAGGGGTGGGGGGGGGGGGGGAATAACGGACCACTGGGGGGGGGGGGATAACGGACCACTAGGGGAGGAAGGGAGAGGCGGGGGGGGGGGATAAGGACCACTGGGGGTGGGTAAGGACCATGAGGGGGGAAAGGACCACTAGGGGAGGGGAGGGAGGTAAGGACCACTGGGGGTGGGTAAGGACCGGGGGGGGGGGGTTAAGGACCATGAGGGGGGGAAAGGACCACTAGGGAGGGGAGGGAGGATAAGGACCACTGGGGGTGGGTAAGGACAAGGGGGGGGGATAAGGACCATGAGGGGGGGAAAGGACCACTAGGGGGGGAAAGGACCACTAGGGGGGGAAAGGACCACTAGGGGGGAAAGGACCACTAGGGGAGGGGAGGAAGGTAAGGGCCACTGGGGGTGGGTAAGGACCAGGGGGGTAAGGACCACTGGGGGGGGGGTGTGTAAGGACCATGAGGGGGGGGGAAAGGACCACTAGGGGAGGGGAGGGAGGATAAGGACCACTAGGGGAGGGAGGGAGAGGGGGGATAAGGACCACTGGGGGTGGGTAAGGACCAGGGGGGGGGGGGTAAGGACCACTAGGGGAGGGGAGGGAGGACAAGGACCACTAGGGGAGGGGAGGGAGAGGGGGGGATAAGGACCAGGGGGGTAAGGACCACTGGGGGGGTAAGGATCATGAGGGGGGTAAGGACCACTAGGGGAGGGGAGGGAGGATAAGGACCACTAGGGGAGGGAGGGAGAGGGGGGGATAAGGACCACTAGGGGAGGGAGGGGGTGATAAGGACCACTGGGGTGGGTAAGGACCACGGGGGGGGGTAAGGACCAAGAGGGGGCGGTAAGGACCACTAGCGGAGGGAGGGAGAGGGGGGGATAAGGACCACTAGGGGAGGGAGGGAGAGGGGGGGATAAGGACCACTGGGGGTGGGTAAGGATCAGGGGGGTAAGAACTACTGGGGGGGGGGTAAGGACCACTAGGGGAGAGGAAGGATCACTAGAGGAGGGGGAGGAAGGACCACTAGGGGAGGGGAGGGAGGGTAAGGACTACTACGGGAGGGGAGGAGGGAGGAAGGACCACTAGGGGAGGGGAGGGTAAGGACCACTAGGGGAGGGGTGAGTCAGGACCACTGGGGGAGGGGGGTGAAGGAACACAGGGGGAACGGGGGTGGGAAGGTAAGGACCACTGAGGGAGGAGGAGGGGAGGTCCACTAGGTGTTTGGGAGAGGGAGGACCACTAAGGGGGGGAAGGACCACCAAAGGGGGGTAAGGAGGGAGGACTACTAAGGAGAGGGAAGGAGGGTAAGGACCACTAAGGGGGGGGGGGGAGATTACCACTAAGGGGGTGGTGGGAGTAGGGGAAGGTCTACTAAGGGGTTTGAGAGAGGGAGGACCACTAAGGGGTTTGGGAGAGGGAGGACCACTAAGGGGGGGAGAGGGGAGTGAGAAGACCACCAAGGGGGGACTGCAGAGGGACAGGGGGCCAAGGGAGAGCACTAAGTGACACACACACACACAGAAACATACAATGCATTCCTACTCACACACAATACATCCCTTACGTTCTCTTACATAATTAATGCACCCCTTACAGACACACACTGCATCAATTACATACACAGAAACAAACCTTGCACCCCTTACACACACACACACACACACAGAGAGAAACATACAATGCATTCCTTACACGCAAACACACACTACATCCCATATAAACACACTACATCCCTTACACAAATTGCACACATAAAAAATCCCCAACTCATGGATGGGCCATGTAGGTGGATTTATGGGTGGGCATTGTAGGCGTATGCCCCCTGGGGGCCCAGACCTTGAGCTGTGTAAGGGGTCTAAAAAATGGAGCTGCTTCCTGTTCGTTAATTTTTGTGAGCACTGTTAAAAACAGTCTCCAGAGAGCCTCTTCTACACCAGACCTGTGGAGCCAGACTGAGCCCATCATCAGCCTCTTGTCCTCATCTGGTGGTAAGTAGGCAATCCAATATATTATAAGTGGCACTAATCTCTAATTTACCTCACATTAAATGGATACTATAGTCACCAGAAGCACTACAGCATAATGTAGTGGTTCTGGTGTCTAGAGCCCGTGCCTGTAGGCTTTTTAATGTAAACACACTGTCTTTACCGATAAAAGACACTTTGTGAAGACTGGTGTTGGCCCATATGGCAGAGCATATGGGCGGGGCATTGTGATGTCACATGGTGGGCAGGACATATGGGGGGGGGGGGGGGCGGCAAAATTGTTTTTGCCTAGGGAGGCAAAAATCCTTGCACCGGCCCTGAGTATGACCGTGCTAGAGAAGTTGAGTGTAATAGGGTGAATATGGCAGAGTGATGGGAGGTGAGTATGGCATGGGTGAGTGACAGAATTTGTGAAGTTATTGTGAGTGTAGTAGTGTAAAGAGGGGTGACAGTTATACAGACACACAGGTGCATACACTGACACACATGCAGATACACACCATATAACACATACAGATGCATACACGGACAAACATGCTGAAACACTGACACACATGTAGATACAGACACAGATACCTACACTGACACATATGCAAATACACAGACACACACATGAACACATAGATACACAGACACATATGTACACAGACACACATATAGATACACATGTTCTTTTTCCAGGTTTTATTGTTCAAAATATTTCCCTGAACTATGTGTTGCAATCCTCATTAAAGAGAGATCTGGCAACCTCAGTCTGAATTGTCCATTGCCTCCGTGTAACAAAGTAAGTTACTCAGAGATAGAGAGAAGAATAGCATAGCATTATATAAAAAATGTATCATGCTGAGCTGTGAAATGGGATTTACAAGTGAAGTTACTAAACGCGACCAGAGAAGATGCAAAATCCAACATGCAGTCAGTGAAAGGCAGAAAGCATGCTGAGGCTCCTAACAATATGCAACACACATTTCTCCTAGCTAGTGTGGCTAACGTGGTCCACATACATTGTTTTCAAAACAATGTTAACTAGGCACTGCAAAAGGGGTTCAAATTGTGCCAATATTTTAACTAACACTACAGTATTTTGAATGAAAGGTCAAAGTTATGCTTGAACATTGACATGTAACGGTATTGAAAGGCAGCAGTTATGCTTGAACATTGACATGTAACGGTATTGAAAGGCAGCAAAATAAATAAATGAAAGCAATAATAAAAAATCTTCACAGTAGACATACTGAGGAAGCAGGATAGACTCATTTAATGGATGTAACATATAAAAAAGAAAATAGAAATAAATAGTGCAGAATGAAAGCCTGTATAAACCAATAATTGAAAATATACACACAGAGTAAAAGTTACACACCAAATATGATATCAGGATAAGATTGTGCAGAGTATCTGCAAGGTTTTAATGATATATAGCAGAGAAAAGACATAAAATATAAATGTGTGTTAAAGTGTAAAATTATCAAGTTGAAGACAAAAAAATGCAATAAAAATAAATGTGCATAAAAAGAAATATGACTTTAGGCATCTGATGAAGACATTCTAGGCCTATGACAAGGTTTGTAATCATTAGGAGTCCATGCATGCTTTACATACTAATCCCACCCATAGGGTAGACCAGTGTTTCTCAACCTTTTATGGAGAAGTAACCCTTCCTACAGAAAGTAATTTTTATTTAATTTAAATTCCAAATTAAACTTGAGTACATTGATATTTTATAAAATCCATGTTGAAGAACAAGCCTGATTAAAGGTAGTAAATAATATCTTTAAAATAAATATGACATAATGTGAATATTGTGTATGTAAGGAGGAGTGTATTAACCTCGCACAGAGGACACTGAAACTCACACACATACAGAGTACACTCACATTTACACACAAAGGACACTAACACATAGAAACATAGAATGTGACCACAGATAAGAACCATTCGGCCCATCCAGTATGCCCAATTTTCTAAAAACTTTCATTATTCCCTGGCCTTATCTTATAGTTAGGATAGGATTATGCCTATCCCACGCATGCTTAAAACACATACATTTACACACAGTGGACAGACTCAATGACATGCATGCTCTCACTGATTTAACACACACTGACAGAAACACTTATTGACCAAAAACAACAGTATAGATCTGCACTCAATCCCTAACAATCTGAATCTGGGTGCAACCAAACCAGGTCTCAGTACCAGTAGACCAGATGCTTATTGTAGAAAGTGTAGAAAGGTCCAGGCACTCCAAAATTCAACAAAAGGTAATTTATTAAAACCCACAGCCAAATCACAATGTTTCGACCTACATGGTCTTTTTCAAGCTGGAAAATAACCATGTAGGTCGACACATTGTGATTTGGCTGTGGGTTTGAATAAATTGCCTTTTGTTGAATTTTTGAGTGCCTGGACCTTTCTACACTTTCTACAAGAAACACACATATTTACTAACACATACTCACACTCACTGACTTAACACACACTGACAGACACACTTACTGATTTGACACACATTGATAGCCACACTCACTGACACATTCTCACTGATTTGATGCACACTGACAGACAGACACTCTCATTTAAACACTCACTTTACCAATTAAATGTTACTACATCGTTCTCCCACCTGCAACCCAGACACTCTCCCTATGGAATGCACTCCTGGGGCAAGTTTTACTCTCCCAGTCTTTGCAGTGCTTCAAAAATCCCTAAAAAACCCAACTCTTTATAGACGTCTGTCAGCTCACCTCATGACCTCTCATCTCTTATCTTTTTTGTCCCTCCTTTTTTCCCCCTCTCATTTTGTGCATTTGTCCATCAGCCCTTTAGATTGTTATCTCATTTGTGCAGGTCCCTCCTCACCTACTGCTCCTCAACCCATATGCCCTACCGATCATCAGGTACCCAGCTGGAATAATAACCTGGCAAAGAGAATAAATGGTCACCATGGATGTCAAGATCAGGAAATTACTCACTATGAATGGAGGATTCAACCCATAATTCAGTACCCGGAGACTGTACACCTGCCAGAAGGAAGGAGGTTGGGGCCTGATGAGTGTCAAGGCCACAGTTCTGGATGAAACACAGGGCATCCACAAGTACATCACAAAGATGGCTCCCAAAGATGAACTGCTAAGGGAATGCCTGAGACTTCAACAGATAGAGGATGCAGAAAAAGAGGAGGTTCCTTGGCAAGACAAACCTCTCCATGGGGTGTACCACTGGCAGATAGTGGGTAGGCTTTCATGACAAAATCCTTCTAAAGGCAGGACTGAAAGACAGCACTGAGGCACTAATACTAGCAGCACAGGAACAGGCACTCAGCACCAGATCAATAGAAGCTGGAGTCTACCACACCAGGCAAGACCCAAGGTGCAGACTGTGCAAAGAGGCCTCTAATACAGTTCAGCACCTAGTAGCCAGATGCAAGATGTTAGCAGGACAGCATACACAGAAAGACACAACCAAGTTACTGGGATTGTATACCAAAACATCTGCACAGAATACGGATTGGACCTGCCTAAGTCCAGATGGGAGATACCACAAAGGGTAGTTCAGAATGACAGAGGTAAGATCCTGTGGGACTTCAAGATCCAGACAGACAAGCAAGTGCTGGCCAATCAACCTGACATTGTGGTGGTAGACAAGGAACAAAAGACTGCAGTCGTGGTGGATGTGGCAATACCCAGTGACTAACCATCAGGAAGAAGAAACATGAGAAGAAGGCGAAATACCAAGGGCTGAAAGAAGAACTAGAAAGAATATGGAAAGTGAAGGCAGTAGTAGTCCCAGTTGGGATAGGAGCACTCAGGGCTGTGGCTCCCAAATTGGGGAGTGGCTTCAACAGATTCCAGGTGGGACATCTGAGATCGCTGTCCAGAAGAGTGCAGTTCTAGGACCAGCTAAGATGCTGCGCAGAACCCTCAAACTTACAGGCCTCTGGTAGAGGACCCAAGAATGGGGAATAAACATACCACCCAACAGAGGTGAGAAAATAGATTTTAATTGTATATAAAATAAAAATATTCAATAAATAATCTAAAAAAAAATAAAAAAAAATTTTTAATTATGTTTTTTAAATTATAAACATGTGTAATTTTGTTCTAACTGTATTTTGATAGTAATACACACACACTCACACACACACACACACATATATATACACACACACACACACACACACACAAACAGATATATATATATATATATATATATATATATATATATATAATTAACAACAATTTCATATACATATATATATGTATTTAAATTCATGTATACATTTATGTAATATTTTTACATAAATAAGTAATTTTATTGATTACTATTTGAGGGACCTGAGTGACAACCCAGGCAGAAAGTCCAGAGAATTTAATTTGCAAGCCCTATATTTAACCCTGTAACTAGGGAAGCCTCACTGAACACAAATAATTAGTGTTTCAAAACAATAAAATGTATCACAAGGATGATATCATTAATGATATTGCAACTTTTTTGCACACAAACAGCAATTTTACTGATTATATCATTGTTGTAATATGTTTTACTGTTTTGAAACACTAATAATTGTGTTCAGCTAATTTTCCATAGTATAACACCCCATGTATAGGTTTTATGTTGATTTCCAAAGTTACAGGTCAAATATAAGGCTTGCATTTAAAAAAAAATTCACATTGGAATTTACCAGATTGGTTATGTTGCATTTGAGACCATATGGTTGCCAGGAACGAGAATTACCCCAAGGATGGCATACCATTTGCAAAAGTAGAATACTCTAGGTATTACAAATGTGCTATAGCCAGTATTTTATAGTAGCCATTTAGCCACACACACTGGCCAAAGTTAGAGTTCATATTTGTTTTTGCATTTTTCGCACACAAACAAATGTGAACGTTAACTTTGTCCAGTTTTTGTGACTAAGTGGCTACTAGAAAAGACTGCACATACCCTTCACAATATGGTGTTTTTTAAAATAAACTCAAAAAAGCAAAAGCACATAGCGTATACTAAAATGCATAATTTTTAAAAGCCAATTTCAATAAGATTAGGGCAGCTCTACAACATATTGACTGGCATAAACTACTTAGTTAAAAAAATACTAAGGATAAATGGAATATCTTCAAAGCAACATTAGAAAGGTGCATTTCTCGTATTCCCAGGGTTTTACATGTCTTTTTGCTGAAACCTTTGATCTGGAATAGGTTTACTCACCCTGTTGTTGTCCCTTCCTCTGTGCTTGTTGAAGGTAATAAGGAATATGAGAAATTCTCTTCTTGATTCTCGTTTTTCTACTGGCAGATTGCAATATTTGGTTGATTCGAAGAATTTCGGTCCTGAGGACAGGTCTTTGGTTGACTGTTCTGATATCTCTGCTCCTTGTCTTCTCCATTCTTTCCATTCCCGTTTTCTGTCTCGTCCTGGATCCTTCCGCCCTGTGGGCGGTTCTGGATGAGGGGGTACTGTCCGAGTCCCTTCTGTGTTAACCAGGCTGTTCCCAATGGTACTCTCCTCTCACATGATGTTGTAGGTCCCCTTCAGCTCTCCTCTTCCTACTCCAGCAATTTTCACGCCGGCTTCGATAGCCCACCCCTTTATATGACAATAAAAGGGGGAGTCGACGTCATGATCTGAATGACGTCACGTGCCTCCAAAATGTTCAAATTATTATGTTTTGGGGGCATGGCTACCATTCTAACAAGCCACAGCCACAGTATAAAAAGGATTCTATGGGTTAGGTTCCTTGCCCTGTTGTGGTTCATTTTTGCTCCCAATAGTGCTATTCAGTATTCTGTATTTCAGCTTTGTGACCTTTGTTTGTTACTATTCTGCTTTCTATACTCCTTGACCCGGCTTTGGCTTACTCGCTTGTCCTGATTTCTGTACTCCTTGACCTCGGCTTGAATTTGACTACCCCTTGTGCTTACACATTAGGCTGGCCATTCTAAGGTCTGGTATATGTTACCATTTATCTACATTCTGCGTGTAGGATCTCAGTCCATTCCTGACATTACAACAGGGCCATATGGATCCTGCAGGTGTAGGTGTTCAAGGGGCTTCATATGATACCCATTTTGAGGAAATGGACCATTGTAGGGATCAAATAGGGCTAGCCCTTCAAACTCTTCAACCCCAGTCCCAAGGAAGGTCATAACCTTGCCCCGGCTCCGGTACCCTCGGGTTTAGACGTTGCTACTATTGGGGCCTCCTCACATGTTACATCACCATTATGTTATGGTGGTGCACCTGATTCATGTCGGGGTTTTTTGAACCAGGTTAGCATCCACTTCGAATTACAACCTCATTCTTATCCGACTGATAGAGCTAAGGTTGGTTTTATCATAACCCTATTAGTCGATAAAGCTTTAACCTGGGCCAATCCTCTCTCGTAAAATGAAAACCCTTTAATATGTCATTATGTTGCTTTTGTAGCTGCATTCAGATGCACTTTTGACCCTACTGGTAGGAAGGCTAATGCTGCCAGAACCTGACTTAGTCTGAAACAGGGTACTAAATCATTGGTCGATTATGCCCTGGAGTTCAGATCCTTAGCCGCTGAAGTAGCTTGGAACAACCAAGCATTTGTTGACGTGTTTCTCAATGGTTTGTCCGATGTAATACTGGATGACATAGCTATCAGGGAACTTCCAGAGAATCTAGAAGATTTGATATCTGTCATATCCGTATGCGGTTCAGACAAAATACCTGAAACCGTCCTAGGAGCGCTTCTGTCCGCTTGGCTCCCGCCTTTAACCCCCCTGATTCAATGGCTTTGGCTTTACCCTAACCTATGCAAGTGGGGTTTACTAGGTTATACAAAGCAGAGAGACAGTACAGAAGGAAGGTTGGTTTATGCATATTCTGCGGACAAAGAGGACACCTCCGCCTGCGTTGCCCAAGCAGGCCGGAAAACTCCCGCACCTAAGTTCCAGTGGAGGACAGGCTTTGGGTGTTTTCTCTTTGTCCTCCTTCAAAAAACAGAAATGGCTCAGGCTTATAATCCCATCACCTTAATCTGGGAAAAGAATAGAGTACAGATTATGGCGTTGATTGATTCAGGGGCAGCAGAAAGTTTTATTGATCTAGACTTTGCTGCTTTACAAGCAATCCCTTCCTGGTTAAGGAATACACCCTTGGCCGTTGAGGCCATAGATGGTAGACCACTGTCAGTGCCTTTGATTTCTCATGAGACAATTCCCTTACATGGGCTTTTACACCATGAGATTGGTGTATTTCAACTTCTCCGGCTTTTCCGGTGGTATTGGGATTTCCCTGGTTGTTAAAACACAACCCAATCATAGATTGGGAAAAAGGTGATATCATATCATGGATTAAGAGTTGTGATTATGATAAAATTATACAAATATATTTAGGGCCAGTACAAACCATTATCTGGAAATCTATTCAGAAACAGGGCTATACATAGGACATGGGGTCATGCATTTAGGCTGGAAGAAAGGAGATTTTGTCTAACGCAAAGAAGAGTTTTTTTTTACAGTAAGAACTATAAAGATGTGGAATTCTCTGCCTGAAGAGGTGGTCTTAACAGAGTCCATACAAGCAATTGCTTGAAAAAACATAACATACAGGGATATCATTTCCCTAGTGGGGTAATAGCTGCTTGATCCAAGATATTTTGGGGTCAAGAAGGGACTGGGTTTTTTGCTTTCTTTTGGATCAACAGCAAAAACATATGTGAGAAAGGCTGAACTTTTTTTTTTTATTATTCTTTATTTTTGCAGTGCATATAGACGGTACAAACAGGCCTGAGGTGCCCCAAAAGCAGTCCCCAGACGTTTCCTCGCTTAACATGTGGGACATAAAGTTAACATGCACAATTTTAAAGTATTGAACAAATGTATATAGTAAACAGGGTTAAGCAGTACAGTGCTAGTCAATGATAGATTCAGGTAATGCTGGTTTGCAACGCTAGTGACTTAGGCACTTTAGGCATTTTATAACTTAAAATGACGTTCAAGCTATACTCATTTTTGTAGATATAACTGTAGGTTAGGACTAAAACAATGAACAGGACATAGAATTTGTGCACATGGATCGTGCAGGTATATTTAGGTTTTGTATTCTGCTCTTTGCATGCTATGGTACCGGACTATTGTTATACAGGTTCGTTTCAGTAGATGGGCAATCAGCAAGAGCTAAGTTCACTCGCTGCAGATACTCAGGCTTGTAAGATAAGGATTACTCCTTGTGATGGAGTGTCACATAGAGAAATCTAAGTGTAACCCTTAGCATATGCAGACCACGTTGGTCGGGTTTGTGAGATATGTTTACAATTACAACAAATATAAAATTATACGAATGGAAACAAAGAGTATCAACTAGTTGCGTGCATTATATGTTTGATGCACTGCCCTGTCTATAGATTACGTTTTAACATCAGAAAACTCATGCTTTTAGAATAAAAGTAAAATTGAAAACACATTGTTATTTAGGCAGTAATAATAAACTGAAAAGCAAAATATACGTAGCCAGGATACAGTCTCGGACTGAAGAGGGTAAAACTGCGGCGAGCTGTATTTCGGGGGGTCAATGTTAGCAGTCCTTGGTATTGTTGAGGTTAGTCGGCTGGTTGGTCGGGCAGATGTATGGTACTGCGGGTGGCCCGGCTATCTTATATGCAATACCGTTGACAAACCCGGCGGACGTGCGTGCATGCCTTAGTTGATCGATGGTGTTGCCAGGATTGGAGCGTGGGCACCTCGGCTCTGTTTAGGTAGTGACCGAGGCGTATGCGACCAGTGTGGTGTTTTGTGGTACAGAATGGGCACAGTTTGCTGGGTCCCAGCTGTGAGCCGGGGTGGTGGGGGCTCGGTGATCCACTTGGGAGAGAGAGTCCCGTGGTAGGCCCCAGGCCTGTAGAAGATCCTCTGCATCCTGTGGGCCGTGGATTTGGTGAGTTGTTTCTCCCTGCTGTACGAGGAGTGTGTGAGCTGATCGCCAGCGGTATAATATTTTGTGCCACTGGAGTGTGGCCGTGAGGGGTCTAAACGATCTACGCCACGCCAGAGTTCCATTTGAGGGGTCATTGCAGAATGTTAGCTGTGCATTCTCAAATTGTATAGGGGTTTTCCCCCGGAGGGCGGTGAGGATCGATGTTTTATCTGATCCATTTTTGAAGGTAAGGATAGTGTCCCTTGTGGCCGTGTCTGGGGCCCTGGCGGTTTTCGGGATCCGGAATAGATCTGTTGGAGTGATGGGTTTAGTTTGATCTGGGGGCAGTATAGTGGTCAGCATGCGCTTGATCGTGTGCAGTAATTCTGTGTCCGGTAGCCCCTCCGGAATCCCCCTGACCTTTATGTTGTGTCTCCATCTCGCGTCCTCCTGGGCATCGAGGCGCCAGAAAGGCTGAACTTGATGGGCGCAATTCTCTTTTCAGCTATGTAACTATGTAATTTGCAATACCTTGGGTTGTCTATTTCTGCAAATGGTATGCCATCATAGGGGATAATTCTCATTCCTGGGATACCATACGGTCTCAAAGGCAACATAACCAGTCTGGCAAATTTCAATGTGTATAAACTGAAAAATGCAATGTGCTAGATTTGACCCTGGAACTTTCCGAAAAACCTGTACATGGGGCGTGCTGTTGTACTTGTGAGACATCACTGAATGCAAATATTTTATTGCAGTAAAGGCAAATAGTATTATGACATTCACAGTTAAAATGCCATGAAGAACTAAAAAAAAGTAAAAAAATAAATAAATCTTAATTTCTCACATTTTCTTAGATTTTATTCATTTTAAATTATGTTTCACATATAAATATTTATGTGAAAGGAAAGCCCTATTTCTCATTGCAGATGATTGCATCATTACCAGTTCATAACCCTTATTTTTTAGTAATAAATGATATTATTTATTTTTTATTCTAATTATTTGAGGATTTCCAATAACTTGGGATAACAGAGGTAGCTGCAATTAATATATGAGATATTACAATATTCTTAGGCCTACTCAGCATCCCAACAGAGGGAAAAGGGTCATAACACTAGGATCCATAATTTTTATCAAAGACAGAATAAATTACCAAAACATCTTTAATTTAGAGCACAGTTCTACCAGATATGTGACATAGTCCTTGCTTCTCCACAGTTCCTCCAACATCTGTTAGCTTTGCCTGGGAACATTTTTGAACCTTAGTTGGTCTTGTATACCACCTGTATAAAATGTTAAAATAATTTTTAAAATGTTTTGCCCACTGAATGGCATTTGTAATACTGTACCATTCCCGTATAGTGAGGGATATGTGCATATCTTTCTCCCAGGCGAACATAAACTCTAACTTTTTATTTAATCTGGAAGACTTTGTGATACAATTTTTAGATTTTAGACAGAAAATAAGTTCAAGAGGGAACAAAAGCATTGATCCATAAACAGTAACATAAGCTAAATACCAACACTTGTCAATATAAGATGTGAGTACACTCTAAAAATGAGGAGTGCATACCCCAAGGCAGTTTTGTCATTACATGGATGTATAGCTTGGTCCCATGTCAGGCGGTGGTAAGTTGGTTACACTAACCAATGGGTAGTACAGAGAGCTTTCCATGACAGCCTGGGACGGTTTATGGGGTGGAGTGGGAGAAGAGTTATAGTGCACTCCGGAAGAGCAAAAATTTTGATCCCCTCATGTAAGTCTTTCACTAAGTCTGTAATTGCTCAGAGTGCTGCCCTACCATCTTAAGCCTCAGCCTCATGGTGATGCTTGTGGCTACCCATGAACTATCAGTATAATTGGACTTCAAATCCTGAAATGGGAAATTCCAGGCCCTTAACAGACCAATGAAGCCCAGTGGTAGTGGAGCGGTCAAATAGGTTGCGAGTAGTGAGAATTTGAACTGTACCATTTTGACGGTCATAGTATTGGTAAAGGAGCAAAATGGAACAAAGAAGAAAAAAGATAGATGGAAATTTAAATTAATTCTAAAATGGGCTACACCTCACTATATTTGAATACATTATCTTCTTTGGTTGAAGCTATATCATATTTATTTATTTTTTACAAATCCAATAAACTTATGGAACAAGTAACATTTTATTCAAGTTGAGATAAGACTCAGAATTGCCAACCAAAAAAGACAAAGATGAGTAAAAAGGCACAAAAGATTATTGTGCAAGAAAAGTATCAAAATAATCTAAAAGCAAAAAACTGCAACTATATAGTGTAATAGCCCATAAAAAAACACTCAAACACATAATCAAAAACGTGTGCTATACCTTTGAAAAATTGTTAATTAATATTATACATACTAATAATATTATATTAATATTATACATACATACAAGTGCAAAGAACAAAGTACACTGTGCAATAAACAAATCTTTGGTATATAAAGTGCAAAATATAGTGCTATAACATGTCAAACATATATACAGTGCAAAAAGTGCACAAAGTGAGTGACCTAAAAAGGCAGACTTTCTCAGAAAACATTTTTGTTAAATTAATAACACTGGAACTTCATAATATTTTCTCCATACACATGAGTTGCCACATATTGAAAGAGTTGGTTATTCTGATAGTGGTCTGTATGTTTATGGAGGGTTACATGCTTTTTTAATTGTATTAGACAAACTAGTGCACACCTGTTGCTCAGTTGTCCTCTGTTGTTATCAGTTTTCATCCTTACAAAGATTTTTCAAGTTCTTCATTATTCTATATTAATGAATTACTTCAATTTTTAAATTCATCTCTGTTTCCCTAACTTCTGCAATTTTAAGTTTTTGGATAAACATGCTCTGAACTCAAACTGTAAGCACATTTTTGATGTTCTCTGCAGGCCTACGTTCAGTTGCCCAACCTTATCTTGTATGCTAATATGGATATTCCTCTTTGCTCATAATTACGAAATATGACCAGACAAAACTTAGAGCTCCGGTTGAGTCTGCTCATGACGGACCTGCAAGGATCCCTGTCTCACTGATCTACTGCATCTTTGTCACTGACCAGCTCCAGTTCTTAAAGTAATATAACTTTGGAAACTCCTGTGTGCTAATTAAAATATAAGTGAGCAACATAAAACAACTTTATGAAATTGTATCCTTTATGCAATTCCCTAAACAAGTGATAATTAACCAAACATACTTGGAGGTATGTTTATCTTTAGATATGTTGTCTACTTTTTATCTTTTAAACCATGATATCATGAAAGAAAAAAAACATATATGCAAAATAATAGTACAGCCTGCTAAGCAAAATATATAGAAAAAAAATTATAATGGAAAGGCGTTTTGGTTTTTGCCACAGTTTTTTTTTTTTAATTGCGCTAGCAGAGTTTTATACTTGTTTAGTAGGGAATAATAATAGTTTGCATTTATTTTTTATCTCCATGATATTATGGTATAAGAGATAAGAATATACAACAATATATGTGAAGATAAGTATTATCCTTGTTTGAGCACAACTCCAAATTTTTAGGTAAATATTTTAGTCAAAACTGAAAAAGTGGTCATTGTTGCCATACCTTTGCAACTAAATACAAATTTTTAAAAAAAATTAGCCAGAGAGCCTCATTAATACAACAAAGTCTAAGGAATTTCTTAATTAGAGATTAAGTCAGTGTGTGTGGGAAATATTTTACTCTACAACTAGAAAAAAGGAACTTCTTAAGTCTTTGTTGGCAGCATTTGACAGCTCACAAAAACTTCAAATTTGTTTTTTAATACAAGACATTTATTTTCATCAGTGCTGTACAGAGAAAAAACATGATTTAGTTTAAATACTATATTAGTGTTCTGGATAATGAGAGAGATTATTGTGCTTGATAACAATGCTAAAGAAAGCTATACAAAGTGGCGTTGGTAACAGAGTCTGCCTGAGGTGACGAGAGACGGACAAATAATTGAATACTTGTTATGAAACAAGGATAAGAAGAGAAAACACATAATCACAAGGGTAATATAGATACCAGTGAATGAAATATAAATAGATTTGATTTAACAATGATTGAACTAGACAAAGAAATCAAACAGCTGAAGTTTCTCAGATAAAGCTTTGAATGAGATCCACAAATAAAAAACTGTTAAAGGGATACTATAGTGCTAGGAATCCCAAGTTGTATTCCTAGCAAGATAGCTCCCTCCACACCCCCGCTTTGTAAGGGTTAATAAACCTTTACTGTACTTAGCCGAATCCAGCACCAATCTCCCGAGGAACTAGGTCGATGCACTGTCTACTTCAAAGTCACCCGACCAAGGTGTGCTAATGCACTACAATGCTTTCCCATGGGGATTTTACCGATGCTGGATGTCCTCATGCAGAGCACACCAACAGTCGCCTAACAAACAGGAAGTGTCTCTAGTGGCTGTCTGATTGTGATGGTTTTTTGATTATGGAATATGCAATCAATCCTGCTCAATTTTGCAAGAACTTGTCACATAAAGGGCTCCATGCTATTGTTAGAGATAACTTCTGAGAAAAGATTTTATCATGCCAAACCAAAAAACAAACAAGACAATACTGAGAATGTGACACAAAACAAAATGCAGTCCGTACTCCGGAGTAAACCCTTATGATCCACAGAAACAATAAAAAAGTGCACATTAATTGATATTAAAATTGCAGCGATGTATGGCAGCACTCCAAAAAGCTGAATATAAGAGTAGGAATATTGAATAAGGCAAACAGCATTTAATAATCACAAGATGAATATACAGATATCCAAGCAAGGAGAACACACTTGCAAAAAATAGGAACACTTAGAGAATTAACTTTTAGGTAGTTGTGATACCTGCTGCTGCCAGACGAGAGGAAGACCACAAACACTGCCACCCACAAAACGGTAAGAGTGAGTACCCTGGACTCATTTTGCACCCCCCTGGTGCTTTCTCAACAAGAGTGAACTTAGGAAATTCTGGAGATAAATTATGTATTTATAAAATATTTATAAAATATTTTACCAGGAAAGATACATATATAGGAGGAATCCATTCAAAGTGAGGCTCTTTATAATACAAACCACCAACACCTGAATCTAGAAATGGGCAAAAGGAAACTAAGGCAGACTTACTAAAGTGCCGGAGTGGATTAGTACGATAAAGGAATATATATTAGATAAATGAATCCTAGCCTATGATAAATCCTAACTCCATCTTTTCAAAAAAGCCTGGATGTATGGATGGAAGATCTCTACTAATTGGCAGAACACAACCACTGACCTAAAACACTGTTTAGAAATAGTTAAAGGGCAAGTGTGGATAATATATAAAATTTATTTTGGAACGTTTGATCAAAACAAAGGTGAATAAACCAATAAACAAATTCAAATTAATAATTTATATCCTACTTAGGCGGGTTCCTTACTCCATTAAATAAATAAATTCCCTCATATCTTTAAAATAACAAAGTATGATATAATGACTCCCAAATTTACTCTTTATATAGAAAAGACAGGGAAGGCAAGAAAGGGGGAGGGGTGGCCCTGTATGTGAAGGATAGCATAAAATCTAGCCTAATAAAAGTTAGTAAGGTGAACATAGAGTCCGTTTGGGTTATGTTAGAATTTGGTAATCACACAGTAACTCGTGTAGGTGTGATTTATACGCTCCCAGGACAAATTGAAGAGTTAGATAATCTACTAGTTGAAGAAATAGCTAAAATGACAATGAAGGGGGAAGTTATCATAATGGGTGACTTTAATCTTCCTGATGTGAATTGGAAAACAAAAATAGCTGCTTGTGCCAGGAGCACACATATTCTAAACTCCCTACTGGGAATCTCTCTAAAACAAGTCGTTGAGGAGCCAACTCGTAAAGAGGCCATACTAGATTTAGTGTTAACAAATGGAGATTTAGTATCAGATATTACTGTAGGTGAAAGTTTAGGATCCAGTGATCATCAGTCAGTGTGGTTTAATATAAGAACAGTGACTGAGTCACACCACACAAAAACAAAAGTTTTAGACTTTAGAAAAACAGACTTTTCTAAAATTAGAATATGTGTAAAGGAGTCATTATCAGACTGAAGCAATTTAAATGGAGTCCAAGAGAAATGGGATTATTTAAAAGTTGCACTACTGAAGGCAACATAAAATTGTATTAGGCTTGTCAGTAAAAGCAAAAAATTCAAGAAACCACTGTGGTATTTCGCAGATGTGGCCAAAATAGTAAAAAACTAAAAGTTAGCATTTAGTAATTATAAAAAAAAAAGTGAGGAAGACAGGATGATCTATAGGATTATGCAGAAAGAGGCTAAGCAAGTTATAAGAGCTTCCAAATCACACACAGAAGAGAAAATAGCACAGTCAGTAAAAAAGGGGGACAAAACTTTTTTTAGATACATAAATGAGAAAAGAAAAGTAAAACAAGGATTAGTTAGATTAAAAACAAAATAAGGAAGGTATGTAGATGAGGATAAAGGTCTAGCTGACTGCCTCAATGAATATTTTTGTTCGGTATTTACAGATGAAAATGAAGGAAAGGGACCTCAGTTAAGAAAAAGGATAAATGAGTCATTCATTACACGTGAGTTTACAGAGGAAGAGGTTCTATTTCAACTGTCAAAATTAAAGACAAATAAGTCAATGGGACCTGATGGAATACACCCAAAGCTATTAAAAGAGCTTAGTGGTGTACTATCAAAACCATTAACAGATTTATTTAAGCAATCATTGTTAACAGGAGTGGTCCCAGACGATTGGAAGTTAGCGAATGTTGTGCCCATTCACAAGAAAGGTAATAGGGAGGAGTCAGGCAACTATAGGCCAGTAAGCCTTACTTCAGGAGTGGGGAAAGGGATGGAAACCATGTTAAAGGATAGGATTGTTGAACATCTAAAAACACATAGATTTCAAGATCAGAGACAACATGGGTTTACTTCAGGGAGCTCATGCCAAACTAATCTTATTGATTTTTTTGATTGGGTAATTAAAATTATAGATAAGGGTGGTGCAGTAGACATTGCTTACCTAGATTTCAGTAAGGATTTTGACACCATTGCACATATAAGGCTTATCAATAAACTGCAATCTTTGAGTTTGGATTTCAATATTGTTGAATGGGTAAGGCAGTGGCTGAGTGACAGTCAACAGAGGGTTGTAGTCAATGGAGTATATTCAAAGCTTGGGCTTGTCACCAGTGGGGTACCTCAGGGAACTGTACTTGGACCCATTCTCTTTAATATTTTTATTAGTGATATTGCAGAAGGTCTTGATGGTAAGGTATGTCTTTTTGCTGATGATACTAAGATATGTAACAGGGTTGATGTTCCAGGAGGGATAAGCCAAATGGCAAATGATTTAGGTAAACTAGAAAAATGGTCAGAGTTGTGGCAACTGACATGTAATGTGGATAAGTGCAAGATAATGCATCTTGGATGTTAAAACCCAAGGGCAGAGTACAGAATATTTGATAGAGTCCTAACCTCAACATCTGAGGAAAGGGATTTAGGGGTGATTATCTGTGATGACTTAAAGGTAGGAAGACAATGTAATAGAGCAGCAGGAAATGCTAGCAGAATGCTTGGTTGTATAGGGAGAGGTATTAGCAGTAGAAAGAGGGAAGTGCTCATGCCATTGTACAGAACACTGGTGAGACCTCACTTGGAGTATTGTACGCAGTACTGGAGACTGTATCTTCAGAAGGATATTGATACCTTAGAGAGAGTTCAGAGAAGGGCTACTAAACTGGTTCATGGATTGCAGGATAAAACTTACCAGGAAAGGGTAAAGGATCTTAACATGTATAGTTTGGAGGAAAGACGAGACAGGGGGATATGATGGAAACCTCTAAATACATAAAGGGAATAAACACAATAAAGGAGGAGACTATATTTAAAAGAAGAAAACCTACCACAACAAGAGGACATAACCTTAAATTAGAGGGACAAAGGTTTAAAAATAATATCAGGAAGTATTACTTTACTGAGAGGGTAGTGGATGCATGGAATAGCCTTCCAGCTGAAGTGGTAGAGGTTAACACAGTAAAGGAGTTTAAGCATGCGTGGGATAGGCATAAGGCTATCCTAATTATAAGATAAGGCCAGGGACTAATGAAAGTATTTAGAAAATTGGGCAGACTAGATGGGCCGAATGGTTCTTATCTGCCGTCACATTCTATGTTTCTATGTTTCTAAATACACCGAATAATTTTAAATTGCTAAATTTAATAACCTCATATGAAATATGGAAAGCGAAGAAGCCAAAGAACGTTTCTTATCATGTAAAAGGAATTAAACTTTCATTAAAGAGATAAAAACACAATATTAGAACATAGTGTGTTAAAGATGGAGAAATTGGCAAGCTGTTTACTAGTGGGGTCTTTACATAGGCATGGTTCCAAATCTATTGCCGTCTTAGTTTTAAAATCTCTAGAATTGACTATGAAATTATTTTTATAAAACAACCCAATTACCTTTCCAGAAGCTCCTGTCAGCTCCCTTTTCTCACCTCCGTTCCGGTCAGCTCCCCTGTCAGCTCCACTGCAAGTCTCGCGAGAACCGCGGGGTCAGAGCGTTGCCACGGATTACCGTGGCAACACTCTGTGCGGCACTCAGACCGCGAGTCTTGCTGACAGGGGAGCTGACCGGACCGGAGGTGAGAGAAGGGAGCTGACAGGAGCTGCAGGAAATGTAAGTAAGAGCTCTCTGCCAGCCCCCTCTTACACAGCCATCCACTGGACCACTAGGGAATGAGAGCCCCCCTCCCTGGCCAGCTAACAAGCAGGGAGGGGGGAAGAAAAAATAGAAATAAAAAATTAAATAATAATAAAATAAAAATAATATATTAATAGTATTAAAAATAATAATGATATATATATATATATATATATATATATATATATATATATATGTATATATATATATGTATATATATATATATATATATATATATATATATATATATAAATAAAATGTAATATTAAAATAATAATAAAAATGCCCACCCCCCACCAAGGCACACACACAAACACACTCTGCATCACACACACAAACACACTCTGCATCACACACACAAACACACTCTGCATCACACACACACTGCATTTATACACACACAACATTCATACACACACACTGCATTCATACACACACACACTACATTCATACACACACACACACACTACATTCATACACACACACTGCATTCATACACACATACTGCATTCATACACACACACTGCATTCATACACACACACACACTACATGCATACACACACACTGCATTCATACACACACACACACTACATTCCTACACACACACTACATTCACACACACACACACACACTACATTCATACACACACACTGCATTCATACACACACACACACACACACACACACTACATTCATACACAAACACTACATTCATACACACACACAGCATTCATACACACACACTACACACACCGCATTCATACAAACACACTGCATTCATACACACACACTGCATTCATTCACACACTGCACGCATACACACACATACACACACTGCATTCATACAAACACACTGCATTATACACACACACACACACACTGCATTCATTATATACACACACTGTAAATAAATATTCAATTAATATAATTTTTTGGGGATATAATTTTATTTAGAGATTTACCAGTAGCTGCTGTATTTCCCACCCTAGTCTTATACTTGAGTCAATAAGTTTTCCCAGTTTTTTGGGGTAAAATTAGGGGTCTCGACTTATATTCGGGTCGACTTATACTCGAGTATATACGGTAACTGAACTTAAAAACAAGGAAGAGACATATTAGATATATACTTCATGTTAAAAGATGGTTGCAGAAGTGCTGCAGGAGAGTCAAACAATAAGATACTATGGCATAATATATTAATTGTCCATAACGGTTATGACAAATCACATATTAACCCCTTCAGGACGGAGTCAATAGTGCACGTTCTGATCAAAACAAAACAAAAACTGGAATTTGCGCTATATGTCTGTTTACCCGTAGTTCCCCTCTTTCAAATTATATGCACCCACACTTATTATATATCATTTTGTTCAGGAGAAACAGGGCTTTAATCTATCATTAACTATTCATATATGGAACATAATTTATTATGAATAAAATTAAAAAAAATTTGAGAAAATTAGATTTTTTTTAAAATGTGCATTTCCGTCTGACATTTTAACTGTGAATGTCATAACACTGTTAGGTTTTACTGCAAAAAAATGCACAGATTTGTAATCAGCAATGTCTCACGAGTACAACAGTACCCCCCATTAACAGGTTTTATGTTGTTTTGGAAAGTTACAGGGTCAACTATAGAACATTCCATTTTCAAATTGAAATTTTCCAGATTAGAAATGTTACCTTTGAGACGGTGTGGTAGCCAGGAATGAGCATTACCCCCATAATGGCATAGCATTTGAAAAAGTAGACAAGCCAAGGTATTGAAAGTGGGGTATGTTTAGTCTTTTTTAGTAGCCACTTAGTCACAAACACTGGCCAAAGTTAGCGTTCATATTTGTTTTTGTGTGAAAAAAGCAAAAAACGAATATTTGGCCAGTGTTTGTGACTAAGTGGCTACTAAGAAAGACTGGACATACCCCACTTGCAATACCTCGGGTTGTCTACTTTTGCAAATGGTATGCCATCATGGGGGTAATTCTCATTCCTGGGCTACCATACGCTCTCAAAGGCAACATAACCAATCTGGCAAATTTCAATGTGAAAAAAATGAAATGCAAGCCTTATATGTGACTCTCTAGCTTTCCAAAACACCATAAAACCTGAACATGGGGGGTACTGTTATTCTCGGGAGACTTCACTAAACACAAATATTAGTGTTTTAAAACAGTAAAACATATTACAACAATAATATAGACCATAAAAGTGCCGTTCGCTTGTAAAAAATGCGAAAAACTTCACTTTTACTTAAAATATCATCGTTGTAATACAATTTACCAGTTTGAAACACTAATATTTGAGTTCAGCGAAGTCTCCCGAGTAAAACAGTACCCCCTATGTACAGGTTTTATGGTGTCTTGGAGAGTTACAGGGTCAAATATAGTGCTTGCGAATTAAATTCTCTGCACTTTCTCCCTGTGTTGTCAGGCATGTCAATCAAATTTTAATTAATCAAATCACATAATTACGTTAAAAGATTATTTAAATATACACGTAGAATTTTAATATATATGCATTTATAGGTATTTAAATTCTACGCGTATACTAATGTAATCTTTTGTGTAATTATATGTATTTATCTATATATATATATTTGCGTTTTTTTGTATTTTATATATAGATAGATATATATAGAATGTCATTCTAAGTGTATTTTGTTACCTATATATATATATTAATAACAAAATACAGTTAGAATGAAATTACATATGCATATATAATTTATATTACATTTTGTTTCAATATTTTATTTATTTATTTTATTATTTTATTTATTTATTATTTTAATTATACGTATTTATATATAATATATATATATATCTTCATCTATTATATATATAATATATATACATATATAATATATATATATATATATATATATATATATATGTAACATCATTCTAAGTGTATTTTAATATTAATATATGTACTTATATTAATATTAAAATACACTTTGTATGACGTTACATATATATAATATGTATATATATTATATATATATAATATATATACATATTATATATATATATATAAATATATTTATTTTATTTTTACACATGTCTAATTTATTTTTTTTACACCTCCTACCAGCAGGGGGACTGTCTGATATTTCAGACAGTCCCCCTGCTGGCAGATCCACAGCCAGCTATAGGAGGCCATGTGATCGCTCTTTGAGAGCGATCACATGGCCCCCGGGGGCCTCATTTGCCGGAAGGGGACTGCCTGGGCTCTCAGGCAGCCCCCCAGAAGAGGATCGCGGCGGAGGTAAGTACACCTCTCTTCTTGGGGGCTTAAGCCGTTACGGCGTACCATGCCGTCGCAACGGCTTTAAAGCCCATTTAATGCGTGACGGCATGGTACGCCATAACGGCGTTAAGGGGTTAATTAATAACAACTATGTGCCTTTGACTTTTAGGATACAAAATTAGATAATCTATAATACACATGATAACCCAACGATAAGATTAAACACTTAGGAGATGCATGGAAAAACGTTAAGTCTTGAACGAAAATATATACCCCGATCTAAATGCTAAAACTGTAGCATATCGATTACAGAAAAGCAGGATACAGGGGGACTAAGCTCCAAATGTCTAAAGATATAATTTGTGTTCCTTTTCACATTAAGGCCTAGTGGGAATCTTGTCTGCAGAGTAAGTATCGAGAACATTTAATTTTTAAGTAAACGTTTCTCCAACTTCCCCCTCTTGAGCCCAATCTAAATATATGAATTCCTTGAGAAAAAAAATGTTACAAATCAGCCCTGTGTATCCCCCTATTTTTGGTCAGGGCAATATTTGCCGTGATGGTAAGATGACACATGATACTTATATAATATAACAATAGATAGTGACACCAGTTGGTTGTGGTGTGCCGGAACCGATATGGCAGTAGGCCTGTTATAAAGATGGCCAACCTTAGAGGGTGATGTGAGAAAAGGGAGTGGTGGAAGGGGTCACTCGCCAGACCAACAATGGTAGAGTGGGAGAGGATTGGTAGCCCTTTTGGAGGGGACCCAGGCCCCTCCCATAACTACAGGCCCAGCCTTAAATATATCTGATATGCCTCTTCTTTGTTCACTTATATTCACTAAATGTATAACACTTTATTTGGTTGTTTTATAAGAATAAAATTCATACTCAATTCTGGAGATTTTAAAACGAAGGCAGTTGAACATAAACATATGTATAAGTACTTTTTGCAATATTAACGACAATAGATTTGGAACCATAACTATGTATGACCTCGCTATCAACAGTTTGCCAATTTCTCCATCTTTAACACACTACATTCTAATATCGAGTTTCTATCTCCTTAATGAAAGTTTCATTCCTTTTAGGTGATAAGAAACATTCTTTAGCTTCTCCGATCTCCATAATTTATATGGGGTTATTAAATCTAGCAATTTAAAATGCTTCTATGTTTTTGGGAGTCATTATATCATACTTTGTTATACTTTGTTATTTTAAAGATATTAGGGAATTTTTTTTTATTTTTTTTTTATGGAGTAAGGGACCGCCTTAGTAGGACATCAATTATTATCAATTTGGATTTGTTTATTGGTGTATTCACCTTTGTTTTAATCACACTTTTTAAAAGGAATTTTATATATTATCCACACTTGCGCTTTAACTATTTCTACGCAGTGCTTTAGGTCAATGGTGGTGTTCTGCCAAATAGTATAGTTCCAGGCTTTTTTGAAAAGATGGAGTTAGGATTTATCATAGGCTAGGATTTATTTATCTAATATATATTCCTTTATCGTACTAATCCACTCCGGCACTTTAGTAAGCCTGCCTTAGTTTCCTTTCACCCATATATGGATTCAGGTGTGGGTGGTTTGTATTATAAGGAGCCTCACTTTGAATGGATTCCTCCTATATATCTCCAGAATTTCCTATGTTCACTCATGTTGAGAAAGCACGAGGAGGGGTGCGAAACGTGTCCAGGGTACTCACTCTTATCGTTTTGTGGCTGGCAGTACGTGGTCTTCCTCACGTCTGACAGCAGCAGGTATCACAACTACCTAATATTTAATTCCCTAAGTGTTCCTATTTTTTGCAAGTGTGTTGACCTTTCTTAAATATCTTTATATTGATCTTGTGATTATTATATGCTGTTTGCATTACTCAATAGTAGAGATGTTGCGAACTTAAAATTTTCCGTTTGCGAACGGTGAACGCAAATTTCCGCAAATGTTCGCGAACGGACGAACCGGGCGAACCGCTATAGACTTCAATAGGCAGGCGAATTTTATAACCCACAGGGACTCTTTCTGGCCACAATAGTGATGGAAAAGTTGTTTCAAGGGGACTAACACCTGGACTGTGGCATGCCGGAGGGGGATCCATGGCAAAACTCCCATGAAAAAATTACATAGTTGATGCAGAGTCTGGTTTTAATCCATAAAGGGCATAAATCACCTAACATTCCTAAATTGTTTGGAATAATGTGCTTTAAAACATCAGGTATGATGTTGTATCGATCAGGTAGTGTAAGGGTTAAGCCCGCTTCACAGTGACAGACCAAACTCCCCATTTAACGCACCGCAAACAACCGCAAACAGTCCATTTGCACAACCGCAAACTCCCCATTTGCACAAGGTTGGATATCAAGCTAGCCATGTCCCGTTCCTTGTCCTCACTGATGTAATTGAAGGTCTCTTCCTCCACCCAGCCACGTACAACACCAAAGGTCCCCGAAAGGTGACAACAAGCCCCCTGGGACGCCTGCTGTGTTTGGTCTTCCACCTCCTCAAAGCCACCTTCCTCCTCTGACTCCTCTTCTAAAGACTCCTCTCTCTGCGTTGCCTCTCTCTGCATTATTATAATAAGTAGTACTATTCCTATCAGTTTAATCCCTGTTACGTCCCCTATCAGGGGACGTGTATATGGCATCGATTTTAGGAACCGGGAGATGGAAAAAAGATGCTTGGTCGGTCCTCCTACTTCAAATTTGGGGCACTGCGCATGCAATCTAATGTGCCACCAAATAGGAGTGGTGTGTTAAGTAGTACTATTCTTATCAGTTTAATCCCTGTTACGTCCCCTATCAGGGGACGTGTATATGGCATTGATTTTAGGAACCGGGAGATGGAAAAAGATGCTTGGGTGGTCCTCCTACTTCAAATTTGGGGCACTGCGTGTGTAATCTAATGTGCCACCAGATAGGAGTGGTGTGTTAAGTA
The DNA here is from genome assembly GCF_036172605.1 of Pelobates fuscus. Lineage (NCBI taxonomy): Eukaryota > Metazoa > Chordata > Amphibia > Anura > Pelobatidae > Pelobates > Pelobates fuscus. Next base: position 269,198,223 of record NC_086317.1, on the reverse strand, counting down.
GTACTATTCTTATCAGTTTAATCCCTGTTACGTCCCGCTCATCAGGCCTTTTTTAGTCGAATGTATCGCTCACTGTCAGTCACTTCGGGATCCATCCCTCATTCATCTTAATAAAGGTGAGGCAATCTAGACTTTTTTGACCTAGGCGACTTCTCTTCTCAGTGATAATACATCCTGCTGCACTGAAGGTCCTTTCTGACAGGACACTTGAAGCGGGGCAGGCCAGAAGTTCTATCACAAATTGGGATAGCTCAGGCCACAGGTCAAGCCTGCACACCCAGTAGTCAAGGGGTTCATCGCTCCTCAGAGTGTCGATATCTGAAGTTAAGGCGAGGTAGTCTGCTACCTGTCGGTCGAGTCGTTCTCTGAGGGTGGACTCCGGAGGGCTGTGGCAATGCGTAGGACTTAAAAAGCTCTGCATGTCCTCCATCAACAACACGTATGTAAAGCGTCCTGTCCTTGCCGGCGTGGTCATGGGAGGAGGAGGATTACTTTCACCTCTTCCCCTGTTAGATTCCCGTTGTGCTGTGACATCACCCTTATACGCTGTGTAAAGCATACTTTTTAATTTCACAGTCAAAAAAGTGTTTTTTTTTAAATGTACACTACTTTTCAAATTTCTAGTTTTTTTTTTTTAAATGTACACCCTGGTGCAACACTTTTTTGACTGTGAAATAATAGCAGTCAGTTTCCTTCACACGTGTGCGTTTCAGGGCCTGCCAGGGCACAGTGTCACACCAGTGCAACTCATATCTGGTGTAACAGTAGTGTACATTTAAAAAAAACAACACTTGTTTTACTGTGAAATAATAGCAGTCAGTTTCCTTCACGCGTGTGCATTTCAGGGCCTGCCAGGGTGTAACAGATACTGTTACACCAGATATGAGTTGCACTGGTGTGACACTGTGCCCTGGCAGGCCCTGAAACGCACACGTGTGAAGGAAACTGACTGCTATTATTTCACAGTCAAATTTCTATATTTTTTTAATGTACACTACTGTTACACCAGATATGAGTTGCACTGGTGTGACACTGTGCCCTGGCAGGCCCTGAAACGCACACGTGTGAAGGAAACTGACTGCTATTATATTACAGTCAAAAAAGTTTTTTGTTTTTTTTAAATGCAAGCTATTGTGACACCAGATATGAGTTGTGGCACTGGGCAAGTGGGCACAGTATACGCAGACTGATGTTTTTAGCCCTAAAAAGTGCTTTTTGGGGTTATGTCCTTACAGCAGAGATCAGATGAGTCCTTCAGGACTGTAGTGGACACTGAATACACTAGCCTAGCTATCGATTTCCCTATTAAATCAGCAGCAGCTACACTGTCCCTCCTCTCACTAAGAATGCAGCTTCCGAATGAATCTAAAATGGATGCTGCCCAGGAGGTGGGATGGTCTGGGAGGGAGGGTCTGCTGCTGATTGGCTGGAATGTGTCTGCTGACTGTGCGGTTCAGTGTCAAAGTTTACTCAATGATGATGAATAGGGGGCGGACCGAACATCGCATATGTTCGCCCGCCGTGGCGAACGCGAACAAGCTATGTTCGCCAGGAACTATTCGCCTGCAAACTATTCGGGACATCTCTACTCAATAGTCCTACTCTTATATTCAGCTTTTTGGAGTGCTACCATGACAAATTTCTGTCATACATTGCTACAATTGTATATCAATAAATGTGCACTTTTTCATTATTTCTGTGTATTAATTATGGGGATCATAAGGGTTTACTCATGAGTGCGGACTGCATTTTGTTTTGTGTCACTTACTGCACATAATTTTTGTTTTATTTTGTAACACTGAGAATGGCCAAAAATATCATAAAATGTTCTTTATCTAGTCATCGCTCAGGTCTCAAACAAGTTTTGCTCACAATTGCCATTATAGAATGAACTAGTATTAATTGCATGTCAGACTGATCCCACCCATGGAATGCCAGCAAGTTCTCTCTGTATACAGTAACTTCAAATGATTGGTATGGCCCTCAGGGCCTCATTACTGGGCAGCTGTTAACTGACCTTGGCATACTAAGCACAGTGTCGACTTATGGATTATACTTTTAATAAAGATTAAAGGACCACTATATAGCACCCAGACCACTTCAGCATAATGAAGTGGTCTGGGTGCCAGGTCCTTCTAGTATTAACCCTTTCTGCTGTAAACATAGCAGTTTCAGAGAAACTGCTATGTTTACTTTAGAGTTAATCCAGCCTCTAGTGGCTGTGTCATTGACAGCGCTTCTCACTGTGTTTTTAACAGTGAGGAGATGCCAGCGTCCATAGGAAGAATTGAGAATGCTTTCCTATGGACTGGCTGAATGCGCGCGCTGCTCTTGCCGCGCATGCGCATTAAGCCGATGACATGAGAAGAGGGGGGAGATTCTTAGCGCCGAGGGAACCTGGCGCTGGAAAAAAGGTAAGGGATTAACCCCTTCCTCCCCCTTCAGCGCAGCGGGAGAGGGACCCTGAGGGTGGGGGCACCCTCAGGGCACTGTATTGATACTGGAGAAACTGACGGAAGCCAAGCACAGAGAGATGGACACAGGTTTCTTCAGGAAGGAAGAGATTCTTTATTGGATCACCGATCGGGACTCAGAGGGACTAGTGTCACCAAAATACAACAAGTTCTGAGCCCCGGACAATAGTGCAGGCTCCTTATATAGGCACATAACTCCTCCCATATTAAGCTCCACCCGCACATTCTCTTGACCAATCAATACAAATAAGAATTCACTTCCTGCTTGACCGCATGGCTTGTCCAGCACAATGGAGGAGGGGAATACTATATCCTGTATTCTTGCACATGCTCCGTACACTACTGATCGTATCTTGCCTCGTGCAACCAACTGATCGATACGTCAGCATATGCACGTACACATGCCACGTGGTAATCTCGGCCTACTAAATTTATTTTTACCGAGATTCCACCACATTCCCCCCTTTGATGCCTCTTGATATTTCACAATTACTTGAGGCATCACTTAACCTTAGTTTGCATACACCGCAAGTTACCTTGAACCAGACCAGACTTAACTTATGATGTGAATCTTCAACATTCATCTTCCTGCATTGGTTCTCCCTGATCTAGAGCCTCATATTTATATATTGCCATTATCTGTGCAGCAGCCTTCCTCTCTGCTATATTTTCTATCAGACTTTGCACAGACCTAACTACTAAGGGTATAAGACACGGCAGGAGTAGACACAACATTAAAATCAGTAGGACTCCACCTACCACTGCCTTAAGCCCTCCAAACCACTCATACCAGCTACCAAACCAACTACTTGGATTATACCCTTTCCATACCTGAGTAGGCACATGCGCTAGTTTAACCATATGGCTAGTAAGCTCAGCTATTGCTTGCCCTTCGTCATCTATTTGAAGACAGCAATTGCTCAGGTTAAACTTCCCACATACACCTCCCTCTACTGCCAAAAGGTAATCCAAGGCTAATCTATTTTGGTAGACTGCTGTCCTCATCCTGGTATTATGCTTCGCTAGAAGATTGAGCGCTTGTGATGTCTCGTTAGTAATAATCTCAACCACCGCCTGTAATCTTATAATACGGTTGAGCATATAAATAGGGGTTCTATAACCAAAGGTACCATCTTCTGCCCACGTGGCTGGCCCATAATAATCTATAATACGCTGGGGAGGCCATTCATTATCTTCCCAGGCGCCTATCTCTATGGGTCCGCTTTTCTTCCTATGATTCACATCATACACTTTAACACCTAAAGTCTCACCTGTTTCAATAGGTAACAAGAAGAAGGATGGTTTGAGCATACCCAACACACATGCCCCTTCCCAGTCCTGTGGCAACTCCGAATAGGCTTTCTTACCACAGATCCAGTACAAATTTGCTGGGGCTCTCCAGGTAGATGTGATGGATAGATCAAACCACACATCCTTTAAATTGGCGTATCTAGCAAACGGGTTAGATGGTTCTGAGACATTTGAAGCCGACCACCAAGTTGTATTTTTAGTATCATCATCATAAGCTTTCTGCCCTAGACAAGTTAATTCTCCTACAGAAGTATTATACATTATTCCTTTCCTTGCTATGCAAACATAACCTATGATGGAGGTCTTTAATCTCCACTCAGATTTACCTCTAACACTCATATGATAATCGGCTTGTGTAGATATTAATTGGTCAACTGCCTCAGAACCGGACATTACCTCCTTTGCTTCCCAAGGCCATTGGTCTCCCATGTTAGTACCTCCACACACATAGCAGTTGGTAACATTAAGACTACCGGCAATACTTTCAGCTAAATCAATGAACAGGTTTTTAGCATTATGGGGGATCTTATTATCTATGCTCATCTCTTCATAAAAGGAATGGTATACTTGATGAGTCTGGGAGGATACCGTATCAGTCTCTATCCCTATAAACAATACTGTCCCAGGATCTAAACCCGTCCCGTATATTTGAAACCCAAATAAATTACCATACTTGTCTAAGAACTTGTCGGGGTTATTTATAAGTATATGGACTGGATTGCATTCCATAGACTTACAATATGGGCTGGTAGGCAACTTAGTCACTATCATGTCCTTGTCTACTGTCTGTCCCCAAGTTGCCCACCCCACACAAGACCAATATGGGCAAAAGTTATATTCTCTATTTGGGCATCTAGGACTCACATATTTATTTTTACTACTGGGACAAATATATTTATCGTTAGACCCATACGTCCTCTCCCATCTAAGATCCCCACATACATTCCACGGCTTTCTACCACTTGATATCGCCTTACATGCATCAAATAGCAGAACACCCGAAGAATGTACGGATTCTAACACCGTCTTATTAATTAGGGTCCCCTGAGGATCTCCATTCCTGAGAGTCAACCAAATTGTACGAGGTTGATACTCCGGACTGAAGCACTTAGGTTCTCCTACTCCTAAATGGCACACACTATATTCTATATTAAGGTATCTACATCTGGATACATCTCCTTTACACTCGTATTGTGAATGCCAAATTAGGGTTTGGGGAATATGGTTACCTGTTTTACCTGTTCTTGTAGTCTTAATGCATACCTCACAGCTAGGAGTGTCGGTACCTCTACCTTCCTGAATATAAAAACACACATAAATAAACATTATCAAGAATACATCTTTCGCCGTCATCCTCAGTCTTCGTCCGTGCGAAGGCACCTCAGCTTCCAGGATGTAAGGGCTGCAGGGAATGGAGTTCTGCTCGTCTTCACAGGAGTCCCTTCGAGACTTTCCTGGCTTATATACTATATGTTGGTGAGCGGACAGGCTTTATTATGGCCGTCTAAAACACTCACTTCACCAAATCTCTGTAACAATAAAATTTGTAATCCACACTGTTCCTCGTTACTCCGACTGAGTAGTGCGTTTTAACCGGATCTTGCAGGGATTCTCTGGATCTGCTGTAACTTGCCAAGAATCGACTGCTGCTGGTTTAACCCTGGAGTGATGTATCCACGGAGTCACTTCGGCTACTTTTATCGCTGTAGGGGTAGACAAAAGAACAACATAAGGACCTCTCCACTTGGGCCCTAACGGTACATTATTCCACTCTTTAATCCACACTTGGTCTCCTGGATGATAACTATGAACAGGGGGATAAATATTCACAGGTAATCTATCTTGTACCCATTTCTGTACCTCCTCCATAGTCTTACCCAACTCTACAACCTGCTGCCGGGTAATTCCTTCTCCCAACTGACTCAAATCCCCCCTTAAGTTACCAAGTACGGGAGGTGGTCGCCCATACATGATTTCAAAAGGAGAGAGGCCCATCCTTCTGGTAGGGGTACTGCGGATTCGCAATAGAGCTATGGGTAAGAGAACGTTCCACTTAAGTTGGGTTTCCTGACACATTTTAGCCAACTGATTCTTAATAGTTCTATTCATTCTCTCTACCTTACCAGAACTCTGGGGTCTATATGCAGTATGAAGCCTCCACTTTATACCAAGCATATGAGTCAGTTGCTGTAGGCACTGGTGAACAAAAGCTGGACCATTGTCCGATCCTATAGAGCAGGGTAGTCCATATCGGGGTATTATTTCTCGTAGCAGGAATCTCACAACTTCTCCTGCTTTCTCTGTACGAGTAGGACATGCTTCTACCCAGCCTGAATAGGTACACACAATTACCAGCAGGTAACGATGTCCACCCGATTCAGGCATCACTGTATAGTCAATTTGTAAATCGGACATGGTCCTTGTCTTGCATTATTTTTAGCACACGTTACACATCTTCGTACAATGGCCTGAGTCAAGTTGGACAATCTTGGTATGTAGAAATGTTTTCTGAGAGATTCTTCTGTACTGTCTCTCCCAGAATGTGTCCCGTTGTGATAGTTTTGGACAATTTCTACCGCTAGTGATGCTGGAATGACTATTCTTCCATCTTCTAGCTGATACCACTTGTTCTCCAAATACTTTCCAGGTTCAGTCTTTAACCACTCCTCTTCTTGAGCTGTATAAACTGGAGTCCATTGAGACAGTGGAGTTGGTATAAGAGCAGCTATATGCCCTACATACTCCTGTCTTCCTGATTCAGCGGCACGCTTAGCTGTACTGTCTGCCATCCGATTTCCTTTAGTTACATCACCATCTCCTCTCAGATGCGCTCGACAATGTATGATTCCGACTTCTTTCGGCTCCCACACTGCTTCCAATAGTTGTAGGATTTCAGCTGCATATTTGATTTCTTTGCCTTCTGAATTCAATAGTCCTCTTTCTTTATACAAAGCTCCGTGGGCATGAGTGGTTAAAAACGCATACTTGGAGTCCGTGTAGATGTTCACTCTTAAACCTTCAGCCAATTGTAACGCTCGTGTCAGTGCTATCAATTCTGCTTTTTGTGCTGATGTTCCTTTCGCTAGTGGCCGAGCTTCTATCACCTTGTCTATTGTTGTTACTGCATATCCTGCATAGCGGATCCCTTCTTTCACATAACTACTGCCGTCGGTGTAATATTGAACATCGGGGTTCTGGATGGGAAAATCACGAAGATCTGGTCTACTTGAAAATACTTCATCCATTACTTCCAAACAATCATGTTGACTTTCAGTAGGTTGTGGCAAAAGGGTAGCTGGATTTAAGGTGTTTACAGTCTCTAAATGCACTGTTGGGTTTTCACACAACATTGCTTGATACTTGGTCATACGGCTGTTACTAAACCAATGATTTCCTTTGTAATCCAACAACGTCTGTACTGCATGTGGGACTCGTACATAAAGTTCTTGACCCAGAGTGAGTTTATCGGCTTCAGCTACTAGCAGGGCGGCTGCAGCTACTGCTCTTAGACAAGGTGGAAGTCCGCTGGCCACTGCATCCAGTTGCTTAGACATGTAGGCAACAGGTCTTTGCCATGATCCCAAGTACTGTGTCAATACTCCCACAGCCATTCTTCTTTGCTCATGTACGTACAGGTAGAATGGTCGTGTGTGATCAGGTAGACCTAATGCTGGGGCACTCATCAAAGCCTTCTTCACATCTTCAAATGCCGTTTGCTGTTCTTGAGTCCATAAGAAGGGGTCGTGCTCTGTACCTTTGATAGCTGCATACAGAGGTTTTGCCAGTATCGCGTAGCTGGGAATCCATATCCTACAGAAGCCTGCTGCCCCCAAGAATTCTCGCACTTGTCTTCTATTCTTGGGTATCGGTATTTGGCACACAGCTTCTTTTCTCTCTGGCCCCATAATTCTTTGACCTTCAGAGATATGGAATCCCAGATATTTGACAGTTGGCAAACACAACTGAGCCTTCTTTCTAGACACCTTGTATCCTGCCTTCCAGAGAATATGTAGTAGATCGTGCGTTGCTTGCTGACATATTTCCTTTGTAACTGCTGCTATCAACAAGTCATCTACATACTGTAACAATACACACTCTCCTGGGATGGACTCGAAATCCAGTAGATCTTGACTTAGAGCTGAACCAAATAGGGTAGGTGAATTTTTAAACCCTTGGGGCAGTCTTGTCCAGGTCATTTGGCGCTTTGAGCCCGTTACAGCGTTTTCCCATTGAAAAGCGAAGATACATTGACTTTCTGCGGCAATTCGGAGGCAAAAGAAGGCATCTTTGAGATCTAAGACTGTGAAGTAAGTAGCCCCGCCCGGAATTAAAGCAAGCAGGTTATATGGATTGGGCACGACTGGATGTATACTAACAACCGCATCATTGACTGCTCTCAAGTCCTGCACAGGTCGATACTCATCTGTACCGGGCTTTTGAACAGGCAGCAATGGGGTGTTCCAGGGGGAAGTACAGAATTTTAGGATACCATACCGTATGAACTTATCCAGATAAGATTGGATGTTCTTCTTAGCCTTCTGCGGGATGTGGTATTGTCTTAGGCTCACTGGATAAACCCCAAGTTTTAGTTCGATTTTAATAGGTGGAATATTGCGGGCCAGTCCTGGTGGGTTGTTCTCTGCCCAAACTCCTGGTATGTTGAATAAGGATTCATCACTCCTAGGGTTTTGGATAGTCAACGCTGTATAAAGTCGCCACTCTTCTTCCTTTGGTACGGATAAAGTCATAATACCTGAAGGTCCATTAAACTTTAAAGATGTTGTTCCATTTGGTAGGAACGTAATCTGCGCTTGTAATTTAGATAGCATATCACGTGCCAGCAATTGGACTGGACATTCAGGCATATAAAGGAATTGATGTTTTACTACGTGGCCTCCCAATGTACAGAGTCGACTTTTAAGAACCGGTTTTTCAGCACTTCTTCCAGTTGCTCCTATCACAGTAATAGTCCTTCCAGATGGAGGAGCAACTAGATTAGTCACCACCGAATGTTCAGCACCAGTGTCGATCATGAACGCACTCCTTTTTCCCCCTATTGATACATCGACCATAGGCTCCGCTCGACCAAGGGGGATGGAGCCCGGTCGGTATCAATAGTCCTCCATGACCGTGTCAGCCAATCCTACAAAGTCCCTACCTTCTCTATCGCGGGACCTTTGCGCTGCTGGAAAATACCTGTCTTCCCTAACACTTCCTCTGTTCCCATTGCTCCCTCTATTACCATTACTCCCTCCGGGGCCTCCTCTACCTCTCACTCTGCCTCTAAAGTTTCCATAACCTGTCCTAGGTCTGTCTTTCTCATACTGTTCTCTTCGCGGACACTCATTTCTCCAATGCCCTTCTTCCCTACAGTATGCGCACTGATTTCTACTTAGCGGTTCCTCATTCCACTTACTATCGCCTCTATCTGGGCCCCGTCTATCTACGCCTGCGATTGCTACCGCTAGCATATCTGCCTTTCTACGCATCTTGCGCTCTTCCTCTTTCTTACTTTCTGTTTCCCTATTCATATACACTTTATTCGCTACCTCCATTAGTTGAGTGATTGACATACCTGCAAACCCTTCTAACTTTTGTAGCTTGCGCTTAATATCTCCGTAAGCTTGGCTGACAAAGGCGGAGTTCACCATTCGGGAATTATCTGCGTCTTCCGGATTAAAGGGGGTATACAAGCGGTATGCCTCCAATAATCGGTCATAAAAGACACTGGGCGCTTCATCACTTTTCTGAATCACCTCAACTGTCTTCGACATATTAATGGCTTTCTTTCCTCCGGCTTTCATGCCAGCAATTATAGCGTCTCTATAGGCTCTGAGTTGAACCATATCAGCACCATTTACATTCCAATCGGGATCGGTGTTGGGATAATGTGTTGCGGCCCATGCTGATGGATTGGCTTGGTTCAAAGTACGGGCTTTATCCTCTAGCGCTTTAATGGCTGCTTGATTAATTCTTGTCCTTTCCTCATTATTAAACAAAGTCATTAATAACTGCTGGCAATATGCCCATGTCGGGTTATGTGTCTGTACTATTGAGGTGAACAGATCAGTCATAGCTTGTGGTTTCTCAGTATACGAGGAATTGTGGGTCTTCCAATTTAAGAGATCGGTTGTTGTGAATGGAACATATACGAAGACTGGGTCAGCATGTGCCATTTGACCTGCGGCATCGATATAGGCTGACCCGGGATTCAGACGAAGAGGCATCTGGTAATGTCTTAATTGTTGGGTACCGGTCAGTTGTCGGGTTTGTATGGGGCTACGTAGAGGGGCGTCAGTTATGGGTTCCGGTCGGGGAGAGATAGGGTATGAGGATGTGGGAGCTTGGTTTTGGGAAAAGGTAGTAAATAAAACACTTCGGGTCGAGCTAGAAGAAGCTTGACCGGAAGTCTGAAGTGGCGCCAAATCGGGATATTCAGACCTAATGGGGGTTGGCTCTGATTCCGGAAGGGGAGATTTAGTACGAGAAGGGGTGGATTCTGTACTGGAGGAGGAAGCGGAAGTGGATGAGGGCAATGAGGGAAGGGGTGCAGGACTTCCTGCATTTGCGTCACTTCCTCTTAAAGGAAAGTAAGGGGGCGGTAAAGGGATCTCGGACTCAGGGGGCGTGTCCAAAATGGGCCTAACACCAGTCCTAGTGGACAAACAAGTTCTAGCCACCATGAGGCGACATTGCTCCTCGTGGCACGTCTGGATCCATTTTGGCGAGTCATTTACGGCCTGTCTCCAACAATCAATATAAGGAAACTGTCCGTAAAGTTCAGGCCTACCTGATACAGCCACGTGTAAGCGCTGTACCAGAGTTGGATCCAAACTGCCACGTGGCGGCCATGCCGCAACCAAAGTAGGCCACTCCCTAGTACACAAAGTGACCAAACGTACAGGAGACATTTTAACCCCAAAATCACAAGTTTTGAATCCCTTTTTAAAATTCTTCACCATACATCCTAAGGGATCCGGAATCGTTGACTGCGACGCGCCCATACTTAACAATGGAACGTCGCCGACAACGAATACTATACACGCGTACTATTCAACAGTCACACCCGTTTCCTCTGGCAACAGCACCACGTGGTACGGTTACCAAGTGAAACGTATACAATAACACAATAGACACTCAGTGAATTCCCGTACACACACAGCTGTTACACCAGTCACTAGATAATCAATATTATGCCCTTTGGCGAAACTATACAGTCACCCACGCTATAATTCTCTATATACGAATTACCCGTCTATAACACACCCCAGTAACATCGTCTTTTACAAATAGCGGTTACAGTACGGTTAGCATAGGTCAAAGCACAAGTTAAGGTCACAATACAATTATTAGTGGTTATGGTGTTAAACATGCAATAGACGACAATGATTAGTACTTATATACAGTGTCAGTAAATATAGAGGGTTATGGTACCGTGCACTATAATACAGCAACACACTATTAACACTCTCGCTAGACGGCTGAGCTCGCGCTATCTAACAAGATATACACTTTACTAAACAATCGTTAACACATTTACAATTCCCAACTAAACTATTGGCCAGTACCTTGAATGGACTACCTAAAAACAATCTACATACGTTTTGGTTAGCCACACTGCCCAAGCACCACATATAGCGAGCTAGAGGACCGAATTTACACAGACGCCTCTTAGTCGATAACTATCAAAAATCTAGTGGGTTCCAAATTTACAGGCCTTCCCACTTAGCCAAGATAGGTTGAGAGCTAGCGAACCGAATTTACACAGACGCCGCTTAGTCTCCCGGTCCCTCCGACCTAGCGAACAAAATATACACCCTAGAACGCTAGTCTAGACAAGACACCGGTGTCCGGCTAGGGCTATTTACACCAGAACCCCGCCTGACTAACAAAATCAAACGGTCTGACTAAAGAGCGTTCGATCGAGCGGTGCGCCTTTGCTCCTTCCCTCCGACAGAGGGGGCAGATTCCATACACAATTCAAACCCCTTTTGGGCCTACCGCACAATCGGTATACCCCTAGTGGGTCTGCCGTCTAAAACAGCAGTTGTCTTACCTCCTCGTTCCTGAACCTGAGTTCACACTCATCGACGGGGACACCCCAGCACTTCTTACGTAGAGGCCGATGATCTCCTGGACAACAGACCAGTGGCGCCGAGACGAAGGGAGGTCCACGCAGAAGTTCAGGGGTGCAGCCGTAGAGAACGTGGGCAAAGATAGACCGTCTCACGCCTCTGCCTCTCAGCTACCGTTGAACGATGAGCTTCCCGGCCAATGCACCAAATGATACCGGAGAAACTGACGGAAGCCAAGCACAGAGAGATGGACACAGGTTTCTTCAGGAAGGAAGAGATTCTTTATTGGATCACCGATCGGGACTCAGAGGGACTAGTGTCACCAAAATACAACAAGTTCTGAGCCCCGGACAATAGTGCAGGCTCCTTATATAGGCACATAACTCCTCCCATATTAAGCTCCACCCGCACATTCTCTTGACCAATCAATACAAATAAGAATTAACTTCCTGCTTGACCAGCACAATGGAGGAGGGGAATACTATATCCTGTATTCTTGCACATGCTCCGTACACTACTGATCGTATCTTGCCTCGTGCAACCAACTGATCGATACGTCAGCATATGCACGTACACATGCCACGTGGTAATCTCGGCCTACTAAATTTATTTTTACCGAGATTCCACCACAGTATTGCCAGGAAAACGAGTTTGTTTTCCTGGCACTATAGTGGTCCTTTAATGTTCCTAAGATCCTTAAGCAGAAGTGGCACTATCGCTGGTGCAGCTGCACAGGGCCCATAAGCTGAGGGAGCCCATTGTGGATGCCCATGCACATAGGGCCACCCACTAAGCATTTGTCCTCAGTGGTTGGGTTGTGCCTTGTGGCCCTTTAACATTGTGACTATGCCCCTGTAAAATGGCAAAGCTGGGAAGAAATTAGAGCCTGATTGAAAGGAGGGACAAAAGATGCAGCCAGTAGAAGCCAGACTCCTGCACCCAAAAGGCAGAAAACAAGAGGGAACTAAAAGAAGACCAGCGTGTGTATTTGTATGTTTGTCATTGTTTGTGTCTGTAGCTGTATGTGTGTTAGTGTTTGGATCAGTATGTGTATCTTTATGTGTATCAGTGGGTGCATCTGTATCTGCATGTGTTAGTGTCTGTATCTGGGTGTCTGTGTATTTGCATGTATGTCAGTGTATTTATATGTGTTTCAGTGTTTGTGTCTGTGTCACTGTATGTGTATACGTGCATACATTTTAGCATTCAACTGCAACACTACACACAAATAAAAATAGACACTCCTCTGCATTGAAACAACAATATTATATATAAATACACCACTACATTCAAAAGCAAACACTAAACGCAAGGACACTACTGCTTTCAAATGGCAATAGTACGTTAAAACACACAACTGCATTCAAATGACAACAGTACACATAAATACACCTCTACATTCACACACCAATACTCCATACAAAAACAAGCTTACATTCAAACACACAAACACTGCTCAGTGCTAAATACAACCGTAAAAGAATGGGCACATGATAGATTCCAAGCTAGCAAAGCATTGTGGAACATATGGTATACGATAATGGGGATTTACCATTAGGTCATACTTGCAATGAAAAAAACAAAAAAAGTATTGCACCATTGCACTCTCTGTTATGCTCGGCCACTGTTCTTAAGAAGACAGGGGTTGGCTGCCTTCAGCACTCCAGGTGTTGTGGACTACATCTCCCCTGTTGCTTTATAGCTGTAAGACCATTATGAGAGATTTAGCACTCAACATCTTAAAATATAAAGCTCCTATGACCTCCTATTGAATATTTAGATGTTTAGTATGGGTATTATTTGCTTCTTGTATAGAGGGGTTCCCCGAACTGTTCGCTGGTAACCGTTCACCGGCGAACATAGCTTGTTCGTGGCGAACGCGGCGGGCAAACATATGCGATGGTCGGTCCGCCCCCTATTCGTCATGGAGGTGGGAGGGTCTGGGAGGGAGGGTCTGCTGCTGATTGGCTGGAATGTGTCTGCTGACTGTGAGGTACAGGGTCAAAGTTTACTCAATGATGACGAATAGGGGGCGGACCGACCATCGCATATGTTCGCCCGCCGCGTTCGCCACGAACAAGCTATGTTCACCAGCGAACGGTTCCTGGCAACCAGTTTGGGACATCACTATGGAGGGGCTCTCTAGACCCAAAGTATCACACGGAATGCCTCCATTCCACAGATGTGAAAATTCTTGCAAAAATAAAGTTGTATGATTAATCAGGAGACAGTTTAACCTTAAGGCACCATAACAACTTAATCTATATGAAGATAAAATGGTGCTAGGAGGCCTCCCACGCACACTCTTACCTCAATATGTTAAACTGTTCTCGAATGGCTTAACCCTAAAGTTGCCGCTAGTGCCGATCTCCAAACCCCACAGAGTGCCGCCAGAAAAGTTACATTTCTTTCGAAGCCAGATTTTTTAATGCTCTCAGCCAATCAATGATGCCCCTTTCCGGTGGCAATCCGTGCTTCCTGAAAGTAAAATGTTATAAGCGAGATGCTGCCTGGATGGAAAGGGAGATCGGCACTGGAGACAACCATTCTCAAACTGTTTAACTCCAGGCACCATGACAACTTAAATTTAGATTATGTTGTTATGCTTGAGAGCTCCTTTAACCGGTGTAAACTATACATACAGAAAAAGCAGCAAAGATATTTAGAAGAGCACAAATCATTTTCTATGAAACTCCTGCCATCACAATAATAAAAAAAAGAACTGATAAATTAAACGTAGCCAGAAACAACATCATAGTCTTTCTGTTTTCCATTTCTACTGTCAACTTTCCATTTTTAATACATAATTGGCTATGCTTTATATTTATGTATGAGCATAATTTGCATGCTGTATACAGATACAGATCTTCAGATGGGAAGTCATGCTGCTAATAATGTCAATAAGTTCAGGACATTCTTTACTTCAGACTTACTCCCAAACGAATGGAAAATATATTATTTAAGTCTGTTGTGTTAATGTGTTAAAAAGGATTTGTTATATTCTTCAGAAGAATACTCACTCATCTGTAAGTTAAATATAAAATGTCATATTTGTGCTTTTAATGCAGAACTTTTTAAAAACAAAGTGATATTGTAAAATGCATTTAATACATCTGATATATATGGCTTATAGACAATTGATAAAGACAATGAGATAACATAAAACATATATTTGTATATTCAATTAAAATAGCAACACTGATCTTATCAAATGCATTTGCATTGATTAGTCACAACATTAAGCCAATATTAAATAATTGTATTGCTAATTACATATATAAATCATCAATTTCTAAAGCTATTTAGTTAAAAACAAAACAAAAAACACAGTAAACTATGATTTTGCAATATTCTGGGCACACTGCCGATAGTTACATAATCTTCCAAACAAAGTTCAGGTGTCTTATCACATGACTTGGACTCTCTCTGGACATCTGGACACCACTCCAGGGTTGGCTGATATCTTTCTCGCATGTATGAAGTGGGCATGTCACTTGCATAAACTGATTAGGTGAACCCATTTTTGCATGATTATAATAACTGTTTTTGTTCTTTTTAAGTTTTGTCAGAACTTTCACCTGTGAGCAGATGTGCTGTGGAGGAAATGTCCTGATTAATTTACTCCTGGCAAAGGCTGACCAGAGCTTACCGAAAGTGTGCCTAGATGTAGATTTTTTTGCATTAATCGGTAATGCATTGCTTTGTTCTTTATTCTTGTAAATAGAAAGATTATACTACATTATCCTTAATAACATTTCCTGGTTAATCATGGCAGCATTTAATGGGTTAAGCTCCCCCCCCCCCCTAACTCTCAGGACAGGAAACACAATCAATTAAACAATTAAATATTCATATCCGTAGCATAACAGGAGCCCCAGGAACCCCCTCTCCCCTGTCTTTTTTCTGTCCTCAGACAGTTTTTTTTTCTCTCAGTTTATCTGATACAATTTTTTTTATTTTATGGTCACCTGATCATGCTCTATGATCTTCTCCCTGTTGAGGTCAACCTCCCTTCTCACAAAGCACCGACACATGTAGCCAAATCTCTGCAGAGTTGTGAACCTCTGGGAGCCGCGGTGGTTAGTTCCCCCGGTATCTGGAGCCTGTGTATATTATGTTCTGCACTTTCCAGACCTTCGGATCGGTAAGACACCGGCGCATGCGCATTAGATGTGGCCGTCTTTATGCCTTGTATGCCCTTTATCTAGACAGCGGAATTATGAACTCGCTGCCAATCAGCACAAATCTTTAAAGGCGTAGAATGGGAATTTTTAAAGAGTGGTAAGCCAAAACATGAATGCAGCATTTCAATTCCCTTAAAGATACAGTACTGTCTCTCAAGTTTCATTTCCAATCTCTGTAAGTATGGAATTTGCTTTTGGACATAATTGTATTATAAAACAATACATGCTCTTAAAGGCACATTTACCTTCTTTCATAGTCCTGTAATTAATCTGCAAAATCATCTGCAAAATCATCTGCAAAATCAGCTAAATCTGCAACTGTAGATCATAGGTGAGCATTTAGTATTTCCTTTATATTGTTTCTACAATAAAGAGTACACTCATATGACTTCTCTGTTTTGCAGGAACCTGCCCAGGATGAGGTTCAAGCAGTGATGTATTTACCACATACCACAAGGCTTGCAAGGCATTTGCCTTGGGCGGCACTTTCAGGGGGGTGGCAAAAAATGTCACCCCCCCCAAATACCTTGCCAGCCTCATGTCCTGGGAGACCCAGGAGCTGGCCAGCTGGCCACCACACAGCTCCCTCGAGGCTGGCATGCGCTGATAATTGAGAATTGTGAATGTGTGTGTCAGACACTGAGTGGGTGTGTGTCTAACACTGAGTGTATATATGTCTGTCAATGAGTGTGTATATATGTTTGTCAGTGAGTGTGTATATGTGTTTGTCAGTGTGTATCTGTCAGCTAGTATATGTGTGTCTCAGTGTGTGTGTGTGTCTGACACTGAGTGAGTGTGCATTTGTCAGTGAGTGTATATGCCATTTCTGTCAGTGTGTGTGTCTGTCAGTAAGTGTGCATGGTGTCTTGTCAGTGAGTGTGTAAGCGTGCCTGTCAGTGAATTTGTGTCTGTCAGTGTGTATGTCTGTCTGTCGGGGAATGTGTGTGTCTGTCTGTGAATTTCAGTGTGTGTGTAACTGTGAGTGAGTGTAGCTGTGAATAAGTAAGTGTGTATGTCTGTTAATGTTTATGTTTCAGTGAAAGTGTGTCTTGGTTAAACAGTGTGTCTGACAATGACTATGTATCTGTCAGTAAATGTATGTCACGGCATGCATAAGTGTGTCTGTCAGGAAGAGAAATTTGTAAAATGGGGGGAGGGTTCCTGTGTTTTCTCATGCCTAGATCAGCACAAAACCAAGGCCTTTGGAAAACTGCAGGCTATGTAGAAAGTGTCTAGCCATGATTGCAGAAGAACATTAGTATTACCAGAAGAGGTAAAAGAAACATCAGCATCTGAGAGGCATTTTGGAAATCTACACTGGAAAAAACCTTCCTTCTCAGTGCACAGATCTATCAATGATCTTATGCATACTGAATGACATAATCCAGGAGAGAATTACCAGTCACGGAAGACTCTCTAAGCTCTATTCCATAAAAGAGGAGGATTTGAGAATGTACACCGCTAATCCTAAGGTTAACGCTTCAGTCATTAAGGTAGCAAGAAGATCCATGCTCCTTATTGACAGCAATGCTTCGCTGAAAGAACCGATGGATAAAGAACAGACACAGACCTTTTAAAGGTTTTCATAACAGCAGGCCTACAATGTCATCCAGCTGTGTCTATTTTGGCTTTATCTAGAGCCTTAAGATCCTGGATCCTTGACTTAGAAGATGACCTGGATAGGGGCATGAGTATCCTTAAGAGATTTTAAACTAGCCAATGAATGGTTATTGGACCTTCAACAGATCTCATTAGAATCGTCTCAAAAGTCATAGGAAATTCAGTTACAGCCAGAAGAGCACTTTGGCTAAGGTCCGCTCCTGCCAGAGAGCGGTATGGGTCTTGGCGGGTGCGTATTGTTGGGGCTGCATTCCCACATCGTAAGAGGAATGCTGCCGAATACTCACCTTATGTCAAGGCGCCCACCGGTTTCACGCCTTCCCAAGAGTGGACTGGGACCTGCGGGTGCATCCTGTTGCAGCGGCATTTCCACGTGGCAATGGGAATGCCGCCGATTGCGCACCTCCTCCTGCGACGGCCCTCAGCCTTACTGACAGACACTCCCCCCCCTTACACAGTGGCCAGGTCTGTAAACATTAGAGACGCCGGCCGCTGCAAGTTAGAACCTTTTAAGGTTCATAATTAACCCTTCTAGTGCCTAACCATTTGGAACGTGTGCGTGACGTCACACGTACACGTTCACTGTCACATGCTTCCCTGCAGCCAATCAAGGAGGCTATTTAAACCTTTTTTGTCAATTTCTCTGTGCCCTGTCGTGGTTTCCATTCTGGTTATCCGAGAGCGCGTTTCTGATATTGCTTCTTGTGTATTTTGATCTTGGCTTGGCTCCTGACTATTCTGACTTCTATATTCCTTGACCTTTGGCTTACATACCATTTACGCTATATCTGTATTCTTGACCTCAGCCTGTCTTGTGTTTTTCCTTTTATACGTTACACCTGGCCGTTCTAAGGCCCGTTAATGTGTCTTTGGGTTTTCTTTATTTGTTACTTAAGTTCTGCGTTTTGGGCATATTAGTGTATCCTGACAAGACCTCTCTTCTAAGAATAATCTATGCATTCTTCCATTCTTGGTAGAGGTACTTTTTTGCAAAGCCTTTAGAGGAAGCAATCAAAAAAGCAATTGATGTCAAACAGGTCATGCTTCCACAAGACAGAAGACCTAGATGACCACAAAATGATCGTTGTCCGAATAGAGATCAGGGTTCTTATAGGTAAAGTAAAGCCTATAGACCTGGCAGAGAATACACAAGACACTCAAATTGGAGAAGCGATCAGAACATTACGTTTTCTAGGAATGAAGCTCAAACTTCTTCATTTCACTCCAATAAGAAATTCTGAAAGTGGCTTACACCAGATCCCTAAAATGGGTGCATGTCTATTGCTTTTTCTGAGGTCCTGGAAATAAATTCTGGATGTATGGGTGAAATCCATAATCACAAAAGAATATCATCTGGAATTCGAGGATACTCTTCCTCCACAAAGATTCATCAGGACAAGACTTCCTACCAACATTTAAAAAAAGAGACATTTTAACTCTATAGATCCCTTCTTCTAGAAGAAGTAATTATTCCAGTGCCAAAAAAAGGAATGGTTCCTAGGTTTTTATTCTTCCCTATTTTGGTTAAACAAAAAAAAACTGTAGGATAATGGAAACCTATTCTGGATCTTCATCAGCTCAACTTTTCCCTAAAAGTAAGAAGATGTAATCCATTCGTTCCATCATTCCGGTAATTCATCTCAAAGATTGGTTAAAATCAGTGGATTTAAAGGATGCATATTTCCATGTCCCAATTTCTTCCAGCCAACAGAAGTATCTCTGATTTTGTGTCACAAAACACCACTTCCAATTCCATGCTCTTCCTTTTGGGATCAGCATGGTCCTGAGGACATTCTCCAAAATTCTGTTCACCATTATTGCACTTCTCAGAAAAGAAGGTGTTGCGATTTTCCACTACCTCAATTACATCTTAGTGGTAACTCCAGACTTCAAAACTGTGCTTCAACATCAACAACTAGTCCTTGAGACACTTGCTCAGTTTGGGTGGCTCATCAACCATGAGAAAAGTCAGTTACATCCAACAATAGAGCTGGTATTTCTGGGAGCAAATTGTAATACCAACACAGTGGTGGTGTCTCTGGCACAGGAAAGAAAAATCATCCTACATGGTTGAATAAGGAACTTCAGTTCAAAGACTTCGGCTTCGACGAGATAATTTATGAAGCTCCTTTATTCAACCAATGGGCATTTGAAGATATATGGTATTGTGGTGTTATTACAAGTGAGACTAAAGGTCTAGCAACTATGGCCTCAATGGCCAAGGATGTTTTGTTCTCCATTAGGGGTATGGTAGCTCTGGCTACCATATCACAACAAAGATTGGTCCCTTGAATGTCCTTATGTTCGAGAATTTTCCAGTCTCACTGGACATTGTTAAAGTAGATGGTTCTTCTTGCCACAATATAGGCCTGTAACAGAACCTTACCTTTGCCTGGGAACATTTATTGCTAAACCGGCCCTTTAACCACTAACCAGGTACATGCACATTAACAGAGACTATAACCACAATGGAATGTACTTACCTGGTTTATGTGGATTACTTTTAACACACTTCGGGACATTTAACCACTTTCGTCTATTTTATGCAATCCGTACGGTAGAGATTCAGCATGTATAAGAATGAACACAAACTACCGAACACCGGACCACCCTGCTATTCAATTATGTGGTATTTTACCTCTCAGTTCGGCACTTACCATCCGTAGGAAACGCACAAACTCTTTGTTCCAGTTACTAGGTGGCCGCCATTTCGGGACTTTTACATGTGTTCGCGGCCATCTTAGTTCACGAACAGCGGTGATTTGCCGTCGAGTGTCTGGAACCAAAATCGGACACTCGAGTAGGCGAACACCTCTGAGACCTCCATAACACCGTAAATTTGTGCTGGAACTACCGACCGTGCTGCCGTTCGGTAGAGAGACTATACCACATACAGGGATTGTAGCGACCATCAGAAAACTCACGGATTGGCAGGATTTTCGTGCCTTTTCACCACACGAACGAGGATCGACCGCAAGGCCAAAACTTATGGAACTATTTTCGGCTAGTGTGCTTGTGTGGTCGGTCAAAACTTTAAAGTCCCATAACCCCCGAACCCCTTAACCGAATGGGATGATTTTTAAGTATGTTGTTCCCCCAGATTGGGGCTATCTGGATTTATGAATGTACCCCAAGTATTTGGGGTACATCCAAAACTTGGGTAAAAATGTGTGTGTGATAATTATGTTAAATGTTTATCTGAGAGGAGGAAATGTGTGGGATGTAACATGTTTGTAATTGGTTACTGTCCTAATTATGTAGGTGTCTCCCTTTCATGGGCAGAATCACATAAAAGGAGAATCCCTGTCATTAAAAGTTAGTTCTTCTTGACCCTTCAAAACGTAGCCTCGTCTCGTTCTTGGAAGGGGATTTTTACTGCATTATTACTTTACTTTTTAACAGCTGAACCCACTCTCCTCTTGGATCTTGTGGATCGGAATAACCAACTTCATTACTATACAGCAACTTGCCGGGAAAAAGGACGTCTCCAACGGCTGAAACCCTCTCACTACCTGGGTAGCCGTTACAAGGCCCAGTCCCTCTCTTTATCTAAATAGTTTTTATGCATTTTACAGATCTGGTTTCTGCCTCAGACATCCCAGAAGAGTCAGATGTCCTGGATCTTTGAGACATAGAAACTATTGGACATTTAGGTCTAGTATGGGTGTACCATCTCTCCCTATGCCTATTACCTGTATGTATATAGACATTTAGATCTTCAGGAAGCTTCCGGGCAGCAACCTCATCTTGTGGGGAACCTGATAGATCCTCCATAAAAGCTACAACCAGGGGACTGTTAGTCCCATTTATCATGAAGGTAAGGTGTAGTATTCAATGGTGTAATCAGTTATACTCCTACTTCATTCGCACTAGTGCTTTGGCAGTGTTCTTGGAACTGCCTGGAGTATCAAAATCAAAATCAAGATAGTTAAATATTACTGGATTGTTTTTTTCCCCACAGTGGATTGATTCAAAGCAATGCCTTATTGATAAGGTGATTTATTATGAATTTGACCTTTGCACGATTGGTAGGAATGAATCTAGGATATGATTATAAATAGTTTTCTACTTGGTTACGTAATCCCTAAATGGACATGGGATCACTGCCATACACGTGAGGAGGTGAGAGATGGACTTTTGGGCCATTAGACACAGCAGGTTCCCCCATGACTGGTATTTGAGTAGATGGTGCCATAACTTGACTCTTAGGAGACAGAACAGTCATGAATGTTAACATGGTCTCTAACATTTGAGTGAATTCGTCCACATGATGGTCCAATTTTCTCTTCTTTAGCCTCATATTTCACCGTCTGTTGACATAGATCTGCAAGGTTCATGGACCTGTTTTAATGTCATGGTTACACTACCCAAATTGCAAGTCTAGGTCAACAAAAGGAAGACATAAAAAATGTATTCCCTTTTCTATGTTAAATTTTGTATATTGTGTTTTAATATTGTTTTCGTATTTTATTGTACCCTATTGTATTAATGCAATGTTTTGTGAACCCAGGACATACTTGAAAACGAGAGAAATCTCAATGTCTCCTTCCTGGTAAAATATTTTTATAAATAAATAATAATAAATAAATAAATAATTTACTAGACTTTAGAATGTCGTTTTGATAAGTACGTCAACAAGATCCTACCAGCTCAGTCGCTGGCTTAAAATACGATTGACTCGCTCTTGAAATGGGCATTGAAAGCCATGTGTTGCTGTTTGCAGATGACATAAAACTAGGTAAGGTGGTACAATCTGAACATGATGTAAATTCTCTACAGAAGGATTTGGATAAATTAAGGTACTAGGTAGGCAAGTGGCAGATGAGATTCAATACAGATAAATGCGAAGTCATGCGTTTTAAAATGAGGAGCCCAAAATAAAATATTCAAGGAAATAATAAACAAGGGTCTACCTTGATGTTGGCAGGCGGGCATTCCCTCCAGTGGCCATTGGAGTAACTAAATGAAATCCATTTGTTTAAATATACATATGGATTAAGGAGAGAGCGCAGGTAACCTTTTTTTTTTCTTTGGTTTTTACTATATGTATTGGAGCTGATGTGTACTGTGGTCATCGCTGCCGCCCAGGAGTGATGGGAGTGAACGCAGGACTTTTCTTTTTGTATTTGTATTCACTTTTTGTATCACACAGCTAGGTTACAATGCCATGTGTTCCCTATTAAGGGTTAATAAGTTTATAGGGGTGTATATTAAAAAAAAAAATACCCCTTTCTGTCTCATTAAAGATGTATTTGCCAGAAGCTCAAGGAAGCAAGGTGAAGGGCCAGAGTAGGACCCGTCTAGGGTGGTCTGTCTTGACGTTGGCAGGTGGGCATTCCCTCCAGTGGACATTGGAGTAACTAAATGACCTCCATTTGTTTAAATATACATAGGGATTAAGGAGAGAGCACAGGTAACCTTTATTTCTTTGGTTTTTACTATATGTACTGGAGCTGATATGTACTGTGGTCGTTGTTGCTGCCCAGGAGTGATGGGAGTGAGCACAGGACTTTTCTTTTTGTATTTGTATTCACTTTTTATAGCACACAGCTAGGTTACAATGCTGCCTCCCATCCCATGTGTTCCCTATTAAGGGTTAATAAGTATATAGGGGTGTATATAAAAAATATCCCTTTCTGTCTCATTAGAGATATCTTTGCCAGAACCTCAAGGAAGCAAGGTGAAGGGTCAGAGTAGGACCCGTCTAGGGTGGTCTGTCTTGACGTTGGCAGGTGGGCATTCCCTCCAGTGGCCATTGGAGTAACTAAATGACCTCCATTTGTTTAAATATACATAGGGATTAAGGAGAGAGCGCAGGTAACTTTTTTTCTTTGGTTTTTACTATAAGCATGTGGGTTGGTTATCTAAGAAGATATAGAGTCAAGAATATGCCATTATGGAGCCCAGAAGTGACATAATTGCCCATCGCTTAAATTGCTTTTTTGCCTTATTTTCTTCATCAGAATTAAACGATGTGTTTTAAAGGTTGAACTTAAAGGAGTTCAGTCATTTTTCAACCTATATTACTATCATTTAAGAATCATTCGTTGTTTTCATATGAAGAGTAACCTGCATATAAAAGAATTAAGGGAAAATGCACTATACCATCATTCACTTTACAGAGATGGTTTGATGAACCCACTGAGAGGTAAGTCTGTATTCATTGATGTGATTAGGTAATTATATAAAAAAAAACTCACTTGCTACAATGCAGATACATGGCCATGATCCTGGTAAAGTGGACCTTGCAATAAATATGTTGAAAGATTGTCGTATCTACACTGTTGGAAATTTATAATAAAAAAAACTCTCACAGAAGGAATAGTGCTGCTGGTATTTATTTTCTATTGTTAGGGACATTTCTAGGATCAGAAAATTTCACACACACATGAACACAAAAACACAGAGTCACAGTAATAAAGTACATGCCATAACTACTCATCTGGCTTCTGCTTGCTCCTCTGTATGATGCTCCACATGGGGACCCATGTGGCATCCTGCACAATGTTCCTTGTGCCCCCCTGCCCAGCCTCCTCCTTTGCTCCAGAGCCCCCAGGGGCTCATCCAAAACCCCAGAGGGAGCAATGGGTGTGCAGGAGGAACAGCAGGATGGGCTAGAAAGCCCAACATGGCGCATTTGCCCAGGCAAGTGGCAGATGAGATTCAATACAGATAAATGCAAAGTCATGCATTTTAAAATGAGGAGCCCACAAGCAACCTTTGCTTTAAATGTGATAAAAGTAAATGAACAGGACATGGACTCAATTATAGCTAACAAACTGAGCCACAGTATACAATGCCAGTCTGCCATTTCAAAGGCTAGTAAAGTGCTGTCACAAAATAAAAGGGTTATTGATTCACATGATCAAAATATAATTTGCCTCTTTACGAGTCAAATGTAAGACCCCACCTTGAGTATGCGGTACCGTTCTGGCACCAGTTTTAAAGAAAGGTAGAAGAAAGAAAAAAGACTTTTCTTTAGAAAAAAATGTTTTTAGAGGGGTATGAATGCACTACGCAAATATATAAAAGGTTAGTATAACCAGCTAGGTGCTAATCTTTTCATTAGCAGGAATATACAACAGATGAGAGGTCACCCATTGAGACTGAAAGAAAATAATTTTCCCTTTAAGCCAAGGTTACTTTACAGTAAGAACAATAAATGTGTGGAACTCTCTACCCAAAGAGGTTGTCTTGTCAATTTCTCTAGGTAGGTGTGGGTCTGAATCTCAAATGGCTGGAATGAAGAGGTTAATGAGTGAGAATCTCAAACAGATGGAGGAGCATTCTATATATTTAGGGGGGACTTGGGTGCCTAGGTGGGTTGGTAAAAATAAGGCCTTGGCGTTGTGGTAGTTACTGCAGGGTGTTAATGCAGAGCATCACAATCGCTGTTTCTATGAGTGAGTATGAGTGTGAGATGAGGCCTGAAGAACAGAGATGGAGATAGAACAGTTATATGAAGGTATTTACAGCCATATTTAGTCTATCGAAGAGTTGATTTATTCAGCTGAGTGTAGAGTACAAGCCATGTGGTTCTATTGGCCACGGTGGCTGTCCTCCGATTAAGTCGCCCCCAGCTTTATTATCTGCCACAACTTAATATCCTAGATGCCGCACATATGCTGCTAGCCCAGGAGACTAATCCCGCCCTAGATTTTAATCAGATAAATTCGGCATCAGCTATATGCCAAACAGTCCTTTTGTGGAAGATGGTGGGGGGAAAGGAGAAATTAGAGTAAAATTCCCAGCCCTTTTTTTTTTACATTCTTGCTAACCCCCTCCTCTCTCCCCTACTAGTCCTTCACATACATATATGATTGCACATAACTTTACTGTGCTCTCCGTTTGTAAGTATCCTTTTATTTTTTCATTATATTTTCAGCTGAGAGCACTATCTTTCATTTTGTACGCTGGTGAACTCTCACTGTAATAAAAAGGCACATTGAAAGAGACCACTTCCATGAACATTGACCGCCACACACTGCTGACCAGCCTAAGGATCCCCTTTAGGGCCCCCATCTGCCGCTCAGAGGTGGGGGCCGGGTGGAGGACAATAGGTCCCCCCCTTATTCTTCTTTAGGGCCCCCACCCACTGCTCATGGATGGGGGCAGGGGGAGGACAAAATGCCCCCCCCCCTATTGTACTTTAGGGCACCCACCCGGCTGCAAGAGAAGTCCCGAAGTGTCAAAGTCCCGAAATTCTGAAGTGCCAAACCGAACTGAAGTGCCAAATTTTGGAATGCCGAACCGAACTGAATATTTTCCCTCTGCACATCGCTAAATCATATGGTCTCGCCTCAAATTGCATTTTTACTTTCTTAATTTGTTCTTAACATATTGCCATATCCACCCTCTAGACTGTGAGAAGCCGCTGTGCTGGGATGAAGTAAGAACCAGTCACTCCCTCCCAGATTACCAATGAGCCATGCGGGAGAGGGGAACAAGGGAGGACCAGAGAGGAGGGAGTCTCAGAGCCAAGATAAGAGGAGGGAAAGCCTGGTCCATACTCCTATCCCGCTTAGCCAGACACCAGTGTATCCCAAGGAAGCCACCCTCCTGCACTAAAAAGGTATTGAAGCAGAGGGTGGGTAACATATTTAATGTCATCTTTAACTGTATATTTATGTGTTATCTGTGTGTATTATCTGTGTGTGTGTGTGTATTATCTGTGTATGTGGTATGTGTATGTTTTAACTATGTGCATATGTTCTGTGTATATAGTATGTGCGTCTGTGTATCTTTGTGTCTGTTTGTGTATCTGTGTGTCAGTGTGTGCCCCGGGTATGTGTGTGTCTGTGAATCCATATGTGTGTCAGTGTCTTTATCTGTTTGAGTGTCATTGTGTGTATCTGTGTGTCTGTGCATCTTGATGTATGTCAGTGTGTGACACGGTGTGTGTCTGTGTATTTGTATGTGTATTAATGTGCCTGTGTATCTGCATGTTTATCAATGTGTTTGTCTGTGTATTCGTATGAGTGTTAGTGTGTGTTTGTGCATGTGTGTAACTGTATGTGTGTCAGGGTGTGTCTGTGTATCTGCATGTCCGTACCGGTGTATCTGTATGTGTGTCAGTGTGTGTCTGTGTATTTGGATGTGTCTGGATATGCGTATGTATATCAATGTGTGTGTGGCAGTGTATATGTGTATATATCTCAGCATTCAAACTCCAACATTGCACACAAATACACCCCTACATTCAAATATCAACACTACATGCAAATGGCAACAGTACATAAAAACGCTACGTTACACACAAATACACCCATACATTCACACAAATATACTCCATACAAAAACATGCTTACATTCAAACATGCAAACACTTTTCAGTGCTAAGTACATCCCTGCAAGGATGAGCAAATGGTAGCTCTCCAGCTGGCAAAGCATTGTCGGAGTTGTATTACAGATGGGGCTCTACTTTTTTCCACATCCTTACGATAGGGAAGCCCAAAAAAATTCTTGCACCAGGGCCCTCTAAACTTTAGTTCTGCCACTGCATGCATGTAAATGCATGTATTTATTCACTGTGGGCACATCCACTAAATTCTGATTTGACTTGTTTTTGACCTTTTACAGCATTGGAGTGTTTATTTAAGGTCAAAGTCGGCAAACTGGAAGCATAGCTGACTTAGAGATTTTTCCGGTTCAGGTACTTTAGCTTGGGGGAAGAAGTCACGTAAAATTTGAGACAATGATGGCTTTATTTAATTTATTTATGTATTTATTTATTTCAAGACCTTTTGTTTTAGAGAGTACAATGCACATACAGGATGTTAATTTAAGAACCTAATCATGAGCAAGAGTGTTTGCATATTCTCCTAGTATCCAGCTTGCAGTGACTGTATTTCTAAGCTTTTATATATAAACAATAGCAGAACAGTAGAATATAAATGCTGGCACACTTTTTTTCTTTCTGTTAGAACCTTCAACTCTGTGAAAACAATATAAATACACAACGTGGTCCTTGAGGCAATGCAATTTCCATCTGTTGTCAAAATACACCGTGCCTTTACATGTCCCTTTTTATGTTTTATTCTTTCAGATATTTACATTTAAAAAGTAGGGTGTTTCGGGCTACATTGTTCTAGCAGTCAATGAGTTAAAGGGTTAGGGACTGTGGTTAAAACAAGGCAGGCTCTATGGTCAATGCAGAATTTGATGACAGAAAGCACAGTGAGTAGTGCTGAGATCAGCTCTTTTGAGACCGGGTATGTGGATTACTTAGACAACTTGAGATATATTGACAGTGATCTAACGATCAGAAACAGTTAGACACCAGCTTCGAAGAAGAAAAACACATAGACCTCAGATATACAGAAGATATTAGAGAGACATCATTCAAGTATCAGCTCTGGTTTGTAAGTGAGACTAACCAGGAGGGAATTGAATCAGATTGCCGTCTCAGCTAATGGGACTGAACATGGCTATTATTTTTCTTCTACCTTTTATCTGGTGCTGGTAAATGGAGCTGCATGCTCGAGCCTAGGGGGAATCGTTGGCTGTACTTTTACTCTCAGTTTATTTGCTGTGTATGTGCAAAGTGAAACTTAAAACAGGTTAAGGCTTTATGTTATATGCAGCAAGTTTCGGGATTAAAGGGGAAGTCAAAAGAATGCCTTTAAGCCTTTGGTCAGGCTGGCACCGACAGAATTCTGCAACAGATGGGCAATGCAGAACATATATTAACAATGTATCCACCTACAGTTAAATCCCCATACAATTAAATTAGGCACATAAATGCAAGATTATAAAGAAGCAATGAAATAAAGTCTAAATGACATATGAAACGCATGGTTTATGTTAATAGGCCATATTTTTACTTAAACAAAGGTTATCCATAAAATGGGCCATAAACAATTACACATATAAAAAATTATAAACACACAATCAATCACAAAGAAAGATGCTAAGTGCCTGCACGTAATTCATCATACAAATGCATTACACGCAATCCATCACATGCATGTATGCACACCATCTATCACACACTTTCTGTCTCCAGTACAATAGAAGAGCATGTTGTAATTAGCTGAACACTGCTGTAGTCTGTGCTGGATTCGCATAGGAACGCGGGGCTGGCCAGCTGTGCAATTTACCTCTTGCCAAATCCAATGCACCTTCTGTTTTGTTATTCAGTGCACATCTATAGAACATGAAATAATAAGTGTTCTGCACTAGAACACTGAGCACAGACGCTGCAAAGAGCTTAAGATACAGCTTCGCACTGCCAGTGTCTGCCCTGGGGAGATTACAAGCTGAAAAAGGAAAAAAAAAAGGAAAAGGAGGAAGAAAAAAAAAGAGATTTGGAATGTGTCAGTTACTCAGCTACCTTGAGAGAGAGAGAGAGAGAAAGAACAAGGGACATTTTTGTCAGGAAGCAGAGAGAGATGCAGATCAAGTCAGAGTCATAAGAAATACAGACTGAAAAGCGATAAAAGGAGGAAATGCAAGAAGAATATAAAAATATAGTATATATAAAGCTAGAGGCAAGCAATCAGGTTAGCGCAGAAGATAGCGAGCTAGAGAAAAAAATAACACAATAAAATGGGTGATAGTATATGGATTAAAGCAGGCATTGACACCATTTTCTGTTGCATTACAAAGATATTATTCGTTTTATGTAGCTACAGTCCCTAATTACGTGCAATCAAGTATCTAATACTTTTTAAATTGGGTATTGAATACTGCTAGATGCATAGATTATTTCAGGCTTATTCCTTTAGGTAAAAAATATATATATATATACACACTAAACTACCTCTCTGTCTAGGCCATTTTACCCCTTAAGGACAAATTATTGAAATTTTCCATCATGTTGGCATTTTACTTCTGAAGCTGTGTCCTTAAGGGATTAATAATCCCTAGTTTATATTTTAAGTTGCCATTTATATGAGTGCTGGCAGTTGATAATATAACCAACAGATAAACCCACACAGAACCCACTATATCTCTGCTCTTTTCCAATGGCCTTTAGTTGTTTATATACCTGTGGACCAGAGATTTTACAACTGTTCGCCTTCTGCAGCAGGTTTACTCTAATGAGGACTAATGTTGAGAATCCAATTAGGGAGTAATCTACTAAACAGCTGAAAGATCACCATTAAGAGAATCAATTTTCTTAATTTTGCTACCTCAGTTGTTTAGTAGATAACTCCCTAATTTGCTATCTTTATCAAAACAATTTCATCTGAAATGGTTTTATTCCAATCTAGTTATAATCCATTATTTTTTCAATTTGTTCTGTATTCTGTCAATATGGAAATTTAGACACTTGTAAAATGCCTAATTTTTCTGATTTTGGACCAAATTGCATATTCCTACTATAGAGTTGAAACCGTTGATTTCTTTGCTGCCCATTGAATCTTGTGCTATTGAAATGTATGGAAAAATGACAGCAGTTGCTTGAGTGAATTTTGCTGAGTCCTTCACAATGAGCTTACCTGAAGCAACAAGAAAACATTCTATTATATGCATTACTGGTACACCTACATGTTATTAGTAATACTTTCAGCCTAGCCTTGGGTAAACGCAGCAGAAATAATTTCCAATGTGTTTCGTAATTCAGAATATATTACTGTTCTCAATGACTATAATCAGATCCACATGAGTAGTTTCTAGATGCCTATAAGAGATATACATTATCAGGCTGCATTTTATCTGTAAAAAAAATACTTGCATCCAAGGCTGGTACAACGTTTTTTGGCGACACAGGCAGATTTTTGCTCCCTCTTCCACCCCTTGTTCCTCCTCAAAAATTGCATATTCACATGTGCATCTCTTAAACCCCCCTTTAATTACTTACTCCCTTTTGTATTTTGTATCCTCTCTTTTGAATGTCTTACCCCCTTTAGTATGTTGTATCCTCCATTTTCCCTTTGTGCATTTCTTACACCCATTTTGTGTGTCTCTTACTGCCCTCCAGCCTTTTTGTGAGTCTCTTTCTACCCCAGCTCCTTTGTATGTTGCTTACTTTACTCGGCCCCTTTGTGTGTCTCTCCTCTTTCCCATGCCCTCTGTGTGCTTCTTCCCTCAACCCTCTTTTGTATATCTCTTTTTTATATACATGGGTTAAAAAGTAGTAAGTGGAATATCTTGTGGTTTTATAATGATTGATTATATTTTTTCTTCTTTTACTATTTCATATTAAAGTGAAACTCTTGGCCATTGCTAAACAATAGTTTAGCTAATCACAAGGTAAATATCATTATTAGCATAAATATTCACCAAAACAGTTTATTTTTCCATGTCCTGTAATGGAGCATCTGCAGTTTAACAGGCTACTCATCTCCTTTCCAAACATGCCAGTGCCGCCATTATTTTTAGCCTGCCTTAGTGGTCGTGCAGCCTCTTCTTAGACCTGCCTCTTTTTTTTTTCAATGTTAATTTTTATTGTGCATTTTTCATATAGGAAACTTGTGGGATACAGAAAGAAAGAAGGGTGGGGGTGCAAAAATCACAATATTCATACAAACAGCACTGTAGATACGCAAGTATACAATAATAATAAAGTATGATACACATAGTACAACACAATTGCATATTACTCGCATACTGTCAAAAACTGTGTACTGTATCGACATATCATACATGGAATTTAAACGATGGACCCATATCAAGTATTTCTGTTCAAATTGAACCACAATGCAATAAAGGGATCCTTAATGACTCATGTGGAGTGTATAATTAGACCTGCCTCTTTATGGGAAAGTCTTGGATAGTTGCTAACCTTCATGCATTGGCTTTATTGACAGCACATAAGTAGATTGAATGGAGGAGTCCGGGGAGAGGGCTTGTGTGCTGGAGGAAAGGGCTGTCAGGTTGGATGGTTCAATCAGCAAATAAAAAGTAAGGTGTCTACACGCTGTGTCATTTGCCAGGTCTTCAGTGAGGATGTTGACTGCATTTATGACCCTTGCACACCACATGTAAACTATATAGCATTGAAGCTCCCACAGAGAACAGCCTGTGAATGCTGAAAGTTTGCCTGCCTTGGGGGGGATTTATATTGAAAAAGCTACACATTTACTAGCAACTGTTTTCTAGATGAAAATGTATAAGGAATTCAATACAAACTAGTGAAATGGAGAAACCACTACAATGAAAATTAAAATGTTATTATTTTGTTATTATAACAAAATTAGGAATTAATTTTCCATAAATTGGGTAGCATCTTACACAAAGAT
This sequence comes from Pelobates fuscus, assembly GCF_036172605.1. Taxonomy (NCBI): domain Eukaryota; kingdom Metazoa; phylum Chordata; class Amphibia; order Anura; family Pelobatidae; genus Pelobates; species Pelobates fuscus. The sequence goes on along the minus strand of NC_086317.1, from coordinate 269,166,373 downwards.
GAACCTGAGCATTCTGTAGAAGTTTTTGTTTTACAGATTAATCGGGCTGCAGTCCTAGTGATGAACATGATGGATGGGCCCCAAGAAAGACAATTCTGTCCATAAGATGAAGTTTATATGGCTTCTTATAGTAGACAAGAAATGATAATACAGATTCAGATTTATCCGTTCATGAAATTTATAGTCACTGAATTTCACATGGTCTTTAACAGGAGTAGGCACCCTTTAGCACTCCATATGTTGAGGACTGACTTAACCAGCATTATGGCTATAAGACCATTATGGTAGATGTAGTCCAGAACTTCTAGAGTGCCTGATGTTGCCAATCCCTTGTCCATAGATATTGTCTACCATTACTTTAATATAATTTTGTCATATTTCTCACATTTCTGTTTGAGCTATGATGCACTTCTTCAGATCTCTAATTGCGTCTTCCAAGTTGTATTTACTTGAACAGTCAATCATGATAGATTCTGCATTTCACACTATCCCTTCTCATAGAAGATAGAAATCAAGAGATATACAAAAGACAACTTTGACTACTTTGTCTCTGTATTTCTCCTCTGCCTGACTTTCTTAGACTCAGGGGGGATCTAAGTGTCAATCCTAACAGCTGTTACCAGTGATGGTTGCAGGGAATTGGCTATGTCTATGAATTGGACCTCAATGTTGTACTCCTGTGTATTCACGAGAGTATAGCAGTAACAGTTCCAAAGATGACCTGTTGGATTTAGATGGCTGTGCCCACAAAGGATAGATTCAGCTAAGTAAATCTCACCTTCACCTGCCACCTGACCCCCAGTGGCTTTGTCAGAGAGGAATGTGGTACAGGCTGGCAGCAGCAGGAGAGGTGAATTGGCACTTAGTGCTGCAGTAGGCAATGTTATGTGTTTCTGTAATGTCTGTAGTGGATGCAGTGTGAGTGTGTGATTTTGTGGGATGGGATAAAGGCTGCTTTGTGGGGGTATGGTAGTTACAGATCTCAAACTTAGATGCCCAATACATGAACCCCCTTCCCTGGCATAATTTCATGACAGTAGCAGCAATAGGCTTATTATCCTCTCATGCTGGTTTAGGGATGCAACTCTCACCACCCTCAGCCAACCACACCAAATGATGAGAGTTGCACTGAAAGGAAAATCTGTAAAGAACAAAGCATTGTGATTCTTATTTTCTAAACACATAGCATCCCTGCCTCCTGTGCCATTGGGAGCCCTTTACCCACATTGCCCAGTACCCGACCACCATCACCTAGTGTGGTTTTCATGGCTCCTGCTTCAGACTGCCCTACCTGCTGCAGCCAGATTCCACTCGGTGCTCTGGATCCTAGGTTAAGGCCTATTTCTCCCCGCTGCCCATGAGCTCCTGTATGACTGCCCAAAGTGGTTCGAGTACTGTCAGAGCAGCATGACATCTAAGGGGCTCTTGCATCTCATCAGAGACTAACTCTGTCCATTACCATCATCACTAGAACTACTGTGTTTAGAATAAGATGGAGAAGAATAAAAAAAAATCCATCACATAGTGTGTGTCACATGGAAATGACAACCAATTAGCGTTCAGCAAGGCAATGAGCGGGGTTCAGACTGCCTGCTTTGAAAGTATTTAAGTATTTTCAGGTGATTTATCACATGAATACAGTATGGCTCCCTTTGGAATAGTTACCAACATGGGAAACATTTCCATGAACATTTTGGTTGAGATTTTTCAAAATGTCACTGACACTAAATCTGCAACTTCTTTTTTCATCTGTTAATTCTTTGCATATTTATATACATATTTTTTGTGACACAATAGATAGTTTGAATAAGGGAGTGGTTTTGTATTGCATAGATGTATGTGAATGAATGTTGAGTGTCTGTGTGTGGTGTTGGTGATTGAATGCATAGATTCATTTGTGTGCATGGTATGCATGTTTGAATGTAGAGAGTAGTACAGCCTGTGGGGGGGGTCTCTCTTCTGCTTTCCCTTGTCAGTCAATTCCTTGGCATGGATTCTGTGCCAAAAAAGTTATAAACCAGTGGGAGAAAGACCTATTTTTAATATAGTTTTTTTTTTCTCACAAATTATACCTCTGCTAGAAAATCTGCTAATACAATGTACAGATAAAATTGTATGACCTTTCAAAACTCCTCACCGGACCTCTCCCCGGCCGTCCTGCAACGTGTCACTGCTTGCCTCTCTTCCATCTCTGACTGGATGTCGTCACGCTTTCTCAAACTTAACCTCTCTAAAACTGAACTCCTTGTCTTTCCTCCTCCTAATACTGATCCTCCTCTCTCACTCTCCCTTCAAGTCAGTGATATCCACATAAGTCCATCCCTACAAGCGCGCTGTCTTGGCGTCATACTTGACTCTGGTCTCACCTTTGAGTCTCACATCCAGTTTTTTGCCAAGTCCTGTAGGTTCCAACTCAAAAACATAGCCCGCATCCGCCCCTTTCTTACGCAAGATGCTACCAAGGAGCTTGTCCATGCTCTAGTAATTTCCCGCATGGATTACTGTAACCCTATCCTGATTGGTCTCCCCAAAAGCCGTACTGCCCCGCTACAGTCTGTAATGAATGCTGCAGCTAGACTGATTTTCCTATCCAGTCGGTCCTCTCACACCTCGCCCCTCTGCCAGTCCTTACATTGGCTCCCTGTATCCTATAGGAGTCAATTCAAAGTGCTAACCCATACATTTAAAGCACTGAACAATTCCAGCCCCTCTTATATCTCTTCACTGATCCAGAGGTATGCCCCTCCTCGTACCCTCCGCTCTGCCCGCGACCACCTCCTGACCGCTGCTCGCACCCGTACGGCCAACTCACGCTTGCAGGACTTCTCACGGGCGGCTCCTCTCCTATGGAATAACTTGCCTACTGCCATCAGACTCTCCCCTAGTCTTCAATCATTTAAGAAGGGCCTTAAATCCCATCTCTTCAGGAAAGCGTATGGCCTCCCAGAGTAATCTCTCCCTTACATACCTGTCCCTATGGAATAGTGCTTTGCTCTCTCCTCCAGCTCTGCTTCACTCCTACTTGAGATTTCCTATCCTAATGTTTCTAATACCCCACCTCCTATAGACTGTAAGCTCATTTGAGCAGGGTCCTCTTCAACCTATTATTCCTGTCAGTTTTCTTGTAATTGTCTTATTTATTGTTACATCCCCCCCCTCTCAAAATATTGTAAAGCGCTACGGAATCTGTTGGCGCTATATAAATGGCAATAATAATAATAATAATAATAAAAACATTGCAGGTACAGTGACAGTTACCCTTTACAATATATACACTTGCATATGTCTCAGGAAATCACATATATTCACTAAAACTTGTTAAATTTTATATATCCCTCAAAGGAACTATGTAAGGAATGGATGCACTCCGTGACCCACACACTCACTGAAGCTCACTGACATACTGACACACACTGAAACTTATTCACACTGACTGACCCATAAAGACACACACAAACAGTGACTCATATACACACATGCCATATGCTGACCTAAACACCGTCCCATACACATACACTTATAGCTTAATATTAATACAAATTCTGTGGAACCAAATCAGGCTGAAAAAAAAAACATACTGCCCCTGACTATATTAATTCAGGAAGGTGCAAGGCTCATATCACAGCAGTGAAATAGTAATCAAGTATGTTCCCCTTAATCAGACAGCTGTCAATGTTCCCATCTCCCACCTCTCCATTCCAGACAGATTTCAGGAACAACACTATAGCCTGCTCCATATTCCATCATTAATTCTCCTGATGGCATATATCCACTCAACTCAGCAGGGCAAACAGGGAGAGAAGCCACGACTCCTTCCAAAACTCTGCTTCATATGGAGGAGGGTTTACACAGTCACCCTTAAAATGAACGTGCTAAATTCACTTTAAATAAGAACTATGCATTATGTTATTTTTGTGTACATCCCAATATTTAAAAGAACACAATAATCACTAAAAACACTTTAGCTTAATGAAACAAATTTTGTGAACAGATTATGCATCTGAAGTCTCACTGCCCAATTATCTGCCATTTAGGAGTTATATCATTTTTGTTTCTGTTTATGCAGCCCTAGCCACACCTTCCCTGGATGTGACTGACACGACCTGCATTTAAAAAAAAATGGTTTCATTTTCAAATAGATGTTAACTTACTTTAAAAGTTTTTATCTCCTACTCCATAAATTGAACTTTAAGTACACACAGGGGGCTCCTGTAGGGTCTAGCAAACTATTAACACATTCCAAATGAAACAGAATTTGCAATAAAGGAGGTGTAAACAATAGATGACTCTTTACAGGAAGGCTGTACAGAATTGACTATGAGAAAGCATTGTGATTGGCTGAGATAATCAATTCTGATGACATCAGTCAAGGAGTGGAGCATGTGTGGAGCCATGCCAACAGACTCATGAGACCTGGAAATAGGGTGAGATTTTACTATATTTAAGAGGGACAAGGGAGACCAGGAGGAACCAGGGGAGGGTAAATTATGTTTTTAAGGAATGCAAAATATGTGTAACAATTGGGAATAGTTTATCAAAACTTTTTTTACTTTAAATTTAAATGAAAATACTTGTGCAGTACTAATGAATTTAAACCAAGCAGGTCATAAAATAGAATTACATTTTTGGATATGTGACACATACTTGTTTAGAATGTAATACACAATTTTATCTATACAAATATATATGCAATGCAATGGTAGAAGCTAATTAATTTGAAAGAGCAATTTTCTTGGTGAAGTTCAGATGAGGATTTTCCCCAATCCATTAAAAAAAAACGATATTAACTCTGGCATTTCAACACTTTTGCCCTCACAGTAAACTCATCTTAAAAAAGTACAATTTCAAATCCTTTTAACAGTTTGTCAAGGTAGAAAATCAAGTTCACAGAAAGAGCTCTAAATTTAGCTTGCTTGGTGTTATTTCGTGTCATTTATATATATATATAAAAAATTCAGATTTTAAAATTATATGGTACCAGGTGGAAGGTGTTTGGAAAGACGTGATAAGTGCATTTGTGTGAAAAAGCTGACTTTTCCAAATGACTTCCCATATATCTGTAATCATTAACCTTAATATGACTTGGTCTTTTGGTACAGGAGATGTTGTGCATTGCTCCTCAATAATAAAAAAAAAAGTTACTCACGCACTATCCCAAATCCTTATGCACATTTAAATAACTGGTATTTTTCTCAACACATTTTTCTCAACACACAGGGTGGGTGGCAGCATTGCAACAAGGTTGTGTAATACAAAAGTGAATACTAACATACATAATTATTCCCTACACTCAAACTCCCACTACTCCTGGGCAGCATTGACTATAGTACCAGGGCCGGATTAACATAGGGGCTGATGGAGCTGCAGCTCCAGGCCCAGGCCCATGGAATAGGCCCATTGATTTAAAAAAAACAAAAAAAAAACTTTTTTTTTACATATTTTTTTTTTACACACTACGCTTAGGGTTGCCAGGTATTTCTCATGTATTTCTTAGGGTTGCCAGGTATTTCTCAGAAGTATTACTCAGCTATTTGAGGCTGCCTAGCCAGTGCCGGTATTGCAGTAATACCGGCAATACAAATGTCTGTCTCAATATAAACAGAGATTATTCTGCAGTACCAGCGCCGGCCAGTAGGGGTCGCTGTTTGTGTGGATAGAGGCAGTGATAAGAAGTTACGGCATCTCCCTCCCTGCCTCTCTCTACTCTCTGATCTGTGGGGGAGCAGCTCTGCACAGAGAGTCCAGACAGCAGCTCCAAGACATGGGGATGCTGAGACATTGGGACACTGGGGAACATGGGGACCCTGAGACACTAGGGACACAGTGGCCCCATGTCTCGCAGTGGTCACTAGTCTGTGTCCCCATGTCTCCCAGCCACTGTCCCTAGTGTCTCAGTGGCCCCATGTCTCCCAGTGTTCCCATGTGTCCCCATGTCTCTAAGTGTCCCCTAGTGTCCTAGTGACATTGGGAGACATGGGGACAAAGACTCTAAGGGACACTGGAAGACATGGGGATACAAACATTAGGGGACACTGGGTGACATGGGGACACTGAGACACTAGGGGACAATGAGAGACATGGAAACACTGGGGGACACAGGGAGACATGGGGACACTGGGCGACTTTGAGACCTAGGAGACATGGGGCACTCCCTAGTGTTTCCTAGTCTCCCAATGTCCCCATGTCTCAGTGTCCCCTAGTATAAAAGAAAAAATCTCAGGAACTCACTGTAATAGATTTAGGTAGGTTTATTGGACACCGCAACGTTTCGACCTGTACCCAGGTCTTTATCAAGTCTCCAATGTCCCCTAGGTATCAGTGTCCCCTATGTATCAGAGTGTCTCAGTGCCCCATGTCTCTCAGTGCCCGATGTTTCTCAGTGCCCGTAGTGTCTCAGTGTCCCCTAGTATAAAATAAAAAAAATCTCAGGCACTCACTGTGATAGCTTTAGGCAGGTTTATTGGACACTGCAACATTTTGACCTGTACCCAGGTCTTTATCAAGTCTCCAGTGCCCCCTACCTATATCACAGTGTCTCAGTGCCCCATGTGTCCCCTCGTGTCTGTCACCCTGTGTCCCCATGTCTCCCAGTGTCCCCAAGAGTCTCAGTGTCCCCAGGTCTCCCAGTGTTCCCTAGTATCTGTGTCCCCATGTCTCCCAGTGTCCCAATGTCTCTCAATGTCCCCTAGTGTCCTAGTGACATGGGGACACTGGGAGACATGGGGACACAGGCACTAAGGGACTGGGAGGCATGGGGACACAGACATGCGCCCTTTTTGTGTATGTTCGCCCTTTTGGCCGTTCGCCACCCTTTTACCGCATCCATAGACTTCCTGCTTTACTGGACACCTCTGTTAGGGGGTATGGGTTTACTTTAAAGATGAAAGCGTGAGATTAGCAAAGGGTTTGTGTTTTCTCATAGTTGCATCCTATGAGTTTCCCTCCAGCACCATATCCATCAGATACATGACGCTTAGGATGTAGGACTGTTTTTGGTCAATAAGATTTTGTAATTAGGCCCATCATAATTATCAGCACCAGGCCCACTGGGCTCTTAATCCGGCCCTGTATAGTACAAATCAGCCCCGATACTTACAATTGAAAACCAAAGAAAAATACCCATCTCTGTCTCATTAGCTATTTTACCTTTTAGCTAAAAGCAGCAAGGTGAATTGTTAGTGCAGGACACAGATAAGAGGTTTTGCCTTGGCAGGTGAGCAAACACTTTAATGGCCATTGGAGTGAAAGTAAAAAAACTCCAGTTATTTAAATGTGCATAGGGGCTTGGGATAGTATGCAGGTAACATTTTTTTTTTGGTTGTTATTGCATGTATTTGGGCTGACAGAGGCGTAACTAGAAACCATGTGGCCCAAGTGCCAAAATTGCCCTGGGACCCCCCCCCCCATACATTTACCTCCTACGCCACACATCCCTGCCGTCCCCACACATGCAGACAAACAGATACACATGCAGACACATACATACATACATACAGACACACATACACACAGAGACCTATACATATATACAGACATACATACAGACACATGTAAAGGCACACACACACACACACACTCATATAAACACACTCAGACATTTACACTTACACTCACAGACACACACTCAGACACACACAGACACACAAACTCACAGTCTCACACACACACACACACACACTGAGACACACATACACTTACAGACACACACATACACACATACATACATACACTTACAGACACACACATACACACATACACTTACAGACACTCACAAATGATTAATATTAAATGTCCACCCAGCCTCCCTACCTGGAGAGCTGGTGTGGATCTATCCCTGGGTTCCAGTGGGGCTTTAGTGCGGCGAGCGGCAGAGTTCCCGCCAGACGTGGCGAGGGAGCTGTGTTCTCTCTGCTCTGCTCCCTCGCGTGCTGTTTACTCATGCCGGGAGCCGAAATATTAGCCAATGCATTTGTTTACCTTTCTGGTAAAATATTTTACAAATAAATAATAACAAATATATTTGTGTATACAATGGTGTATTTTTGAGATGACTTAGTGAATTTTGAGGATGTTATGTATTGACATTCCTTGCAATGACTGTATCTAATTGTTCCTTTTGTCTCAGTTAGCCAGTTGGAATTAGAGGTTATGGGTTCCATGTGGCTATGTACAATAAGATCATGTAGGTTGCTGGATCTGTGTGCAGTGAGTTCTGGACGTGCTGGTAAAACTTGTTGTAATTCAGGATTATGTAAGAGTATGGTCTAATTATTGGTTATGATGTTGGACATAGTGATCCATTCACTGCTGTAGGTGGCTATACATCTAGGTGAAGGGGAGTCTTTTTTGAACATGGAGTATCTGAGACAGGTGATTCAGTCTATCTGGCTAGCTTGTTGGAAAGTCTTTCTTAAGACTCGGTTAGGGTATCCTAGTGCCTTCAATCATGATCTCAGGAGTTGGCATTCTTGGAGGAATGCAGAGTCTTCTGAACCTCCTTTCTCGCAGATATTGGCTGTAAGGTATAGATGTTTTGAGTCTGTAGGGGTGATGACTGCTCCAGTGAAGGAGGCTGTTTGTGAATATGGACTTGCAATACAATTGTGTCTGAATTGTGCCATCTTCAGTTAAAATGATTTCTAGATCTAAAAAGATCAATTCACCTTCATCAGTGACATGGCAATGTTAACATGATTGTCATTAAGAATGGTCATGAATTATTCAATTCATGGAACTGAGCCTGTCCATAGGAGCAGCATGTCATCAATATATCTATACCACTTCAAGATGTATTGGCTGTATTTAGAAGATTTGATTACATGCTTTCCCACCATCCAAGAAATAGATTGGCATAGCTAGGGGCACAGGCTGTGATCTGAAGTATTTGCCATCAAAGACAAAATAATTATGAGTTAGTACAAACTACAACAGAGCCAGATGAACTCCTTTTGTGACAATAATAGGATGAAAGGTCTAGAAAGTGCTAAAAGGCCTGTAAGAGACTATGAAATAGCCAACAATAGTTATAGGTGAACCAATAACAAAGTTCAGGGTGCCACAATCACAATATGTATTTATTTATACCAGCTTGTCTCAAATATTCAAGACAATTATAGCCAGAAGGTAAAGATAATAACAGTTTATTAAATCCACTGAAAAATATATATAAAAAAAACAATATAGCCTAAATGGCTTAAAAAACTACCCTTATGGTTAGCAGCTGATGTAAAGTAGTGTAAAGTGTACAATGCAATCACTATGAAGTAACTCATATGTTACTGAAACTAAACTCCCACTTAGTATTAGGGGTTAGAGACACAGTGAATGACACAAAACGGTATAATGGTCCTCTAATAACAAGTACCAAATTACATAAAGTGCTGATGGAATAAAGTGCCAATATGATAAAGTGCATATATTGTGCATACAAATAAAACTCAAACTGCTGATACCAAACTTGCAGGGTTGAACAGCTGGGCTCTACGTGTTTCGTCGCGGAAAACCGACTTCCTCAGGAAATTTAAACTTCCATTGCCGTCTTCCTCTTTTTAAACGCCAGTCTTTGTGCCTCAAATGATGTCCACGCATGCGCGGACCACTCAGAACGTAATGTCATAGGTCCGTTGGTGCCGTGCATGCGCATTATCCATCATCAAACTAACTTTACTGCCAATTTGCGCATAGACAACATAGTGTCGTCAGTGATAGCACGGCACAAATTAAATACTGTGTTATGCTAAAATAAATTGCAATATCAATTAAAATAACAATCTATGAACAAACTATATAAAGAAGAAGGAAGTTCAATTCATGGAAAAATAAAATTCACATTTTTAAAACTATATATAAAAAATATATACATATATATAATACTAAAGGGATTTCAAAAAGTATGTGGAGAAACCATTCATATATAGATATCATAGTCATACACAGAATAGGAAATTCTAACATAGTTATTTTACTAATTTCAATTGTAGCAGGCAGGGCCGGACTGGGGAAAAAATTCGGCCCGGGCATTTTTTATTCACAGCGGCCCACTGAAAAGGGGGCGGGGCCAGATAGGGTGTGTTTTGTCATCCCCAATGACAAGCACGCCCCATCTCAAAGTGAGCATGTTGGTTCAATGCTCTTCCAGGGCATGAGAAAAGGGCCCTGTATTTGTTCTTCACAGCGCAAGCAAATTTAATAACATGCTTGCATTGTGTTTGCTTGAAACTTGTCTCAGGGGTTTCCATAATTGGGATACTCAAGGTATCCCATTTATGGAGACACTATGTGTTTGCTTAAATGGAATCTAGTGTGTGCATAGGGTATCCAGAGTGTGTATGTCAGAAATGTAGTGTGTGTGTAGGTGGTGCAGCGTCTGTGTGTAGGGGATCTAGTGTGTGTGAAGGAGTGCGTATAGGAGATCTAGTGAGTGTGTGTGTGAGTGGTGCAGTGTGTTTGGGGGCTGCTGTGTGTGTGAGGGGTGTAGTGTGCATTTGTGAGGAGTATAGTGTGTGTGTGGGAGGATGCAGTATGTGTGTGTGAGGGCGCTGTGTGTGGGTGCTATGTGTTAGGGTGCTGTGCGAAGGTGCTGTGTGTGTGTTAGGGTGCTGTGTGTGTTAGGGTGCTATGTGAGTGAGGGTGCTGTGTGAGCTAGGGTTCTGGGTGAGCGTTAGGATGCTGGGTGAGTACGTTAGGGTGCTGGGTGAGTGTTAGGGTGCTGGGTGAGTATATATACAAAAGATGATATTTAAATCTTAATTATTAGGTCACAGGAGAATAGAAAGAATCAGATCAATAGTTTGTACCAATTAAATAATGCATAATAGATCATACTTTAAGATATATATTTAAAATAAATTAATTCTCAGAAGATCACACATTTTCCAACTCATGGTCATACCATTAATTATTAGGCTGTAAGGTTCTTTCAAAAAAGGTCCTAGATATATGAAAAATATAAAATATATAAAATAAATGATTGAGAAAGATGGAAAAACAGAAAAAAACATGGAAATTACAATTTAAGCCATAATAAAAAATAATGATTAAACAACATTAAAAACATGTTTATAAAAATATATATTAAACAATATATTAATCAATCAATAAAAGCTAATATATCTAGATCGGCATTGAGACCAGAGGAAATGGAAGTCTTCAACCTATAAATCCATTCGGTTTCCCTCATGGCCAACCTCTTTTCCATATCACCACCCCTTCAATGAGGGATGATTACATCGATACCGATACAGATAAAATCCTTAAAATTAAAATCTTTGCATATCGTCCAGTGTTTTGGGATGCTATGCTTCACACTCTTTTTAGTAATACCATTAAAATGCTCCAATTTCCACATCTAAAAAAGCTGTTCGGCTTTGAAGTTAAAAAACCTCTTTCAACAACCCCTTTTTTAGGCAAAACACTAGGAGCCAGAATACTTTTTAAGTTATTAGTCTTTCTATATTTCGCTTTAGGCTTATTTGGTAAGATCGTCTTCAAGTATTTGTCTTGCATTAGGATTGGCCAGTTTTTCTTAATTGGTTTTTCAATTAGATGTGATTTACTATTAAATCTGGTTAAAAATGTAAAATCGAAACCATTGGTCTTATTCTTTCTCCTGTTAGCTAAAAGATCTTCTCTTTTCAAACTTTCGATTTGCTTTTGTGTATTGGTCAACAATTTTTTGGGATAATGTCTATCTAAAAATCTTTTATTTAGGGTCTGAGCTTGTTCATTAAAATCATCTTTTGTGGTACAATTTCTCAATAGCCTCATGTGCTGACCTTTAGGGATATTTCTTAACCAGTTCTTGTGATGGCAGCTTGAGAACTCAATGTAGTCATAACTGTCAGTAGGCTTGAAATATGTTTTGCTACATACTCTCCCATCTTTAATAAACAGAGTCAGGTCCAGAAAATTGATCGAAGTATCTCCCATTTCTAACGTAAATTTTAGACCATATGAATTTGAATTAATGAACTTCAGAAAACTTTCTAAATTGTTCTTCTCACCTTCCCAAACAATAAGCACATCATCAATGTACCTTTTTTAAAGCACCAGGTTCGCGCCAAAGCACCAAAGCACCAAAGCACAAAAGCACCAGGTTCACCTATAACTATTGTTGGCTATTTCTATGTTTTGGAAGTGAGGAGTGTATTTCTAATCAGTGGCTTGCCTGCATATTGTATACTTTAAGCTCCCCTATCCACCTGATCTTCTTTTCTTTGTTCACTGTAAGAGACTATGTCTAAGCTAGCCAGTAAGGTGTATGGTGGAACCTTCAAGTTTTCCAGGGCTAGTACCATGTCCTTGATGTCTAGATATGAGAATACTCCGGTAACCATTGGATGTTAAAGCTTTTCAATGTATCTGCTCACACGTTCAGTTAAACCTTTATTGGCAGACACAATTGGTCTACCCGGTGGGTCCCTGATACTTTTGTGGACCTTGGGTAAGACAATAAAAGGTGGCAATGGTGGGGTTTTTATGTACTTATATTCATTGGAACTGATAATTGTTGTTGTAATTTGTTGTTGTAATGCTGTAGATAGTAATTCATGTAGTTCTGATAAATACATAGCAGTAGGATCCTAGGAAAAAATTTTGTAACACTGTTGGTCCTCTAGGTGTGTCATACACATGTTGATATACTATATTGCCCCCTGTGTCAGCAGGTTTTATAAGCATGCTATCTAATTCCCTAAGTTCTTTAAGTCTTTCCGTTCAATAAAGGTTAGGTTATTAGTGTGGGGGAGATTTATAGTACTATTCTTGAGTTCATTAGTGGATATTGGAACAAATATATCAACGTATATTTTTAAAATATGGGGTAAATCAACTTTGTGGTTTAATATCATTTAAGAATTTTTGTAAGTCCTCTTCTTCTAGAAGATCAGTTAGGGTCTGTGCGAATTTGTAATTTTGTACTGTCAGGCTCAAGTCACCAGCAATTTTTTGGTCTTTTTAGTGTGCATTATGTTGAGGGCAAGTTTTCTGCCAAATAGGTAATGTCTTTAGACCAACTAAATTTGTTGCCGGGCTCTGTTGGATGGTGTTTCACTGACTATAACCAACTCAATTTTCTATGTATTTTCTATATCCATGAAGGCACAGACGTTTATACATTTATACAGACATTTATACATTTGAATAATCGATGACTATTTTACCTTTAGAACTTTACCCAAGTGCCCCACTTCAGATACTACATGGGCATCTAATGGTTAAATCCTTAATAATGGGTATCATTTTTTTTGTCTACGCAGAAATCTATAATCTAAGGCAGGGTCATAAGGTACAATTCTTTCTTCCTGATATTAATAAAACAATACTCCAAGGTATTATTAGGGAGAGTGTTATCTGTGCTCCACAGTTGACCTGATCATTCTATTTACCTTTATTCTGGAAATTCTTTGAGTATTATCCCTGGAGCTCGAGAGTATATCGTTTGAAAAACGTATACCTCCACTTGACCATTTGCAATGGTTTCTAATTTCCATGATTGACTACTATCAGCATTAGTAATTCTTGCTGGATCTCTTTATCTTTAGGTCCACATTGGTAACCCCTAAAAAACTGTTTAGACAATAATCCACCCTCTTTTTCCAGTTAGTTGCTGCGTTTATATTTTATATATTGCCATCTCTTCTCCTCAAGGGAATATTGGATATATTAGAAACTGTTGCAGTTCCCCTGCCACATTTTAATCAATTTGTGAATACCATTGTAGCTATATTAGATTCTAGTTATGGAAACATTTTTTCTAGAATTCAATACAGAAAGCATTTAAGACTTACCCTTCCAATTGAACATATATATTTACATATATTTTTTTATTTGATAACCAACAAATATTACATTTTATTGAACTTCCTTTATCCAGAGACAGTACCCTTCCTTTTTTCTGTCCTTTTGAAATTCAAAAGGGTTACCTCCTAGTAGTGTCCATAATCATCAGACCTTTCATAGCTTCAACCTTTGTTTCTACTTTCTCCATTATTATATATATATATATATATATATATATATATATATATATATATATATATATATATATACATTTCATTATTTTCCATTATTTTCCTTTCTTTCTGTCATTATTTCCTTGTTGTATGTTTAGGTAATCATTTTAATTTTTTTACTTATTATCCCTAGTTCCTTCTGTATTTTCTGTTCCCTTGTGTAACCTTTTTCTAACCTAATGATTTTCTTTACTTGATTATATTTTTTGTATTCAATCATCTTTTCCTTTCTTTTGCTCTCTGTGCTCTCCCCTAATTTCCCATTTACCTTTTTCAATGTATTTCTGTTATTTTGGGGTTTTATTCAGCACAAGCGCTAAGCAAGACTGTTGCCATTTTGTTGGAGTCATCTCTTCTGTGCATGCGCATTTCTATTCCGTTCGTCATACCACATCGGGAGAAGGGGGATTTTGTTTTAACAGCTTTTTATTTGCACAGCTGTGGCACGTGCTGATCTCTGAAGAGATTTTCTCTGAAAGTGCTTACCTCAGCTTATCCATTTTGTCTGTTTTAATCATTTACAGTATTTTTCAAGTGTGCAGTTTTATTTCAGGTTTTATATTATTTTATTATTCATTTTTAATATTAGTTCTTTTACTAGGGTTTATATTCTTAATATTCTTGTCATAATTAATTTACATTTTGTTCCTGTTTAAATAATAAAGTAATGTGATTGATAAATATTCCTTACACTCTTCTCAGTAACATTTTGCCAATGTTATAGACAATATGCCAGAGAAGCAAATAAAAAAAAAATATTAAAGTACTGTGGTCAGAAATCAGTCCAGCAGGCAGTTTCTAAGGGTTTATCAATGTCTAAGGACTCAATTCCTGCCAAAGATTAATTTTATATTATATAAAATGCAAAAAAAAAAAACACGAAAAACATTAAAATATGGATGGCCCAATTTGCAAAGTTCCAGTAAAATAAAGTTTCATGTACCTAGAATTTTCTGAGAAATCACAGCCTCATGAGAGCAGTAGGGATGTGCATGGGCAAAAAATTTGGTTCCATTCAGCACTTGCGAAATGCGAGACTTTGGCAATTCGGGACTTTGTCAATTTGGTTCGGCACTTCCGAAATTCAAGACTTTGGCACTTTGGGAAATCGGTACTTTGACAATTCTCAAAACGTAACCCTACACCTAACTCTAATCCTACCCTTAACCCTACCCCTAACCACCACAACCACTTACACATCTAGGGGTTGGGGGTAGGGTTGAGGTTTGGGTTAGGGTTAGATTCCGGTCACTATTCCCATAATTTTCCCTCCCTCTCGTTTTGCCACTTTTCAGAAATCCAAAGCACTTTGGCAGTTCCGAAAGTTGGCACTTAGGCAATTCGGTTTGGTTCGGCACTTCCAAAATTCAGCAATTTGCCAATTAGGCAATTCAGACATTCGTAAGCATGTGAATGTCCGAATTGCCAAAATTAGTAAGATTTTAAATTCGGAACAAAACGAATTGCACATGTCTAGAGAGCAGTTCTATGAAATGGGCAAAAAAGTCATACATTAGACCTTTTACCTGGGAGGAAGTACAAACCAGAGGAAAAAATTATCAGGCAAAAGCCTGACTCTTTTGACACATCTAGTGGTGAGGAGGATTTTGATGATAATAATAATTTCAATCTAGACTATGAATCTATGGACGATTCTGATGATTTTGCTAACCCTTCATATGATAAAGACTCAAATTCAGATTCTGATCTAGTGGATTTTCATGGTAATCCACTTTTTAATCTAGACAAACTAATGCCTCCTAGGTCTTTAGAATGGATGCATATCAGGCACTTTCCAAGTTTGTAGAGCATTGGATTAGAAAACCTTTGACAAGACTCATAATAAAATGAAAGTAGACCTATTCTTCCTAATAAACTATGTTGAACTCTAAAATTGGATCCAAAGATAGTTACCATTTTGAAAAAAATCTGGCCAAGATTCTAAGGATGGAATAGATTGATCAATGAAAAATTGCCAAGAACAGAATTTAGACATTCTTGGACCTTTGGTTAAAATGTTTGACCAGACAGAGTTTTTATACAGGAAAACCATTAAAATTTTATATCGCTGCATACATAGAGCTATATGCTTGTTAGGAAATGCTAAAATGCTAATATGTCCTCAAAAAATGTTGGCAAGAAAGAAGAAGAAATGCATCAGATTAAAGTTTCTCAATCAATGAATAGCGTTAATAATATATAGAATTTGAAATTCCATTCCTGCAGGTGGACCAATGAACTCTATATTACTTTTAACTTTAAAAATAGAATACCAGGCAATTATCCAAATATATTAGCTTATGTCATTTAGAAATAGTGAATCTTAATTAAGGAAGTTATAATTCTGCAAATGTAAAAATGTCTTGTTGGAATTATTCCTATTGGATGGACATAGAAATTGTGAATGTTCTGGTATGAAAATTATTGTAATTGTAAAATTTGCAATATAATTTGATATCTTGCCTATGAGGATTGTAGCTAGCAGTGAAAGAGTTAATTCAGTGTGATTCGACTGTCAGCCAAAGTTTTTATTGCTTTACGCTGTTGTGATGGTATTTATGAGTTAATGACTTTACATCATAAAGAAAGCGTAGTTAGTGTAATGCTTTGGATGCACCACTAGGGGCAGTGTGTAGGAATCCATGTGCTTCTGGCAGTGACATCACAGGCCAGCTACTTACACTGAATAAAAAACAGATTGTAGGAGGCATTCAGGTCTCTTTTGAACCAGTCAGTCTCGCTCTTTGGTTCTGCCCTTGAATGCCTAAGAATGTAGCAGCTGATGGCCCCAGCTCCACAGGCTGGGGCCTGTGTAAGTTTGTTCATGTTTTGAATTGTACCATGTGAAACCATTATAACATTTAGCAACTGTTATAGCCTTTTGTAAGTAATGTGTTGTAATTTTGTATTGTATAATTATTGTAGTAAATTGACATTCTGCTAGCATCTGTTTATTTATTGTAGTTATATTAAATATAAATTTAATATTGCAATGTTTTGTGTATTTTCTATCCACATATTCGACCACAATACCACAAACTATTAAAAATCTTCATGTTGTTCCTTATTGCTTAATTATTATATATTAAAAAAATAATATTCATATTTAAGTCACAATCACAACAGCTGTGCTGCTGTGAGATGCTGTGTTCTGTGTCAAAGTAGTGTCCTGTCGTAAATCTTAAACTGCAGACATAACTGAGGATTTTAGTGGTCTATATTGTGTTAAGCCACTGCCATATTGTATACTTATGTTATATCTAAATATTCACTGATTGTCACGCATGTTAATTATTATTATTTTTTTTAATTATCACAATAAATTATATTTTTATAATTAATTTGTGATTAATGTGTGGAGTAAAATCTTCTTGGCAAACTTCCTCTAGGACCTTAGAGAATTAAAATAGTGGGTAATTCTCAGATTTAAATAATTAATCGGGGAAGCCGTGCCAAGATATAAATTTGTGATATAATAAAAAATAATAAATACTTTTTTGATAATTTTTATGAAAATATTATTTTTAATATTTATCACCCCATTAATATCCTCACAATAATGTAACGTGATATTATGCCATGGTATGTTTAAAGTGTAAAACCGATATGAATGTACACCCTATTGCTTCCCCTTCTTGCATTCTGTACTCCCCCTTGATGTTTGAAAAAACAATAAACTTCAAATTGGAAAAAAGTACCTGCATGCCCCCCTAGGACTTCAAAAGAGCTCTGGTGTGTCAAAGCATGGACTACACAAGGAATTTGAATATGTCTTGTGGTATCTGGCACCAGGACATTAGCAGCAGATCCTTAAACTACTGCTAGTTGTGAGGTGGGGAATCATGGATCAGATTTGTTGTTCCATCACATCACACAGAGGCTCTCTTGGATTGAGATCTGGGGAATCTGGAAGCCAAGGAAATACCTTGAACTCTTTGTCATGTTCCTCAAACCATTCCTGAAATTTTTTTGCAGTGTGTCAGGCTGCATTATCCTGCATCCACAACAATTCCAGGACCCAAGGTTTCCAGGCAGAAAGTTACCCAGAGCATAACACTTCCTCCACCAGCCTGTCTTCTACCCATAGGGCATCCTACTGCCATCTCTTACCCAGGGAAACAAAGCACATGCATCCAGCCATCCACCTGATCTAAAAGAAACTATGATTAATCAGACCAGGCAACCTTCATACATAGCTCCATGGTCCAGGTCTGATGATCATGTCCTCATTAAAGGTACTTTTGGCAGTGTACAGGGGTCATCATGGGCATTCTGACTGGTTTGTTGCTATGTAGGTATATATGCAGCAAACTGTAATGCACTGTGCATTCTAACAGCTTTCTACCATGGCCAACACTAAGTTTTTTAACAGTTTGAGCTAGAGAAGCTCTTCTATATGATTGGACCAGATGGGCTTTCCTTATCTCCCCATGTGCATTTATGAGTCTTGGGTGCCGAGACCTTACCTGTTTCATTGCAAGTAGGGGCCTTGCATAAGGAACAAATCACTTTTCAGGTTATCTCCTAACCCTCTTGTCCCACTGTACTTGGTTTTCCATGGCTAATCAAAAATGATCCACATATAGATTGGAGGAAAGGGGAGATAATAAAAGTGGGGTGAATGATGTTGTAACAGATGTTTAAAGCCTATAACAAAGAAATTGGGTACTATCAATCTTCCTACTGCCTCTCCATTGTCCACTACAGTTACCTCCCAATATGGGACGTGCCGATACACTTCCACCACATAGATCTTATGATTGTCCAATACATTTTTTTACCAGGTACTGTACCCTCAAAATGGAGAGTTTATACCCTGTCTCCCATGGAAAGTAAAATCATGGAGGAATATATATACAGGATGTGTTAACTAAAGGCCATATACACAGATTCTCTTCCCCAGCAGGAGCAAGGTTTTTCTTTGTATCTAAAAAAGAGGGTGATCTGTGTCCTTGTATTGATTACAGGGTGTAACGGACCGTTTAAGCAGACAAGGGGTTAAAATCGTTTAGGCGATAATCCCCTTTTCAAAGACAGGCACAGCTACTGTAGAATCACCAAAAACTCACGAATTGGATATAAGTGAATGCACCAAACTCCCGAACTGCATACAAAGGAATAAGGTAGCACTCCAAACTCCCGAACTGGAACCTCACGAATAGCTGCTAGCAGACAAACACGAAAAGCTCCCTGCGGCTTACACTCCTGGCAATCAGTCTCTATCAGCATACAGTGAATCCCCCCAAAGACGAGACAAGGCTCCGTGTTGAGGGTCAAGCAGTGGTCTGTTTATTGAGGGCTACCTGCCCTGTATTTATGCAGGTCTCCCACCTGGTGGACACTCCCCTAGGGGACCAGATGGAAGACTGTAACAACGGACAGACAAGTACCAATTACAGACATACAGCAGTAAAACATCCCCACAATGCATCATGGCTTCCTCCCCTCTGCCCTGGAGATAATTGAGAAGTAATCCAATTATCTCCCAGGACAAAGGCAAATCGCCATTATGCACATGGGGACACAAAGACAGTGAAACACCATAAAATACATAAAGTTGCATTTTACATATAACACACAGGCATTTAACATATCCTCAGATAGCTCAGGTCTGAGTGCACATTATTAGGTGAATGGCACTCAGACCACACGAATACAGTTTAATCGCCATGGAGCCAAAGTCTTTAATTCCACGAACAGGCTCCATGGCAGGCTATCTTGGTACTTCCACATAGATTGGGATATAAATTCAAAGTCCCAAATGCTCCGCCATTCGGTTCATGAATGGAGCTAAAAACCCGTAGGTTGGTAGGTCAGCGGTACTTGGCTGACACAGTGTCCGGGTTTGGTGCATGAAAGACGGGCAGAAAAGCGATGGCTGCCCGGGGAGCTCCAGAACACCACCATCGTGTGGCCGCTAGGTGTAACCGCGACCACCCAGTAACAATCAATTAAGCTGCGGTTAACCGCAGCTACTGGGTGGTCAATTGCCGGCACACGCTCGTTAAGCCGCGGTTAACCGCGGCTTCAGGGAAGTCAATTGGAGGCACACGCCAGCTTCTGGGTGGCCAATTGACGGCGCCGGCCTCCCACAGCTCTGGGGAGGCTGATAGAAGGCTGTTTTGTTCGGTAGATAGAATCTACCGAACGGCTGTGCAGAATGGAAGGAATAAACCTTTCTGCACAGTAAAATTAACCCTTTAACTGTCGGTCCATAATCCAAAGGCAGCAGGTGGGCAACCAGGCTCCTCCAATGCAATGTGGCGAGATTGGTCTCGTCACACAGGGCTCTTAATAAAATCACCATAAGGAACAATTACCCTATACCACTTATTTCAGAACTCTCTGACAGGTTAAAAGGGGCTAAGATATTTACTATATTGGATTTAAGGAGCACTTACAATCTAGGTAGAATTAAGGAAGGACAAGAATAGAAAACAGCATTTAATACCCTTAATGGGCTTAAAGGAACACTATAGTCACCTAAATTGCTTTAGCTAAATAAAGCAGTTTTAGTGTATAGATCATTCCCCTGCAATTTCACTGCTCAATTCACTGTCATTTAGGAGTTAAATCACTTTGTTTCTGTTTATGCAGCCCTAGCCACACCTCCCCTGGCTATGATTGACAGAGCCTGCATGAAAAAAAAAATGGTTTCACTTTCAAACAGATGTAATTTACCTTAAATAATTGTATCTCAATCTCTAAATTGAACTTTAATCACATACAGGAGGCTCTTGCAGGGTCTAGCAAGCTATTAACATAGCAGGGGATAAGAAAATCTTAATTAAACAGAACTTGCAATAAAGAAAGCCTAAATAGGACTCTCTTTACAGGAAGTGTTTATGGAAGGCTGTGCAAGTCACATGCAGGGAGGTGTGACTAGGGTTCATAAACAAAGAGATTTAACTCCTAAATGGCAGAGGATTGAGCAGTGAGGCCCCAGGGGCATGTTCTATACACCAAAACTGCTTCATTAAGCTAAAGTTGTTCAGGTGACTATAGTGTCCCTTTAACGAATACCCCTTTTGGCATTTAATGCCTCCACTGTTTTCCAGGATCTCATCTCGTGTTAGTTCATCTAGATGATATACTGATATGCTCACCTAAGATAGATATTCACCATGCACAAGTTAAACTAGTTCTACAGACCTTACTCAAGAATGGTCTTGTAATCTAGAAAAATGTCTATTTGATCAGAAAGAGGTACAATGTCTTGGCTATACAATATCTGCCTCAGGATTCAAGATGGATCCCAAGAAACTAGACGCGGTGTTTCAATGGCCTCTACCTCATGGTTTAAAAGCTATCCAAAGGTTCATCGGGTTTTCCAATTATCATTTATTATAGATAATATTATAGATTTATTACAAACTTTTCTACGACAATAGCCCCAATCACCAATTTGACACATAAGACGGTTAATGGCAAAGAGAAGCCATTAAATTATGGCCAAGAGAAGCCATTAATGCCTTTGAACAACTCAAGGCTTCATTTGCTTCAGCCCCTATACTTGCTCATCCTGATCCCAGCAGATATTTCATATTATAAGTGGATGCCTTTGAAACAGGAGTTGGTGCTATACTGCCCCAGAGAGAAAGTCATGACAAACCCCTGCACCCATGTGGCTTCTTTTCTAAAAAGCTATTGCCAGCGGAAAGAAATTATGACATAGGTAACATAGAGCTATTGGCTATCATATTGGCATCTAAAGTGTTGAGACATCTAGTGGAAGGATCCAAAGACTCCCTGATCATCATAACCGGTCATAAAAACCTGGAATTTATAGGGGTGACTAAAAGAATCTCATCCAGACAGACAGGCCAGATGGTCTCTGTTTCTTTCTCGATTCAATTATATCATCACTTATAGGCCTTGTACTAGGAACATATGACAGTATGAGATGGAGGAGTAACAGGAGCAAGAGAACACTCCTATTATTCCTCCAAGCAAATCTTTCCAAATGCGAAATAATGCCTCTGACTATGTCCCCAGAAGTTGAAACATCACTGAAACAACAATTTCACTTTACGTGGGCACCCGTAGCCATAAAATATCTGGGAGTCTGTCTACCACGCAGGTTGGCACGACTGTACGTACTAAACTTCCCCCTGCTGATGGCGGAGATATCCAAAGATTTGAAAACTTAGCACAAACCACAATTTGGTTGGTTTTGCAGTCTCAATATTCTTAAAATGAATGTTCTACCCTGCATACTTTATCTGCTTCAGACTATACCAATAGGGCTCCCACAAGCATTCTTTAGAACCTCAAGATCACTCATGGCATCCTTTCTCTGGTCACATCAGCACCCACGTATAGCTTACAGCCTGCTGGTAAAATCCCAGGAAGCGGGGGGACTACGGCTACCTGATATAACACAATACCACTAGACCACGCACCTGGCCAGGATATACGAGTGGACTGACACTAATACGGAGTTACAATTGGTCAAGATTGAGGCAACAGCCCTCGAGATACCTATTTACACAAATTGGGCCAGTCGTTTATTACACAAAAAACCCACCCAACCATCACAACTACTATCATAATATGGGAATAGATTAGACAGAGTGAGCATCTGTCATCCCACCCCTCACCTATATACCTACTCTCGCACAACCCGCTCTTTCTAGAAAGGCAATCGGGCACAACATATAGGTCATACCATGACACACCCTTTCTCAGACTACAAACGTTCACGCAAAGCAGCGGACTGAAACAGCTGACTCGAATTCTCTCAACACAGCTCTCCACTGGTATACAGCATCTCCAGTACACACAACTGGCCCATTTCATACAATGTTCCAATCTACTACCGGAGGGAGATAGGGAACTGACCAAGCTTGAGCAAGTATGCACACACCATACATTGAAAAGAAAGCTTTTATCCTCTATGTATAACTTACTGCAGAATCACAGGCTCCCTCCATACACAGAGAAATAGCAGGCCGAATTAGCGCTGTTACTCACACCGTATTAATGGAAAACAATATTTATGCGAGCACACAAGGCATCCACAAACCTTACGTCCCAAGAGAGTAATTATAAATGCATAGCATGTTGGCATTATACACTGGTGAAGATACATAAAATCCATAATACGTCACTGGATACGTGTAGCCCCATGTAGCTAGAGCGCAGCTAAGCGGAAAAAGGCCTTGACAGGGGTTAGGAGGCGGGCTTAGGAGGAAGTAAGCAAGGGTTGGATTATGGGTAAGTAGGATTGGCTATTTAAATGAGCAGCCATTTTAGGTGAGTCATTCTAACTTTCTACCTGGTTGAGTTTGTCCCACCCACCCTCCCTTTGTTTGTTATGTGTTTATTTAACCCGTTTCTTTCACAGCGGCGGGACGGGGAGCCGAAGGAGAGGAAATAGGCTCCCCTGGATGAACGTGAGGTGGAATAAACAGAGTGTGGTCATCGGTGGTTGAGAGGTTTCGAGTCCTGGAGGTGACTCAGAACCTGGTGGGGCAGGGGTATCCGGGTATACCCCTGCCGTGGTTAATGGTTGGTTGGCACTTTGGAATGTTGGTGTATGTTATAAATATGTTATAAATATGTATAGGTGTTATTATATGGGGGTCATTGCCTTTTGTATGGTAGCCGAAGGAACAGGATGCGAGGGGGCGGAGTATGGGGGGCAATGACCCATGTTAAATATGTTAATTTATTATTGTTATTATTATTATTATTATTATTATTATTATAATTATTGGTTAATAAAGCTGTGGACAAATTTCCCCATAATACTTAGTGTCCGTGTGTTATTGGGTTAGGTTATGGGGGTGGTTTATCCTAGATTCCGACTGCCCAAATGGCGACTATACACATGTCATGTTGGAGGTGCCAACAGCCCAACACAAACCCTGCACATATCTGGTGGGAATGCCCTGTGTTTCAGAAGTACTGGGAGTGCATACACTAACTTATACAGACCATCACCCACACCACGCTCCCAATCTCTCCAGAACACATGCTATTCCTACTGCCCCTGCAAAACCAACAGTGACAAGGGTACAAACTATGCACTCACCTACTCGTAACGGCATATCAACTAATTCCAGCAAAGTAGAAACAGCCTAACCCACCCACAGTGAGGGAATGGATCGCAAGGGTGGAGAGTATGAAACAAATGAAAGAGATTACATACAACAGGGCAAAAATAATATGCAAAATTTACGGAAACATGGGGGATGTGGACATCCTTCCTTGGGGCAGAAATTCACCGCAATGAACACATCCCCACCTCCTCCCTTAGCCCGGGTATAAGCAGCGGGCGCCGGATACACTGCAACTTGAGGCCTTAAATATATAGCTTGACTGAAACAGATTATGTGGGCTTCTCTAGCTATCGTTCCCCTACTAAAGATGAGAGACTGGCAGACCAGGTACTGGGCGAGCCGGGCCCATAGAAGGCATTTACAATTATCCAATATATCACAGTTTTCTCTAGGGTATTCCACACCTGTCAGAGTCGTAGAAGCTGAGAAATGTCCAATGGTCAGATAGGTGATGTGCTAAAGTATTAATGGAACAACGTGTACCTGTATGATTTAAGGACCTTAGGTCTTAGACGAAGCAGAGTTAATTTAGAACATAACCGTTATTGCTAGGGATCAGCTTTTGCTACAATGTACACTGTATAAATAAGCACATCATTCGCTGATAATGTCTGTTAATTGATGCACAATCAATAGCCTGTTTCTAATTATTTGCTTCCTCACCAACCCATTGGTGATTGCATATACCAACTGACTATTCTATAATTAAAAAATTAAAAAAGACCGTGCCAATAGAACACTCACACTTTCCAGAGCTTCAATTAGCTCTAATATTGCACGCCAGGACTGAACAATCCCCGTCCAAGGATATGATGTCAGATATCTTAAACAGCAGTCAGTAATATATGTGGAGGGAAGCAAAGATAGGAAAACCAATGGTGTAGTCCAATTATAAAATTAACATATTATACAGGTAAGTATTCTACTTACAATTTCCAGAGCGTGAACCTATGGAGCATTTGGGTTGAAAGATCCCCACCTATGGATTTGTTGTTTTTTTTTTACTTTTTTTATTATTAAATTTGTCACCATAATTACATTTGTACAAAAAAGTATTTTAAAACATTCATTGACATAGACAAAAACAATAAAAAAAAAACACCCCACCCCCCCACAAGAGTTCTCCAGACTTCCAACCCCTCTATCACACTTCAGATGGTATTAATATTACATTTGTAGTATTTTTTTTCCCAATTGTCCCACCTAAGGATTTGATGGATATCCAAGTAGCCAGGTGAGAAAAAAACAGAAATCCAAAGTGCTGGATAATTATTTAAAAAAAGAACTTTATTAAAACAATAAAAGTGATAAAAATTGTTACTAACAAAATAAACTATAAATGTATACCAGTCCACAGTGGAATTGAAAGTCCAGAAACCTTACTTGACGCGTTTCATCGTAGCTTTCTCAAAAGTGAATGTAAAAAGTGATTCACTTTTGGTGCGAGAAGCCGTGCATCATTGGGGATACATCCACCTTGTTATCTAATATTATTATTAACAAATGTTATATCGATGATCTTTTGTTGATCTGGAGTGGATCCTTCCATGAATTTTTTTTATCTTCTGCAAATTTAATTATTTGAATCTGAAGTTTACTGTTCCAGTTATAACTACTTTACTAGAGATGAGCATCTTATTGGTTACAATATGAAAGTATTCTACTCAATAATGAAACGTACCTCTTTTTATTCCCTTCCCTGTACAAAGTTGTTTTGCTAATCTTTAGAGAATGTATCATTTCTACATTTATGTATATATCGTTTTTTTAATTTTGTGTATTTGCTTTAAAAACTATATTCTGTGTGTTAAAACTGGTACTGCTATTTCCCTGTTGGATAAGTCCATTTGATTTCTTAGCTCAGTACTTGTTAAGGGTTTCAGCTTTAATTAAGCGATTATTGCATCCTTGGTTTAAAACGTTGGCGGTTTGTAATTTTTTTCGGCCTAAGATTACATGCATTCAGCACGAAACATGCTAGGCAATTTTTCTAGGCCTAATTTAAATTTACAGTTTGTGATGTCTTTTCTGCCACTTTAATACTCTATGATTGGAATAAAAGTGGCATTTAAATTATCCCTATGCCGGGGCAGCTTTATTTACCACTGACTGGTTATACCTGTGGACAGGGCCGCCATCAGAGATTTTAGAGCCCCTAACACTGCTCAAGGTCTGGGCCCCTGGGGCCCTTCCCCCAAGCCTGCCTCCAAATCCCGCCCACAGGAATACACACACACACAGACCCAAAAACACGCACTGATACAAAAAGGACACAGATGCACATACACACACAAAGATACACACATACTGACACACACACATACATACTAACAGACACATACTGAAACAGACACACACATACAGGCATAAATACTGACACATACACATACAGATACAGACATATACAGACATACATACTGACATACGTACACATACATACACACATACATACAAATAGATAGATACATACATACAGATAGATACATACACATACATGTATACATTGGATTAATTAAATGACCTCCATTTGTTTAAATATACATAGGGATTTAGGAGAGAGCGCAGGTAACCTTTTCTTTGGATTTTACTGTATGTATTGGGGCTGATGTGTACTGTGGTCATTGCTGCCACCCAGTGATTGGAGTTAGCACAGGACTTATCTTTTTATACATATATACATACATTTTCTTTGGTTTTAAATATATACATACTGACATACATAAAAACAGCCACCCTCCTGTTTTTTACCTTTTCCTTGCAGGAGGGTGGCTGGGGCTCAAGGGAGTTGACTGTCTCTCCCCTCCTTGCGGCCTGTCTCTCCTCGCAGCCTGTCTCTCTTCCCTCCCACGTGGAGGGAGCTGGGAGGAAGTGACCAGCCGTCACTTCCTCCCAGCACTACATGCGGCTGAATTTTTTTTTTTAAAGGGGCCCGGTCACGCTATTACATGGCCACATCGCTGACCAGGCGCCTGAAGATATAGAGCCCTATCGGGTGGCCCAAGCCTTTAGGGCCTTATCAGGATTTCCTGGCACTGGAGATTCCCTTTAATTCAAGGAATTGTCCCCATTTCATTTTTTTTTTTTGACAATCTTTATTTAGTTACATTTCCATGTCCAAGGTGGGTAATAACAATAGGAGTATAACGTTTGCTTTCATCCACACGCAGGTGGTATAATTGGTGAACAAAGTGGGAGCATCAGAACAACAACTGTAACTGTCTGGTATATTCCAGAGTGGTGTCATGCATCGTTGCTTAGCTGAAAGACAATCATCGGCCCACTAAACAATCAACATTTATTTGTATTCTAAACTATTATGATTTGTATAAATTTTATATATTTTTTTTTTTTCTAAATTTATTTTCTGTCGTACAAAATGTAGTGTGGGTTTCGTCAGTCAGGGAAAATACATTTTGCATGAGCAGGTAGCGCAACCCGTACAAGGCTGAACCCCTGACATAGCACCGACCCGGCGGCAGGGGCCTTCCCGTTGGGTCCCCAAGCTTGTGAGGTGTGTGCCCGCATTTTCTCAACCCTCTAACGAAGTCCGGGGAGTGTCTCAGGTCTGTGCGGTGGTTATCCGTCAGGGGCTATCCCTCCGGTGGACTGAGCTGTTTGGGGTGTCCAGTTAACGTTTGGGCCAGGTTATCTAGTTTCCCGGCATCCCTATAAGGACCTGTCGTCTTAAAGTGTACCTTCCCCTCAGCAGACTTCTGAGAAACGTGTCAAGGTAGGCTTATGGGAGGTCATCTGAGTAACCCAATGTCTGGGGAGAGCCTCAGTTTTACGCAGTGTCATTCTGCCTGCTGTGCATGCGCTATGTAGGGCAAGTCACGGGAGCATCGGGATCCGGCTATGTGCCGGGGACCTAGTGGTTCTGTTTCTCAAAGCCTGTGCTGTGCTACCGGTTGATTCAGGTTGTCAGTCCTGGACAGTTCCAGGTCCCTGCAATATGGGTGAGTAGGTCAGGTGGGAGTCAAGTCGTCTCGTTATCAGTCTAGGTCGCGGGGAAGGCTGTCGGTTGTCAGAGAGGAATAGGTGGTGGGTGTCTATGTCCTTGAAAGGCAGGGTGAGTGTTGTGGTGTACTACAGGTTTCAACTAAGTTGGTGTGAGGGCCACCGTTCTGTCAGCCACGTACGTGGTCCATGGATACCAGGTCAATGCACACTGCTCCGGTCTCCCGTGTAGGTCAGCCGTCAGGGACTCCATTGTGTGTATGTCTTCTACCGTCGCTACCCACTGCCTCAAGGTGGGCGCAGTTGGCTGTTTCCACATCCTAGGGATGAGGGATTTGGCGGCGTTGAGGAGGGGCAATTCCAGGGATTTTTTGTATGCTTTTAGTGGGCTACGGGTGTGATGCAAGAGCATCGGTAAGGGTGCCAGGGGGATGTCGGAGCCTGTGATGTTGTTGATCTCCCTTCTAATTTGTTCCCAGTAAGGGGCGATTACTGGGCATGACCACCACAAGTGGATGTAGGTGCCAGGGTGTGTACCGCAGCGCCAGCATACGTCTGATGTGGCGCAGTGCATGCGGTGCAGTGTGTCTGGTGTTCTGTACCAACGTGTGAGCACTTTATAGTTCAGTTCCTGAAATTTTGAGCTAATGGAGCATTTGTGCGTGAGGGTGAAAATCTTGTCCCAGTCTTGTGTAGTGAGTGTCACTCCCGCATCTCTTTCCCAGTGGTCTTTAAACCTAAGCTCGACATCCCTAGTCGTCCGGGCCATGAGTAGTGTGTAAAGAGTTGAGATACCCCTGGTGATGTGTGTGCGGTGTACGCACAGGGTCTCGAAGTCGGTTAGGGGTCTGTGTATGTGCCCCCGTCCCGGCAAGGAGGAGTAGTATGATTTAATTTGGCAATACCTGAACTGTTCTAGGAATGAGGGTGTTCTGTCGGGGCAAAGCTCTCCGAGCGTTTTGAGACCGTTGGTACTGAGCCACTGGTGGAGATATGGCCAGTCCGACGGCTGAAGTCCGGCTAGGTCTCCGCGCGTCAGCGTATCTGCCAAGTCCGGGTTATGTGTGAGCGGGGTTAGGGGGCTGGGTGCAGTGGTGAGTTGGAGACGGTATCGGGTTGCGTCTATGAAGGGATTCTTAGTTTGTAAGTCTGCGTGTGTGGCCATGTGTAACCATAATTTGGAGGGTATACGCCCCTCCGACTGTTCTAATTCTAGGGTGACCCATTGTTTAGTGGGATGTTGTGCGTGCCAGTCTATGAGTCTGTGTAGGTGTGCCGCTCGGTAATAGGACTCTATGGAGGGCAGGCCAGTTCCCCCCCGCAGTTTTGGTAGTTCCAGTGTTGTTCTTTTGATGCGCGTAGGGCGTGAATTCCAGACAAATTTGCGGATGGCGGTCGTCAGGGAGCGAAAAAACGCTCTGGGGACCGCGATCGGCACCGTCTGGAATAAGTAAAGCAATCTGGGCAGTAGGTTCATTTTGACTGCATTAATGCGTCCAAACCAAGAGATATACTGTGGGGCCCATTTTCTCATATCTGCCTGTATCGTTTGCAGCAGCGGGTGGTAGTTTTGATGGTACAATAGGGTCAGGTCTTTAGGTAGCCAGATGCCCAGATATTTCAATTTGGCGGGGCACCACTTAAAGCGGAATTGGGTATGCAGCGTCGAGGGTGGGTCCTGTGGGGCAGGCAGGTGGAGGGCCTCCGATTTATCTGTGTTGAGCTTAAGGTTAGATAGAAGGCCAAACCTGTGGAATGCGGCCAGAAGATTAGGGAGTGAGACCCGCGGCAGGGTGAGAAAAAACAACATGTCGTCCGCGTACGCGGCCACCCGGTATTCTCGATGACCGACAGTGAACCCCGTGATACCCCCATCCCGTCTGACCGCCCCCAGGAAGAGTTCCAGGGAGAGGGCAAACAGGAGGGGGGACAGTGGACACCCCTGACGGGTTCCATTTCGAATGGAGAAGGGGGCGGACAATGCTCCATTCACCCGTATCCGAGCCGTCGGGCTCGTGTACAGGGAGAGGACCCAAGCTCGCATGTGCGGACCGAATCCCATATGTGTGAGCGTTTCCTCTAAGTACACCCAGTCTATGCGGTCAAATGCCTTCTCTGCATCCGTCGAGAGCAGGAGTAGCTCCCGACGTTGCGACCGGGCTACTTGCAGGATGTTGAGGGCTTTGATGGTATTATCCCATCCCTCCATCCCGGGGATAAACCCAACCTGATCCGAGTGTACTAGGTGCGGCAGGTGTTTCGCAATTCGGAGGGCCAGGGTCTTGGCGAACAGTTTGAGGTCGGCATTAAGCAGGGATATGAAGCGGTAACTAGCGCAGAGCGTTGGATCTTTGCCTTCTTTGGGGATTACCGTAACAATGGCCGCTAGAGTGTCGGTGGGAAACCGCTCCCCGTTATGTAGTGTGCTAAGACCCTGTAGGAGGTTTGGCAAAAGGATATCACGGAACGTCCGCAGGTATGCCAGCGGGAGGCCATCTGGGCCGGGTGCTCTGTGGGCTTTGGAGACTTTTAATGCCGCTGCTAATTCGTCTATCGTGAGGGGTCGTTCTAAGTCCTCTACCATCTCGGGGGTCAGTTGTCGTACTATGTGTTGGTCCAAGTACTCGGCTATTCGGTTGCGGCGTTGGGCCTGTGCGGCGCCAGGTGCAGGCTGAGGGATGTTATACAAGTCGGTGTAAAAGTCCACAAAGGCACGTTGGGTACCGTCAGGTAAGCTGATTCCGGTTCCGTCTCTCGTTTTGAGTGTGTGTATGTGGTTGGATCTACGTCTGTCCCGGAGTTGTCTGGCTAGGAGCCTGTCGCTTTTATTAGAGTACTCAAAGAAGTGTCGGGCCGACTTCCTCAGAGTGCGCAAGAGTCCCTTAGCTAAAATGTCCCGTCTCCGCCTCCTAAGCTCCGTCAGTTGGTGGAACTCATCGTCCCTCAGGTTTTGTTTGTGTGCCTGTTCTAAGGTGGCGATTTGTGCATGTAGGTTGGTCAATTGTTGTGCGAGCTCCTTTTTGCGCTGCGAGCATATTTTAATGTAGTGGCCCCTAATGACGCATTTATGTGCCTCCCAGATGGTGAGGGGGGGGTGTCCGGTATATTATTGGTGTCGAAGTATTGGGTCAGGACTTGCCTGGCTTGCTCCCTATCCGCCAGGTCAAGCAGTAGGGTTTCATTCAACTTCCATTGTCGTTCCGCGGGTTTATGTAGGGGGGACTGGATGCGTACAGAAACAGGGGCGTGGTCAGAGTCCGTTATAAGCCCTATGTGGGCTCGCTGGAGCAGTGGCAGGGCCTCCTGTGCCATTAGGATATAGTCAATTCGGCTGTAGCGCTGATGGACAGCCGAATAGAAGGTGTAGTCTCTGGTGTCCAGGTGCGCCACCCTCCAGCAGTCAGCCAAGCCACAGCGGGCCAGCGCCCTCCCTGTTGAGCGTATGCAGTGGCCTGGTATCGAGGTTTCACCTCTGGATGTATCTAACCTAGCGTCCAGGGGCATGTTGAGATCCCCCGCCACTATCAGGAGGCCGTCCCTGAATTTGTTTAGTGAGGCAAGTGTTTTAGCTAGGAAGACGTGTTGGCGTCTGTTAGGTGTGTACAAGCAGGCAAAAGTGTATGTGGTCTGTGCGATTGTTCCCTTAATAAAGATGTACCTACCCCCTGGGTCTGTCTTCTGCTCTAAGCAGACGAATGGGACCGTGCTGGAGAGTAGGATTGCCACCCCAGCCTTTTTCCCATCTGGGTGATTGGCATAAAATCCTGTGGGGTATCGGCCATTTCTAACAGTCGGAGCGTCCGCGCCATGGAAGTGGGTTTCCTGTAGAAACGCCACAGAGGCACGTTCAGTCCACAGTGTGCGGAGTAGTTGGGACCTCTTTTCTGGGATATTGAGGCCTCGCACATTGTTGGACCATAGGGTCAGTGGCGTCGGCCTATAGTTGGAACCCATCGCTGGCGGTGTGTAGTGTGAAGTGTGTGTGCAGGTGGATGTGCGTAGATAATAGGGGGAGGGAAGGAGGGATAGGGTTAGTCCGAAGTCTAGGAAGGGGGAAAGTCTGTCCGAGAATAGGGCAACTTTGACTCGTCTCGGGTTTTGTCGCCTACCGGTGTCAGGTCCCTAAGGGGAGAGTCACCTCAGTGGCCTCCGAGTATATGTACAAGTGAGTCCGTTACGTGGGGTATGTGGTCCCTCTGGTCTGGGTCGTCTGTAAATGTCGTGCCGAGCTCTTCCCTTGGCTCCCAGCTCACCAGTCGCGTCGGGCGGTAATTCTGTCCGAGCATGCACCCGACCCCGGGAACCCCACCCACTCCAATCATCCCCCCCCCTCCGCCGCCCATGGGCGAGCTACCAAGGTGACAAGGGCCCCCGAGTCTACGTCAGTGTGCTACTATGTCTAAACATTCCGTACATTGCCTAAGCAAACATCAACAAACTTATTAAAACCATATAACATGTACAGTAAACAATTGTGGAGCGCGGGTCCCCAACCCCACCACCCCCGTGTGCTCCCCGTATCCCCACCCCAGCGACAACCCCCCATCCCTGAGACTCCCATAGCAGTCCTGAAGGTGCATGAGTCCGGGTTATCAAACAGGCCCAACCGGCTAAATCTTTGGTATTAAATCTTCTCGGCGGGCCGCCAAAAAAAAAAAAAAAAAAACAACAAAAAACGTTTGCTTGGTGGTAGACCCCGGATCCCACCCTCACTCCACCCCCCACCCAAAGTTAGCTAGTGGTCCCGGGCCGTGGCGGCTGAGCTAGTCTTAGCGTGGCATGTTCAGGCAGAGTCTATCCCATTGGGGGTACCCCCAATGGATGTGAGGTTGCGGCTAGGCCACCCCTTGCTAGTGTGGGCCATAACCCCGGGTTTCGGGTGCGGGTCAGGGGGTAGAGTACATACCAAGATGTGCCGCGGCTTCTGTCGGACCAGTGGGGGGTAGTGTCCGTGCAAGGCGTCCAACCCCCACAGGTGCTTCCATGGGTTGGTGGCCAGGCCACCGGAGTCATCTCGTGGTTTCATCCTGCAGTGGCTGGGAGGTCACCGACGTGGGGGCAGGGCAGCGGTCGGGGCAGCAGGGAGGGTGATTAGTGGCCTGTAGAGTAGGGCTTCATTATTCTTCGTGGCTGTCCGGGCCGCCCCGCCGAAACCCGCTGCCTGTGAGGCCCGTGCCCGGCCTGTCGTTAGCGGACCGTGGATGCTGTGGTTGTCGCTCCAGGACCCAGTTGGGGACTGCCACTGCGGGTAGGCCAGTGGCTCGTATGAAGCGCGGTACGTCCGCGGGCCAGCGGATAATGTGCCAGGTAGAGCCGACCTTCGCCTGCAGGCTGAAGGGGAAGCCCCATTTGTAAGGGATCCTCCGTTCTCTGAGGATGGCAGTTAGCGGGCGTAGCGCCCTCCTGGCCTCCAGCGTGAGCGCGGAGAGGTCTTGATAGAGCGATACCTGTCCATCTCTGAAAGCGATGTGCTGTTGATTTCGCGCCGCTCTCATGATGTCGTCTTTTAAGGCGTAGGAGAGCAGGCAGCATATTACATCTCTCGGTGGTCCCTCAGTGGACATAGGTCTCAGCGCTCTGTGGGCTCGTTCGATGCCATATTCTACCGGGGCTCTGTCCCCCAGAATATGGGTGAACAGGTCAGTTAGGAGAGCGGGTAGCGTTTCGTCAGCGTTTTCGGGCAGGCCCCTGATGCGGATATTATTTCTCCGCCCGCGGTTGTCCAGATCTTCAAGCTGTCTCCTCAGGTCTAGGAGGACATTGCCCTGTCTGGAAGTGGCTGTGTCTGTGGCTTGTTGATGCTGTACAGTCTGGGCTCTGTCTGCTTCCAGGGCCTCAACCCGGTGTTCAAGTGCTGTCAGGTCTCTCCTCACCTCCATCACTTCCTCCCTTATTGCAGTCCTGATTTCAGCCAGCATGTCGGCCTTGTCCACCCTGGACAGCATATTGGCAGTAATCTGGGCCACATCTGCAGCAATTTTGGTTAGGGATTCCCCTCTGGGCGAGCCCTGCATCTGGCTGTCTGAGCTGCAGGCTCCTGGGGATGCCGGCGCCATTTTGGCTGCAGCCGGCGCGGACCGCATGTCTCGCGGCGTGCAGACATAGCCGTCCATGGGGCCCGAGGTGCGACCCGGAGAAGCGGCTTGTGAGGGACCCGGCGTGTGGGGTCTCCGGGATTTACCCATCCCGGCTCGGTAAGTGCTCGTTGATGGGTGCAAGTGTGAGCTGGGGCCGCGGAGCAGGCTCGAGATGCGACCTACTCCATTCCCGTTCAGGCCACGCCCCCCCCCATTTCATTTTTATACATGGTCTCTTTATATCATGGTCTCTGCAGGCAAAGACTGGATTTGCTACTTTTTGAGGCTTTGCCAGGCCTTTATTGTAGTTGTCTTCAGTTGTTGTTAGTCCTTTGGTCTTTCTGCCTTACATTTTTTCTTCAGCAATTGAAATGCATGCTCAATCGGGTTGAGATCAGGTGATAGGCTCGGCCATTGCGGAATATTTCACTTATTTGCCTTAAAATACCTCCTGGGTTGCTTTTGCAGTATGTTTTGAATTATCTTCCAGCTAAGTGAACAACAAAATGAAGTGGCAATTGACATGCAGTTGTCTCTCTAGTAGATTATATAAATTTGAATAAAATTCCTGAAATGCCTGGCCTATTTTAGATGGAATCCCAAAACTGATACATTTGTGCTACAATGTAATTACAAGACCCACCATTGTGACATGCTAAAAGAACTAAACTGGCTGTTGCTGGAATCCAGATGCACCCTTCATCTTTCCAGCCTTGTGTTTAAGAGTTTTTCTGGGAAGCTCCCACCTTACCTGAGCAGAATGCTCTCCTCGGCTGTTACCACCTCCTATAACCTCTGATCCTGTACCAGCACTTTATTTAGTCTACCTCCATACAAAAAGAAAGCAGCCTGATGCTCCTTTTCCTACAGAGCACTGCAATTATGGAATGACCTCCTGCACACTTTAAAATCTTCCCCAAGCCTAAAATCCTTTAAGATATCCCTCTCTGCATACCTCAAAACAGAATGCGCCTGTCATGGTTAATTATATATTTCCTACCTGTTCTATGTTAAATTTTGTATATATTGTGTATTAATATTGCTTTTGTATTTTATTGTACCCTATCGTATCAATGCAATGTTTTGTGGACCCAGGACATACTTGAAAACGAGAGAAATCTCAATGTATCTTTCCTGGTAAAATATTTTATAAATAAATACATTTGGCTGAATCTGAGGAGACAATATATCCTTATACACTTCTGAATTTATCCAGATGTTTTTGTCATATAATCAATAAACACTAGTGACCCATTGGAAGAGGTTTCCATACTTTTTTCTTCCCATCATTCTGGTACAGGTTTCATCTTTCCAAGGAATGCTGTTCCTGAACTGGGCTGGCTTTTTAGATGTCTAAGCTGGCCTGTCTATTCTTGAGAATTATGAATGGTTTGCACCTTGTGGTGAACCCTCTGTATTATCTCTCATGAAGTCTTCACTTTATGTTACACTTGGTTAATGATATGGGTTTTTCTTTACCAGTGAAATGATCCCGCTATCATCAACCACTTCTGTTTTCTGTGGAGGGCCAAGCCTTTTTGTGTTGCAGAGTTCACCATTGCATTCTATTTTTCTCAGAATGTACCAAACTGTTGATTTTGCCACTCCTAATGTTCCTGCTATGTATCCAATGGATATATATTTTTTTTGCAACCTAAGGCTGGCCTGTTTCACTTGTATTTAGATCTCCTTTAATCACATGTTCTGGGTTCACAGCAACAGCTTCCAAATGCAATTACCACACCTGGAATCAACACCAGATCTTTAACATGCTTAATTGATGAAGAAATAATAACGGAAAAGCCCATACATGTCCATGAAAAATTTTTTGAGACAATTGTCCATTTAGTCCCTTGAAAAAGAGCAAGCTATATATATGTAATTTCTAAACCATTCCTCCATCACCACAGCATTGGTTCCGGCGCTCACTTAGTGAGCCTGAGCACCAGCTGGGAATCCCCTTGGTTGCGCTCTGGCTCACTAATTGATAGCAGGAACTGCAAAGGAGAGGACATGATGGTCTGTACAAGTGGCATGTACAAACAATGCAATACACCACCAGACCACCTGGGAATGAATACATACATGTCAAAAGATAGCACTGGACCACAATGGTATGCATACTAGCAGAAGTACAGCACTGGACCTCCAGGAATGCATACAAGCCAAAATACAACACTGGACCAGTTAATGTCCACACATATGAGGTTAATGAGAATGGGAAGTTTTAAATAGTGGGAGGTATTGGATAATTGGGTATGACCAGGGATGGGCACTGTGAAGATTTTTCACACAGGGCACATAAAGGCCTGATGCAGGCCCCGGTATTGAAGTGTGAAGGAGCGGCCTCCTGATGTATTGCAATTACATTACAGTAACTGTATTACAGTTACAATACATTTTTGCTTGGCAGTCTGCCATATAACAAGATTAAACAGACATATTTTACTGGCCATGTTCTCAGTTGTGAATTCATTATTATGAACTAAAAATACCAAAACACTATTGGACGTTGAATAGAGAAGGGAAAAAATAAAATGTATAATAGTGGGACAGACAGGCAGACAGAGATACAGAGATACAGACAGACTGACTGTGACAAATAAATAGTCTCTCTTCTCTATTTTCCCACCATGCACAAATGTATTCAACTGTCTGGATTTTGCATGCTGGTAAAATCTTCCTTGTGTGTCATTACAAGAAACTGAGCAAATGTAAATGCATTTTAGACATTACACATACAATACATAAAGCAAGATTGAACACACATTTTGCATCAGTAATAAAAACATTTGTGACCCCCCCCCCCACCCCCCACCTATGAAAACCCAAGCATACAGAATTTATAATGAACTGTACCAGTAGCTCCAACCATATTCCAGTCATCATTCTGTAACTTCTATAAAACAATACAATAAGCTGGTTCCATTTTTTTTTTTTTTTTTTTTTTTAACAATTGATTTTTCTTTTCTAATCAGTGTCTGGTAGGTGGAAGGTGACATTTCAGTAATGACACAGCATTCCTGCTGCACACGTTTCAAGAAATCTTCCCGGTAACTCCTGAAATTTGATGGGCTGTAAGAAGTGAGTGCTTCTACAGAATTAATCTCAGTGGGGTGGTCTGATGAAGGGATGCTTTATTGTCTATTATTCTCTTCGCAAGAGCCAGTAAAAAAAAAAAAAAATCCCTCACTCTTATGGCTTGAGCAAATATTTTTCTCTACAGCAATTTATTTATTTGTTTGTATTTCATGTTGTTTCACTCTCTCTCACATTCCTAAACTCCTGGCTATAGTGGGAAATAGAAAAGAGTTACAATGTATTACATTTTATTTCAAGTAAAGAAGATCACAGTCCTGAATTGATATTTGCTGTTGGTTGTACATTACAAAATTCTCCTGCTGTCTAATATTGTTGTTGACATCTTCATTTTTATGGTGTTTGGACATCATACATTAAAACAATGTATAACAAAAAAATCCTTATTTAAAAACAGGTTTTACCAGGGTCTTTCAGATTTAATGTTTCTGTTGAAACAAAACATGAATTTAATGTTTTTAAGCCTTAACTACCAATGACATGCATATATGCCAATCGTTCATTTTTCATTTTGCACTAAATCAGATTTTGTTGGTACAGACCCACTTAAACTTCTTTACACTTCAGGTAACCTTTTTGTATGTCTGCAAATTGTGTGCAGATGACCGTACAACTCCACCTTCCACATAGTTAAGAAAGCTTTGAAGATCAAAACTTTACTGATCCATTTTAACATCTACAAGGGAGAGGGATTAGGAAGTCTAGGATGTATCTCAGAAATATGGAGTTGAAAGCAGGTTGTTATAGGACTTTACAAATCTTTGTATTTTACAAATATGTAATTTGATTGTACTTTCTACATGTGGGCATTATGCTCAAATACAATCATTATATTTACATTCTGGTTCATTTTTAACACGAAAGAGAAGATGGGGCAGCGGCAAATAACAGAGTGGGAGACAGTACACCTAAAAAGGGAAATTATCACCTGAAACAATAGTAGAAAAAACAAGGTAATAGGGTGCACCAAATGGTAGGAGATAGGGGTCAAATTGGATATTACACTGGTAAGGCAATCAAAGGCATAAACAATGAATAAATCAAGGTAAATAAAACATATAAAACAAAAAAACAGGGGCGTGTCCGCCAAGAAATGAGAGCAGATGTGTGAGCCCTCAGCTCTGACTATGGGCAAGCTCAATCCACTTTGAATCGCAGCAATGCCACAAAATGGGCAACAACAAAAACAAAACTCAGTACCTGCTAAAGACCCCAGGAATGCCTCGGGTTCCAGATTTCAACCCCTAAGAAAATATTTTTAGGAAAGAAACAACGGAGACCCGGAGGCCTCAAGATCCAGCATGGCGTCAAGAGCACCGTCACCGACGGCCTCGCAAGCCAGCTACTCCATCTCAGAGGCATTGATGCTTCCTGAAACAGAGCTCTGGGATATACAGAGCAAACTACCCTTACGGGAGGATATAGCACAAATGCTGACTGACCTAGACAAATCTATTCAAGCCAAAATCCCCAAATTAGGAGCATGCCTCAACTCCTTAGATACAAGAGTTCAACAACTGGAAGCAGCTGTAGACACTCATTTCACCCGCTTGAATACAGCAAATGCACAAATCAAACAGATTAACGCCAAACTAACAACAATGCATAGATACCTGGAACATCTTGATAACAGGGTTAGACGGAAGAACGTCAGAATTCAGGGTCTCCTGGAATCGAACGCAGGTCTTGAAAATTAAATGAAAATCCTAACGGGCCTATTTAATTCTATATTGGACCGTCCAAAGCACACACCAATTAAATTCTACAGCGCGCACAGAGCCCTAAGGCCTAAGGGTCGGCCAGACAACGCTCCTTAGGATGTAATTTGTTGTTTACAAGACTTCACATTCAAAGAAGCCGTTATGAAACAGGCAAGAGCAACACCTGCGATACGATACATGGAACATCCAAATCAACTATTCCAAGACCTATCGTGGATCACTATACAAGGCCGGAGGGCTCTAACACCAAATCACCACTCAGCTACGAGAGAAACAGCTCAGATACAGGTGAGGATTTCCCTTTAGCTTAATGGCTAAACCAATGGAACCACAGCTACGATCCAAACAGCGGAGGATGTACCCAACTTTCTCCAAGCTCTAGGACTACACAAAGCACAAGTCCCAGACTGGTTACGAAGATGTAGGACATTTGCCAAGGCC
Source organism: Pelobates fuscus (assembly GCF_036172605.1). Classification (NCBI taxonomy): domain Eukaryota; kingdom Metazoa; phylum Chordata; class Amphibia; order Anura; family Pelobatidae; genus Pelobates; species Pelobates fuscus. Next base: position 269,127,002 of record NC_086317.1, on the reverse strand, counting down.
TCCGCAACCAAAGCAGGGACTTAAATGGTCCCAGGAAATGCAAGCCATCACCTACACTCTCCTCTGGGTCACCAAACAGACAGACCTCCAGACAAGTAGAATGGACCTACACGCACACCAGTCCTGACAAGTTACCTCAATATAACTGGACTGTAATCCCAGACCGGGACATGTAATGTATAACTTATGATACTGTAAATATTATGTATACCCTACCCTCAAAAACTTGACACTAGCAGTGGTAATACCAATAAAAGAGACCAGTTTGAATTAACGTTATGAACTGACCAATTATACTTCTCATACTATGTATATCCGATTGGGGTCCACTCCTATAGGTGAATATGTGTTGGATGATTTAACTGTTTTAACATCACCAGTTCACTTAACACAGTAACCCCACTCACAACTGACACTAGCATAAGTGGGACCCTCAAAAATAATAGATTGAATGCCCCTCCAACCAATCAAAGCTAGCTGCGAAACCCTCATAGGACGAAACATGTCCACTAACCCCCGCCCCTGACCACGAAAACTCACTCACACCACCATCTACCTATCACTTTTTATTAATAGCATATCCATCACCCCCCATCACCTCCCAGGAGCCGTGTCACACCCATTAATCCCTGGGGTACAGGACACAGGTCCCACTCCACAGGGGGTGACACAAATCTCCATAACCCTGATTCCAGGCTGGAATCTCATGCTCCCACTTTGAGCAAATGCAAACCCTCCTCTTAAAGTTCTCAAAATGCATTATTTATTTTTCACTCTATTGTCTCTTATTGTTAAATGTTGGCAAGCAATCCTAATGGCTAATGTAACTCTGTATAATCACAGGGCAAGTGGCTGGTAAGCAGGCCTCTCCAAACTCTCATGGCAAATTCAGCTAAAAAGGGGAGTTTGCCACAGCGATACTACTCATGCAACACTTGTTTTATGCACAAGGCAACAAAAATGGCAGACTACTAGCACGCGCGTTACAACAATGATTACATAAATCACACATATCAAAATTAAAGACTCCCAGGGTAGGATACGCCAACTCACTAAAGATATCGCGCAAACCTTTTACCACTATTATGCCTCCTTATATGGATTGCCCCGCCTATGACACTAGACACTGACAGACTCCAGTACATACAAAGAAACATAAAAAAAGCTGCCCCCATGACTAAGGAGACACTTAATGCCCCATTCTCACATGACGAGCTACTACAAGCCATCAAAGTTGCACCTAATGGGAAAAGCCCTGGCCCGGATGGCTACTCTAAGAAATACTACAAACTCTTCTCCCCACAGTTAGGAACCCATATGCTGAATGCCTTTAACTCGATTACGAATTATGCCACCTTCAGTCCATTGGCTTTAGAAGTCACCATAACTTTAATTGCCAAGCCTGATAAAGATCACACACTCTGTAGTAACTACCGACTTATATTGTTAATTAACAACGATGTCAAGATATTCTCTTGCATGCTGGCCAACCGACTCAAGCCTCACCTCTAGGGGCTAGTCCACCCTGACCAGGCGGTCTTCATGCCATCTAGAGAGGCCAAAGACAACACTATTCAAATCATAAACAACATACACAAATCGCACACACAAAAAACACCTACTCTACTATTAAGCATTGACGCAGACAACCAATTATTCACCATTACCAATCCCATTACTTCCCTCCCTGATGAAAGAATTATCACTTTACTCTAAAATCTCAAATTTAAAGAAATTTAAAATAGCAACACCACACCACATAATGCAATCGCTTAAATTGCACTTCCCTTTTAAAGTTACCACCTCTCACATAAAATACCTAGGGGATTAAGCTAACCTCAGAGGTTAAAGACAAACTATATCCCACTACTGCAAACCCAGAGACCTAGTTAAATGGAACAAACCCCACTTCTCCTGGATGGGACGAGTAAACATAATTAAGATGAATATCCTCCCACTCTTGTTATATATGTTTCAGACTCTGCCTGTGGGGGTTCCCACATCCTTCTTCACGTCCCTAAGGAAAATGTTTACAGACTATGTATGGTTTGGCAATAGGCCAAGATTGTCGTTTGACACACTCACTAGACCCAAAATCAATGGGGGACTTGGCTTGCCTGACCCATTTAAATACTACCTGGCAACACAATTCACTAGAATCCTGAACTGGTGCCGCCCACACAGCACACAATACTGGAAATCCCTGGAACAAGAATGGATACAGCTCCCATTGGCCACCCTACCATGGCAAAGGGAACTGATCCCTAAATTATGTCCCCCGCAGACACCCCACCATTAGCCCATTACTAAACCTGTGGAAGAAGCATGCACCTAAACTAAGACTGATAGAACACATCTCTCTGCTGTTGCCTATCTCACACAACCTGACATTTCCCCCAGTGATAACTGGACTCAGATGGCTACGGCCCTCACACCTCCACTTTATTACCTTGAGGTGATAGCGAAGGGGAAATTAAAATCTCTTTCAGAACTCAGTAAAAACACACAACCTTCCTTTCTACCACTTTCTACCACTTTCTACCACTTTCTCATATCAAACAAAGACATAGCGGCCCCTACCAAAGGAACCAAATTCGAAGAATGGTGCTTGAACAATAAAACCATACATAAACCACTCACATTAATACACTCCATCATCCAATATGCCACCTAGGACTCATTCCCCAAATATGTTTCTGAGTGGTCAAGGAAACCGAACATCATATCTTTGTTTGATATGATAAAGTGGTATTCAAAGGTTTCTCTCCGTCAGACTGGAAGAAAATGATTCCAACACACACACACACAAAAAAACTCACTCAATATACCCTTAGTTGAAGTGAATTATAAACTACTCACAAGATGGTACAGAGCACCCGAGGGGCTACTCCAAATATACCCCTTGGTGCCATACACATGCTGGAGATGCGAGAAAGAAAAGGGCACATATAAACATGTATGGTGGGATTGTGAGCTGCTACAGGGATACTGGCCCACGATCTTGACAATAATAACAAATTTGGCTCAGATCCCAAAACCACAAATGTTTGAGGAGATATTCCTCCACCTGTCTCCCAAACCACCAAATTTTTTTTTACAAATCACTGGAAAACTACTTGCTCACAGACGCTAAAGCTATGATATCCAAATACTGGAAACAGAAAGTAGCACCGCCTCTGGAGGAATGGTATTCTAGGGTGGAACGCATTAGACAGATGGAGGAAGTCACTTACTATTGGGCTAAAAGACACTATATCCCACAATTTGGGAACCATGTTTTTCCCACTCAAAGCTTATAACAGAACGAGACAAGGCGGGGAACACACCAAGCCTCTCAGTAAGGGACTCACAGCCGGTGTGGGACAACCACACACCCTGACTACAAATGCTACAATACTAATGAACACCAGACATGAATGAACAAATATCCGCACCAGAACTCAATGATGCACTGCCAAGTACTAACTCAATAGAATGATGCCACCCTAACACCTGAAGTGAACAAACAGTGACACGATACGTATTCACGCAACTGTCACTGATTCACATCATACTGATATTGCCATGCTCTCTACCTTTGCATTATACACCCAATAATAACGCTGAATAAGATGCTGGTGTAGAGTAACAACGCAACTTCTGGTACCGCTAAATACATAAATACTAAACCACCCTCTTAGACCGACAGCCCTAAATATAGTATTTTTTTTTTTTTTTTTTTTTAGCAATATGTACACCTGAGATAGGGATAACTAATGCTGTTTATTTGTCATACACTTTAATCTGTTAATATACTGTGTTCACTCATGTTAATTATCATCCTGAAATCAAAATGTACATGTATTAACAAGAAACTATGTAACCTCATATATTAATGTGTACTACCATCTTCTAGGTACTGTTGTCATCTGCAAAAAACTTGTATAAAAACAAAATAAACAAAAAAAATAAAAAAATAAAACAGGTACCCAAAATGGAATAACAGTAGTCTCAAATTTAAAGTCTTTTTAATAGATATACATGAGAGTTCCTAAACACCTATGTAGACTTTCTTCTTCCTTAGGCTTGCTAGTCACCAGGATGCTTAGGGTCCGTAGATTTATAAAAAGAGAAAAAAATAAAGTCTCCAATAGTGCAAAAAGTCTTAAAATGCAGTGCAGGGATATAAAAGATTTGTATAAATCTTAATAAATACATTTTTTTTATATATAAACACAACTGACAAAATAAAGGTCAGAGGCTTATTTTGATAACCAACACGCGTCTGGTTTCTAATTCACGCTTCTCCAAGTGCACTTTAAACAATTTGGGTTCCCCTTAATATAACAAAGATCAAATTGGATCTATATCACTTGTTAGTGGTAAACAAAGTAATGTAATATGCAGTGATATACTGGGTTCAGAGATTTCAAAGCCAGATAAAACAGATACCATGCATTAGCTTTTATTCCAAAAGAAGAAAAGTATTTGTTCAATCCATAAATATATATAATAAAGACTGAGTGTGTGTGTACATGAGCACAATACATTAGGTAAGGGTCCCTCCAGTCATGGACCTCCAAATCTGTTTTTATGGATTGAATAAATACCTTTCCACTTCAGGCTTGTGCGTCTCTTTAGCTATATATCACTTTTTTGAACTCTCTGTAGCTGGCATGTTGCATACCTTCATTTGTATATTATCTATGCAACAGGCATAGTTTGTGTCACATGGATTGTAGGGCAAATATATAGTTGATTTATAGATAACCAGTGTGAAGAAGTAGAAAACTGGAAAACACAAGGATACAGCTAACTTTTCCAATCCATATTGTCCAACGTAATGCACATTTTATTTACTCTACTGACCATTACGGCCAGAAGATTAATTAAAAGGGCATTACATTCAACTGAACAATAGAGGTTTAACCATCTGCATCTGCCTCTGATGGTCACATTGTAAAGGCCAGCAACGGGAAAGGTACTAATGAACCAGAGGCAATTAACATAGTATTGTCCATAAATGTTTAGTCAATCATATATGGTCAGCTGACACTACTGCAAGGTAAAAATAGCTGAGCACTTGTAATAGTAATTAGTAATGACTTGAACAGGTATCAAAAGAATCATGAATTGTAAGGTTGACATAGATTATTATCTTGACTGCTATAAACAACATAAAATAAATAAAACACGTCAAAAGACTAATTCCAGCAGAAATGAGGAAAAAATATATTTAAATTGAGGCATGGGTTCAAAATATTGAAAAGGCAGGGCTGAATACGCTTGCTAGGGAAAAATAAATAGTTAATTATATTAATTAAAGTTAATGATGCTAATTAAGCTGATTAAGACTTTACTCTTTTCTATTCTATCCAATGATGACACTGGGACTAGTGAAGCAGATGTTTAAAGAATATCAACACAGTTTTGAAAGGATCCCCGACAAACTAAACCACAATTACAACAGTAAAGATGGAGATACATTGAATTCTAAATAGAGTTGGATACAGTCCTTCAAATTAGGGAGAAGCTGTACTAACGCACAATATTGATTATAAAGGTATGGAACTCTCTTTTATATGATAGTTTAGGCACTACTGTGTACCCAACAATGATATTTATAAAATATATCTACACAAGCTCCAAAACTGGAATGTAACAGTCTAAAAGATCTTGAGAAGCAAATCGCAACTTTGAGGGAGATCGACAATCTTGAGAGGAGTCTGCTGCTGACTGAGCAGAGTTTAGTGGGGACAGGTAGTGGAGAGGGAGGAGATATGACAGATGGGGAACAGGCATGTAGCTGGGTGACAGTGGGGCGAGGAAGCAGGGGGGGAGGGAAGAGGAAAGGGCTAGCTAGTCCTGATTTGGTGCAACCTAGCAGATTTGCCCGTTTGAGGGAAGATGTTGGGAGCATCAGCTCAGGAGTAGCTGTATTAGAGGAAGCTGTTACTTCTAACAGCCGAGGTGACAGCCCCTCTAGTACGGGTGGGGATCAAAATGTAAGGAAGGCAAGACAGGTTGTGGTGGTAGGGGACTCTATCATTAGGAGAGCCACTCTGATCGGCTCAACCGGACAGTTTGCTGTCTCCCGGGTGCTCAGGTCCGGCATGTTGCTGACAGAGTGGATGGATTATTGGGAGGGGCTGGGGATGACCCAGCGGTCATGGTCCATGTTGGTACCAATGACAAAGTAAGAGGAAGATGGAAGGTCCTAAAGAATGATTTCAGGGAATTAGGTAGCAAACTCAAGAAAAGGACCTCCAAGGTGGTATTCTCTGAGATATTACCTGTGCCACGTGCTACAGTGGAAAGGCAGCGGGAGATTAGAGAGGTTAATGCGTGGCTGAAGTCTTGGTGCACGAAGGAGGGTTTTGAGTTTTTAGAGCACTGGGCCGACTTTGCGATTGGGTACAACCTATATAGTAGTGATGGATTGCACCTAAACGGAAGGGGGTCTGCAGTGCTGGGGGATAGGATGGCTAGAAGGTTGGAGGAGATTTTAAACTAGTAGTAGGGGGGGAGGGTCATAGCAATCTACAAAATGGAGATAGGACAGAAAGGAGATGGGCTTTAGAACAGTATAAGGAGGGTGGAGACGGGGGGAGGGGCAAGCTCAGAACAGAGAAGCTATGTAATGTTGGTAATTCACAAAATAAACAAGAGACGCATGATATTAAATGTATGCTTACTAATGCAAGGAGCCTAAATAACAAAATGGGGGAACTAGAGGCATTAGCATACACTAAACAATATGATATAATAGGCATAACTGAAACATGGTGGGATGAGACACATGACTGGGCAGTTAACTTAAATGGGTACACATTATTTAGGAAGGATAGGAAAAACAAGAAGGGTGGTGGGGTATGTTTGTATGTCAACCATGATTTAAAGCCAAATCTTAAACAAATTGAATGCGATGAGGAAAATGTGGAAGCTTTATGGGTAAATATCTGCTTGGGGGAAAAGAAGGGAAACCAACTATTGGTTGGGATATGTTATAAACCACCTAATGTTAATATTGACGAGGAACAACAGCTGTTTGAGCAAATTGAGAAAGCTGCAAATCTTGGTAACACTTTAATTATTGGAGATTTTAATTACCCAGACATGAATTGGGACATAGGGACTAGTAGCTCAGCAAAGGGAATTAGGTTTTTAAACTTGTTAAATGACAACTTCATGTCACAACTTGTACAAGCACCAACTAGAATGGACACTTGTCTGGACCTGGTTTATACAAACAACGTTGATCTTTTGACCAACATTCAAGTAGGTGAGCACTTGGGAAATAGTGATCACAATATAGTGTCCTTTGAAATAAACTCAAAAAAACAAAAGCACATGGGGTATACTAAAACATATAATTTTAAAAAGGCCAATTTCAATAAGATAAGGGAAGCTTTACAATATATTGACTGGCATAAACTCTTTAGTGAAAAGAACACTGAGGATAAATGGATCATCTTCCAACAAATATTAGAAAGGTACATTTCTCAGTATGTACCATTGGGAAATAAGTATAAAAGAAACAAATTAAAACCAATGTGGCTTAGTAGAGAAGTAAAACAAGAGATTAAAAATAAGAAAAGGGCATTTAAAGCATTTAAATCAGACAAATCAGATGCATCTTATAAAAGATATAAGAAAGCAAATAATGCGTGCAAAAAGGCAATTAAACTTGCTAAACTTCAAAATGAAAACATGATAGCTAAAGAGAGCAAAACCAACCCCAAAGCATTTTTTAAGTACATAAATTCCAAAAAACCCAAAAATGAAAGTATAGGTACACTTAAAACTGAAACGGGGGTGTTAGTTAATGAAGACCAAGAAAAGGCAGGAATTCTAAATAACTATTTCTCCTCCGTATATATTAAAGAAGAACCCATGGCAATAGATGTGCAAATGATTGCTACTAAAAACTTGCAGAATAATTGTAATTGGTTAACTCAAGACAATGTGCTGCAGCAACTAAAGAAAGTTAATATAAACAAAGCTCCAGGGCCTGACGGTATCCATCCACGTGTACTTAAGGAACTAAGTGTAGAAATAAGTGAACCTCTGTTTTTAATCTTTCAAGATTCTTTTCTTTCAGGAAGTGTTCCGGAGGATTGGAGGAAGGCAGATGTGGTTCCTATATTCAAAAAGGGTTCAAAATCCTTGCCTGGAAATTATAGACCTGTGAGCTTAACTTCTGTGGCTGGTAAAATATTTGAAAGGTTATTAAGGGATAATATTCAAGAATTCCTTGAGAAGAATATGGTTATCAGCAAAAATCAGCACGGTTTTATGAAGCACAGGTCATGTCAAACTAACTTGATTGCGTTCTACGAAGAAGTAAGTAGAAGTATAGATCAGGGTGTTGCAGTGGATGTGATCTATTTGGATTTTGCCAAGGCATTTGATACAGTTCCACACAAAAGATTAGTGTTCAAACTCAAGGAAATCGGTCTCGATGAAAATGCTTGTTCTTGGGTAGAACATTGGCTTAAAAACAGAATACAAAGAGTTGTCGTTAATGGTAAATTTTCAAGCTGGACAGAGGTGGCAAGTGGTGTCCCTCAGGGGTCTGTTCTGGGACCCCTTCTATTTAACATTTTTATAAATGATCTTGAAGACAGCATTGAAAGTCATGTTTCAGTGTTTGCAGATGACACAAAACTTTGTAAAATAATACAATGTGAGCAAGATATTACTTTGCTGCAGAAGGATTTAGATAGACTGGAGGACTGGGCACTCAAATGGCAGATGAAATTTAATGTTGAAAAATGCAAAGTTATGCACTTCGGCGTAAAGAATACACAAGCAACGTATACCCTTAATGGAAGCGAATTAGGGATAACAACACACGAAAAGGACTTGGGAATTGTTATAGACAACAAACTATGCAACAATGTGCAATGTCAATAAGCAGTGGCCAAGGCCAGTAAGGTATTGTCATGCATGAAAAAGGGCATTCATTCTCGGGACGAGAATATCATTTTGCCTCTCTATAAATCACTGGTAAGACCACATATTGAATATGCTGTGCAATTTTGGGCACCTGTTCTAAAGAAGGATATCATGGCACTAGAAAAAGTGCAGAGGCGGGCTACAAAATTAATAAAAGGAATGGAACATATCAGCTATGAAGAAAGGTTAACAAATTTAAACCTATTTAGTTTAGAAAAACGTCGCCTGAGAGGGGATATGATAACATTATACAAATATATTCGGGGCCAATACAAACCATTGTGTGGAAATCTATTTACAAACCGGACTTTACATAGGACACGAGGCCATGCGTTTAGACTGGAAGAAAGAAGATTTCGTCTAAGGCAAAGGAAAGGTTTTTTTACTGTAAGAACAATCAGGATGTGGAATTCTCTGCCTGAAGAAGTGGTTTTATCAGAGTCCATACAGATGTTCAAACAGCTACTAGATGCATACTTGCAAAGACAGAATATTCAAGGATATAATCTTTCAATGTAGGGTAATAACTGCTTGATTCAAGGATAAATCTGACTGCCATTCTGGGGTCAATAAGGAATTTTTTGTCCTAGCTTGTTGCAAAATTGTGCTTCAAACTGGGGTTTTTTTTTTTTTTCTCTTTTGGATCAACAGCAAAAAACAGGTGTGAGGAAGGCTGAACTTGATGGACGCAAGTCTCTTTTCAGCTATCTAACTATGTAAAAAAGATGGATACCACCTGATAAACAGACAGGGACTTAGTAAGTCAGAGAGAAATACACATCTGTATAAAGACAACAAACAGGAAAGCTGCATATGGTGTTATAACATTAAGAAGAGATGGAAGGACGTGAGTCTAAGGGCCCCGATCCAAGATGGTGACGACGGCTCGGAAGATGAGAGCATGTCACTGACTCATCTCGGCACTGAAGATAACCTGACCAAAAGCTACTTCTCTCAGGCACTAGAGCATCTCTTACAAAAACTAATAGGATCCTGGCAATACTCCATGGATTCCTTGCGCAAAGATGTCCAATAAATTGGCAGGCGCACATCCCATATGTAATCCAAAATGGAAGAGTTCGCAACAGCGCACAATGATCTCGCTACCCACGTGGAAAGCCTGGAAGAAAAATGAACACTCACCGAAACCTGGAAGACAGAATGTGGTGAAACAATATACGCCTAACCACTCCCATAGATACATTGTAATCCCCTCCTCTCTATCCTGGAGATAATTGGGAAGTAACCCAACTATCTCTGAGGATAGAGACCAAACTATTTTACACGTGGTAATGAAAATACATAAAATACATAACTCCCAATCCAATCTGTATCCCCAGATAGCTTTGATCTCAGAGCACCTTATTACCGAATGGCGCTCAGATCACATACATATAGTTAAATCGCCATGGAGCCAAAGTCTTTCACATAGTCTTTCGTTATACGAATGGGCTCCATGGGATGGCTATCTGGGGTGACTCCATTCGTAGGCAAAAGTACCGAACGGACCAGCATTCGTATGCTAGAGAAATAGAAGAAGGGAGGTCGGTGGTTTCAGCGGTGTTCGTGAGAAAAAGTGTCCGTTTTTAGTTCCAGGAAATCATCGACGAACACCGCTGGGCATTCTTACGTTCAAGATGGCCGCCGCCTTGTGTTCGTGCATATGAACGACGACTACCCAGCCGGCATTCAACAATTAGGAAGTGTCTGCGGTTAACCACAATGTTCTAATGAGGCCAAGAGGCTGACCAGCAGCACACTTCCACGCTGGGTGGCCGGCCGTTTGGCAAATTATTCAGTAAAAGGGGAATAAAGCGTGGGGACTGTACAGACAGGGAAACAGCCGAACAAACAGGCGAACCAAGGGGAATAAAAGCAGTTTTAAAGACAGATGGTTCTGTCACATGTATATATTTTGCAGTACACTGAAAGGAGTATTTTCCCACAATTTGGTCACAGATCAAGTAAGAAAAATATAATTAGTGGAAGTAAAAACAGGAGGAGCAGTAAAATAAATCTATTAAATATAGAATATTTAAAAATATAAATATATTTTTTTTTCTTTTACTGCTCCTCCTTTCGTCCCTCTATTGCTCACTTCTTTTACTACAATGACAATAATGATATTATAATACAATTAATATGTGCAAAAAAATGCTAAAATTGCAATTATAAATCTGTAACAAAGAGGAAATGTGCAAATTGTGCGCCGGCAAGAAATTTATAGAATATTTATTGTTCCAATATTTTTTTTCTTATTTTCACAGAAATACATGTGTGCAGAGATGCATGCTTGATGTCAGGCGCCAGTGCAGCCGGATCGAGAAGGAAAAAAGAAAGCTACCAGGCTGCATGCAAAACTAGAATGGAGTTTAGAAGTTTTGCAATAACGAGACACGACTAAGGCTTGAGCCTCTGTGACATAAGATATATTGATATATGATATATTTTATGTTTAATTAAAATTTTTCAGATCTGGCAACAGTGGAAAGTGTTTTTTTGTTCAGGATGTGCAGTTTAGGAGTGGTAATCAATTACTCCCAAATGGTTGGATCCTCCTTAGGGGATCTAGTTTTGTTTGGTTCTTTAGCCACTCATATTATGTTTTTTTTAATTTGCATAAACAACAAACTAATTTGCACTACGTATGGTATCTGACTTATTTGTAGGCATCTCTGTGAAAATAAGAACAAAATGTTGGGACAGTAAGTATTTTTTTAATTATTTTGCTTGCACACTGTGATGAACTGCCCTTCGCCACTGGCTTTTGGAGAGGCCTGCTTGCCAGCCTCTTGCCCTGTGACTATGGCCCCTGGGAGGTATTGCAATTTAAAAATGCTATTTGGGCTTATTGGATTTTAAAACACTTTTTCGGCCCGTTTAAACCCATGGGGAAATGTGTCTCTTCCTCTCCCCCTTTTTCCTGTCCTATTGTTTCTCCAGCAGGACATTGTCCCAGGGACACTGCCAGACAAGTTTAAACTGGCTGCTTTGTCCCTCCTCAATCTCCCATTAGCCCTTGCTATTTTCTGACCTCACCCTACTATAGTGCACTTTTAACATTGAAAATAGGTCGGTCAAAAGAGACAACTTTAACCACATGGTGATCGAACTATATTCGTGAATCTGAGCGCTGTTCGGACATATTGAGCGCTCAGATCCAAGGTATCTGGTGATATGTTGGACATATAGGTTAAACATTGTATTATAAGAGTTACGTTTTTTTATGTGGTTTTTGTAACAGTTTCTGACTTAGAGATATTTCCTGTACCTGGAGATAATTGGCTTACCACAGCCACTTAAGCCAATTATCTCCAGGATAGAGGAGAAGATAGGCCGGCCGCATAGCCTAAATCTGTGGAACTATTTTGGGCATGAAAGCCATGCTTGCGGTCGGTCAAATGTGACTTTCATAAAACTTTTGAACCCCTGCTCTGATCTGGGTGACTTTTGGATATGTTGTTCACCCAGATCAGGGCTATCCAGGGATTTGTGGGGATATGTTGTTGTTTTGGGGTGTTTCTGGACTTTAAGTAAAACTGGATATTTTCTGCCTGTGGTAATTGAGTTAGTCCATTGTGTTTGGTAATTGTATCACAGGCAGAGAGGAGGGTTTGTGTACATTAGCTGGGAGTGTCTAACTGTACAATACTGTTTTGATTGGCTGTTGTGACTTTGTGTCCTGTGCTCCACAAGGTCCATGTGGGGAAAATTGTATATAAGAAATGCCTTTGTGCTCATTAAACCAGTTCTACTTCACCCTCAATTTAGAGTCCTGTCTTTTATTGGGGGAAACAGCTACAAGGGATTGCTATGCTCTTCATACTCCCTTGGATAATCACTGAGCTCTTTTAAGAGCTTGTTCCTGCTTCACTCTCTGGGGAAAGAGAGGTTCACCCACTGGAACCTGGAGCCTTGTCGTAGGTCCAGGGTGGGTAGGAGACGGCGAGACCCCAACTAAGCTGCGGCGGTTTGTGGGGTCTGCGGTGGTTATGGTGTCAAGTGGAGTGCTTGGAGCCCTCGGGAAGCACTAGGAGCATCCATCAACAGAGGTACCCAGTCAGGGTGCCAGGTGATCTGTTACACACACCATTTGCAGTTTTATTTAGTGACTATCTAAAGAGCCATCAATTATCGTTTTTTGTTTTTTTGGTGCCTCAGGTGGAATTCTGAGTCATGATTCGAACTGAACATGTTTGGCATTATGAGTATCAGTTGGCCATGATTCAGATCCATTTTGGCTCAGAGTTTGGGAATCACCTGATTAACTAAAATTCAGCCCAAAAAATAAAAATTGAAGTCTAATACACACACACACAATGTTTAGTGGCAGAAGAATGTGTATATATTGGTATGCATATAAGGTCATTAAATATATATATATATATATATATATATATATATATATATATATATATATATATAACCCTACTTGGAATAAATTTAACTCTTTAAATGTTACCTTTTGCTGAACTCACAATCTGGTCCAAAAAAAACTTATTACAATTCTAGTAGTAATTAGCTTGGGCAGCTACATGCCGCCCTGGTGTTGCTAATTGAGTGGGACATCCCATTTTGGGATATTAAAAGTACAGATGGTTTTGATGGCATTGACCATTAGTCTTTAAGGGGTTCAACATTTTAAGATGAGCCTACATATAAAACGTATGTAAATTATTGAATTACGTAATTAAAAATAAATTACTTTTTGTATAAGTAGCTGTTCTATTGCTGATTGTAAGCAATAGGAGTTCCAGTAATATAAGAAAGTAATAGTTAGGGAGTGGTAATTAGCAAAAATTAAATTGCATGAAAAAGAGATTGAAATGGCTTACAAAAATGAACACTCTACTTGTCTAAAATAAGCTAGTAGTATAACAGTTTAGTTGTGCTTTGCCTTTTGTATAAAGTACTGAGGATGGTGTGGTAAAGCTTAGCGGTAATTATTTCTGGGAAGTGTGGATTGGGATCTTAAAGGAATACTATAGGGATCAAAACAACATTAGCTTAGCAAAGCAGTTTTGGTGTATAAATCTGCCAATTAAGAGTTAAATCACTTTTGTTTCTGCTTATGCAACTCTAGCCACACCACCCCTGGCTGTGACTCACAGAGCCCACAAAATTGTTTCAATTACAATTAAAGGTTAATGTATGTTAGAAGTATTTATCTCCTCCTCTACAAATTGAACTTTGATAACCTGAACTTTAATCTGCACAGGCTATTAACAGAGGAGGAGATAAGAAGTTATAAATTATATAGGCTAAACATTAGATCTCTCTTTACAGGAAGTGTTTAGGAAGGCTGTGCAATTCACATGCAGGGCTATATAAACAAAGTGATTTAACTCCAAAATGGCAGAAAATTGAGCAGTTAGACTGCCGGGGTATGAGCTATATACCAAAACTGCTTAATTAAGCTAAAGTTGTTTTAGTACCTATAGTGTCCCTTTTGGTCCCTATAGTGTCCCTTTGCAGTCTGGAACAAATTATGTTTTGTTTCTCTATGTCATTAGCATGAACCAGTAAAAGAGGGATGGATTCTATTAGAGAAGACAAGCTTAGCTCTTGTCTTGAATAGCAATTTTCATACCAAAGTAAAGGGAAGAACTACTATTTTTTAAACAGAGTCAAATGTATCTCTGTTAACAAAATGCAATCCTGTATCTGATCCTGTCTCTCTTTTAGTGCCATCAGAAGCAAATCTGTGAACGACTTTCTGGATAACCACATTGATAGATGTCACAACTGGTTTACTCTCAATAACAAATTTCAAGAGATAAGCAATAACGTCAACGAGACTTGTGAGCACAACACCTCTGGAAAAAAAACCAGAGATTGTATAATATAGCACTAGCTGTTATATAGGCATTCGGGTCTTTTTTGCAAATTCAAATAACACGTGAAATGTATTCATCCAGAACCAAACGTTTAGCTACTTTGAGCTATAGCAGCCTGTCTTACTGTGAATATTGGACAATTTTGTCACCACATCTCATGACTCGAGGAAGTTTAACCCAGACTAGTAGTATTACGATGTTGTCCTCCTTTGCTCTTTGGAACAGAACTTTGGAACAATGTGCTGTACGATACAGATAGGAATCAGGCGACTGAGAACTTAGAAGTCATGTTTTTGGAAAGTGAAGATTGGAATCTTAATAGAGCAGTCTATAAAAGATTATATCCTGTTTTCCATGTCATTTGCATCAGTCAATTTGAATTTACCCTGTTTACGAGTTTGTGTGAATGGAACTTTTTCTCATAACATATTATTACACATTTCCTACTCCAGGAGCTCATTGAAAATTAATGAATTAATATAACATGTGTTTGGGATTTACAATTAGTCTAGTTTTAATTTACAATTGTTTAAGTCAGGGCATTAAATTGCTTCTTTTTCGTAATACTTTAGAAAATATATGGATATTTTACACAACTATGAATATTTTGATATGCATGCATTTTTATAGAGGATCATGCATTTGTATTTGTATTTTGTTAGATGAGTAACTTTGGGTAGAGTATCATTTTTCAAGTAACAGTCTAACCCAGCTAAAAATAATGATCACATTACATAGTTACATAGTTACATAGTTAGATAGCTGAAAAGAGACTTGCGTCCATCAAGTTCAGCCTTCCTCACACCTGTTTTTTGCTGTTGATCCAAAAGAAAAGAAAAAAAAAAAAAAAAAAAAAAAAAAAAAAAAGAAAAAAACCCAGTTTGAAGCACAATTTTGCAACAAGCTAGGACAAAAAATTCCTTCTTGACCCCAGAATGGCAGTCAGATTTATCCTTGAATCAAGCAGTTATTACCCTACATTGAAAGATTATATCCTTGAATATTCTGTCTTTGCAAGTATGCATCTAGTAGCTGTTTGAACATCTGTATGGACTCTGATAAAACCACTTCTTCAGGCAGAGAATTCCACATCCTGATTGTTCTTACAGTAAAAAAACCTTTCCTTTGCCTTAGACGAAATCTTCTTTCTTCCAGTCTAAACGCATGGCCTCGTGTCCTATGTAAAGTCCGGTTTGTGAATAGATTTCCACACAATGGTTTGTATTGGCCCCGAATATATTTGTATAATGTTATCATATCCCCTCTCAGGCGACGTTTTTCTAAACTAAATAGGTTTAAATTTGTTAACCTTTCTTCATAGCTGATATGTTCCATTCCTTTTATTAATTTTGTAGCCCGCCTCTGCACTTTTTCTAGTGCCATGATATCCTTCTTTAGAACAGGTGCCCAAAATTGCACAGCATATTCAATATGTGGTCTTACCAGTGATTTATAGAGAGGCAAAATGATATTCTCGTCCCGAGAATGAATGCCCTTTTTCATGCATGACAATACCTTACTGGCCTTGGCCACTGCTGATTGACATTGCACATTGTTGCATAGTTTGTTGTCTATAACAATTCCCAAGTCCTTTTCGTGTGTTGTTATCCCTAATTCGCTTCCATTAAGGGTATACGTTGCTTGTGTATTCTTTACGCCGAAGTGCATAACTTTGCATTTTTCAACATTAAATTTCATCTGCCATTTGAGTGCCCAGTCCCCCAGTCTATCTAAATCCTTCTGCAGCAAAGTAATATCTTGCTCACATTGTATTATTTTACAAAGTTTTGTGTCATCTGCAAACACTGAAACATGACTTTCAATGCTGTCTTCAAGATCATTTATAAAAATGTTAAATAGAAGGGGTCCCAGAACAGACCCCTGAGGGACACCACTTGCCACCTCTGTCCAGCTTGAAAATTTACCATTAACAACAACTCTTTGTATTCTGTTTTTAAGCCAATGTTCTACCCAAGAACAAGCATTTTCATCGAGACCGATTTCCTTGAGTTTGAACACTAATCTTTTGTGTGGAACTGTATCAAATGCCTTGGCAAAATCCAAATAGATCACATCCACTGCAACACCCTGATCTATACTTCTACTTACTTCTTCGTAGAAAGCAATCAAGTTAGTTTGACACGACCTGTGCTTCATAAAACCGTGCTGATTTTTGCTGATAACCATATTCTTCTCAAGGAATTCTTGAATATTATCCCTTAATAACCTTTCAAATATTTTACCAGCCACAGAAGTTAAGCTCACAGGTCTATAATTTCCAGGCAAGGATTTTGAACCCTTTTTGAATATAGGAACCACATCTGCCTTCCTCCAATCCTCCGGAACACTTCCTGAAAGAAAAGAATCTTGAAAGATTAAAAACAGAGGTTCACTTATTTCTACACTTAGTTCCTTAAGTACACGTGGATGGATACCGTCAGGCCCTGGAGCTTTGTTTATATTAACTTTCTTTAGTTGCTGCAGCACATTGTCTTGAGTTAACCAATTACAATTATTCTGCAAGTTTTTAGTAGCAATCATTTGCACATCTATTGCCATGGGTTCTTCTTTAATATATACGGAGGAGAAATAGTTATTTAGAATTCCTGCCTTTTCTTGGTCTTCATTAACCAACACCCCCGTTTCAGTTTTAAGTGTACCTATACTTTCATTTTTGGGTTTTTTGGAATTTATGTACTTAAAAAATGCTTTGGGGTTGGTTTTGCTCTCTTTAGCTATCATTTTTTCATTTTGAAGTTTAGCAAGTTTAATTGCCTTTTTGCACGCATTATTTGCTTTCTTATATCTTTTATAAGATGCATCTGATTTGTCTGATTTAAATGCTTTAAATGCCCTTTTCTTATTTTTAATCTCTTGTTTTACTTCTCTACTAAGCCACATTGGTTTTAATTTGTTTCTTTTATACTTATTTCCCAATGGTACATACTGAGAAATGTACCTTTCTAATATTTGTTGGAAGATGATCCATTTATCCTCAGTGTTCTTTTCACTAAAGAGTTTATGCCAGTCAATATATTGTAAAGCTTCCCTTATCTTATTGAAATTGGCCTTTTTAAAATTATATGTTTTAGTATACCCCATGTGCTTTTGTTTTTTTGAGTTTATTTCAAAGGACACTATATTGTGATCACTATTTCCCAAGTGCTCACCTACTTGAATGTTGGTCAAAAGATCAACGTTGTTTGTTAAAACCAGGTCCAGACAAGCGTCCATTCTAGTTGGTGCTTGTACAAGTTGTGACATGAAGTTGTCATTTAACAAGTTTAAAAACCTAATTCCCTTTGCTGAGCTACTAGTCCCTATGTCCCAATTTATGTCTGGGTAATTAAAATCTCCAATAATTAAAGTGTTACCAAGATTTGCAGCTTTCTCAATTTGCTCAAACAGCTGTTGTTCCTCGTCAATATTAACATTAGGTGGTTTATAACATATCCCAACCAATAGTTGGTTTCCCTTCTTTTCCCCCAAGCAGATATTTACCCATAAAGCTTCCACATTTTCCTCATCGCATTCAATTTGCTTAAGATTTGGCTTTAAATCATGGTTGACATACAAACATACCCCACCACCCTTCTTGTTTTTCCTATCCTTCCTAAATAATGTGTACCCATTTAAGTTAACTGCCCAGTCATGTGTCTCATCCCACCATGTTTCAGTTATGCCTATTATATCATATTGTTTAGTGTATGCTAATGCCTCTAGTTCCCCCATTTTGTTATTTAGGCTCCTTGCATTAGTAAGCATACATTTAATATCATGCGTCTCTTGTTTATTTTGTGAATTACCAACATTACATAGCTTCTCTGTTCTGAGCTTGCCCCTCCCCCCGTCTCCACCCTCCTTATACTGTTCTAAAGCCCATCTCCTTTCTGTCCTATCTCCATTTTGTAGATTGCTATGACCCTCCCCCCCTACTACTAGTTTAAAATCTCCTCCAACCTTCTAGCCATCCTATCCCCCAGCACTGCAGACCCCCTTCCGTTTAGGTGCAATCCATCCCTACTATATAGGTTGTACCCAATCGCAAAGTCGGCCCAGTGCTCTAAAAACCCAAAACCCTCCTTCGTGCACCAAGACTTCAGCCACGCATTAACCTCTCTAATCTCCCGCTGCCTTTCCACTGTAGCACGTGGCACAGGTAATATCTCGGAGAATACCACCTTGGAGGTCCTTTTCTTGAGTTTGCTACCTAATTCCCTGAAATCATTCTTTAGGACCTTCCATCTTCCTCTTACTTTGTCATTGGTACCAACATGGACCATGACTGCTGGGTCATCCCCAGCCCCTCCCAATAATCCATCCACTCTGTCAGCAACATGCCGGACCCGAGCACCCGGGAGACAGCAAACTGTCCGGTTGAGCCGATCAGAGTGGCAGATTGCCCTATCTGCTCTCCTAATGATAGAGTCCCCTACCACCACAACCTGTCTTGCCTTCCTTACATTTTGATCCCCACCCGTACTAGAGGGGCTGTCACCTCGGCTGTTAGAAGTAACATCTTCCTCTAATACAGCTACTCCTGAGCTGATGCTCCCAACATCTTCCCTCAAACGGGCAAATCTGCTAGGTTGCACCAAATCAGGACTAGCTAGCCCTTTCCTCTTCCCTCCCCCCCTGCTTCCTCGCCCCACTGTCACCCAGCTACATGCCTGTTCCCCATCTGTCATATCTCCTCCCTCTCCACTACCTGTCCCCACTAAACTCTGCTCAGTCAGCAGCAGACTCCTCTCAAGATTGTCGATCTCCCTCAAAGTTGCGATTTGCCTCTCAAGATCTCCAATCTGAGCTTCCAGAGAAGCCACTCGCACACAACCATCACAGAGGTATGGACCATGGACGGGTACATCCAGGCATCCATACATGCAACAAGATGTGCATTGAGTCAAACTAACAATCTTGCTAACACTCATTTCCCCAGATACAGATGAAAAAAAAAAAATCTATATATATATATATATAAATAAAAAAAATTAAAAATTACCTTGATAGTTTAAACCCCTAGTTAGTTGCAACTCCTGGTTTTTTAACTCCTACTTGAAAGAGTCTACTTAATAGAGTCTGCTTCCAAATAATGTGAGCAAGCTCAGTGAGTTAGGGGTGTGCCTTTATAGGGATACAAATCCCACACAGGTGCAATTAATAAACACTCCCCCCAATCAATCAAGCAGCAGCACAAAAGAGGGGGAAAAACCAGAACACCAGGAAAAAAACAAAAACAAAAAACAACTTTTTTTTTTATTTCTTTTAAACTTTACAGACTGAACCAATTAAACAAAATAAAATACAAACCACTCTCCACAGTATACAAACCACTCCAAGCAACTCCTGGTTTTTTAACTCCTACTTGAAAGAGTCTACTTAATAGAGTCTGCTTCCAAATAATGTGAGCAATTATGAACATGCAAGCTGCCAGTCTCAGTGCACTTACAAAGGTATGTCTTTCTTCAATATTCTTGTTTAATCTAGTAACACTTGACATGAAAAATATATGTATTTTTTAAATCACTATTAAGTAGATATACCACGAGTGAAAAGATGCATGTGTTCAGCTATGCATGCTGGCATTGGAGGTCTAATCTAAAAAGAGCTTGAAAAAGCTGCAGTCATTCTGCTTGTAACATTTCTAAGCTTCCACTCCCCTTTCTCCCCGCACAAACTTTGATTCTCATCCACGAACATGCACTGTGTTACTTAATAATTTCATAAAACAGCCTATTTCTCATAGAAATTGGCTTTTTTTTATATATATAAAATGAAGTTAAGATATGATAATCTTCACACATAAAGCACTTCAGAAAGCTAAAGGGCTTTATGGGTGTAGAGTAGCCGTAAAGGTATGACTATTATACTGCGATATGTCACCCCTAACAGAAACAAAGAAGCAAAAATTCACAAACTGAATGTAATGCTGACTGGAGATAAAGACATAGGCATCAAAGCATCCAGTGGTATGGAACAATGTCACCAGAGGGAGACCACTAAATATCTGAAGTAACAAAGTATCTGCACAAAAATAAACTGACTCCAAATAATAATAATTTTACCACATGACAGGAGGCTTCATATTTGCATATCTTTCTTTACTGAAAACTCCAGCAGCATAGAAAAAGTAACAACCAATCAGAGAAAAGATATGGTGCCCATAAAAGGCCCTGTCTATGACATCACTTCCTCTTTCTTTGCTGCTCCAGCCATCAACAGGTCAGAGTATTCATTACCTCTCTATTTATTTACATCTTTTATCATTTATTACCTATCTATTTCTTTATTCTCACCCTGCTACCTATAACCTGTCCCTTTCCTTTTCCCTTATTCAGTTCCCCTGCTTCACCGGTCTTGTTATCTTTTTGTGATTTATTGTGCTTGTATAGTTTATTGTGCTTGTATATTTTATTGTGCTTGTATATTTTCGCGGCGGTCCGCGGGCGTCACGGCTGTCTGTGCCGCGCTCGCCGCGTGGACCGGCACTCTGTACATACAGGGGGCTGGGTGGGGACGGGTGGGGGGTAGCCGGGGTTAAATTCTCTTTTTCCCGCATTTTTTCCGGCCCGCTCGCGGCTGCGAGCGGGTAGTTCTTGCACACGCGGCTAGCGGCCATCTTGGATCTCGCGGCTCGCGAGACCCGCGACGGCCGCCCTACCTTCACGGCGGTCTGGAAATCACCCGACCGCCGCAACGAGCTTGGGGATTGCCCTCAGGGCATTTTTTTCCTTCCCTAACTCATCTTTCACTGGCATTAGGATTACACCAAGTAAAATAACCCTTGCAAAGGGAAAAACGGCATGCAAACTTCTGACTTATGAAGGCTATATAGCACTATTGTTTCTCTATCTGCCCTTATACTGAGCATATTTCTTAAAGGGTCCCTGCAGGGACATATGAAATGTTACATCACCCCTCAGGGGATTTGGCAATACTGTACCCTTCTAAGGGGAATTCATATTAATTACCCTACACAGGGTCATATTATAATCTGCTGTGTAATTACACACTGGCTAGAGGATCATGTGTGCTGATATTCTTAACGTTTCCCTGTTGCGATTTTTTGCCGCAGTGCCTGCCAACAGTGTCTGCCAAACAAATATTTACATGCAGGCATTAAAGGAGACATAATACTTTTCCTATACCCCACACAGGATCTTTATGTCTTTGTACCTTACCCAGGGTCATTCTATATTACTACACCCTATCCAGGGTTATGCTATATTACTATACCCTACAGGAATCACCCGATCACCGCGCCCTGCAGCTGGATTAACCCCTTCAGGGGTTCCCCTCTCTGGGCACATTCATTTATTGATACAATTATAATTTTTATTCTCATGGATATATCTCTCATGGTGCCTTACACTGGATGATTATATGTGAGCACACAGTCTATGTATTATTGTGAAGCCATACAATATCACAGTTGTTATACAAAACATATACTGTTCCTATAACAAGATCAACTATATCACTATACCCCACAAAGGGCATTTTGTATTACTGTACCCTGCAAAGGGCATATTATATTATATTATCGTACCCTACAGAGGGTAATATTATATTACTGTACCTGACGGTGCAAATTTATGTGGGTGTCCTCTGGGTATTTTTTCATGGCACACCACCTGGGGTGACCCCCCAGATATGCATACAAGGTCATTCATAGACCATTACATTGATGTGGGTGTCCTCTGGGTATTTTTCATGGCACACCACCTGGGGTGACCCCCCAGATATGCATGCAAGGTCATTCATAGACCATTACATTGATGTGGGTGTCCTCTGGGTATTTTTCATGGCACACCACCTGGGGTGACCCCCCAGATATGCATGCAAGGTCACTCATGGACCATTACGTTGATGTGGGTGCCCTCTGGGTATTTTTCATGGCACACCACCTGGGGTGACCCCCCAGATATGCATGCAAGGTCATTCATAGACCATTACGTTGATGTGGGTGTCCTCTGGATTACCACGGCGCGCCACCCGGGGTGAACCCCGATGGAATACACGAAGTCCTACGCCTCAACTTTATCACTCAGAACTGCATACATATATGTATGTTTTAACACTGCCTGGCAGTTTTACATTAAAGCAACAGTACCACCTTGCTGGATACGATTTGCAGGCAGGATCATGAGTGAACTGAGTGTATTACGGAGTACCCTTCACAGGGATACATATCTGTACAGTTACTGTACCTGGCGTACATATTGAACGTGGGTGTCCTCTGAGTAAATTTTCATGGCACACCACCTGGGGTGACCCCCAGACATGCATGCAATACTTGTAAGGTGCCAACAATTATAATGTGGGTGTCCTCTGGGTTACCATGGCACACCACCTGGGATGACCCCAGTCGAACACATGTGGGCCCTGCGGCTGCAGACCTTATGGAGACAGGTCCCACGCGCTTCTATAATAAGCCTGTATAGTTACATCCGTGCATACAGCTCTGGCGTGCCTTTATGGTGAACCCGGCTAACCGGACCAACACTACCGGTCAATCGCGCCTACGCCACAGCTCCCAATAGCCGGATTAAACTAATGGAGGTGACCCCTCTACTCTTGACACGAGTATTTCATACACTCAGACAATCTGATGCAGGCAATTCAAGCCTCTTTACCTGGGTGACCCCCAGTGGTACCAGGAGTCTAGCACCCCTACCCTCAAACACTACTCCCACTGACTACCACTATCTCCCAACAGGATGGGAACGGGTCATGGAGAACACTCTCAACCCCCTAGGACTTCAAGGCATTGATAAACGACGCAGTAGCGGCCTCAGTGGAGAAGGTTTCTTGTTATGAACTCTGCCCCAAACTGCTTGCTGGAGACCTCAGCAGCAAGGTGGCGTGGCCGAGCGGTCTAAGGCGCTGGATTTAGGCTCCAGTCTCTCTGGAGGCGTGGGTTCGAATCCCAGCCCCACGAGCCTTCATGTCAAAACGGCAAGGGAAGGGCTCCACCCCCCTACCACTATGGTCTAAGGCAAGTTGCCCATCGAACAGACCAAGTAGACGGAACGCTGGGAATCCGCAACCCTGTCCACCACAATCTTCCGACAAAGAAGACTACTATCCACCATGCACGTTGGACATCGCCATCTGAGGAAGGGGAACGTGAGAACGACTAGTATTCGGCCCAGAAGCACAAATCCTACTATTTGACGGCGGGAACTTACCCACCACACTAACTTTAGCCCAAACCTCGCTGAAGCATACCCTCCACACCCCTTCGGGGAAAGGTGTTTTCGGGAGGACTGGTCGGTAGCGGAACCGAACCACCAACCGCTTCATCTACTAGTGAGTCAACCTATCACCAAGGGAACTCCTACGTGGTATACAAATGCTTCAGGATAGAAAAAATCAACCTTCTACTAGACCTCCTGAACGATAACGACTGGTTTACACATCTGGACCCCGAGGACACATACTTGTCAATATCCACTACCCTAAACTACCTAGTTTTCCTCAGATCCCAGTGATAAGGACTAACACAGCCGTTTACGACTCCGTGGTACCCACAAAGCTACTGAAGCCGGTGAGGGCTCACATCCGCGAATTTGGACGTGCGATGTCTCGTGTACCTGGAAGACTGGCTGACCCTTTGCGAATCCAGGCTACGTTTGCGGTCAAATTTGACGTTCACGTTCTGGACTCCACGGGTTTTTTGGTAGTACGCAGACAAATCGCTCCCCCATCTGTGTAAGGTCAGTTCCTCTGTTTCGACATCGACTTGGAGAACTACGTTCCGCGTCGGTCCCCGACAAGATCACCCCTATACGGATGGATATCGGACACGCTCTAAGGTTGGATACGATTCCTCTCAGAATACTCACCGGATTGTGGGATTCCTCTCCTCCTCCGTACAATCGATATTCCCTGGCCCACTACACTACAGGGCCATGCAACGACTGCTGGCTAGATACGTACACGCCGGTCACTCATGCGACCACTGGATCCCACTGTCGGCAGAAGTGAGGACGGAATTCCGAGGGTGATTACTTCACTTGCAAACTTGGATCGGCAAATCGATCTTTGACGCTTCCTCCGGATGCGTAGTGGTGGATGAACCCATACAAATGGACCCAACCGCTCTCCACAATGGCAAGGGTGCTTCGATACACACGCACACACAGGATATCGCTCCTGCTCATGACACCCCTCGGAAAATGCCAACCGTGGTTCCCGGATCGCCTGGGGGCGTCTCGCGGAGACCCTCTACCACTCCCTACCTTCCCTCTACTTTTGACGGGAACTCAAGGGGAGGCCCACTCCTTTGTCATGGAAGGACGACTGGCACTAGTGGACTGGACGATTTCAGGGCCTCCTGAAATGTCCACGACCTATTGCACCAACTAAGACCTCTGATGGGACTCAGGCTCCCGGCACCAGAAAATGCTATATTTCTGCCTGATCGGCCTGGAGTGTTTGGTGGGTGGAAAGGGATTCCTTTACCGCACCTGCCCCACCGATCCTTAACTATCTGTCACACCTGGTCTCGTTGGGGCAGTCATATCGATCCCTCAACGTGATCGGATCCGCCATATCGGTGGCGCACGTACCGGTACAGGGCGGACCAGTAGGTCAAGATCCACTGGTTTGTCGACTACTGCGGGGTGCCGAATTATCGGGACCAGGCACCCAAGTATTCACACCTCTGGCAGGTGGATGTGGTGCTGTGATTCCTTGGGGGAATAGCAGGACAATCCTTGTTGGTCACTGAAACAACTTTCAGCCAAACTCGCCCTCTTGTTATGACTCGTCTTATTTAGACGGGTGACGGACGTTAGGGCTTTCGATATGGATGTTTTTTCTCTCACACCAGACGGGATTACCTTTACCATATCGAGACGAACTAAGTCCAGTTCATCTTCGGTGTCATACCCATACTTTATGTCAGACACCAAACTAGGTGTGGTCGGAACGCTAATGGGGTATACCGAAATCATTCCCCCTTCGTATTCATGCGACGGGTCTACTCCTGACTTCTTACGTGGAACCTCATGGAGAGGTGTCTACCGCTACACTGGCCAGATGGATCCGCTGGCTATTGCAGCTAGCGGGCGTCGAACCTTGTTTCGGAGCCTACTCGGTCAAGGGAGCGGTGGCCCCACAAGTCCTTTTCGGCCGACGCTTCCCTAACCGACATTATACGATGCGCGGTTTGAGCGCGAGAGGGTACGTTTGGAACGCTCTATTTCGGCAAACATCTCATACTTCCTTCACACTGGTCAATTCTAAGCTTTAAAAATGCAAATATGAAGCCTCCTGTCATGTGGTAAAATTGAAGATTATACTAGCTTTAGTGTACTAATAATCTTAATTTTAGTAATGACAGGAGGCGAATATTTCCCACCCTATAGGATCTCTCCCATGTTTTTCTCGTGTTTTTCTCGTGTTGAACAGATTATGCCCTTTATGTTCAGGAAGGTAAGTACGTTATGGTTGTATGTTTGCTACTTAGATAGCTTGAGGCTTGAGAGACTTGTATAGGCTGAATAATTAGACATGTACCTTGAATTATGTTGTGTTTACAGATTCTTAAATATCATTGCTTTAGAATGAATATATATTGATATGTTACTCATTCTAGTATCCATTGGTATATCAGATTCTTAATGTTTATTGTATGCGGACAAGCTACCACGCCAGAGTCCTTTCACCTTTTTCTTTTTCTTACAGCGTGAACGTCTTCTCATCAAGGCAAAGACTCACCTTCCATAACTCTACATCACGGAACTACTGGAGTTGATTATTCTAATATGTTGTGGAACTGTTGACGTCATATGATTATGTTTATTGTTGCTATTTATTGTTTCGCTTCAAAGAAAGAGGAAGTGATGTCATAGACAGGGCCTTTTATGGGCACCATATCTTTTCTCTGATTGGTTGTTAATGTTTCTATGCTGCTGGAGTTTTCAGTAAAGAAAGATATGCAAATATTCGCCTCCTGTCATTACTAAAATTAAGATTATTAGTACACTAAAGCTAGTATAATCTTCAATTGTTTTATTATTTATGTTTATTATTTGGAGTCACAGTTTATTCTTGTATTGATACTTTGTTACTTCAGATATTTAGTGGTCTCCCTCTGGGTATTCACCCCCCTTGGCATTTTTTTGTGTTTTGTTGCCTCACAACCTGGAATTAACATGGATTGTTTAAGGATGTGCATCATTTAATTTACAAAACATGCCCACAACTTTGAAGATGTTATTATTTTTTGTGAAGAAAACAACAAATAGGACAAAATAACAGAAAAACTCAATGTGCATAACTATTCACCCCCCTAAAGTCAATACTTTGTAGAGCCACCTTTTGCGGCAATCACAGCTCCAAGTCGCTTTGGATAAGTCTCTAGGAGCTTGCCACATCTTACCACTGGGATTTTTGCCCATTCCTACTTGCAAAACTGTTCCAGCTCTTTCAAGTTGGATGGTTTGCGTTTGTGAACAGCAATCTTTAAGTCTGATCACAAATTTTCTATTGGATTGAGGTCTGGGCTTTGACTAGGCCATTCCAACACATTTACATGTTTACCCTTAAACCACTCAAGTGTTGCTGTAGCATTGTGTTTGGGGTCATTGTCCTGCTGGAAGGAGAACCTCCGTCCTAGCCTCAAATCACGCACAGAGTGGTACAGGTTTTGCTCAAGAATATCCCTGTATTTAGCACCATCCATCTTTCCCTCAACTCTGATCAGTTTCCAAGTCCCGACTGCTGAAAAACATTCCCACAGCATGATGCTGCCACCACCATGTTTCACTGTGGGGATGGTGTTCTTTGGGTGATGTGATGTGTTGGATTTACGCCAGACATAGCGTTTTCTTTGAAGTTAAATTTTAGTCTCATCAGACCAGAGCACCTTCCTCCATACATTTTCGGAGTCTCCCACATGCCTTTTCGTAAACTCAAAACGTGCCATTTTGTTTTTTGCTGAAAGTAATGGCTTTCTTCTGGCCACTCTGCCATAAAGCCCAACTATATGGAGCGTAGGGCTTATTGTCGTCCTATGTACAGATACTCCAGTCTCTGCTATGGAACTCTGCAGCTCATCCAGGGTTACCTTAGGTCTCTGTGCTGCCTCTATGATTAATGCCCTCCTTGGCCGGTCCGTGAGTGTTGGTGGGCGGCCGTCTCTTGGCAGGTTTGCTGTTGTTCTTTCTATTTGGTTAAGATAGATTTGATGGTGCTCCTGGGGATCATCAAAGATTTGGATATTTTTTTATAACCTAACCCTGACTTGTACTTCTCAACAACATTGTCCCTTACTTGTTTGGAGAGTTCCTTCGTCTTCGTTGCAGTGTTTGGCTAGTGGTGCCTCTTGCTTAGGTGTTGCAGCCTCTGGGGGCTTTCAAAAAAGGTGTGTATATGTAATGCAGATCATGTGACACTTAGATTGCACACAGATGGACATCATTTCACTAATTATGTGACTTCTGAAGGTAATTGGTTGCACCAGAGCTTTTTATGGGCTTCATAACAAAGGGGGTGAATACATACGCACATGCTAATTTTCTGTTTTCTATTTCTAAAAAGTAGTTTTATCTATATATTTTTCTCATTTCACTTCACCAACTTAGACTATTGTGTTCTGATCCATAACATAAAATTCAGATTAATAAAACATTGAACTTAAGGCTGTAATGTAACAAAATAGGTAAAAAGTCAAGGGGGGTGAATACTTTTGGAAGGCACTGTACTTGAGTATCTGACTCCTAGTGGCAACCCTGCTGCTATACCTTGTGCCAAACTACTTCTCTTTGGCACCTTCCATTTCCTTTCTTCACAGACAATAAAGAAAGCAGGTGACAAAGCTGACAATAAAGAAAGTTAGTGGAAGAAGCTGAGGACACAAGTCTCTTCTTCTTGCTTACTGAGCTATATGTTGTCTTTTAAATAATAGCCCTATCGCTACCATTAAGAAACCTGCAGGGTTCGCACAGAAACTGCTGCTGATTCTAGGTCTGACTGGACTACTGCTACTGATGACTTTCATTGACCAGAGTCTTGCATCAGTATGCCAGCAAAAGGCTGAGACCAAAACATTGGCCTCCTAGTTTGTGAGTCAGACATTGCAGAAGTACGTTCCAACTGTATTAATACACAGACTAACACTAGTAGAACCACTAGTGGTGATGGCGAATAGAACTTGATCCTTTGTCACTTTCCTAGTAGGACTCTCAGGATCCATTTCAAAGTTTGGTTGTTTAAAGAAAATGGTCTGTTTGCTTGTTTTGAAATGTAAAACTATGAACTATAAAAATTAAAGTCTTAGTGAATCAGACCTTGTTAGTGTTGTGGATTTGGCGTGTTCATTGTGGTTTTGGTGTTTATGGTGGTTTTGTTTTGCTAGTGGTTTGACATTGGAATTATGCCTGCTAGAATATTTTTTTTTCAAACACTGGCAAAAAAAAGAAATCTTGCAACACCAAAAGAGAGACGGAAATTATAATATATACAAATTTAAACTACTGCTATGAAAAAAATATGTTGCATACCTTGGAGCTCTGACAATCACACAGTCAGATTAAGAGTAAACGTAATAGAAATAAATAAAGCAACAACAACAATCAGTCACTTAATTTGTTGTTGGGATAAAACCAAATGAAACTAAACCAATTCACAAAATTAATCTCACAACAGTTTACTTTACTGCTGACTGTGAGAAAAAATAAAATAAAAATTAAATCACTTACACAAGCAGTTACTTCACTGCCTGTGACACTAGTTCAGAAATTAACCAAATAAAACTAAATAAAAATAACATGTCTGACTGTATTTGTGTACTGCAAAATAAGCGCAAACAAAACTGGAGTACAACTAAAAGCTATATAAACAGTACATTTAGTTTTAATTAATCTAATTAACGTATAATTATTTTCTATGAAATCTATCTAAAATTTTACATTCTGTAATACTACTAAATTAAATTAACTCTTACTCTGCTGGCTGCAATGCTGTACACCAAGCATGTCAAACTCGCTGCCCGCGGGCCGCATGCGGAAAACAATGAACATCTTTGCGGCCTGGCGAGCCGCGAGTACATGCTTGGTGTTAAAGCAGAGTAGGCACCTGCTTTCTCCACATTGCAGGTGCATACTCTGCTAAAAGTTACCCGGCCGGGAGTAGAGGTCGCTGGAGGAGCGCTGCCTTCCTGCTCCTCACTGCTCCCTCGTGCGCACCTTCTGTAGTGATGCTGGGCGCCGGAATATGATGTCATATTACGGCACCCGGCATCACTAAACTGTGCGCGAGGGAGCAGTGAGCAGCAGGAAGGAGATCTCCAGTGGGTCCACACGAGCTCCCAAAGGTATGGAGCAATAATTAAAATGATGTGGGCACAAAAATGTGTAAATGTGTGTGTGTGTCTGTCTGTCAGTGTGTCTGTCATTGTGTGTGTTTGTCAGTGTGTGTGTGTGTGTCAGTTAGTGTATGTCTGTCTGTGTCTGTCAGTGAGTGTGTGTGTGTCAGTGAGTGTTTGTGTGTTTGTCAGTGAGTGTCTGTCTGTGTGTGTCAGTGTGTGTGTGTGTGTGTGTGTGTGTCTGTCTGTGTGTCTGTCAGTGAGTGTCTGTGTGTCTGTCTATGAATGCCTGTCTGTGAGTGTCTGTGTGTGTGTGTGTGTCAGTGAGTGTGTCAGTGAGTGTGTCTGTCAGTGCGTGTGTGTGTATGTGTGTGTCAGTGAGTGTGTGTGTTGGTCAGTGTATCATTGGCTGCGACTGGACAGTGGAGTACCTTGAGGCACGCAATGCCACGTCACATTCCGACATGACATCAACGTGCTCCACCTTCACAGGGTTTCAAGAAGTAGCAGGAGGATCAGATTTGGCACAGCGTGCAGACGATGCCATTTGGGGTATACCAGAGGCCAGACTTCGGAGTTACATACTGGCAGCGGCAATGTGAGTGGAGTCTGCTTGTTGGCTAGAGGGGAGTACTGGGATTTAGTATATGGGGGGACTGGGATTTAGTAGAGGGGGGTGCTGTGGTTTAGTAGAGGGGGATGCTGTTTTTTTTATACTATACTTTTCAAAATAAACCTACGTTTCTATGAAAATGTAAGTTTTTGGTTTTTTTTTTTTTTTTACTTGTTTATGTGGCCCATGTCTATATGGGGGGACTGGGATTTAGTAGAGGGGGGTGCTGTGGTTTAGTAGAGGGGGATGCTGTTTTTTTTATACTATACTTTTCAAAATAAACCTACGTTTCTATGAAAATGTAAGTTTTTGGTTTGTTTTTTTTTACTTGTTTATGTGGCCCATGTCTATATGGGGGGACTGGGATTTAGTAGAGGGGGGTGCTGTGGTTTAGTAGAGGGGGATGCTGTTTTTTTTATACTATACTTTTCAAAATAAACCTACGTTTCTATGAAAATGTAAGTTTTTTGGGTTTTTTTTTTTTACTTGTTTATGTGGCCCATGTCTCAAATGCTAGACTTTGAGTTTGAAATGCTTGCTGTACACAGACTGTCTCAGACAACAGCAATAACTGTGCTTGGCTTGCCTTGCACAGAACTGCTACAATTCAAGCCTACTGAAAACTAACAGCTAAGTTAAGAATAACTTAAATTACACTAGTAAAGAGAGACTGCAGAGATAGGAGTGACAGTGAGAACACTCTCTCAAAATCAGAATAGAACAAGAGAGACATTATTCAACTCTATACAATAGCACCTTAACATACACATTATCTAAATCAATTTTAAATCAATGGAGTATTGTATGTAGTACTGGAGACGATATCTCCAGAAGGATATTGACAAATTAGAGATAGAGATGTCCCGAATAGTTCGCTCGCGAATAGTTCCTGGCGAATATAGCTTGTTCGTGTTCGCCAAGGTGGGCGAACATATGCGATGTTTGGTCCGCCCCCTATTCGTCATCATTGAGTAAACTTTGACCCTGTACCTCACAGTCAGCAGACACATTCCAGCCAATCAGCAGCAGACCCTCCCTCCCAGACCCTCCAACCTCCTGGACAGCATCCATTATAGATTCATTCTAAAGCTGCATTCTTAGTGAGAGGAGAGACAGTGTGCTGCTGCTGATTTAATAGGGAAATCGATAGCTAGGCTAGTGTATTCAGTGTCCACTCATCTGATCTCATCTGATCTCTGCTGTAAGGACAGCACCCCAAAAAGCCCTTTTTAGGGCTAGAACATCAGTCTGCTTTTTTTTTTTCTGTGTAATCTAATTGCAGTTGCCTGCCTGCCAGCGTGTGTGTCAGTGCCACATCTCATATCTGGTGTCACAATAGCTTGCATTTAAAAAAATATATACTTTTTTGACTGTAAAATAAAAGCAGTCAGTTTCCTTCACACGTGTGCAATTCAGGGCCTGCCAGGGCACAGTGTCACACCAGTGCAACTCATATCTGGTGTAACAGTAGTGTACATTAAAAAAA
The DNA here is from genome assembly GCF_036172605.1 of Pelobates fuscus. Classification (NCBI taxonomy): domain Eukaryota; kingdom Metazoa; phylum Chordata; class Amphibia; order Anura; family Pelobatidae; genus Pelobates; species Pelobates fuscus. Next base: position 269,094,813 of record NC_086317.1, on the reverse strand, counting down.
ACTAGAAATTTGACTGTGAAATAATAGCAGTCAGTTTCCTTCACATGTGTGCGTTTCAGGGCCTGCCAGGGCACAGCGTCACACCAGTGCAACTCATATCTGGTGTAACAGTAGTGTACATTTAAAAAAAAAAAAAAACTAGAAATTTGACTGTGAAATAATAGCAGTCAGTTTCCTTCACACGTGTGCGTTTCAGGGCCTGCCAGGGCACAGTGTCACACCAGTGCAACTCATATCTGGTGTAACAGTAGTGTACATTTAAAAAAAAAAAACAATACTTTTTTGACTGTAAAATAATAGCAGTCAGTTTCCTTCACACGTGTGCGTTTCGGGGCCTGCCAGGACACAGTGTCACACCAGTGCAACTCATATCTGGTGTAACAGTAGTGTATATTTAAAAAAAAAAAAAAATGTGACTGTAATAGATTGAATAGCAGTTAGTTGTCTGCAAGCGTGTGTGTCAGGCCTACAGCGTCTTCTCTGCCAACTTCTGCCAGTGCACAGTGCCACTCATATCTGTTGTCACAGTAGCTTGCACGCATAGTACCACTAATCGAAAAAAAAATGACAGGCAGAGGCAGGCCACCCCGCAGGGGCCGTCGTGGTCATGGTGCTGTGATTCCCTTTGGAAGATGATCACTGAGGACGAGGAACGGGACATGAGTAGCTCGGCATCCAACCTTGTGCAAATGGGGTCTTTCATGCTGTCGTGCCTGTTGAGGGACCCTCGTATAAAAAGGCTGAAGGAGAACGACCTGTACTGGGTGTCCACGCTACTAGACCCCCGGTATAAGCAGAAAGTGCCTGAAATGTTACCGAATTTGCGCATGTCGGAAAGCATGCAGCAGTTCCAAAATAAATTAAAAAGTATGCTTTACACAGCGTATAAGGGTGATGTCACAGCACAATGGGAATCTAACAGGGGAAGAGGTGAAAGTAATCCTACTCCTCCCACGACCACGTTGGCAAGGACAGGACGCTTTACAGACGTGTTGTTGATGGAGGACATGCGGAGCTTTTTAAGTCCTACGCATCGCCACAGCCCTTCAGGGTCCACCCTCAGAGAACGACTCGACCGGCAGGTAGCAGACTACCTCACCTTAACTGCAGATATCAACACTCTGAGGAGCGATGAACCCCTTGACTACTGGGTGTGCAGGCTTGACCGGTGGCCTGAGCTACCAATTTGCGATAGTACTTCTGGCCTGCCCCGCTTCAAGTGTCCTGTCAGAAAGGACCTTCAGTGCAGCAGGAGGTATTGTCACTGAGAAGAGAAGTCGCCTAGGTCACAAAAGTCTAGATTACCTCACCTTTATTTTTGATGAGGGATGGATCCCGAAGGGACTGACAGTGGGCGATACATTCGACTAAAAAAGGCCTGATGAGGGGTACTACTTAATACACCACTCCTATCTGGTGGCACATTAGATTACACGCGCAGTGCCCCAAATTTAAAGTAGGAGGACCAACTGAGCATCTTTTTCCATCTCCCGGTTCCTAAAATCGATGCCATATACACGTCCCCTGATAGGGGACGTAACAGGGATTAAACTGATAGGAATAGTACTACTTAGTACTACTTAACACACCTTATAATAATGCAGAGAGAGGCAACGCAGAGAGAGGAGTCTGAAGAAGAGGAGTCAGAGGAGGAAGGTGGCTTTGAGGAGGTGGAAGACCAAACACAGCAGGTGCCCCAGGCGGCTTGTTGTCACCTTTCGGGGACCCTTGGTGTTGTACATGACTGGGTGGAGGAAGAGACCTTCAATGACATCAGTGAGGACAAGGAACGGGACATGGCTAGCTTGGTATCCAACCTTGTGCAAATGGGGAGTTTGCGGTGTGCAAATGGACTGTTTGCGGTTGTTTGCGGTGCGTTAAATGGGGAGTTTGGTCTGTCACTGTGAAGCGGGCGTAACCCTTACACTACCTGATCGATACAACATCATACCTGATGTTTTAAAGCACGTTTTTCCAAACAATTTAGGAATGTTACGTGATTTATGCCCTTTATGGATTAAAACCAGTCTCTGCATCAACTATGTAATTTTCCATGGGAGTTTTGCCATGGATCCCCCTCCGGCATGCCACAGTCCAGGTGTTAGTCCCCTTGAAACAACTTTTCCATCACTATTGTGGCCAGAAAGAGTCCCTGTGGGTTTTAAAATTTGCCTGCCTATTGAAGTCTATGGCGGTTCGCCCGGTTTGCGGAAATCCGCGTTCGCCGTTCGCGAACAGAACATTTTATGTTCGCGACATCTCTATTTAGAGAGAGTTCAGAGAAGAGCTACTAAACTGGTTCATAGATTTCAGGATAAAACTTACAAGGAAAGGTTAAAGGAACGTAACATGCATAGCTTGGAGGTAAGACGAGACAGGGGGAATATGATAGAAACATTTAAATACATAAAGGGAATCAATACAGTAAATGAGGAGACTATATTTAAAAGAAGAAAAACTACCACAACAAGAGGACATAGTCTTAAATTAGAGGGGAAAAGTTAAAAAATTATATCAGGAAGTATTACTTTACTGAGAGGGTAGTGGATGCATGGAATAGCCTCCCAGCTGAAGTGGTAGACGTTAATACAGTACAGGAGTTTAAGCATGCGTGGTATAGGCATAAGGCTATCCTAACTATACGATAAGGCCAGGGACTAATGAAAGTATTTAGAAAATTGGACAGACTTGATGGGCCGACTGGTTATTATCTGCCGTCACATTCTATGTTTCCATGTTTTAAATTAATTTAAAAGGACTTAAATTGTAGAATTTGGCTAGCCATACCTACCTAACCTAGTAGTTGACCTGTATAGGACATAGCCATCAACCCACACCTCCACCCCATTCTAACCTAAAGGACTCCTGTTTGTCCACTAAATCAATTTAAACCTAAACAAAAAAACAAAGTAAGTGTGTACTTGGTTGTTGCAATTGGAACATAAGCAGGAAGGCACTGTGTGTGCAAGCTATGCAGCACAGCAATGCACAACAGTATACAGACAGTATGCATAAAAAAAACTTTCTCGGTATTTCTTTCAATAACTGATAGACAATGCATTGACTGAAGCTGCTGTGAGAATGGCATGGCTCACCAGGTCTCACATAGAACATTCAGCGAATGACAATTCAAATCAATGACAGTGGCTAGCAATTGTACGTCTCTGTCAAAGTTCAATCAAAGTGTGGATAAAAAATAGTCTGCATTGAATTTTTATAGAGTTTGCTCAGCCTGCTTTTTTTTCAACTAGGGATGCAGTTCACGTCACTGGAAAAATCCCATTGTAGATCATGTCACAGGAGTAGAGCTGATTTGCGCAGGAAACCTGCTCACTCCCTTCCGTCCATTTTATGTGACGCAAGCACTGACCAGGATATTTAAATGGACAAACGGCGCATTGAAGAGTATAGTTTCACTGTTCGTTCATCCATTCTTTCATTATGCCGCTAGTACAATTGTTATTCATTTAACAAACGGATAAATGTGCAAAGCTTGTCTAATGCCACAAGTGCATATCCAGATCATTGTCTAAGAAATGCCCCAAAAGGTAGCTGAATTCAGAAAGAAGAACAATCCAGGTCTGCAGAAGTGCTTGATAACTTGCCACCTTGCGAAGGGAACATGCTTTGTATTTCTCCCTGTTCAAGGCCAGTGTATACAATTCTGCACTATCATGCTGACATTTTAATAGCAAGGTAGACAACATGCATATATGTACATTAATCTAACCACATGGTAGATAAAAAAAACAAATGAAAAATATTAAATAAAAACATATGAATGGTACTGACTTCTTTAAACATATATCCACTTACATATTACTAAAAAAAAATCTTATTTTAGAACACTGATGGTCTGGTGATTTAATAAAGATTTTATTTTTATACTGATCACTGATAACTAACATCCTGCTAAAAAAAAAAAAAAACATTCAAACTATGCTCTCACAATAAAGATAGTCCACTTAATGTATTATTTCTGAACCTCAATTAGTCAATACTTAGTGATTATCAGCCAGCAACACAGAGAGAGTGTTAAAAAAAAAAAATCTATGTGATCAAAGCCTGGCTCCTTTTTATACCAAATATAACATTAAGTATTCTAACGATATGCATTATTTATTAACACTGCTTGTGAAGACTATAATAATCACAGTTTGAATTATATGTAAAGTTTCTTTTAAGAGCCTTAAGGGCATGCTGTCAAGGATTTTTTTTTTGATCCTGTACTTAAATATTGTGTATCAGAAAATTCAGTAACAGGGTATTGTGAAACTGTTTTTTGTTTCTCATCTATATATTATATTCACTCATTTGAATTGCTTGCTAGAACTGATATATGTATTCTATACAAATGTATTGCATGTTTTTATGTAAAGATGTAATATAAGTAGATCCTTGAGTAGTTGGAAAAAAGCAGGACTGAAAGACAGCACTGAGGCACTAATCCTTATAACACAGGAATAGGCACTCAGCACCGGGTCATTAGAAGTGATGTCTAGTTACGAATGATTACCAGCTGCTAGAAGCCACTAGTTACTGTTATAATACCTGAAAGTATGCTGAAAATGCTCACCACCTGCTTCCAAACAGTATAGGAAGTTTTAATGGTTTATACTATTCCTACTGTCAAGGAGGGGAAAGGAGTGAATAGACTTTCAAGAGATTTGTAAAGATTGCTATAGCAGTTTCAAATGGCTTTATAGAAATATATATACCGTATATACTCGAGTATAAGCCGACCCGAATATAATCCGAGGCCCCTAATTTTACCCCAAAAAACTGGGAAAACGTATTCACTCGAGTATAAGACTAGGGTGGGAAATGCAGCAGCTACTGGTAAATTTCTAAATAAAATTAGATCCTAAAAAAATTATATGAGTGCAGTGTGTGTGTATGAGTGCAGTGTGTGTGTATTAGTGTAGTATGAGTGTAGTGTGTGTGTATGAATGCAGTGTGTGTGAGTGCAGTGTGTGTGAGTGCAGAGTGTGTGAGTGCAGTGTGTATGAGTGCAGTGTGTATGACTGCAGTGTGTGTGTGTGTGTGTATGAGTGCAGTGTGTATGTATGAATGCAGTATGTGTGCAGTATGTGTGTATGAGTGCAGTGTGTGTGTGTATGAGTGCAGTGTGTGTTTGAATGCAGTGTGTATGAGTGCAGTGTGTGTATGAGTGCAGTGTGTATGTATGAATGCAGAGTGTGTGTATGAGTGCAGTGTGTATGAGTGCAGTGTGTATGAGTGCAGTGGGTGTATGACTGCAGTGTGTGTGTATGTATGAGTGCAGTGTGTGTATGAGTGCCGTGTGTGCAGTGTGTGTGGGTATGAATGCAGTGTCTGTATAAGTGCAGTGTGTGTATGAGTGCAGTGTGTGTGTGAGTGCATTGTGTGTGAATATGAATGCAGTGTGTGTATAAGTGCAGTGTGTGTATGAGTGCAGTGTGTGTGTGTGTGTGAATGCAGTGTGTGTGTGTATGAGTGCAGTGTGTGTGTGTGTGATGCAGAGCCTTGGTGGGGGGTGGGCATTTTTAATATTTTTTTTTATTATTTTTATTTTAATTTTTTTGTTATATTATTATTTATTTATTTTTATTATTATTTTTATTATTATTTTATTATTATTATTATTATTATTATTATTATTTTTTCGGCCCTCTCCCTGCTTGATACATGGCAGGGAGGGGGGCTCTCCTTCCCTGGTTGTCTAGTGGCATTGGCAGTTCAGTGGGGGGAGGGGGCTGGCAGAGAGCACTTACCTCTCCTGCAGCTCCTGTCAGCTCCCTTCTCCTCCGCGCCGGTCCGTGCAGCTCTTCTGTCAGCTCACACTGTAAGTCTCGCAAGAGCCGCACTATGACCCCGCGGCTCTCGCGAGACTTACACTGGGAGCTGACAGAGGTGCTGAACGGACCGCCGCAGAGGAGGAGAGAGCTGACAGGAGCTGCAGGAGAGGTAAGTAAACGCACACAGCCCCTTGTCTGTATTATGGCAATGTAAATTGCCATAATACAGACAGTGACTCGAGTTTAAGCCGAGTTGGGGTTATAAACTCGGCTTATACTCGAGTATATACGGTAATATAGTTGCTATTTTCAGAAAGCTGCAATGCTAGTAATGTCCCCAGGGTCTTTACAAATAACAATAAGCAAGGTTCTTGCCTATTTTTATTTATCTATTTTCATCACACCTACTGTATAAGAGAAAAATTGCATGAAGATGAAGGACACTGTATACCAGGCATCCCCAAACTTGGGCCCTCCAGATGTTGCTGAACTACAACTCCCATGATTCTTAGCCTATCTATTCCATTCATAGAATCATGGGAGTTTTAGTTCAGCAACATCTGGAGGGCCGGAGGTTGGGGAAGCCTGCTGTATACTGCCTAACGTTTTTAACATGACACTAAAAAACATTTATCATTTGCAGATGAGATAAATAATGTAAACAACAGCAGTGTAGAGTGCATACAAGCTCTATTAATATTTATTGGAACATCAAACAGGGTTATCAAAAAGAGAGAATTGTTGGGAATTCAAAGTGATTTCAAAGTAAATTTCAAATTTAAAGGGACACTATAGTAACCTGAACAACTTTAGCTTAATGAAGCAGTTTTGGTGTATAGAACATGCCCCTGCAGCCTCACTGCTCAATCCTCTGCCATTTAGGAGTTAAATCCCTTTGTTTATTAACCCTAGTCACACCTACTTGCATGTGACTTGCACAGCCTTCCTTAAACACTTCCTGTAAAGAGAGCCCTATTTAGGCTTTCTTTATTGCAAGTTCTGTTTAATTAAGATTTTCTTATCCCCTGCTATGTTAATAGCTTGCTAGACCCTGCAAGAGCCTCCTGTATGTGATTAAAGTTCAATTTAGTGATTGAGATACAATTATTTAAGGTAAATTATATCTGTTTGAAAGTGAAACCATTTTTTTTTTATGCAGGCTCTGTCAATCATAGCCAGGGGAGGTGTGGCTAGGGCTGCATAAACAGAAACTAAATGACAGTGAATTGAGCAGTGAAATTGCAGGGGAATAGAGATGTCCCGAATAGTTCGCTGGCGAATAGTTCCTGGCGAACATAGCTTGTTCGCGTTCGCCAAGGTGGGCGAACATATGCAATGTTCGGTCCGCCCCCTATTCGTCATCATTGAGTAAGCTTTGACCCTGTACCTCACAGTCAGCAGACACATTCCAGCCAATCAGCAGCAGACCCTCCCTCCCAGACCCTCCCACCCCAATGGACAGCATCCATTTTAGATTCATTTGGAAGCTGCATTCTTAGTGAGAGGAGGGACAGTGTAGCTGCTGCTGATTTAATAGGGAAATCGATAGCTAGGCTAGTGTATTCAGTGTCCACTACAGTCCTGAAGGACTCATCTGATCTCTGCTGTAAGGACACCACCCCAAAAAGCCCTTTTTAGGGCTAGAACATTTTTTTTCCTGTGTAATCTAATTGCAGTTGCCTGCCTGCCAGCGTGTGTGTCAGGCTCACAGTGTATACTGTGCCCACTTGCCCAGTGCCACCACTCATATCTGATGTCACAATAGCTTGCATTTAAAAAACAAAACAAAAACTTTTTTGACTAATATAATAGCAGTCAGTTTCCTTCACACGTGTGCGTTTCAGGGCCTGCCAGGGCACAGTGTCACACCAGTGCAACTCATATCTGGTGTAACAGTAGTGTGCATAAAAAAAAAATAGGAATTTGACTGTGAAATAATAGCAGTCAGTTTCCTTCACACATGCGCGTTTCAGGGCCTGCCAGGGCACAGTGTCACACCAGTGCAACTCATATCTGGTGTAACAGTAGTGTACATTTAAAAAAAAACTAGATATTTGACTGTGAAATAATAGCAGTCAGTTTCCTTCACACGTGTGCATTTCAGGGCCTGCCAGGGCACAGTGTCACATCAGTGCAACTCATATCTGGTGTAAGAGTAGTGTACATTAAAAAAAAAACCCAGAAATTTGACTGTGAAATAATAGCAGTCAGTTTCCTTCACACATGTGCGTTTCAGGGCCTGCCAGGGCACAGTGTCAAACCAGTGCAACTCATATCTGGTGCAACAGTAGTGTACATTTAAAATAAAAACAAAATTTTTTTGACTGTGAAATAATAGCAGTCAGTTTCCTTCACGCGTGTGCATTTCAGGGCCTGCCAGGGCACAGTGTCACACCAGTGCAACTCATATCTGGTGTAACAGTGGTTTACATTTAAAAAAAAAAATATTTTTTGACTGTAATAGATTGAATAGCAGTTAGTTGTCTGCAAGCGTGTGTGTCAGGCTCACAGCGTATACTGTGCCCACTTGCCCAGTGCCACCACTCATATCTGGTGTCACAATAGCTTGCATTTAAAAAAAAAAAAAACAACAACACTTTTTTGACTGTGAAATAATAGCAGTCAGTTTCCTTCACACGTGTGCGTTTCAGGGCCTGCCAGGGCACAGTGTCACACCAGTGCAACTCATATCTGGTGTAACAGTAGTGTACATTTTAAAAAAAAAACTAGAAAATTGACTGTGAAATAATAGCAGTCAGTTTCCTTCACAAGTGTGCGTTTCAGGGCCTGCCAGGGCACAATGCCACTCATATCTGTTGTCACAGTAGCTTGCACGCATAGTACCACTAATAGAAAAAAAAATGACAGGCAGAGGCAGGCCACCCCGCAAGGGCCGTCGTGGTCTTGGTGCTGTGATTCCCTTTGGCCCTAGAATATTGCCCAGTGTTCAGAGGCCACGTACACTGAACTCGAAAAGTTCTGAGGACATAGTTGACTGGCTAACACAGGACACCCAATCTTCTACAGATCCCGCTCGGAACCTTGACGCACCATCTTCCTCCAGCTTAGCTTCCGGCACCTCTCAAGTTACCACTCGCCCGCCTGCCGCCACCACCAACACTAGCACCACAGCCGCTTCACTTTATCTGTCAGAGGAGTTTTTTACACATCAGTTGGAAGAAATGAGTGATGCGCAACCATTATTGCCAGAGGATGTAGATAACACGAATATGTCTCAGTCAGGCACCATTACACACATGGACGTACGGTGTGATGATGATGATGTTGTACCCGCTGCTGCTTCCTTTGCTGAGTTGTCAGATACAAGTGAAGCGGTTGATGATGACGATGCATCCATGGATGTCACATGGGTGCCCGCTAGAAGAGAAGAAGAACAGGGGGAAAGTTCAGATGGGGAGACAGAGAGGAGGAGGAGACGAGTTGGAAGCAGGGAGAGGTCGTCGCAAGGAGCTAGTGGCACAGTCAGACAGCATGCATCGGCACCCGGGGTCAGCCAGACAGCACACCAATCAATGCATGCTGTTGCCACCACCAGAATGCCGTCATTGCAAAGCTCAGCAGTGTGGCATTTTTTTTTGTGTGTCTGCCTCTGACAACAGAGATGTCATTTGCAACCTGTGCCAACAGAAACTGAGTCATGGGAAGTCCAACACCCAGCTAGGTACAACTGCTTTGCGAAGGCACATGATCGCACATCACAAACACCTATGGGATCAACACATGAGTACAAGCAGCACACAAACTCAAAGCCACCCTCCTCCTCCTTGTCCAGCATCTTCAGCCACGTCAACCACTGCTGTCCTCCTTGCCCCCTCTCAACCATCCGCCACCCGTCTCTCGCCTTGAGCAGTTCCTGCCCACAGTCAGGTGTCTGTCAAGGACATGTTTAAACGTAAGAAGCCAATGTCACAAAGTCACCCCCTTGCCCGGCGTCTGACAGCTGGCTTGTCTGAACTCTTAGCCGCCAGCTTTTACCATACAAGCTGGTGGAGTCTGAGGCGTTCCAAAAATGTGTAGCTCTTGGGACACCGCAGTGGAAGGTACCCGGCCGAAATTTCTTTGCACAAAAGGCAATCCCCAACCTGTACTCGATTGTGCAAAAGGAAGTAATGGCATGTCTGGCACACAGTGTTGGGGCAAGGGTCCATCTGACCACTGATACCTAGTCTGCAAAGCATGGTCAGGGCAGGTATATCACCTAAACTGCGCATTGGGTAAACCTGCTGACGGCTGCCAAGCATGGAATGCGTGGCTCTGCAGAGGAGTTGGTGACACCGCCACGACTTGCAGGCAGGCCTGCTGCCACCTCCTCTACTCCTCCTACTCCATCCTCTTCCATAACCTCCTCGGCTGAGTCCTCTTCTGCTTCTGCGTCTTGCTCCACATCAACGCCCCCCCCACCCCCAGCTCCCCAGGTACTATTCCACATCCCGGATACGGCAGTGTCACGCCGTCTTGGGGTTGACTTGCCTGAAAGCAGAGAGTCACACCGGACCAGCACTCCTGTCCGCACTGAAAGCACAGGTGGATCAGTGGCTGACTCCACAGCAACTGGAGATCGGCAAAGTGGTTTGTGACAACGGAAGAAATTTGTTGGCGGCATTGAATTTGGCAAGTTGACACATGTGCCGTGCATGGCACATGTGTGTAATCTGATCGTACAACGCTTTGTGCATAAGTACCCAGGCTTACAGGACGTCCTGAAGCAGGCCAGGAAGGTGTGTGGCCATTTCAGGCGTTCCTACACAGCCATGGTGCACTTTTCAGATATCCAGAGGCGAAACAACATGCCAGTGAGGCGCTTGATTTGCGACAGCCCGACACGTTGGAATTCAACACTCCTAATGTCCGACCGTCTGCTCCAACAATAAAAAGCCGTTAACGACTATTTGTATGACCAGGGTGCTAGGAAAGCCTCTGCGGAGCTGGGAATGTTTTTTGCCAGGTTACTGGACGCTCATGCGCAATGCCTGTAGGCTCATGCGTCCTTTTGAGGAGGTGACAAACCTAGTGAGTCGCACCGAAGGCACCATCAGTGACATCATACCATTTGTTTTCTTCCTTGAGCGTGCCCTGCGAAGAGTGCTGGATCAGGCCGCAGATGAGTGTGAAGAGGAAGAGTTGTGGTCACCATCACCACCAGAAACAGCCTTATCAGCATCGCTTGCTGGACCTGCGGCAACGCTGGAAGAGGATTGTGAGGAAGAGGAGTCAGAGGAGGATTGTGGATTGTGGATTGTGGCTTTGAGGAGGAGGAGAAAGACCAACCACAACAGGCATCCCAAGGTGCTCGTTGTCAGCTATCTGGTACCCGTGGTGTTGTACGTGGCTGGGGGGGAGGAGCATACCTTCAGTGAGATCACTGAGGACGAGGAACTGGACATGAGTAGCTCGGCATTGAACCTTGTGCAAATGGGGACACCTGTACTGGGTGTCCACGCTACTAGACCCCCGGTATAAGCAGAAAGTGCCTGAAATGTTACCGAATTACCGCATGTCGGAAAGGATGCAGCAGTTCCAAAATAAATTAAAAAGTATGCTTTACACAGCGTATAAGGATGATGTCACAGCACAATGAACTGACAGTGGGCTAGGGACAGTCGACTAATAAAGGCCTGATGAGGGGGACATAACAGGGATTAAACTGATAAGAATAGTACTACTTAACACACCACTCCTATCTGGTGGCACATTAGATTACACGCGCAGTGTCCCAAATTTGAAGTAGGAGGATCAAGAAAGCATCTTTTTCCATCTCCCAGTTCCTAAAATTTATGCCATATACACGTACCCTTATAGGGGACGTAAGAGGGATTAAACTGATAAGAATAGTACTACTTAACACACCACTCCTATCTGGTGGCACATTAGATTACACACGCAGTGCCCCAAATTTCAAGTATGAGGACCAACCAAGCATCTTTTTCCATCTCCCGGTTCCTAAAATCGATGCCATATACACGTCCCCTGATAGGGGACGTAACATTGATTAAACTGATAGGAATAGTACTACTTAACACACCTTATAATAACACAGAGAGAGGCAACGCAGAGAGAGGAGTCTGAAGAAGAGGAGTCAGAGGAGGAAGGTGGCTTTGAGGAGGTGGAAGACTAAACACAGCAGGCGTCCCAGGGGGCTTGTTGTCACCTTTCGGGGACCCTTGGTGTTGTACGTGGCTGGGTGGAGGAAGAGACCTTCAATGACATCAGTGAGGACAAGGAACGGGACATGGCTAGCTTGGTATCCAACCTTGTGCAAATGGGGAGTTTGCGGTTGTGCAAATGGACTGTTTTTGGTTGTTTGCGGTGTGTTGAACGGGGAGTTTGGTCTGTCACTGTGAAGCGGGCGTAACCCTTACACTACCTGATCGATACAACCTCATACCTGATGTTTTAAAGCATGTTATTCCAAACAATTTAGGAATGTTAGGTGATTTATGCCCTTTATGGATTAAAACCAGACTCTGCATCAACTATTTAATTTTCCATGGGAGTTTTGCCATGGATCCCCCTCCTGCATGCCACAGTCCAGGTATTAGTCCCCTTGTAACAACTTTTCCATCACTATTGTGGCCAGAAAGAGATCTGTGGGTTTTAAAATTCGCCTGCCTATTGAAGTCTATGGCGGTTTGCCCGGTTCACTCGTTCGCGAACATTTGCGGAAATTCGCGTTCGCCGGTCGCGAACGGAAAATTTTATGTTCGCAACATCTCTACAGGGGAATGATCTATACACTAAAACTGCTTTATTTAGCTAAAGTAATTTAGGTGACTATAGTGTTCCTTTAAGGAAAAATTAGTTGAACTGTAAGAATTCTTCAAATCTGCTATGCTTCCTTTGGATCTAAATTTGAAATTCACCTGGAATCTTGTTTGAATCCTTGACAATTCCCACTTCACCTAATAATCCTGAAAATATTCTATTGGGGTGGAAAATATAATTGTGATATGGAAATAATGGCCCAGGTCTCCACTAGATGTTGATCGTTAGCTATGTTGGCAGTTCTTACAGATGTAGACATTTAGAGAAAATATAAACAGAATCACATCAAAACAATATAAAATAGTTTATGTTTTTGTTCTCTTACTAGATGCAGAATATTCAGTTACATCATGTGGAGCCAGTAAGAAGTCAGCTGAAAAATACTAAAACCCCCTTATATTCATAGCAATGGGAGGTATGATAAACTATATGACTATGCCAGTGTCAAACACAAATGGCTTGGTTTAATAAAATCTATGCAGAATGTTCAGTCATTCATTTCTTGGTTTCTTGGACTCCTTGGTTTCTTCTAGCTGTCAGCAACTGAAAATAAATTAAAAGTAAATTCAATACATACTAATTAACAATTGCAGTTATAATAATATGGTTATTCACCAATGTCAGTGCTTTGCTAAAATTACTTTATCCATGTTTCACGACATGTGAGGAATGTATGAGTTGAGGTGCTAGGAAAACTGCAGTTCATGCTCTGTCCTGCTGTGCCAGTACACAGATTACTGATTGTCTGTGAAAGGCTTGACACGGACACAAATGAAAAATTGAATGTAGTAGCTTTGAAAGCTATCTCTCACTGCTTCCATTTTGAAATATCCCCTGCAGCGAGACTCTGACTGAAGCTTGTTTTGGATTAAGAGCAAAGAAAACAAAAATCACACATTTAGATATAAGAGATAACTGTTTTGTATAAATGTTTTCTTCACCAGTTTAACCATTTCTAACTTACAAACAGTCATGCTAGGTTTAAAGATAACATGGAATAATTTAAATGATGTACAATATATTAAAAGTGAAAGAGTGATATTGTCTAATTCAATTTTGATTTTCATATTTTAACCCTTTTATCAGCTTTATATATAATTTTTTTTGTTCATAACTCCCAAGTGTTTATATATGTTATAACTGGTCTGTGTTTATTTCGTTGCATAAGTCTTTTATATACAGATATTTCTTCTTGGGTCAAAGGCTCGCTACATTAATATATGTCTATATTAATGAAAAGTACTAATATGCAATCTGACGTTCTTTATAAAAAAATATGCATTTATTCTACTTCAACAGCAAACAATAATATACTTAACATATGGTATTTCTTAACGACGTTACAGAGAGTGAGATATCTTAAGTAGTCGTCTTTTGTATCAGCAACTCAGGAACACATCAGAGAGGAGAGCGGATCGTCGGAGGAAGAGAACGTGGTCTATTGTCCTCTTCCTTTATAGGCAAAATTATGTCATAACGTTTAATTTAGACTCTGGCCACATAAGGAAACTCCCCATATAAGGACCCTTCCCCCAATCTCTCTATACAGCACATTCCAGAGCCCTCATGGTACAGAATAGCAAACACCATCTGTTCTTTTTAACCCATCAGACAGCAACACCTTCATATGTATTTGAATAGGAACATATAGAATATGCAATATTCTACAATATATAGAAGGTATATTCCCTGATTTGGCCTCGAATCCCTATGTTCCTCTTTTCTATCCTAATGTCCCTCTTTTCTAGTAGCTTCATTGTTAGTGTGTCTGAGTGACAGAGCTATAATAGGTCCAATAATGTGTAAATGAGATACATTGTTCTTGTTCTAAATTGCACTTTAGTGGCATATATTGTTATCTGTAAGTCACCTAAATTTTCTCAGAACAGCGTCACCTCTCGCCACACCTGCAGTGACAACCCTACATTTAGAGTGTCCATGTGAAATGTTGGGAGGTATGTTTTAATGCAATCCAAGAAAAAATAATAATTAAAGTACTATCCCATTAAACCTCGCTTACAATCCATTTACTCAAGTGCTGGTTTTTCTCTGGCACAGATAAGTAAATTTTGCTGCAAGGGAGACATTTTTTCTTTCTTTAGCACAACAGTCTGTAAATGGAGCCTAAATTCATCCTCCTTCCCCCACATTTCTGAAGCCTTCCCAAGAAGCACTGCATAACTAGGAAAATAGCGAGAAGGAAAGTGAGCATTGAGACCATTTTATAGACTCATTACAGGTCAATGCAGTAATATGCAATGTCCTTTATGGTACAGATGCTCCTTATAAGTGTACTTAACATATGATGGCATTATGACTCTAGACAGACATTATATTTACGTTCTAATGGTCTTTTAGAAAGTATTTCCATACATCTATTTTTGTGATATCTCCTCTATGTGACAAAAATTGTAAATCTGATTATATGTTGATATTTCACACTCTGAATGAAATATTGCATGATTATGGATGTCATAATATTTATACCCCTCAGCATATACTATTACAGAATTATTCATTAAGTTCATGATAAATTATAAACATTAACATATCACTAGCAGGCTTCAAAAAAACAGATATACGAAGATATAATTGTGTTTTTGTATTTTTTTTTTTTTAAAAGGGACACTATAGTCACCAGAACAACTACAGCTTAACGTAGTATGGAGATGCAGAATTTTCCTCATAGAGTTGCATTGATTCAATGCATCTCTATGAGGAGGTCCTGATTGGCAAAATTGCATTTTGCCCCGCCCTGTGCCAATTTTATCCAATCCAATGCTTTCCCAATGCAAAAGCATTGGATTGGCTAAAAAACCTGCCATTTTGATGATGTCACAAGGGGGCAGAGCCAACACCGGTGGACCTGCGCGTCGCTGGAAATAAGGTGAGTTTAAAACTTTAATAGGGGAGCTAAGGGGGGGACAAGCCACCTAAATGGTGGGTTAAACAATATAGGGTCAGGAATACAAGTTTATGTTCCTGACCCTATAGTGTTCCTTTAACCCCTTGGTGACTAGACCGTTTTTCAATTTTCTTAGTCATGGACCAGGGCTATTTTTACATTTCTGCTGTGTTTGTGTTTAGCTGTAATTTTCCTCTTACTCATTTACTGTATCCACACATATTATATACCGTTTTTCTCGCCATTAAATGGTCTTTATAAAAATAACATTATTTTCATCATATCATATAATTTACTATAAAAATATATAAAATATGATGAACAAATAACTTTGACCCCCAAAATCACCCATGCTAAATAGTTTCTAAATTTTGTCCTAAGTTTAAAAATACCAAATGTTAACATGTTCTTAGTTTTCCTTTGGAAAGTTCTAAGACTATAAGTACAAGTAGATAGCCCCCCCTAAGAAGACCGATTGCCGGTGGGGGAACGGTGGCGATCGCTAAGTACATGGGGAGGGAGAGGGAGGAAGGCTAGAGGGTTAATTTTTAAAAAAAAACATGATTTTTTTTTAAATTATATTTACTGAGTGCCTTGACCCCTCGAGGCACTCAGTGCAGGCAGAGCATTGGAAGCCTGCCTGGTGGCTTTGAATGCTCTGCTTTGCTGCTGGGCTACATGTGGAGCAACCCAGAAGTAATTGCTCCGGGGAGAGCAATCACCTGGTGTTCTCCAGTGGCCCCCGGCAGTGAGCGGGTATTGCAGTGATGCCTCAACATCGAATTAGAGCTCTAATTCCCCTAGGATGTATCAGGTACGTCAGCGGTCCTTAAGGACCGTTTATTTGTCGGACGTACCTGATACGTTCATGGTCACTAAGGGGTTAAACAAGCTTACCAGTAGTCCTTACAATGCAAATACAAACTGTGGGGAGTGGAGTGCCACCCAACCTGCCCCTATGGCCTCTACTTATATAAACAAGCTGTTATTACACCGCTGCATATAAAATACGTTTGTGTGTCTATAATTGTGCAATTGAATCTTAAAATAAATATGGTTACTATGGTAAAAAGGGGTCATGGATTGTCTGAGGTCAGCTAAGGCTGTACGGTTTACTGTTAGTGTTTAAAGATGAAATGCTGAACAGTACTTTCAAAAGGGTTGTTAATCTGTACCACACAGTATTTAAAACAATGACATTTCAACAAGGTGACAAAAATACATTTAAAGGAATATCAAATACATAGAAAACGTTTTGCGTGATGATTTTTGTACTATTAGGAAAATAAAGAATTATATTTTTTATATTTTATATTTTAATTATATATATATTATATTTATACTTGTATAGTGGTTTTATAATTGTTTGTGAGACTTTTTATACGTTGAAAAGATGAGATCAGGTTGCGTAATTAGACTGATTGATCTATAGATCACAGTTTCTTTATAAATATCAAAAAATCTTCAAAGGGAATTGTACATTTAAGGTGTGGAAATATTTACTAAGCCAGCTAAACTTTCAGTTTAGTTAATCTGGCCTTAAAGGGACACTATAGTCACCAGAACAACTACAGCTTAATGTATTTGTTCTGGTTAGTATAATCATTGTATGCAGGCATGTTCATGCAAACACTGCCCTTTCAGAGAAAAGGCAGTGTTTACATTGGCCCTAGGGACACCTCCAAGTGGCCACTCCTCAGATGGCCACCAAAGGGGCTTCCTGGCTCAGTGCTGCACAGTAGGCAGCAGTGCCATTCAGCGTCCCCACGCTCTGCATGGGGACGCTCAATTTTCCTCATAGAGATTCATTGATTCAATGCATCTCTATGAGGAGGTGCTGATTAGACAAAATGGCATTTGGCCCCACCCTCTTGCCAATTTTAAACGTAAATAGTGGGTTTTCAACTATAGGGCTAGGAATACATCTTTGTGTTCCTGACCCTATAGTGTTCCTATAAATTTGAAATTCACTTTGAATTCTCCCGTTAAAATAACCCTGTAACTATTACAGTTATCCACTAATATTTAGAATGCTGCTTATAGGCTCCTATTATCTGTTTCAGTGTCTGTTGCTTTTGTTTGTATGCTATTTGTGTTTAGTGTTTATATAGTCAGCCGATCAGCAGATGGCAGCACGTGAAATTGTGTTTGTTACGTGTTCCCTATTGTCATGTAATACCTTTTTGCATCATTCAGAGTTTTGATTGTTGATGTTATAAGTGTCTGTGTATAAAATAGATGGCAGTCTAAATTATAACACTAAGTAAAATTCAATGTGTCTCCCTGGTTTTGAGTTCTTATGTAAATGCATTAATATTTTTACATTACACAAAAATGAAAGTCAGAACAAACATGCGTAAAAAAAAAGACAATTCTGACATTGTCAAAAGAGAATCTCTGTCTCATATATTATTCCATGACCCAAATAAAAAAAGAGATTTTTTTTGTTCACTATAAAGAGTGTTACCTTCCCTACTATATTAAGTGAACTGTTCTACAATACCATAAGTAAATGAAAGATCAGTATTGCATTTCTATGGTAACACTGAATTTTCATTTTTGTGATTAACCAACACAGAATCAGAATGTACTTTCACAGCCAGGAAAGATATTGGTTGACATATAAATGTGTTAGAACAAGTCACACTAGCTTAATATGGACTATAGGTATAGAATGTAAAAATACAATTGTACTTTATACACCTGTAAATCCCAAGAGAAAAGTAATGGACAAAGATGAGAAATGAAACAAGATTGAAAATATATTATTTTTTTTAAGAATAGGAAGTGCAACACAGTTTTTACATTGCAATAAAAAAAATATAGGAAACTAACATAAGCATGTCACATTCTTAAGAGTATCAAGATTAGTTGTGATAGTGACCATTTCAATCTTGTATAATTCTTAATTTCCAAAATTCAAAAAAAAAAAGCACTATTTAGGTGACAAACCTCAATATTTGCTATACATGATATTCACTTTGCAATATTTTTATGAAAAAACAAAACCTATATTATATAAGGCAGCTAGTTTAAATGGACACTATAGTCACCAGAACAACTACAGCTTATTGAATTTGTTCTGGTGGGAAGAATCATTACCTTCAGGCTTTTTGCTGTAAACACTGTCTTTTCAGAGAAAATGCAGTGTTTCCTTTACAGCCTAGTGATAACTTCACTGGTCACTCCATAGATGGCTGTTAGAGATCCTTTCTGAGTCATGGCTTCCTAAAATGCATCAAAACATTCAGTGTCTCCTCCCTCTACATGCACACACTGAACTTTCCTCATAGAGATGCATTGATTCAATTTATCTCTATGAGGAGATGCTGATTGGCTAGGGCTGTGTTTGAATTGGGCTGGCTCTGCCCCTGAACTTCCTCCTTGTCAGTCTCAGCCAATTATATGGAGAAGCACTGTGATTGGATCAGGCTACCACTTCTGATGATGTCAGCAGACTTATTGCTGGTTTGAGGCAGACAGGGCAGAGCCAGCAGCTTCAGGCTTGAATACAAGTACGATTTTGCTATATTTAGGGAGGCATGAGGGGTCCAGGGGGGGTTAGATGGTGGTTTTAACACTTTATAGGGTCAGGATTACATGTTTGTGTTCCTGACCCTATAGTGTTCCTTTAAAAATATTCTCCTACAATATTATACAATTAAAATCCACACAAAGCCAGCACTAAACAAAAACGATATATTACGATCAAAGTGGTGTTATCACCTGCAATTGAAAAAATAAAATAAAATATAACCATGTGTACAAAACAGGATAAACAAAATGTCCTGCATTTTAACAATGTATCCAGCATGTACTTTGCAGTTGGTAAAATGGAATATTCATGTAAACTGATCATAGATTTTTCTGCAGGTTGCAGAGCATGCAGGCTGTGAACCTCAAAAGAAACAAAGATCACATATAGTAGCATTGAAAATATATTTGCGAAAGTACACTAAAAACAAAATATAGACCATTACACTGTAAAATGTGGGCTTTTTACGGACTCACAGATATCGCTCTATTGCACAGACAATGGGCAGGTTTTACCGTCCAGCAATCAGTTAGTTATTACAAACAGAAAAAGAAAGTATTCCTTGTGGTAGAACACATATAAATCCTCTCCCCTATTTGTCTCCAACCACGCCAGTCACAGCAATCGTAATTGTTTCCATTTCATGAAAATTATGGGCTTTTTTAAGACAGGGCTGCTGTCAAACAAAACTCCTAATATGCAGTCACCTAATATATTTACTTAAAGGTATGCAAGTCCAGTTTATAAGTAAAGTTGTAAGTTAGTACTTGTAAAGCTTTAATGTCCCATAATTCACATATAGAATTGAATAAGTAGATTAGAATCATTCTTAAAATAAACTGGCATCCATAAATAACCTTTAGAATCTTAAATGACAAATATAAAAATGGTGTTTGCACACAAAATAGTAAGCAATAAACACACCCAGCATTGTATTTGCACATATTATTATTATTATTATTATTATTATTATTATTATTATGATATTTATAAATAAATATTCTGCAGCGCTTTACAATGGGTGGACGAACAGACATGTAGTTGTAACCAGACAAGTTGGACACACAGGAACAGAGGGGTTGAGGGCCCTGCTCAATGAGCTTACATGCTAGAGGGAGTGGGGTAAAATTACACAAAAGGTATGGATAGTATTAGACTACTGACAGTTGCAGAAGAGGAACAAGTTGGGAACTATTAACAGTTTAATTTATACGCTATTATGTAGAAGTGGGTTTTTAACGATTTAACGAGACTGGGTGAGCATCTAACGGAGGAGGGAAGCGAGTTCCACAGGAAATCTTGAAGGCGAGCATCAGAGGTGGGAGTACGGACAGAAGATAGACGTAAGTAGCATAGGATTAATAAACAATGTGATACATAACAAACCACACTTAAAAAAGTAATTTTAAAATAAAAATAGCGCACAATAAAATATGAACAAATAAGCAGTTATGAAAGTATAAAATCTATGAAAGTAAATGTTTAATCCATTGAAATAAATATAAAATACAAAAGGAGATTATAATACCAAATAGTTTTAAATTCAAATCATTATATATCCAAAAAGCTGTTTATAAATTAATGTTAAAAGACATTATACTAAAAAAAATATAAATAACCTGTTTGAAAATCTATTAAAATAAATAATACCAATTGTAATTGCATAACTAGAAGCCAATTATAACAAATAATAAAATTTTCCAACTATTACTACCAATATCCTAATTAAAGGGACACTATAGGCACCCAGACCACTTAAAGGGACACTCCAGGCACCCAGACCACTTCTGCTCATTGGAGTGGTCTGGGTGCCAACTCCCACTACCTTAACCCTGCAAGTGTAATTATTGCAGTTTTTCATAAACTGCAATAATTACATTGCAGGGTTAACTCCACCTCTAGTGGCTGTCTACTAGACAGCCACTAGAGGTCACTTCCTAGTTTCTAGCACAGGTTTCCTGTGCTAGAGCGTTGCTGGACGTCCTCACGCTGTGTGAGGACCTCCAGCGTCGCTCAAAACCCCATAGGAAAGCATTGAAATGATTTTTCAATGCTTTCCTATGGGGAGACGTAATGCGCATGCGCGGCATTTCTGCACATGCGCTATAGGTCTCCTCGGCCGGTGGGCGAGATTAGTCTCGCCCACCGGCCGACGTAATCACAAGGAGGGGGGTGAGAGGGAGAGGGACCCTCCAGTGCCAGAAAAACGGATCGTTTTTCTGGCACTGGAGTTTCCCTTTAATTTCATTAAAATGGTCTAGATGTAATATCCCTTTCCCCTTAAAATGCAATCAGGAATTTCCATTTAATTGCCACCCGGGCAACAATGCCAGCTGCCCATGAGTGGAGGTATGCTATTGGCCTATGTATTCAGGGGCCATTCATTGGCTGAAAGCACCAGGGAGTGCAGTTTCAGTGCCCACAGGAAAGAGAAGCAAGAAGCCATCTTGGAGTAAAACAGCAGCAGCGCCTGGCCCCAGCCAAAAGTAAATGTATATTATTATCTATTTATCTCTTCCAATAGCCCTAGTAACAGCCTGAGGGCAGATTAAGCAAGGGAATGTACCCAAATATATAATCATTATATGTAAAGCTAGGGAAGCCCAAATGTGACAAGGAGAGGGGAACATTTTTTCACACAGAGCACTGTTCTGCCTGTCACTAATTGTTTTTATAACTCCTACTGCACCTACCCACAATCTCATTTGAAGTGCTTAGTCACTCTATAGCTGATACACTCATGCTGTGACTAGGTGAAATGTTGTGAAGCTTCAAACTGGAAGCTGTGACTCTGTAGATTAACCATGTCAGCTATTTCTGTACAAATCGATCATTTAGTAAGTTAACCCTTCCTGACAGGGCCAGCTTAAGAGCCCAGTGGGCCTGGTGCTGCCAATTATGAGGGGCCTAAGTACAGAATCTTATCGACCTAAAACACTAAAACAGTCATACCTCTCAAGCGTTATGTATCTGTTGGAGATGTTGCTAGAGGGAAACTCATAGGATGCAGCTATAAGAAAACTCAGATTCTCTTAAAATATCATAATCTCTCTCTAATTCATGCTTTCATTTTTCAAGTAAATCCATACCCCCTAACAGCAGTGTCCAGTAAAGCAGAAAGTCAATGGGCGATGTAAAAGGGTGGGCCATTGACGCGGATCATGTAACCAGAACTTCCGAAAGGGACAAATGTGCCCAAAAAGGAGGCGTGTCTGCCCAAAGAATTAGAAGGTTTCAATCATGCATGCTGGCCAACAGCATCCTGAGCTTGGCATAAATGTGTCTAATGATGCGCTCGTTCCATGCTTTCCAAGGACTGTCCCGTAGCACTCACATGTCCACTTGTCTCCTTACCTTCTTACTAGCAGGCAGAAGCTCCTGGTTTACAGTCTGAGACAGAGAAAAGGTGAATGTAGTGAGTGTAGAAGAAATGGAACATGCCACAGTGTTAGAGAGACCAAAGTCAGCATTATCTTCTAATTTCATTTCAGCTAGTCCACACACGTTTTGTTTCCATATATCCCTCTTAAGTTTCCATACTTAAGCAAGAGTATGTGAAGAGTAGTTAGGGTTGCCACCTTTCTTGGTAAAAAATACAGGCCTTACTAATTTACATAACTAATTATGTATGTGTGACATGACATGATGTAAATTACAAGGAGTGACATAAGAGCAAAGAGATCATCAAAAAACTACTTACAGTTTGATTCTGCAGTATAGATGGATTGCTCCCCGTGTCTTCCTGTCTCCCAGTGTCCCCATGTCGCCCAGTGTCCCCTAGTGTCTGTGTCGCCATGTCTCCCAGTGTCCCCATGTCACCAGGAGACACTGTGAGACATGGGGACACTGAGACTTTTGGGGACACTGAGACTATGTATCACAGTGTCCCTATGTATCACAGTGTCTCAGTGTCCCATGTCTCCCAGTGTGCCCATGTCTATGTGTCCCCATGTTGCCCAGTTTCCCCATTTTGCACAGTGTCCCCTAGTGCCTGAGAGACATGGGGATACTGAGAGACATATGGACACAGAGGCATTTGGGGACACTGGGAGACATAGGGACACATACACTGGGAGATGTGTGGACACTGGGAAACATGGGGACACACACACTAGGGACACTGGGAGACAGGGGGACACTGAGACACTAGGGACACTGGAAGACATGGGTACACAGACACTAAGGACACTGGGAGACATGAGAACATTGATACACTAGGGGCACTGAGACACTGGGAGACATGGGAACACTGATACATCAGGGACACTGACTTGGAGACATGGGGACACTGAGACACTTGGGGACATTGTGTCCCTAGTGTCTCATTGTCTCCATGTCTCCCATTGTCCACAAGTGTCCCCCTGTAACAGTGTCTCCATGTGTCCCCAAGTGTCCCCATCTGTATTCCCAAGTGTCTATGTCCCTATGTCTCCCAGCGTCCCCTAGTGTCTGTGTTCCCAGGTCTCAGTGTCCCCTAGTATCTCAGTGTCCCCATGTCTCAGTTTCCCTAAGTGTCCCCATGTGTGCCTGTGTCCCCGTGTCTCCAAGTGTCCCCAAGTCTCTCAGCATCCCCAGAGGTCTCCATGTGTCCCCATGTCTCACTGTGTCCCCTAGTGTCTCAGGGTCCCCATGTCTCCCTGCAGGCTCTACGCCATCCCTCACTTCCCTGAGCTGTAGGCTGTCTCTGCAGGCTGGAAGCTGCTGTCTGCACTCTCTGTTCTGTGTAGCTGCTCCCCTGCGGATCAGTGAGTTGAGAGAGGCAGGTGTATGCTGTAATTTCCTATCCCTGCTTCTCTCTACACACACAGCAACCCCTACTGGCCGTGATGGTATTGCAGAGTAATCACTGTTCATACTAAGAAAAATACTGGCATTTGTATTGTTGGTATTACTGCAATATCGGCACCGGCCAGGCAGCCTCAAATAAATACCGTTCAGGTGAAAAACCTAAGAGTAGTGTGTAAAAAAAAAAGGAAATAAATAATATATATATTATAAATATATATTATAAATATATATATATATATATATATATATATATATATAAACAAAGCAAGAAATGAGAGCACTCCATGGGTTTGGTAAATCAAATTACTGTATTCAAATAGCACGTAAAAAAATCGATGTTTCGACCGTCTAGCGGTCTTTATCAAGATCTTGATAAAGACCGCTAGACGGTCGAAACGTTGATTTTTTTACGTGCTATTTGAATACAGTAATTTGATTTACCAAACCCATGGAGTGCTCTCATTTCTTGCTTTGTTTATAGTATTTTGCACAGAGCAGCACCTGGTATGTATTATTATTTGGGAAGAGTGCCAGAAATTGCATAGTTTCTATATATATATATATATATATATATATATATATACTTGTTTTTTTTTTTAATCAATGGGCTTATTCCATGGGCCTGGGCCTGGACCTGTTATTTCGATCCTGCTTCCTGATACAATCTTAAGACTGGGGCAGTGGCTTTGAAAACCTTTGTATCCACATTTATAAAAAAACAGGTTTGAGGTTAAAACATTTACACTTATATTTAGTGTAAGCACTTTATAACTCTTCAGTAATATTTTTTTCTAGGTACTTTGCTAAAAACAACTTCAGACTTTTAGTAAAAAAAGAAAATTAAAATAGGATTATCAAAAATGAAAATAAATAGTATCAGGCAACTCTCTCCCTAGTCTTACTGGATATAGATTTAATATCATTTTTCTCTTGACTTCCCTGACTTTCTCAATAGCTCTTTCAACCAAGCTAGGCTCATGTTTTATCTAAAAAAAATACTTTTAACCTATCTACCTGGATCATAAAGTCCCTATATTCAGTTCAAGTTCACCTAATAAGTTTCAATTGTCCATACGGGGCATTTAAGAGCAATGGTAAATATCTCAACTAGTAGAATAATAAAACTAGTGTAAAAAATGCAGCTATGTACATAAATGTTTGCATTTTAAAATCTGGTCATCTACAAATAATCCAATTAAAAAAAATGTTTTTTAATAGATTTTATAAAATGTTATAGAGGCCCTACTACACATATGGGTAAATTAATATTAAAATGATTGTTAAGGGGGGCTAAGCCAGCAAACTGAGAAGTCGCAGAAAAGCTGGGCTCCCGCTGGGTTTGCCAATTTCGGGCTAAAAACCTACTGAATCGAAGCCTAAAGAACCCGAGATCGGTCACCTACAACAGGGGTGACACGGCAACAATCCAGACACCCTCATTAAGTGCCTGACGGATCAGACACCCAGAATGGAAAGCCGCGGCCTGCAGGGGATGGGAACTGGGAGAGGTGGCCGCTCTCCTCGCCCAGACACTGGAGGCACGGCCCAACAGATGCCCTGCTCCCCCCCAGGACCGGCGGGGGTTATCCCGGTCCGATGCAAAGAAGCAACCTACCCACAACTGCTGAGACGCATGGCGAGCAGCGGAGCAACATGAAGCGGGACAACATGGCAGCCGCCACGTGCGCCTGGCCCTCACGGAATGCGGAGCTTGAAGCTAAACTGGACGAGCTGTTTGACAAGTTCTGGGTGAAGCTGGCATCCAGGGAGCAACGGGCAGGCACAAACATCCCTGCACTGCAGCTGACACTCACCCGCACAGAGCCGGCACCACCGCAAGCTCAGGCGACACACAAGGTGAGACACAGCCAGCAGACACGTGGAGTCCATGGGCCGAAGCAACTACAACTGCCAACAACAGTGGCAAACCATAAAACTCACCCGGCGAACTCTACTCAACGCCCAAAGCTCCCACTGATGAAGCGGAGGAGACAGCGCACCATCACAGACAGGAATGGAAGGCGGCTGACGCTACCTGCACGGGCCGCGCCAAAACCCATATGCCGACTAGGAGCAGAGAAAGGGGCCCTCCTGGGCACACTCCAGTGCAAATCCCGAGCTACCCGCCCGACGCACCGCACCGCATGGGGAGACCACGCCATCGCCAGGCCCACGCACACTTCTTCCGAGCTGGGGGTTCACCTGGAGGTAATCCTTCCACGCCACCCATACACCCGAGGGGACAGCCAAACTCCGGCGGATCCTTGGGCCCTCGACCCTGTTGATGGGGTCAATGGACATGTGGCAAGGGCCCCTGCTAAGGCCTCGGGCCGAAGAAACATGGCGCCTGGGCGACGGACACCCGGGAAACACAGGGGGAGTGATGCAACCTGGGGAGCAGAGACACACCTGCCACTGCAACGCGCACAGAGGGAGCAGGTGAGGGAAACCGAGACATGGGACATGGGACTCTCCGGTACGTGCCCGGCCAGTGCCGACTATAGGAGTCGGCTGACTATCATTGACTCGCGCTGCGGCCTGGACTGCTACAACGCTCACGCAGTCATGTAGGACTATGTCCTGCAGCATTTTCAAGCCTTGCCTCCCTGAGAAACTTGACACTTAACACATTCATGCTACTACAAAAGGCATACCTAGCCAGACAAGAAGTATACGTAGCCACATCACTAATCAGTTTAACATGTACTTATTATACATTCTTGCTAAAGTAATCGTTGTACCAGTTATGTTTTCCCATCTCTCTCACCACTCTGAATTCTACTCCCTAGCATGACCATACGCTATATAAGTGTCAGGATCGGGACAGGGATCCAACACGCAAAGTACAAACAGGTACAGGGTACGTATACCGGTCCTTAGAATGGCCGGGCTAACGTACAGAGAGTATAGAGAATGGTCAGAGACAAGCCGAGGTCGAGGGAACGAGAAGACAGGTAAGCGAGGAACAAGCCGGGTCAAGGATAACGGAGGTAAACAGAGTAAGGAAACAAGCCGGGTCGAAACCAAAAGGATAACTTGAGAAACACCAGAGCACCGTGTGACTAGACAGGCTAGAACCACGACAGGGCAATGAGCAACAGGGCGAAGTATGTTTAAATACCCTGGCTAGAGAGGATAGACACGCCTCCGACGAAACCTGATTAGTCTGTCTCGGACTGAGTGACAGGTCGTTCCGGATTGGCGTGATGACGTCGGCCTCCGGGCACCATGCTACAAAAGGAAGAGACTCCCTCGCGGCCGGCGTTTGTGTGACCGGGTCGACCGCGAGGAACAGAGGAAACATGGCGTCCGGACGGATGAACGTCTAAGTCTCTACCTCTCTCGGAGGTAGAGACTTCAGGTACCCTGACAGTACCCCCCCCCTCAGATACGCCCACCGGGCGGAAAGAACCGGGACGAGATGGAAAGCGAGAGTGATACGCCCTGCGGAGACGAGGAGCATGAACATCCTCCTGAGGTACCCAACTCCTCTCCTCAGGACCGTATCCCTTCCAATCGACCAGATACTGTACTTTCCCCCGGGAGATACGAGAATCAATAATAGAGTTAACCTCATACTCCTCCTGACCCTCCACTTGAACAGGACAAGGAGGGGCTATTGTGGAGGAGAACCTGTTACAAATAAGAGGTTTCAGCAACGACACATGAAACGAGTTAGGGATGCGTAAGGTATCAGGAAGAGCCAGACGATACGCAACTGGATTGATACGAGACAACACCCTGTAAGGTCCAATATAACGGGGAGCGAACTTCATGGAGGGCACCTTTAAACGGATGTTCCTCGTGCTCAACCATACCCTATCACCCGGAACAAAGAGCGGAGCCGCCCTTCTACGTTTATCAGCATGTTTCTTAACCAGCATAGAATTGTGCGTAAGGATTTGCCGAGTTTGATCCCACAACTTCCTCAAATTAGCAACATGAACATCAACCGACGGCACCCCCTGGGAAGGAGAAGCCGAAGGAAGAATAGACGGGTGAAAGCCATAATTCATGAAGAAGGGGCTTGAATGAGTAGAATCGCAAACGAGATTGTTGTGCGCAAACTCTGCCCAAGGAATCAAACCGACCCAATCATCCTGGTGTTCAGAAACAAAACATCGCAAATATTGTTCAATTTTCTGGTTGGTACGTTCAGCAGCTCCATTAGACTGAGGGTGATAGGCAGAAGAAAAGTTCAATTTGATACCAAGTTGCGAACAGAAGGACCTCCAAAAACGGGAAATAAATTGGGAACCTCTGTCAGACACAATTTGAGAGGGTATCCCATGTAGGCGAAAAATCTCCCTAGCGAATATCTCGGCCAATTCGGGAGAAGATGGAAGTTTAGGCAGAGGAATGAAGTGTGCCATCTTAGTGAATCTGTCAACCACGGTGAGGATAACAGTCTGTTTTTTAGAGATAGGTAGATCGACAATAAAGTCCATGGCCAAGCAGGACCACGGCTTCTCTGGAACTTCTAAGGGGTGCAGGAATCCACAAGGAAGCGTATGAGGTTGTTTGGTCTTAGTACAAACCTCACATGCAGCGATGAAATCTTTAGTATCCCTACGTAAAGCAGGCCACCAGAAATCCTTAGAGATCAACGCAAAAGTCTTGCGAATACCAGGATGTCCCGCCATCTTGCTGTTATGGAAACACTGCAACAGTTCCAGTTGAAGAGCAGGAGGAACGAAATGTCGACCCACAGGAGTCTGTCTAGGTGCTAAATGTTGTAGCTTAACGATCTCGGCCAGTAACGGAGAATGAATCCTGAGATTCGTATTAGCAACAATATTGCATTTCGGAACTATAGAGGAAAGAACCGGCTCAGGTACAGTAGAAGGTTCATACTGGCGAGATAAGGCATCGGCTTTAGAATTTTTTGAACCAGGTCTATAAGTCAGCACATAGTTGAAGTGAGTCAGGAATAAGGACCAACGAGCCTGCCTAGAGGACAGGCGCTTAGCCTCCCCAATGTAGGACAAGTTCTTGTGGTCCGTCAGGATAGTAATAGGGTGTAAGGTTCCCTCTAATAAATGTCTCCATTCCTTTAAGGCTTTAATGACTGCTAAGAGTTCTCTGTCGCCGATGTCATATCTGCTCTCAGGGCCCGAAAGTTTCCTAGAAAAAAAAACCACATGGGTGCAATGGTTTATCTACCCCCAATCTTTGTGACAGAACCGCCCCAACTCCTGTCTCAGAGGCATCGACCTCGAGCAGGAACGGTAAGGTCGTATCCGGATGGACTAGTATTGGAGCAGAAGCAAAAAGTTCTTTGAGACTCTTGAAAGCAGCTAGAGCATCAGTAGACCATGTCTTAGTATCCGCCCCTTGTTTGGTCATATTGGTGATGGGCGCAATAATAGACGAGTAGCCCTTAATGAAGCGTCTATAATAATTAGAGAAGCCAATAAATCTCTGAATAGCTTTGAGTCCCTGAGGCAATGGCCAATCTAAAATAGACTGGAGTTTGTCAGGATCCATCTTAAAGCCCTCCCCAGAAATCACGTATCCAAGAAAGTCTATCTGGGTCTGGTCAAAACTGCATTTCTCAAGTTTACAGTACAAACCATGTTGTAAAAGTTTGTGTAATAACTGTCTGACTTGTCGATGGTGGGTCTCAATCTCTTTAGAGTGTATGAGTATGTCATCCAGGTAGACAATAACACAATCATGTTGAAATTCCCTAAGAACTTCGTTAATCAAATCTTGGAAAACTGCAGGTGCGTTACAGAGACCAAAAGGCATGACCGTATACTCATAATGACCATAGCGGGTATTAAACGCTGTCTTCCACTCATGGCCTTGCTGAATTCTCACCAAGTTGTACGCCCCTCTGAGGTCCAACTTGGTGAAAATCTTAGAGCCCTTTAACCGATCAAAGAGTTCTGTAATCAAGGGGATAGGATAGGCATTCCTGATGGTTATTTTATTCAACCCTCGATAATCGATACAAGGTCTGAGTGACCCATCCTTCTTCTTAACAAAAAAGAACCCAGCCCCGGCAGGAGATGAGGATCTCCTGATGAATCCCTTGTCTAAATTCTCCTGAATATACTCCTCTAAAACAGCATTCTCTTTAGTGGATAGAGGGTATACATTGCCCCTAGGAGGCATGGTACCAGGTAATAGGTTAATTTTACAATCAAAGGACCTGTGTGGAGGTAGAGTATCAGCGTTCTTTTTATCGAATACTGCCTTTAAGTCCCTGTACAAAGGAGGTATCTGTCTCTCTTTAGGCTGGGTAGTAGTGTCAGGTGTGTAAATTACAGCCAAAGGGGATACCTTCTGTAAACACCTCTCCTGACAACCCTGACCCCACGAGAGTATCTCCCCTAACTCCCAATCGATAGTAGGGTTATGTCTCTTTAACCATGGATACCCCAGGACTATGGGAACGGAAGGGGACGAAATAAGCATAAGAGATATACTCTCCTCGTGTAAGATACCAACAGACAGGCTCATGGATATAGTCTCACGAGTAATAACAGGCTCGAGTAGTGGTCTACCATCAATGGCCTCAACGGCCAAGGGGGTCTCTCTTAACTGGGAAGGAATAGTGTGCTTAGTGGCAAAGGCTTGATCGATAAAATTCTCAGCAGCGCCGGAATCTATCAATGCCACGGTCTTAAGTACTTCCTTCTTCCATGTTAAAGAAACTGGTAGTAAAAGCCTGTGATTTTTGTAATTATGCGTAGAGGACAAAATAGAAACACCCAAGGCCTGTCCTCTAGAGAAACTTAGGTGCGGGCGTTTCCCGAGCGAACAGGACAATTCAGGCGTAAATGACCTCTGACTCCACAATACATACACAATCCCTCCCTTCTCCTGTACAGTCTCTCCTCTTCTGAGAGATGAGTATTGCCTATCTGCATAGGTTCAGGAATCAGTGAGGTATTGGACTCAGGACTTAGAAATGCGGGTGCTAATTTAAAGGCAGGTCTTAGGTTCCTCTCTCGAGTGTTCTGTCTTTCTCTTATACGTTCATCAATACGAGAAATGAACGAAATTAAGTCCTCTAAATTCTCTGGTAGCTCCCTAGTAGCAATTTCGTCAAGGATAACATCTGATAACCCGTTCAAGAATACATCCATATAAGCCTGTTCATTCCACTTAACTTCTGACGCCAGAGACCTGAACTCTAGTGCATAATCCACTAATGTTCGGTTCTCCTGTCTCAGGCGCAACAGTAATCTGGCTGCATTGACCTTTCTACCAGGGGGGTCAAAAGTTCTTCTAAAAGCAGCTACAAAGGCAGTATAATTGTATACCAACGGGTTATCGTTCTCCCATAATGGGTTAGCCCATCTCAGAGCTTTCTCAATGAGTAAGGTGATAATAAACCCAACCTTTGCCCTATCGGTAGGATAGGAGCGAGGTTGCAATTCAAAGTGAATGCTGATCTGGTTTAAAAAACCACGACACTTCTCAGGTGACCCACCATAACGTACAGGTGGAGTAACACGGGAAGAGGCACCTACAGTAGCTACCTCTAGGCCTGAACCTACAGAGGAAATAGGAGTAGGACGCGTCTCCTCTGGAGGATTATTAGCACGAGACAACAATGCCTGTAGTGCTAAGGCCATTTGGTCCATTCTGTGTTCCATGGCGTCAAACCTGGAATCAGAGGAACCAACCTGACTGTTTGTACCTGCAGGATCCATTGGCCCTGTCGTAATGTCAGGATCGGGACAGGGATCCAACACGCAAAGTACAAACAGGTACAGGGTACGTATACCGGTCCTTAGAATGGCCGGGCTAACGTACAGAGAGTATAGAGAATGGTCAGAGACAAGCCGAGGTCGAGGGAACGAGAAGACAGGTAAGCGAGGAACAAGCCGGGTCAAGGATAACGGAGGTAAACAGAGTAAGGAAACAAGCCGGGTCGAAACCAAAAGGATAACTTGAGAAACACCAGAGCACCGTGTGACTAGACAGGCTAGAACCACGACAGGGCAATGAGCAACAGGGCGAAGTATGTTTAAATACCCTGGCTAGAGAGGATAGACACGCCTCCGACGAAACCTGATTAGTCTGTCTCGGACTGAGTGACAGGTCGTTCCGGATTGGCGTGATGACGTCGGCCTCCGGGCACCATGCTACAAAAGGAAGAGACTCCCTCGCGGCCGGCGTTTGTGTGACCGGGTCGACCGCGAGGAACAGAGGAAACATGGCGTCCGGACGGATGAACGTCTAAGTCTCTACCTCTCTCGGAGGTAGAGACTTCAGGTACCCTGACAATAAGCATGAATATTCTGATGTTACTTGTAACCATAACTTATGCTATTCATTCGCTCGTACCTACCTGTTAACAGACTTACTTAACATGTATAGCTAGTGATCAGCTGCCTATTTTAACATATGTTCTCATGTTATGTATCGTTACGTGTCAGAGCCTCAACATACCATAACCCTGAAACATGAAGACATCTTACTGTGGTTAATCTATAATTGTTAAGCGTTACTTGTTCTCAGTTGTTTTAAACATGTCTTCGCTGACAGTATAATCGTCTAACTCAGCTGGTTAATATTCTAAAAACGTGCAAATACTCATGTAGCCCCATGTAGCTAGAGCGCAGCTAAGCGGAAAAAGGCCTTGACAGGGGTTAGGAGGCCGGGGCCCTCTTGGCGGGAAGGACACTGGGGGGAGCTCTGTTAGGGGGGGGGTCAGGAGTATACCAGTGGGGGGCGCCCGGGACTTAGTTACAAGGGGGGGGCTCTGGGGCTCTTAAGAGAAAGTGTGGCCTAGGGGGAGCGGGTACTAGGGCGGGTGGGGGGTTAGCGGGTGGGTCCTCTAGGGTTGGTGTTGGTAGGCCTGGTCAGTCTGGGTCGGATAAGCATGGAGAGAGGGATGGGGGGACTGAGGTGGTTAGTGCTGAGATGGGGGTTCGGGGAGCGGCTCGGCAGAGGGTCAGGGTAGGTGGGGGGTTGGGATCTTCCGCAGGGGGTGGACGGTTGGGGGGCTGCGGCCTTAGGGGGGGGTTCGGGTTCAGGGAGTAGTAGTGGCAACACCTCGCCGGTTAGATCCTCTAGGCACAGGGGGAAAAAGGGTAGGTCCAGACGGCATTGCTCCCCCTCCGACAGCTCAGCAGACAGTGGGGAGGCAGCCCCCAGGTGTGGTCGGCGGGGGCGGTCCCCGGGTAGGGACGGAAGGAGTCGTAGTCCCAGGGGTTTCCATATGCCACGGGTACGCAGCGCTCAGTGGGAGGCTTTGGTTAAGGGCAGGCGCTCCCGGGGTCGTGACGGGGGGGAGTTGATGCTCGTTACACCCTACCCAGGACTTCTTCTCCTTTTCCTAGATCTCGGAGCCGCTCTCTCTCCTCGCAGGCGAGACTCCGGGTGGGCTCCCCGGTTTGCGAGACAGTGGCGGGAGTATCTCTTCCTGGACGTCGGGCGATTGACGATGCAGCCCCTACCGCTCAGGTGTCGGGGGGCTTGGCCGGTGAGTCCAGTGGGTCATTACACGCCAGCGCTTTAGTTACCACACTTCAAGCACTTCTCCACTCACTGGGGGCGGGGGGTGACACAGGGGGCGGCGTTGGTCAGGTGTGGGCCCCAGGGGCTGGGGCTACGGGTTCTCGGGTCGGGAGTTCTGCAGGGCCTAGTTCGGGCGGGGACACGGTGGTGACGCAGGAGGTAGGGGAAGCTGGGAGTGAGCGGGCGGAGTTGACGGGGGGTATTCCCGACGCGGCTAGGCAGCACGCGTATGTCTCTTTCGCGGGCCCGCTGGGGGTTCACCTGAAACAGGACGTGAAGGAGAAGATCTGGAAGGGTGAGTTTTGCGAGATATTTTCCCTACTCCCCTTGGAGGATTTTATTGACCTCAAGGAGGAGGATAAAAAGGACGAGAAGAAGGAGGAGGAAGAGAAGAGAAAGCGGTATCGCAAGATTCCGAAATCCTTTGGGAACTGGTTGAGGGCCTTTTGCGTGCTAGCCAGCGTGCTCGGCGAGAAATCGCCGGGGTTATGCTCGTCTCTGTTTTGCTATTTGGACGGCATTTGGGAGGCATACCGTACCTATGGGGGGTTGGCTTGGTGGCGGTATGACGAGCAGTTTAGGCAGCGGCTGTCAGCTAATCCAGGTATGCGGTGGGATCAGATGGACCTGCCTCTCTGGATGAAGCTAATGATGGCGCAGAAGGCGCAGCCCTTTCGACACTCGGCCGGCGCAAGGGGGCAGTCCGCCTCGTCGGCCGCCTTACAAAAGGGCTTATGCTGGCTCTATAATGAGGGCCAGTGCAAATGGGGGGCCACCTGTCGGTTCAAGCACGAGTGCTCCGGCTGCGTGGGTGCTCATGGGCTCAACCGCTGCTTCAAGAAGGGTAAGTCTGGAAACGCCGGCGCAGCTATCGCGGCTGGGGGAGGGGGCGCTTCCACTACCGTGGGGCCTAACCCCGGTGAGGCTAGGCGCGATGGAACCGTGGCTTAGCCGCTACGGTAACAGAGCTGATGCTGCTGTGCTCCGGGCGGGTTTTGGGAGCGGGTTTTTTATTCCGTTCCAGGAGCAGGGGGGTCAGGGAGGCTGCACAACCTGAAGTCCGTTGCTGACTTCCCAGATGTGGTGAGGGAAAAGCTGGGCAAGGAGATTGGACTGGGCCGAATGGCGGGCCCGTTCACGGTACCTCCGATGGAGGGCCTACGGGTTTCCCCCCTCGGGGTGGTTCCCAAGAAGGAGCCGGGGAAGTTCAGACTCATTCACCATCTCTCATACCCGAAAGGGGAGTCGGTGAATGATGGCATTAGTAGGGACTTGTGCTCGGTTTTGTATGCATCATTCGACCGGGCGGTCGATTTGGTCAAGCGGGCTGGGCATGGGGCTCTGATGGTTAAGGTGGACATTGAGGCGGCGTTTCGGCTGCTGCCGGTCCACCCGGATTGTCATCACCTGCTGGGTTGTTTTTTCGACGGGGCCTACTTCGTGGACTTGTGCCTACCCATGGGTTGTTCCATTTCGTGCTCCTATTTTGAGAAATTTAGCACTTTTCTCGAATGGGTGGTGCGGGAGGAGGCGGGGAACCGGTCCGTAGTTCACTACTTGGATGATTTCCTGATGGAAATGTCCTGATGGAAAATAGTTTTGGTTCGCTAAGAACAGTTTGGTTTGGAAGAGTATTGATAGATTTGAGCTCGTCATTAGCTCCGAACCTGGTGTGTAGGGTGTATATCGGTATGCCCCTACATGAAAGAAAGCTGGAAACCATGCCCTCGGTGGCAATGGTTATGTCATGCCCTCAGTGGCATTGCTTATGTCATGCCCTCGGTGGCAATGGTTATGTTATATGTTATATGTTATAATGTGGTTTTACTTATTGTGTTGTGGGTCATTGTCTGGCATAGTATTGTTAAAGGAGTTGGGGGGGATATGCTATGTTAATATGTGACAATGACTCAAAATTGTTAAACTTATTTATTTATTAATAAAGCTGTGATCATTTTCCCAAATAAAGGTGTCCGAGTATTTGGGGGGGGAGGGGGGGGGGAATGGGGGAGGGGGTTTGGGTTTATCACGCATATGCCGGAAAGGTAACTATACATATGTCAAGAAACTTTTTTGACAGAAAACACTAAAACAGTTATACCTCCTAAGTGTCATCTAATGGAGGTAGTGCTGGAATGAAACTCACAGGATGCTTTTATAAGAATACACATACCCTATGCTAATATTTAAGGATTCAGTGGGGACTATACTTTGAATATCAGTCAGTGGCAGGGGATTTTAACTGGAAGAAACAAAGCAGAACAGGAAAGGTTGATGTTGTGTTGTAATGGGAGTGGAAGAAACATTGTGTCAGTGTGGATTCATTTATTGGGGTTGAGGTGTTTGGGGCACAAGTAAACACAATGTCGTAGGATGACCTAGATAGAACTGCATTAAATGATTGACTTTTGTGGGTTGGCTTCAACTGCTTGGTTTCTGGTCACAACATTTCAGTAAAGTAAAGGGCCAACCATTTAAACACAAAGCTGTTTATATACTTATTGATCTTGAAATATTGTCAGGCTGTGTAACCTGTCTTTTATAAAGCTGATGCTCATGAATAAAAACGTTAAATATTCTGCAGTACAAAGTGCAGTTTTTATCCAGAATTCATTATTTCTTATTCACCTAATTGTTATGAGACACTCAGGTCCTGAACCACAAATCAGCACAAAATCATAGAAAGTCTAGTATTATGTGTAATGGTACGAATGTCGCTCTGTTTAGGAAAATAGTGTTTAGCTTTTAACAAACATATATTTTAAGCTGAAAAGTTCCACTTTAGCCTCTTTTTTTCTACAACATATGTATTATTATTATTATTATTAATATTATTATTATTATTATTTTGTTATTTATATAGCACCATCAAATTCTGCAGCGCTTTACAATGGGTGGATGAATAGACATGTAGTTGTAACCAGACAAGTTGGACACACAGGAAAAGAGGGGTTGAGGGCCCTGCTCAATGAGCTTACAAGCTAGAGGGAGTGGGGTAAAATTACACAAAAAGGTAAGGATAGTATTAGACTAGTGACAGTTGCAGAAGAGGAATCAGTCGGGAGCTATTAACAGTTCAATTAATACGCTTTTATGAAGAAGTGGGTTTTTAACGATTTCTTGAAGGAGTGGAGACTGGGTGAGCATCTAACGGAGGAGGGAAGCGAGTTCCACAGGAACGGTGCAGCCCTCGAGAAATCTTGAAGGCGAGCATCAGAGGTGGGAGTACGGACAGAAGATAGACGTAAGTCTTCAGCAAATCGTAAGGCCCTACATGGGACATACTTGTGTATAAGGGAGGATAGATAGGTGGGAGCAGCATTATGTAGAGATATGAAAGCAAGAACCAGATTTTTTTTTTTTTGCAAATATGTTTTTATTTATTATTTTCAATATCAAGTAGTACCAGTATACATAGTATGGTATAGACATGTCGTTGTTGGTGACACGCAGGTCGCCGTCTGGCACTTGTGTAAGCAATTTTCGAGCAAGTAGGTAAAGGTGACACGCAGGTCACGTCACGGCTTTATAGGAAAAATGTATAAGCAATCAGGTAATGATGACTCGCAGGTCACAGCCTAGCATTTCTAGAAGCATTTTCTGGACATGTAAACGGGGTATATATACGGGTCCCTGCACAGTATGCGTATAATTTCTCCACCTGCACAGTTCAGCCTCAGTCCAGGGGAACGAGCGCAGCCCGAGCGGCGGCGGCTCTAGTCAGGGCACTCTAGGTTTGTATTACGTCCTATATATACCGGCCTCCCCTGCTGCGCCCGTCCCCATGCGCCGGTCGTGTTCTCGTGTACCGTGTCCGTTCGTCTGGCTGCGGGGTGTCGGTCAGGTATCCCTCCTGTGAGGTGATCTGGTGTCGTGTCAGAGTGTTCAATCGGTCACAGTGTGGCTCTGCAGGGCGTCCAACCCCGGTTGTCATGGGTCTGTTTGTGGAGGTGCAGTTACTGTGGTCACCCCTTGGGGAAGTGAGTATCGTCGTATGAGCTGTTCATGTCCGCTCTGTTGGCGCTCCAGCTGTGAGCCATGCTAATAATCAGTGTGTGTGTGCCTGAGGGTAGGGGGGGGTCGGGGATGGCTTGTCTGGGAGGGTAGGGGAAGGGTGCGTCTACTTCCAAGTCCCTTCTGTCTGGGTCTGTCCTGTGGTTGTCCGGTCTGTTCGTCTCCTCGATGTGTCATTATGGGTCGTGTTGAAGTCTGGTCGCAAAGTCTGCCCTTGTGGTGGTCAGTATCCATTGGGTCCATATTTCCATGTACCTGGTCGTTGTGTTTGATGTAGTCATAATGAGTTCCTCTGTCGCCCTAAGCTCCTCCATTTGAGAGAACCAGGATGTTAGCGGAGGTGTCATTTGCCGTTTCCAGAATTGGGGTATTACCTGCTTGGCAGTATTTAGAATCCTGATGGTCAGTGAGTGTTTGTAGCGTGTTCTCGGGGTCTGTGTGTGGTGTAGGAGCATGTGTTCTGGAAGGAAGGGGGGTGGTATGTCGGTGAAGGTTTTCAGGATGTTATGTATGCCCCGCCAGAAGGGCTGCACCAGTTCACAATCCCACCAGAGGTGGAGTGTAGTGCCGGTCTCCCTATTGCACCTCCAACAGAGGTCCGTATGTTCAGGGTCCATGGCATGCAGT
Organism: Pelobates fuscus; assembly: GCF_036172605.1. NCBI lineage: Eukaryota > Metazoa > Chordata > Amphibia > Anura > Pelobatidae > Pelobates > Pelobates fuscus. The sequence continues at coordinate 269,056,904 of NC_086317.1, read as the reverse complement.
ACCGTTGGGGTACGGTACCAGTTCGTTAGCAGCTTAAACGCTGTCTCTTGGGTTTTGCTGAAGACTGAACAGTGGTGTGTCAAGTAGCACATCTGTTCCCAGTCTTCCTCCGTGAAAGTCTTCCCTAATGTTCGTTCCCATTTCCCCATGAATTTAGGAGTCTCCCCGGGTGTTTCCCTTTGTAACATGGCGTATATGTGTGAGATTCCGTGAGGTTGCGGGTCTGGCTCCATACATAGCCTCTCAAATGCGGTGGGGTCGCGTTTCCTTGCCATGCCCTCAGGGAGGGTGTGCACAAAACTCCAAAGCTGTCTGTGTTTAAGGTGGTGTAAGAGGGTGGGGGCGGTCTCTCCCATTAAGGTCGGGAGTGTCTTGCATTCCGTCCCCGCCAGGAGGTGGTGTAGTCTTGGGATTTTATGTCTGAGTAGGTCCCTGAACGCGTTGGGGTCAAGCCCCGGGGGGAAGCTGTTGTTGTGTGTGAGTGGGAGCAGGGGAGACGGGAACGGGGCCAGTCCACTTCTCTTCGCCACTCTCTCCCACACCCTCAGTGTTGCGGTCGTGTATGGCGTGCCCAGTCCTCCATAACCCCCTCTCCCTGTCCACGGGACCGTGGACAGTGGTGTCCCCGTGTCCGCCTCTTCCGCCTCCTTCCATCGCTTGTGAACCCTCTCTTTTGTCCACTCCATGACACGTTGGAGATGACATGCGTCATAGTACAGGGCGAAGTCCGGTATGGCTAAGCCCCCCCTGTCTTTTGGCAATGTCAGTGTAGATAGTTTGACCCTTGGCCGTTTGCGGTCCCATATGTATTTCCCGATGTCTTGTCTCAGGGTTCGGAAGAATGAGCTGGGGATGGTGACCGGTATGGCTTGCATTAGATATAGCAGGCGCGGGAGAAGGTTCATCTTTATAACTTGAACCCTACCTAGCCATGAGATGTGCGGGTATGCCCATTCAGAAAGGTCTTTCCGGAATCTGTCCAGTAGGGGTGTGAAGTTGTGTTTGAATAGGTCAGTATCCTTCCTTGTTAACCAGGTGCCCAAGTACTGTATGCGGTGTTGTGCCCATTGGAAGGTATGGCTCTGTCTTAGAGGGGAGGCTCTATGTTCCGATAGGTTCATGTTCAGGATGTAAGATTTCGTGTAGTTGATCTTGAGGTTAGCAATCTCCCTAAAGGTCTCAAAGGCCTTCAGGATATTCGGGAGTGAGACCTCCGGGTTGGAGACGAAAAAAAGGAGGTCGTCGGCATACGCCGCGATTTTGTGTTGCGTGTCTCCAGATCCTATTCCCCTGATTGCCTCATTGTGTCTTATGTGCGTCAGGAAGGGTTCGAGCGTCAGCACGAAGAGCAGGGGGGATAGGGGGCATCCCTGCCGCGTACCGTTGGTGATGGGGAAGGCGCTCGTCAGGGCTCCGTTTACTATGACGTGTGCGGTGGGCCCGTCGTACAACGCCTCGACCCACCCCCGGAAATGCGGCCCCAGTCCGATGTGTGTCAGTGTGTGGAACATATATTGCCAGTCGACTCTGTCGAAGGCCTTCTCTGCGTCTGTCGACAGCAGCAGAAGGCCCTCGGTCCCGCCATGTCGTCTATGCATGAGTGTTAGCGCCCTGATCGTGTTATCCCTTGCTTCGCGTCCCCTGACAAAGCCTACCTGGTCTGGGTGTATGAGGGTGGGGATGTGTGTCTGGAGTCTTGTGGCTAGTATTTTAGCCAGCAGTTTGACATCGCAGTTAATCAGTGAGATGGGCCTGTAGTTCCCGCAATGTTCCCTATCCTTGCCTTCCTTGGGGATGAGCGCGATGTGTGCTGTTAGCGACTGTTTCGGTAGGTGGTGGCCCTCCCGGAGTGCGTTTAAGGCCTCTAGAAGGGGTGAGTATAGTAGGTCTGCGAACGTAGTGTAGTATTTGAGAGGCAGCCCGTCTGGGCCGGGACTTTTGCCTTGTTTCATCATTTTAATGATGCGGGCCAGCTCTTCTATGGAGATCGGTTCGTCTAGCCTGTCCGCGATTTCCGGTGTCAAGGACGGGAGGGAGTGTTCTGACAAGTAGTCCTGTATTTTCGCATGTAGTTCTTCCCCGTGTTTGTGTTGGTAGGGTCTGGGAAGGGCATAGAGGTTCGCGTAGTAATCCCGAGTTATATCAAGGATCTTGGAAGGCAGTTGGTGTAAGGTGCCCTTAGAGTCTCTCATCCTGTCTATATATGTCCCCTGTCGCCTTCTGGCTAGCATTCTGGCCAGTAGCTTTCCACTTTTGTTGCCGTGGAGCAGGAAGAAGGCCTTGTGTCTAAGTGCATCCCTGTGGTGTTGTCTGTGTAGGAGGCCCGTCAGGTCGCGTCTGAGTTGAAGTAATGTCGCCTGGTGTGTCGGTAGTTGTGCGGTTTTATTGAGTGTTTCCACCTTGTGTATTTCTGCTACTAGGTCTGCCATACGACTATTGGTCTGTTTTTTGAGAGTGGACCCCTGGCGGATGAAGTGGCCGCGTATCACACTTTTGTGTGCCTCCCATCTGATGGTAGGTGAGGTGTGGTCTGTAGTGTTCGTCTCAAAGTATTCCTTAAGTGTGCCTGAGATTTCGGACGTAAAGTCGGGTCTGGTCAGTAGGTAGTCATTAAGTCGCCATTTGTTGTGGCGGGGCCTGAACATGGGTGAGGAGAGTGTCAGGGTCACCGGCGCGTGATCCGACCACGTCGGCACCCCGTGTTCCGCCGCGCTCGTGGTCGGTAGATTATAGTGAGAGGTGAAGATGTAGTCTAATCTGGTGTAGGTGTTGTGGACCTGTGAGAAATATGTGTAATCCCTCTCGTCAGGGTGATAGGCCCTCCAGCAGTCTATCAATTGAGATCGGGTCAGGAGAGTTTTGATGGCATTCAGGTGTTGCGACGGGACCCCCGATTTCCCGGTCGAGGAGTCCCACCTCGGGTTGAGCGCGACATTGAGGTCGCCCCCTACTATGAGGATCCCTTCCGAGAAGGGCTTGAGTATCCTAAGTGTGCGTGCCAGGAACCGGTATTGTCGAGTATTCGGTGCATATATATTTGCGAACGTGTAGGCCTGGCCGGCTATTGTGCCCTTAAGGAAGATGAATCTGCCCTCTCTGTCTGTTAACTGTCCCGTTACTACTAGTGGTATGTGTTTCCCGATTAGAATGGCCGTCCCTCTGGACCTCCCCGCGTGATAGTCACTATAGTATCCAGTGGGATAATGTTGGTTCGTCAGTTTGGGCCTAGACCCTTCCCGAAAGTGCGTTTCCTGAATTAGCACTATTGAGGCTCTGTGGGTGTGGAAGTCTCGGAGCGCTCCTGAGCGCTTCTCCGGTTTATTAAGACCTCTGGCATTGATGGAGAGGACCGTGAGGCAGTCCGGCACGAGTGCCCTTGTGTCGGGGTGTGAGGGTGGCTGTGTCATTCCGTCCGTGGGTCCCAGTCCAGTCCAGGGGTCTATGGTCGTCCTCGTCTGCTAGTTACGGGTCGGATGGGGTATGCAAGGAATGAGGGGGAGGGGGAAGGTGATGTGTGAAGTGTGTGTAGGTGTGTCCTCGCCTCTGTGAAGAGACGGTGAGGTGGCAGCGACGGGGAACGGATTAGTCAGCGGCCACCAGTGGCCCGCTGATCCCGTTCACCTTGCCTTGGTCGCTGGGCCCTATAGGGCAGCAGAAGGAAGTCGAGCGACTTCGGGTGGAACCAGTCCTCCCCGCGTCTGTGCGTCTGTCTGTGGTAGACAAGTGGGTACCTGATTGTGTAGGTCGGTTTGTAGGGTCCGCGAAGTTTCTCTGTCGGCTGTGTCAGCTACAGTCGGGTTTGTGTTAGCGTCCTCCTCGGTTGAAGTCGTAAGTAGTAGGCTCCGGGTCTTAGCACTAGTCGCCGTCTGGGGTGCCTGTCTTGCGCATGTGGAGAAAAAGCAAATAACATAACAGTTACATAAACACTTGCCATATAACTCTCTCAACATTAAACATCAAACAATAAACTGCGTTGTGGTGTACATCCGACTGCTGCGTAATTCAATTCTTGTCATAGTTACGTACCTAACTAACGTGCCCTCTCCTCCCCCTCCCGCCACCCGTGTCCCAGCCCAATCGCCATTTTCCCAGCCCTCCCCAAAGAGGTTCCTATTCCCCCCCTATGTCAGTTTTCTCCATATTCGTGTCTCACCACGTGTGTGTGATGAGGGAGCGGGAGTCTAGGCCGCTGAACAGTGTGGCTCTTTTCTCCAACCTTTAAGCTATATGTGAGTGAGACCCCCCGGTGGAGCCCGCCCCCCTGCTCGTTTAGGTCATCACAGGACAGGTAGGGCTCCAGCGGCGGGCCCCAGTCCTAAGAGGGCTCCGCATTCATGACTGCGCCGGGCCTAGTGGGCGCCTCTCTCCCCCCCCCCCCCCCTCCCCCCTCCCTCTCCAGCGGTCGTCAGATGGTTATTGTGGAAAGCCATGAGTGCCCATTGTATAAGGGCGGGTGGCTACCTCAATGAAGCGAGTTCTATACTTTTTACTCCTTACGTATCCCCCCAGTGCCTGCCTCCCCCCATGTGTCCGGGCCGGGTGGGTCCCCCCTGTATCCCTAATCTCCCCTTGCGTAGAGCAGTGTGTCTTTGTGAGATAGTCTGAGAACCCCCATAGTCTCTGGAGGGACTAAGCCCCGTTCAGGGGAGTGAGTCCCGTCAGTTGGTACTTGCGATTATATACTGCAGCAGTCAGTGGTGTGTACTTAAACCGCCATCCCGGAGGGTCGGATAGCCTGTTGTCTAGTCCCTCTGCTCCTGGGCTGCTGTGGCCGAGGCCCTGAAGTCATCTGTAGCGGTGCATAGAAGGCGAGAGGATCCGGCCATTGCAGGGTGATAGGTGGGAGGCGTAGTTCCAAGGCTAAGTCGTTCAGGTCCTCCGGGTTTCGGATAGCAAAAGGTCCTTGCTGGGTAATAACTTGGAGTCCGGTCGGGAAAGACCACCTGTATCTAAGTCTGTGATTTTGGAGAAGTCTTGTAAGGGGCTTCATAGCCCGCCGGTAGGCCAGGGTGGCCGGTGAGAGGTCCGGGTATAATTGTAATTCCACGCCATTTAGCTGCACCTTGTCAGTGTTGCGTGCTTTCTGCAGGATTTCTTCCTTCAGCTTGAAGTCGGCTAGGCAGCAGATGGTGTCTCTTGGAGGAGCCTCAGGAGGGCCCCTTGGTCTCAGGGCTCTGTGGGCTCTAACGAGCTCTATCTCGGAGTGCTCAGGGCGGCCCAGGATTATGTTGAACAGGTTCACGAGGGTGTCAGCTATCGGCGTCGCCTGGTCAAGGTCTTCTGGGATGCCACGCACCCGAATGTTCTGGCGCCTGCCACGGTTGTCCAAATCTTCCATGTGCAGGGCCATTTGTCTCATTTGTGCCGTGTGGCGGCGTACTGCGTCTGTGGTTGCAGATTGAGCAGAGGTTAAATGGTCGGTGTCTGCTTCGAGTTGGGCCACTTTGGTGTGTAGGCCCTGAATGTCCTCCCTGAGGGAGTGCAATTCAGCTGTGAGAGAGGCTTTCAGCTCGGAGTTGGCCTCCTTCAAGTCTTGTCTGGTAGGCAAGGCTTTAATTAGTTGGACCCAGTCTGGGTTTTGGTCCGGAGGGGTCTGGGCAGCAGTTGTTGGGCCCTCACCTCGTGGCGACGCTGGGCGGGAGGCGTCCTCATGCTCTTCATTGGCGTAGGCCTGAGTGGCCGCGTCCGCGGGAGCCACGAGGAAGTGTCGTAGCGATGTCGTTGCTGTGCCCTTCGGCGTGACCGCCGGCTTGGTAGTGCTCGATGCCCGGTGGGTTTTACCCATTTCTGCCCGCGGAATCAGTGCTGTGAGGAGGATTAGTGCTCAGCCTGCAGAGGAGCTCCGGGTCTACGCCGCCATCTTCCTCGGCTTCCAAGCCACGCCCCCAATTGTAGGTGTTTTACTAATAACAATGTATGCTAGATAATCTATCCATCAAATACAAGGGGTTTATGGTTCTTGATCAAGAACCAGATTTTTAATTTGAGCTCTATATCTTATAGGAAGCCAATGTAGGGACTGACAGAAGGGTGAGGCGTGGGAGGTGAGGGCAGACAGGAAGATGAGCCTCGCCCCCGCATTCATCATGGACTGTAACGGCGCAAGTTGGGAGCACGTAAGACCACTGAGAAGCGGATTACAGTAGTCAAGGCGAGAAAGGACAGTGGAATGGACCAGCACTTTAGTCACATCAGGCTTTAAGTAGGGGCGGATGCGCGCAATGTTTTTGAAATGGAAATGGCAGGATTTGGCCATAGACTGAACATGAGGTCGGAGTCAAAGAGAACACCTAGGCAGCGAGCCTGCGTGGTGGAGCTGATGGGAGCACCGTTGACTTGGAGGAAGACAGACACAGGAGTAACAACACTTGAAGGAGGAAAGACCAGAATTTCAGTTTTGGTCAAGTTTAGTCTAAGGAAGTGGGCAGCCATCCAGTTAGAAATAGCAGAGAGGCAGTCAGAGACACTAGTCAAGAGGGACGGGGAGAGATCAGGAGATGACAGGTATATGGTTTGGATATGGTTTATTCACCTAGATATTCTTATATTATACATTTAAAATTTCCCTGCGGAAATTGTGAGTTTTAATTATCAGTGATCCTAATAGTGAAACAATAAGGTTGCTGATGTCACAACACAAAGGCAGCACACTGTTATCGGGGCCAAATTAAAAACCCATTTTGGTATAATTACAGAATCTTATCAATAGAAAACACTTAAACTGTCATACCTTCCAAGTGTCATGTATCTGGTGGAGGTGGTGCTGGAAGAAGACTCACATAATGCATTTATACGAATAAATAAAGGGGAAAGCCACAGCTATGTCACAGCTCCAAACTCTGTTTTATTTTTTAGATAAATAAAAGGAATACACTTACTTGTTGCTCCCGGTGCTGGTCCTAGAGCTTCATAACCATGAATTGCCAGAAGAAAATTAAAGTGGACCACAATTTCCATAAATTGACCGTTTTAGTAATGCAAATCCTTCAAAGTACACTTTTATTTAAACAAAATGCAACATAGTTGGAGTTTCAGTGAACAACATACTGAATAAAAGAGTGTGTAGTAGTAAGTGCACTAAAAATAAAAAGGATGCACAAAATACAAAAAAAAATCATAAAAAAAAAAAAATGAAGAGGTTAAAACAAAAGGACAACATAGGTAAAACCTAGCAGGATACTGAACACTTTATCAACACATAAGAATACACATACCTTATGCTAATCTCTCGCTTTCATCTCTAACCCATACCCCCAACATTCTGTAAAGCTGGACGTTGATGGGCAGGGAGAAAGGAGGTTGGCCAGGGGACAGGTCTGCCCAAAGAAATTCAAGGTCAGCCTGGAGTGAATGCATGCCAGGCTGCCTGCCAATAGGAGTGGACATGTCACACTGTTACATAAACCGAGGCAGCAAGAACATTTACACAGTGCACAAACTCAGGCCTGCACTAGGATACTCATTCTCCAGATATCTCTTGTTTTTATTCCACTAACTTGCATTGAGTGGGGTACTATTTATGTGAGAATTTTTGGAATTGCCGGCACCAAGAACTTGGAGCAAATTTATTTCCATGGTGGAGTGAGTAATTTGTTTCCTGCTGCTTTTGTGACATTTTGTATACACATTCCCATAAGTTTTTATCAAGAATTTTTTTTTCTCTTAATTTGGTGCATATTTCTCCTTTGCTCTATTCCATGACCCCTATGTTAATCCAGACCTGCCTGTTATTCAGGAGAATACTGCTAAAGTGGGTAAATTAGGGTAAGATCTAGCTGGGGTTACAATAAGGAAAGATTTGTAGTATTAATATTTTAGTGAGGTTTAAGGTTCAGGGCTAGTTAGTATTTGTGAAATCAAGGTTAATGGATTAGGGACTATCTTCCTTATAGGATCTCTATAGGGTCAGGAACACAAACGTATTCCTGACCCTATAGTGTTAAAACCACCATCTAGTCCCCCTGGGCCTGTCATGCCTCCATAAATATATCAAAATCTTACTGTATTTAAGCCAGAAGCTGTGGATCTGCATGCTGTTTGCCTAAAAAAAACAAGCAGTCTGCTGACATCATCAGAAGTGGTAGCCTGATCCAATCACAATGGTTCCCCATAGGATTGGCTGAGACTAACAAGGAGGCAGATCAAGGGCAGAGCCAGCATGATTCAAACACAGCCCTGGCCAATCAGCATATTCTCATAGAGATGAATTGAATCAATGAATCTCTATGAGGAAAGTTCAGTGTCTACATGCAAAGGGAGGAGATACTGAATGTTTGGATGCATTTTAGGCAGCCATGACCCAGGAAGGATCTCTAACAGCCATCTAAGGAGTGGCCAGTGACGTTATCACTAGGCTATAATGTAAACACTGCATTTTCTCTGAAAAGACAGTGTTTACAGCAAAAAGCCTGAAGGTAATGATTCTACTCACCAGAACAAATTCAATAAGCTGTAGTTGTTCTGGTGACTATAGTGTCCCTTTAACGATGCATTGGACTGAATCAAATAAGCTAAGTTTGAACCCTTATGTCTTACTGATTTTAGAATAAAACAATTAATATTGTTAGGATTCAATCAATGAAGGTAAACTTGCAACTCTACATTTGATATGCACAATGCTTATTAGATTGTGATTTATATACACATTTGCTGTAACTATGTGATATTCATGGCTAATACTAAAGAATTATGAAATAAACAAAAGAGAACCATAATTCTAGACATGGAAGAACTGGACAGCCATTTACTTTGTCCTTGCTGCTATGACTCAGGAGATGTAATTCTCCAGTGTTAAAGGACAGGGACATTTTTATAGAGCCATTATGCTGTAAAATTTGACAGTGCTAAGTAAATTAATCTTAGTTGTTACAATAAGGCAATATTATGGAAGACACTCCCATGTCTTCCTATGTTTAGGTGCATAATGTTTTGTTGGAGGTTGTGTGACTATTATTAATATTAGTGGTAGTAGTAGTAGTAGTATTAGAATCATGTGGAGAAAAATAAATAGGGATTCTTCTCTATTAATAATTTATGGATCGGTACAATAAATACCAAACAGGTTGTAAGCCTCTTAATATTCTTTTAGTTCTAAATGGAGTGGGCACCTATTTGCACTTAAGATGTCTATGCAATTCTAACCTATTTCCAATTATGTATGCATAGGTAAGAAGTAACATTTCACAGTCAGTCAACATTAATTGAACCATAAAGGTAAATTGACACTCCAGGCACCAACACAATTTCATTTAAATTAAGTTGTTGTGGTGGCAAGAGGCCCCCAGGGGCACTCTTACCTCAAGAGGACAAAATGTTCTCAAATGGTTTAACCTCAAAGTAGACTGCAGCAGCAATGTAGATGAAGTTGTTTTGGTGCCTGGAGTGTCCTTTTAATTTAAGGTGGCTTAGTAAAAAACACCTTTTTAAATTATGGAAAGTTTTCCGTCACCCACCCCGGCTCCACTCTTTATGCATACATATGCCAATTTCAATCATTTTCTTCAGCTGACCTCATCTTTCCATTAAAATTTGGTTGAAAAGTCAATTCTGTCTATAAGTATTTTTCTAAGTAGATTTTTGTTATCTTTTTATTTGTTTGTTTTTTTACATTCAAGCAAAGGTAATTCAGTTGAATATTTTTGAAATGTTTACAAGCTTTCTATCACAGTAAAAGAGTTTAGCACATATTTATTACTTACATATGAAAAGCTAAATCAGTAAATGCTGACATGTTCCTAGAAGATTTAAGGAAAAAAAAAAACAGATGGGCTGATTATGAAAAAACTGCAGGGCAAGTGGATGAATTATAAATAGTAAATCTGGGTGTGAGAAGAAAGCTGAAGTTGACATGCTGAAACAGAAAAACACATAACAACAGTAACAGGTATAAATATGATTTAAATGGCGTTTACAAATATAAGTCTGCAGGCTGAACATTTCATGGGAATGCTGGGAAATATCTCCCTCTGTTGGATCCATCTGGCTGTATACTCTGAAGAGGGTAAATGCAATGGAAGGCTATTTGAGGACACCTACACTGCAGGGCAGAGATATCTATGACCAAGCACATAAAATAATACAGAAAGATATCAACATTAACATATACTGTTAACAGGTAGATGCCGAGAGAAGATGCAGAGAAAATAGACATGTTAAATGGGTGTTCATGCTTACAGATGTTCAAGAGAGAATTAATAGTTCAGTACCTCTGCTGTTCACGAACAAGCAAGAAAATGTCATAATTTCTGGACTGTATTGTAGTTAAGTAGGGACAGCTGCTACTGACATTGTAGTTGTAATTGTTTGATGTCTGTTAAAGACTAATGAAGATGATATATCAAACTGATACATATGCATTATTTAGCTTCATAAGGGTTTGAAAAGTCAAATATTTTTAAATAGGATATTCTTTAATAATTAATCCTATACTAAAAAAACAAGTTCCTTAATTCTTAATGGTGAAGTAACTCAAAAAGCCTTAAGTAAATGGTATAGTATACTAAAAAGTCTGGAAAAGAGGTCCAAATTATATTAATTTTTTGCATGGCAAAATGAATTGGACACTCATTATGATCCAGAACAATGGATCAGTGGCATACATACCGGGGTCGCGGCTGCGACAGGGCCCAGCCCACCAGGGGGCCCGGCCGCCCTGTGACCTGGTATGTACGCCAGTGCAGCCAGCCTCTTCTCCTGGGGGGCCCAGGAGCTGGCCACCTCAGGGCCCCCCCGAGGCTGGCCCTGGTGTCACCGGTCGGCCGGTCCTGCGGGCCCGCGAGGGAGCACTCTCCCCTGAGCACTCTCTGCCCAGCTCCCTCGCACCAACCGCACTGATGCCGGAGCCGGAATACGACGTTGCGCGAGGGAGTTGAACAGGAGGCTGTCAGTGCTCCCTCGCGCGCCCGCAGGACTGGCCACCCAGCAACACCACTGGATCCCGGGGGATTTCCAAAAGTAAGGAGGCTGGGGGATCACATTTAAAAAAAAATGTGTATGTGTGTTAGTGTTAGAGTGTGTCTGTGTTAGTATTAGTTTTTGTGTCAGTGTGTGTGTTACTGTGTGTGTCTGCTAGTGAGTAGTGATGTACCGAACTGTTCGCCGGCGAATAGTTCCAGGCGAACATAGCGTGTTCGCGTTCGCCGCGGCGGGCAGACACATGGCGGTTCGATCCGCCCCTATTCGGCATCATTGAGCAAACTTTGACCCTGTGCCTCTCGGTCAGCAGACAAATTCCAGCCAATCAGCAGCAGACCCTCCCTTCCACACCCTCCCTCCTCCCTCCCAACATCCATTTTCGATTCATTCTGAAGCTGCATGCTTAGTGAGAGGAGGGAAAGTTTAGCTGCTGCTGATTAGATAGGGAAATTGATAGCTAGGCTAGGGTATTCAGTGTCCACTACAATCCTGAAGGACTCATCTGATCTTTTTAGGGCTAGAACATCAGTCTGCTTTTTTTTTTTTATTTCTGTGTAATGTAATTGCATTTGCCTGCCTGCCAGCTTTTGTGTCAGGCTGGATGCTGTGCCCATTTGCACAGTCAGTGCCACCACTCATATCTGTTTTTACAATAGCTTAAGCTTTATATTTAAAAAAAAAAAAAAACAATTTCACTGTAATAAAAGAGCAGTTAGTTGTCTGCAAGCGTCTGGGTGTCAGGCCTCCTTCAGCGTGTGCTCTGCAGACCTGTGCCAGCGTACTTTGACAGTTGCCACTCATATCTGGTGTCTCTGTAGCGTGCTTTTACAAGGAAAAAAGGTTTCCAGTGTAAGCTAATAGCAGCCAGTCAGTGTCCTTCAAGCGGCTCTGTCAGGCCTACAGTGTGTGCTCTGCAGAACTGTTCCAGTGCACATTGCCACTCATATCTGGTGTCTCTATAGCGTGCATTTACAAAGAAAAAAGGTTTCCAGTGTAAGCTAATAGCAGCCGGTCAGTGTCCTTCAAGCGGCTCTGTCAGGCCTACAGTGTGTGCTCTGCAGAACTGTTCCAGTGCACATTGCCAGTTATCTGGTGTCTCTGTAGCGTGCTTTTACAAAGAAAAAAGGATTCCAGTGTAAGCTAATAGCAGCCAATCAGTGTCCTTCAAGCGACTGTGTCAGGCCTTCCTTCAGCGTGTGCTCTGCAGACCGCTGCCAGTGCACATTGCCACTCATATCTGGTCTCACAGTAGCTCGCACGCATAGTACCACTAATCCCCCCAAAAATGACAGGCAGAGGCAGGCCACCCTGCAGGGGCCGTCGTGGTGCTGTGATTCCCTTTTGCCCTAGAATAATTCCCAGTTTTCAGAGGCCACGTACCCTGAACTTGAAAAGTTCTGAGGACATAGTTGACTGGCTAACACAGGACACCCAATCTTCTACAGCCTCCGCTCGGAACCTTGACGCACCATCCTCCTCCAGCTTAGCTTCAGGCACCTCTCAAGATTCTGTGGTGGAATCTCAGTAAAAATAAATTTACTAGGACAAGATTGCCACGTGGTATGTGCACTTGCATATGATGATGTATCAGTTAGTTAGTTACACGTAGCTAAGATACAATCAGTAGTGTAAGGAGCATATGTAGGAATACAGGATATACGAGTATTTCCCCTCCTCCCTTGTGCTGGGCAAGCCATGTGATCAAACAGGAATTTAGTCTCTATTCGGTTGATTAGATAAGAGTATGTGTAGGTTGAACTGATTATGGGAGGAGCGACATGCCTATATAAGGGACCTACACTGTATGATCAGGACTCAGACTTTGCTGTTTTTTGGTGACATTAGTCCCTCTGAGTCCCGGTCGGTGAATCGAATAAAGAATCTCTTCCTTCCTGAAGAAACCTGTGTCCATCTCTCTGTGCTTGGCTTCCGTCAGTTTCTCCGGTATCATTTGGTGCGATTGGCCGGGAAGCTCATCGTTCAATGGTAGCTGAGAAGCAGAGGCGTGAGACGGTCTATCTTTGCCCACGCTCTCTACGGCTGCACCCCTGAACTTCTGCGTGGACCTCCCTTCGTCTCGGCGCCACTGGTCTGTTGTCCAGGAGATCATCGCCCCCTACTTAGTAAGTGTTGGGGTGCCCCCGTCGATGAGTGTGAACCCAGGTTCAGGAACGAGGAGGTAAGACGACTACTGTTTTAGACGGTAGACCCACTAGGGGTATTGGATACCGATTGTGCGGTAGGCCCATAAGGGGTTATTTGTGTATGGAATCTGCCCCCTCCAGTGGAGGGAAGGAGCGAAGGCACACCGCTCAATTAAACGCCCTGTAGTCAGCCCGTTTAATTTTGGTTTGGAGTCAGGCTGGGTTCTGGTGTAAATAGCCCAAGCCGGACACCGGTGTCTTGTCTAGACTAGCGTTCTAGGGTGTATATTACGTTCGCTAGGTCAGAGGGACCGGGAGACTAAGCGGCGTCTGTGTAAATTCCGTCCGCTAGATCTCAACCTATCTTGGCTAAGTGGGAAGGCGTGTAAATTTGGAACCCACTCAATTTTTGATAGAGTATTTAGACTAAGAGGGTTCTGTGTAAATTCTGCCCTCTAGTTCGCTATATGTGGTGCTTGGGCAGTGTGGCTAACCAAAACGGATGTAGATAGTTTTAGGTAGTCCATCAAGGTACTGGCCAATAGATTAGTTGGGAATTGTAAATGTGTTAAAGATTGTTGTAGTAGCGTGTATATCTTGCTAGATAGTGTGAGCTCTGCCGTCTAGCGAGAGTGTGAATAGTGTGTAACTGTATTATAGTGCACGGTACCATAACCATGTATAATTACTGATACTGTAAATAACTACTAATAACTGTCGTCTATGTTGTATGTTTAACACCATAACCACTACTAATTGAACTGTGACTTTAAATTGTACTCTAACCAATGCTAACCATACTATAACTACTGTTTGTAAAGACGATGTTACTGGGGTATGTTATAGACGGGTAATTCAGATATAGGGAATTATAGCGTGGGTGACTGTATAGTTTTGCCAAAAGGCACAGTAATAGTTATTTAGTGACTGGTGTAACAGCTGTGTGTGTACGGGAATTCCCTGAGTATTTTGTTGTGTGCGTTTCGCTTAGTAACTGTACCACGTGGTGCTGTTGCCGAGGGAACGGGTGTGACTGTTGGAAGTGTGTTTGTTTAGTTTCTGTTGGAGACGACGCTTCAATGTTGGTATGGGTGCGTCAGATTCAACGGTGATGGATCCCTTAGGATGTATGTTGAAGAACTTTAAAAAGGGATACACTGTATATGATTTTTGGGTAAAGATGTCTCCAACACGCCTGACTACTTTATGTAGTAGGGAATGGCCTACTTTGGTTGCTGCATGGCCACCACGTGGCAGTTTGGACCCTAATCTGGTACAGCGTGTACACGTGGCTGTATCAGGTAGGCCTGAACTTTACGGCCAGTTTCTGTATATTGACTGTTGGAAGCAGGCCGTAAATGACTCGCCAAAATGGATCCGGGTATGCCACGAGGAACAATGTCGCCTCATGGTGGCCAGAACTCGCCTGTCCACTAAGGCCGTAATTACGCCCATTTTGGACACGCCTCCTGATTCCGAGATCCCCATGCCGCCCCCTTACTCCTCCTCCACCGGAAGAGGAAGAGGAGGTGCTGTTGGTAACGCTACTCCCCTTGCCCCGTTGTCCCCACCTACCCCCTCCTCTAGCTCAGAGCCCAGCCCTCTTGTTTTAAACCCTCTCCTTTCAGTACCTACCTCTGTTAACTCCACCTACCCAGATTTGGCGCCATTTCTAGTTCCTGGTCAGGCTCCTCCTAGCCCGGCCCGGAATATTTTACTTGCTGACCTCCCCCTCAGTAAAGCGTCCCCCTCCCCTTGTCTTACTACCCCTCGACCGGAACCCCTAACTGACGTTCCTAAACGAAGCCCCCTACTAACCCGACCACTGACCGGAACCCTCCAACCCCAACATTATCAAATGCCTCTTCGATTGACTCCTGGCCCGACACACATTAACGGTGATGGCCAGATACAATATGCTGATCCAGTATTCGTCTATGTTCCCTTCACAACTACTGATCTATTTAATTGGAAGACCCATAACTCCTCATACACCGAAAAGCCTCAAGCCATGACGGATTTGTTTACCTCCATAGTCTAGACACATAATCCCACTTGGGCTGATTGCCAGCAACTGCTTATGACATTGTTTAATAACGAGGAAAGGACAAGGATAAACCAAGCGGCAATTAAAGCGCTGGAAGTAGTGGCCCGTACACAAAATCAGGCCAACCCGGCGGCATGGGCCGCAGCACATTATCCAAACACTGATCCGGAGTGGAATATCAATGGCACAGATATGGCCCCTTTAAAAGCATACAGGGACGCTATTATTGCTGGCATGAAAGCCGGAGGGAAGAAGGCGATTAATATGTCTAAGACGGCTGAGGTATTACAGAAATGTGATGAATCGCCCAGTGTCTTTTATGACCGATTATTGGAGGCATACCGTTTGTATACCCCCTTTAATCCAGAGGCTCCTGAGAATTCCCGAATGGTTAACTCTGCCTTTGTCAGCCAGGCCTACGGAGATATAAAGCGCAAGCTACAGAAGTTAGAAGGGTTTGTAGGGATGTCTATAACCCAACTAATGGAAATAGCAAATAAGGTATATATGAATAGGGAGACAGAGACGAAGAAGGAGGAAGAGCGAAAGATGCGTAGGAAAGCAGATATGCTAGCGGTAGCTATTGCAGGCGTAGATAGAAGGGAAAAGGAAGTGTATAGGGGAACGGATAAAGGCGAGAGTAAGTGGAATGGGGAACCTTTGAGTAGGAACCAATGCGCGTACTGTAGGGAAGAAGGGCATTGGAGAAGTGAGTGTCCACGAAGGGAACAGTATGAGAGAGACAGACCTAGGGCAGGATATAGCAGTAATTATAGAGGTAGAGCGAGAGGTAGAGGAGGTTCTGAAGGAAATAGTGCTAATAATAGAGGAAGTGTTAGTGGCGATAGATACTACCCAGCAGCGCAGAGACCCCGCGAGAGAGAGGATAGGGACTTTGTGGGTTTGGCTGACACAGTCATGGAGGACTATTGATACCGACCGGGCTCCATCCCCCTTGGCCGAGCGGAGCCTATGGTCGATGTAGCAATAGGGGGAAAAAGGAGTGCTTTCATGATTGACACTGGTGCTGAACATTCGGTGGTGAGTGACCTAGTCGCTCCTCCTTCAGGAAGAACTATCACCGTAATAGGAGCAACTGGAAGGAGTGCCGCTAAACCGGTTCTTAAAAGTCGACTCTGTACATTGGGAGGCCACATAGTGAAACACCAGTTCCTTTATATGCCTGAATGTCCAGTCCAACTGCTAGGACGTGATTTGTTGTCGAAATTAAAAGCACAGATAACATTTCTACCTAACGGAACAACATCTTTGAAGTTCAATGGACCCTCAGGTATAATGACAATATCTGTACCAAAGGAAGAAGAGTGGCGACTTTATACAGTGTTGACTAGCCAAAACCCTAAGAGTGATGAATCCTTGTTCAATATGCCAGGAGTGTGGGCAGAGAATAACCCACCAGGACTTGCTCGTAATATCCCACCAATTCATATCGAACTAAAGCTTGGGGTTTATCCAGTAAGCCTGAGACAATATCATATTCCACAAAAGGCCAAGAAGAACATACAATCTTATTTGGATAAGTTCATAAGGTATGGTATCCTAAAATTCTGTACTTCCCCCTGGAACACCCCATTGTTGCCTGTTCAAAAGCCCGGTACAGATGAGTATCGCCCTGTGCAGGACTTGAGAGCAGTCAATGATGCGGTAGTGAGTATACATCCAGTATACCCAATCCATATAACCTGCTTGCTTTAATTCCGGGCGGGGCTACCTACTTCACAGTTTTGGATCTCAAAGATGCCTTCTTTTGCCTTCGAATTGCTGCGGAAAGCCATTGTATTTTTGCATTCCAATGGGAAAATGCTGTAACAGGCTTGAAACGCCAGATGACTTGAACAAGACTGCCCCAAGGGTTTAAAAGTTTGCCTACCCTATTTGGATCAGCTTTAAGGCAAGACTTACTGGATTTTTAGTCCATCCCAGGAGAGTGTGTACTATTACAATACGTAGATGATTTGTTGATAGCAGCAGTTACAAGAGAAATATGTCAGCAAGCAACACATGATTTACTACACATTCTTTGGAAGGCAGGATACAAGGTGTCCAGGAAGAAAGCTCAGTTGTGTCAGCCAACTGTCAAGCATCTGGGATTCCATATCTCTGAAGGTCAAAGGATAATGGGGCCAGAGAGAAAAGAAGCTGTATGCCAAATACCAATACCCAAGAATAGAAGACAAGTGCAGGAATTCTTGGGGGCAGCAGGCTTCTGTAGGATATGGATTCCCAGTTATGCGATATTGGCGAAGCCTCTTTATGCAGCTATAAAAGGTACAGAACATGATCCCTTCCTGTGGACCCCTGAACAGCAAAAGGCATTTGAAGATGTGAAGAAGGCGTTGATGAGCGCCCAAGCATTAGGTCTACCTGATCATACACGTCCATTCTACTTATATGTACACGAGCAAAGAAGAATGGCTGTGGGAGTATTGACACAGTACTTGGGATCATGGCAACGACCTGTTGCATATATGTCCAAACAATTGGATGCAGTGGCCAGTGGTCTTCCACCTTGTCTAAGAGCCGTAGCTGCTGCCGCCCTGCTGGTAGCCGAAGCTGATAAGCTTACTCTGGGTCAGGAACTCTACGTGCGAATTCCGCACGCAGTACAGACATTGCTAGACTATAAAGGCAATCATTGGTTTAGCAATAGCCGCATGACTAAGTATCAAGCTATGTTATGTGAAAACCCGAGAGTGCATCTAGAGACTGTTAACACCTTGAATCCAGCTACCCTTTTGCCACAACCTACTGAAAGTCAACATGATTGCCTGGAGGTGATGGATGAAGTGTTTTCAAGTAGACCGGACCTTCGTGATTTTCCCATCCAGAACCCTGATGTCCAGTACTATACGGACGGCAGTAGTTATGTGAAAGAAGGGATTCGCTATGCAGGATATGCAGTGACAACCATAGACAAGGTGATAGAAGCTCGGCCATTGTCAAAAGGAACATCGGCACAGAAGGCAGAACTAATCGCACTCACACAAGCGTTACAATTGGCTGAAGGTTTGAGGGTGAACATCTACACGGACTCCAAGTATGTGTTTTTAACCACTCATGCCCATGGAGCTTTGTATAAATAAAGAGGACTACTGAACTCAGAGGGTAAAGAAATCAAGTACGCAGCTGAGATATTACAACTACTGGAAGCCGTGTGGGAACCGAAAGAAGTTGGTATCATATATTGTCGAGCGCATCTGAAAGGTGATGGTGATGTAACAAAAGGAAATCGGATGGCAGATAATGCAGCTAAGTGTGCCGCTGAATCAGGAAAACAGGAGTATGTGGAACATATAGCTGCTCTTATACCGGCCCCACTGTCTCAATGGACCCCAGTTTATACAGCTTAAGAAGAAGAGTGGTTAAAGACTGAAGCTGGGAAGTACCTGGAGAATAATTGGTATCAGTTAGAAGATGGAAGAATAGTCATTCCAGCATCACTAGCTGTAGAAATTGTCCAGAATTATCATAATGGGACACATTCTGGAAGAGATAGTATGGAAGAATCTCTCAGGAAACATTTCTACATACCAAGATTGTCCAACTTGACTCAAGCCATTGTACGAAGATGTGTGATATGTGCCAAGAATAACGCAAGGCAAGGACCAGTGAAACCACCGGGAGTCCAGTGTATGGGGGGACTCCCTATGTCCGATCTTCAAATAGACTATACGGTAATGCCTAAATCCGGCGGACATTGCTACCTACTAGTAGTTGTGTGTACCTACTCAGGATGTGTAGAAGCATGTCCTACTTGTACAGAGAAAGCAGGAGAAGTTGTGCGATTTCTGTTGCGAGAAATAATACCCCGATATGGACTACCATGCTCTATAGGATCGGATAATGGTCCAGCCTTTGTTCACCAGTGCCTACAACAACTGACTCATATGCTTGGTATTACGTGGAAGCTTCATACGGCATATAGACCTCAGAGTTCTGGGAAAGTGGAAAGGATGAACAGAACTATTAAGAACCAATTGGCAAAGATGTGTCAAGAAACTCAACTTAAGTGGAATGTTCTTTTGCCCATAGCTCTGTTGCGCATTCGTAGTCTCACCTTTTGAAATCATGTATGGGCGTCCACCTCCCGTACTTGGTAACTTAAGGGGGGATTTGAGTCAGTTGGGAGAAGGAATTACCCGGCAGCAGGTTGTAAAACTGTTGGGTAAAACTATGGAGGAGGTACAGAAATGGGTACAAGATAGATTACCTGTGAATATTTATCCCCCTGTTCATAGTTATCATCCAGGAGATCAAGTATGGATAAAAGAGTGGAACAGTGTACCGTTGGGGCCAAAGTGGAGGGGTCCTTATGTTGTTCTTTTGTCTACCCCTACAGCTATAAAGGTGGCTGAAGTGACTCAGTGGATTCATGACTCCAGGGTTAAACCCGCAGCAGTAGATTCTTGGCAAGCTACACCAGATCCAGAGAATCCCTGCAAGATCCGGTTAAAGCGTGTAACTCAGTCGGATTGACGAGGAGATATTGGGACTTCTAGAGTAATCAAAGAGATCAGCAAGTGGGTGTTTTGACGGCCATAATAAAGCCTGACCACCTACCCACGTTACATAGCCAGAGTGTCTTGAAGGGACCTCTGTGAAGGGAAGAGAGGACTTGAAGGACTCCATTCCTTGCAGCCCTTGCATCCTGGAAGCTGAGGTGCCATCGCACGGACGAAGAATTAGGATAAAGATGTCAGGAGAAATGTATTTTATAGGGTATATATTTGTGTTTTTAATTATTCAGGAAGGTAGAGGTACCGACACACCTGGCTGTGAGGTTTGCATTACTAAAACAGGTAATCATATTTCCCAGACTCTTATTTGGCATTCACAATATGAGTGTAAAGGATATGTATCTAGGTGTAGATACTTAGGTATAGATTATAGTGTATGCCATTTAGGAGTAGGAGAACCTAAGTGCTTCAATCCAGAGTATCAACCCCGTACAATTTGGTTGACCCTTCGGAATGGAGACTCACAGGGGACCCTAATAAATAAGACAATACTAGAAACCATACATTCTTTGTGTGTTCTGCTATTTGATGCATGTAAGGCGATATCAAGTGGTAGAAAACCGTGGAATGTATGTGGGGATCTTAAATGGGAAAGAACGTATGGGTCTAATGATAGGTATATTTGCCCCAGTAGTAAGAACAAGTATATAGATCCAAAATGCCCAAATAAGAATTATAATTATTGTCCATATTGGTCTTGTGTAGGGTGGGCAACTTGGGGACAGACAGTAGATAAGGATATGATTGTTACTAAGTTGCCTACCAAACCATATTGTAAGTCTATGGAGTGTAACCCAGTCCATATACTTATTAAAAATCCGGAACAGTTTATAGATAGGTTCGGAAACTTATTTGGGTTCCAGATATATGGGACGGGTTTGGATCCTGGGACAATATTATTTATAGGGATAGAGACCGATACCGTAGCATCCCAAACTCATCATTCTTTTTATGAAGAGATGAGTGTAGAAAATAAGATCCCCCATAATGCTAAGAACCTGTTTATTGATCTAGCCGAGAGTATTGCTGGTAGTCTTAATGTAACCAACTGCTATGTGTGTGGAGGTACTAATATGGGAGACCAATGGCCCTGGGAAGCAAAGGAGGTAATGTATTCCGGTTCTGAGACAATTGAACAGATAACATCTTCTCAAGCTGATTATCAAATGAGTGTTAGAGGTAAATCTGAGTGGCGATTAAAGACCTCCATTATAGGTTATGTTTGCATAGCAAGGAAAGGAATAATGTTTAATACATCTGTAGGAGAATTGACTTGTCTAGGGCAAAAAGCTTATGATGATAATACAAAGAATACAACTTGGTGGTCGGCTTCAAATGTCTCAGAACCACCTAACCCGTTTGCAAGTTATACCAATTTAAAGGACGTGTGGTTTGACCTATCTACTACATCTAGTTGGAAAGCCCCAGCAAATTTGTACTGGATCTGTGGTAAGAAAGCCTATTCGGAGTTACCACAGGACTGGGAAGGGGCATGTGTGTTAGGTATGCTCAAACCATCCTTCTTCTTGTTGCCTATTGAAACAGGAGAGACTTTGGGAGTTAAGGTATATGATGTAAATCATAGGAAGAAAAGGGGACCCCTAGAGATAGGTACCTGGGAAGATAATGAATGGCCTCCCCAGCGTATTATAGATTATTATGGGCAAGCTACATGGGCAGAGGATGGTACTTTTTGGATATAGAACCCCAATATATATGCTCAACCGTATTATAAGGTTACAGGCAGTGGTTGAGATAATTACCAACGAGACATCGCAAGCGCTCAATCTCCTAGCGAAACATAATACTAGGATGAGGACAGCCGTTTACCAAAATAGATTAGCCTTGGATTACCTATTGGCAGTAGAGGGAGGTGTATGTGGGAAGTTTAACCTAAGCAATTGTTGTCTTCAAATAGATGATGAAGGGCAAGCAATAGCTGAGCTTGCTAGCCATATGGTTAAACTAGCGCATGTGAAAACTCAGGTATGGAAAGGGTATAATCCAAGTAGTTGGTTTGGTAACTGGTATGAGCAGTTTGGAGGACTTAAGGCATTGGTAGGTGGAGTCATGCTAATCTTGATGCTGTGTCTTCTCCTACCATGTCTTATTCCTTTGGTAGTTAGGTCTGTGCAGAGCATTATAGAAAATATAGCAGAGAGAAAGGCTGCTGCACAGATAATGGCTATATATAGGTATGAGGCTCTAAATCAGGGAGAACTAGTACAGGAAGAGGAATGTTGAGAGATTCATGTCCTTAGGGAGTCGCAAAGTCTGGTCTGGTTCATGGCAACTTGAGGTGTAAGCAAACTATGGTTAAGTGATTCATCTGGAATTGTGAAATATCAGAAGCATCAAAGGGGGGAATGTGGTGGAATCTCAGTAAAAATAAATTTACTAGGACAAGATTGCCATGTGGTATGTGCACTTGCATATGTTGATGTATCAGTTAGTTAGTTACACGTAGCTAAGATACAATCAGTAGTGTAAGGAGCATATGTAGTAATACAGGATATACTAGTATTTCCCCTCCTCCCTTGTGCTGGGCAAGCCATGTGGTCAAACAGGAATTTAGTCTCTATTCGGTTGATTAGATAAGAGTATGTGTAGGTTGAACTGATTATGGGAGGAGCTACATGCCTATATAAGGGACCTACACTGTATGATCAGGACTCAGACTTTGCTGTTTTTTGGTAACATTAGTCCCTCTGAGTCCCGGTCGGTGAATCGAATAAAGAATCTCTTCCTTCCTGAAGAAACCTGTGTCCATCTCTCTGTGCTTGGCTTCCGTCAGTTTCTCCGGTATCAATTCCACTCACCCGCCTGCCGCCACCACCAAAACTAGCACCACAGACGCTTTACTTGGTATGTCAGAGGAGTTATTCACACATCCGTTTGAAGAAATGAGTGATGTGCAACCATTATTGCCAGAGGATGTTGATAACAGGGATATGTCTCAGGCAGGCAGCATTAAACACATGGAGGTACGGTGTGATGATGATGATGTTGTACCCGCTGCTGCTTCCTTTTCTGAGTTGTCAGATACAAGTGAAGCGGTTGATGATGACGATGCGTCCATGGATGTCACGTGGGTGCCCGCTCGGCAAGAAGAAGAACAGGGCGAAAGTCCAGATGGGGAGACAGAGAAGAGGAGGAGACGAGTTGGAAGCAGGGGGAGGTCGTCGCAAGGAGCTAGTGGCACAGTCAGACAGCATGCATCGGCACCCGGGGTCAGCCCGACAGCTCGCCAATCAAAGCATGCTGTGTCCACCACCAGAATGCCGTCATTGCAGAGCTCAGCAGTGTGGATTTTTTTTGTGTGTCTGCCTCTGACAACAGCGATGCCATTTGCAACCTGTGCCAAAGGAAACTGAGTCGTGGGAGGTCCAACATCCACCTAGGTACAACTGCTTTGCGTAGGCACATGATCTCACATCACAAACGCCTATGAGATCAACACATGAGTACAAGCAGCACGCCTACTCTAAGCCGCCATCCTCTTCCTGGTCCAGCATCTTCAGCCACGTCAACCACTGCTGTCCTCCTTGCCCCCTCTCAACCATCCGCCACGCCGTCTCCCGCCTTGAGCAGTTCCCGCTCATCTGCCCACAGTCATGTGTCTCTCAAGGACATGTTTGAGCGTAAGAAGCCAATGTCACCAAGTCACCCCCTTGCCCAGCGTCTGACAGCTGGCTTGTCCGAACTATTAGCCCGCCAGCTTTTACCATACAAGCTGGTGGAGTCTGAGGCGTTCAAAAAATTTGTAGCTATTGGGACACCGCAGTGGAAGGTACCCCGACGAAATTTCTTTTCACAAAAGGCAATCCCCAACCTGTACTCGATTGTGCAAAAGGAAGTAATGGCATGTCTGGCACACAGTGTTGGGGCAAGGGTCCATTTGACCACTGATACCTGGTCTGCAAAGCATGGTCAGGGCAGGTATATCACCTACACTGCGCATTGGGTAAACCTGCTAACGGCTGACAAGCATGGAATGCGTGGCATTGCAGAGGAGTTGGTGACACCGCCACGACTTGCAGGCAGTCCTGCTGCCACCTCCTCTACTCCTCCTACTCCATCCTCTTCCATAACCTCCTCGGCTGAGTCCTCTTCTGCTGCTGCATCTTGCTCCACATCAACGGCACCCCCCAGCTCCCCAGGTACTATTCCACATCCTGGATACGGCAGTGTCACGCCGTCTTGTGCTTGACTAGCTTGAAAGCAGAGAGTCACACCGGACAAGCACTCTTGTCTGCCCTGAACGCACAGGTGGAAAAGTGGCTGACTCCGCAGCAACTGGAAATCAGCAAAGTGGTTTGTGACAACGGAACAAATTTGTTGGCGGCATTGAAGTTGGGCAAGTTGACACATGTGCCGTGCATGGCACATGTGTGTAATCTGATCGTACAACGCTTTGTGCATAAGTACACAGGCTTACAGGACGTCCTTCTTGTCTCTGTACTTAACTGCCATCAGCTCCTCTTGGCGCAGAGCTGAGGTCTCCCCCCTTCGTAGCCGGGTGCGTGCAATTTGTCCTGGGAAACCTGTGCTGTTCTTTTTAATTGTGCCGCAAGCTACTGTATCAAAACAGTACAGTAGCTTGAACAAAGGGACACTTGTATAAAAATTGTCAGTATACAAGTGGTACCCTTTGTTCATCAGGGGGAATATCAAGTCCCAGACAATCTTGCCACTGGTTCCCATATGTTCTGGGCAACCTGGAGGTTCAAGGTGGCTATCCTTTCCCTCGTACACCCGGAAGGCCTGAGTATACCCAGTCTCGCTATCACAGAGCTTATACATCTTTACACCATACCTAGAGCGCTTGGAAGGAACATACTGCTTGAATCCCAGCCTTCCCTTATACTTCATCAGGGAGTCATCCACGCATATATTCCTTCCAGGTGTATAAGCCTCTGCAAACCTGGCAGCAAAGTGGGTAATCAGGGGGCGGATTTTATACAGCCTGTCAAACTGGGGATGCTCCCTAGGGGGACACAGGCTGTTGTCGCTGAAGTGCATGAAATGCAGAATCATTTCATACCTCTTCCTCGACATACATTGGGAGTAAATGGAGGTAGAGCAGATGGGGCTACTGCTCCAGTAGGAGCGGATGGAGGGCTTCTTTATGATGCCCATCAGCATAGTCAATGCCCAGAATCTTTTAAATTCTGGCACAGTGTGTATCTTTGCCAAAAAAGAGTCCGGATTTGTAGCTCAGAATTGATGGGCATATAAATTAGTTTGGGCGACAATGTTCCCCAATACAGGGATCCTTAGGACAGGTGTCAATCCATATCTGCCAAGTGACCCTATGTAGGGGGAACAGTCCCTATTCTGTTCTGTGTGAGGAGGAGGAACAACGGGAAATGAGTAGCTCGGCATCCAACCTTGTGCAAATGGGGTCTTTCATGCTGTCGTGCCTGTTGAGGGACCCTCGTATAAAAAGGCTGAAGGAGAACGACCTGTTCTGGGTGTCCACGCTACTAGACCCCCGGTATAAGCAGACAGTGGCGGAAATGTTACCGAATTACAAGTCGGAAAGGATGCAGCATTTGCAAAATAAATTAAAAAGTATGCTTTACACAGCGTATAAGGGTGATGTCACAGCACAACGGGAATCTAACAGGGGAAGACGTGAAAGTCATCCTCCTCCTCCTCCCACGACCATGCCATATCTGCCAAGTGACCCTATGTAGGGGGAACAGTCTCTATTCTGCTCTGTGTCAGTGTGTATCAGGGATCCTTAGGACAGGTGTCAATCCATATCTGCCAAGTGACCCTATGTAGGGGGAACAGTCCCTATTCTGCTCTGTGTCAGTGTGTATCATGGTCCCTGAGGACAGGTGTCAATCCATACCTGCCAAGTGACCCTATGCAGGGGGAACAGTCTCTATTCTGCTCTGTGTCAGTGTGTATCATGGTCTCTGAGGACAGGTGTCAATCCATATCTCCCAAGTGACCCTATGTAGGGGGAAGAGTCCCTATTCTGCTCTGTGTCCGTGTGCATCAGGGGCTCTGAGGACAGGTGTCAATCAATATGTCAAGGTGTCAATATGTCATATGTCAGGTGTCAATCCATATCCATTGTAATTTAGGAATGCTAGGTGATTTCTGCCCTTTATGGATTAAAACCAGACTCTGCATCAACTGTGTAATTTTCCATGGGAGTTTTGCCATGGATCCCCCTCCGGCATGCCACAGTCCAGGTGTTAGTCCCCTTGAAACTACTTTTCCATAACTTTTTGGCCAGAAAGAGTCCCTGTTGGTTTTAAAATTCACCTTCAGATGAACACTTTCAAATATTCAGCCGTACAGTAAGAAATTCCTTGTGTCATCTTTGAACCACAACTAGGTTGTAGGAAGAGATATGTGGAATTTGCAATTTTTAAAACCATATATTCTTAAAGACTTATTTACATGATCAGGCATATTCTAGAGCAATTGTTATTGCCCTGGATTTATCAAATATTTACCTTTATCACTTAATCACTAGGTACTTCATCTTCTTCCTGGATACTCTTGTTCATTACCTGCTGAATTCTCCTGTAAATGCAAAACATTCACTGCCATCCGTCCACTCAAAGCATTGTCCTTTCAATTCCTACCAGAAACTTCTAGTACCTGCTGTCTCACAACATAGTGGTCCAACAACTACAAACCATTCACAGTTTTTTCCACCACAAAAACATTGTTGCCCTCCGATATCAGTGGTGTATGTTGGTAATTTTCTGTTTAACCAAGTTGCTAATGTAAGCTTTGAAAATAAATTAATGGCAGACTGTAATGTTAACACAATTACCACAGGATCTGAACTTTAGTACGTATGCTGACAAATGTACTCCATTTGGCACTTATGCATGCACAGAAGTTGTACCTGTGTTGACACTGGTCTATCATTTTCTTGCTTCAAATGTGGATTATTTTGTTTATAATTGTCCCTGGCTGAAATATAGGTCTCATCAATTGGAGGTATGTGTTCTCAACACGCAAAACGTAAGTAACAAAGAAATGAAATAAAGAAACCCTAAAACATAATACTGGACCTTAGAATAGTTGGATTTAACATATATTAAGAACAGTACAGGACAGGCCAATGTCAGGGAAGAAGAATGTATGTAAGCGGTAGACAAGTCAAAGGTCAAGGGATACAAAAGTATCAGGATCCTATCCTAACTAGCAAGACTTTTTCCTTTTGATACTGTTTCTTTAAATACAGTACCTGGTTCTCACCTCTAGTGGCTACCCTAGCCACTAGTCACCTCCAACTCTCACCTGTAGAACAAGAAATCAAGTTCTGCTCTAAAAGGCCACACCCGACAAAGGCCAACCCGTGCTGATTTTATCCAATCCAATGCTTTCCCTATGGGAAAGCATTGGATTGGCTAAAAATCAGCCATTCTGATGATGTCACAAAGGGGACAGAGCCAATGCCGGCGCACCCACGTGGCTTTGAAAATAAGGTGAGTTTTAAACTTTTATAGGGGGATTAGGGGGGGCAAGTCACCTAAATGGTGGGTTAAACACTATAGAGTCAAGAATACATGTTTGTGTTCCTATAGTGTTCATTAAAAGGCTTTAACTTACAGAGGCCGGCCACGGTCCTGTTGAGCGCGATCACCGACTCCGAGTATGAGCTTGGACAGAAGCGTGCGCCAATCAGGAGAAAGGAGAGTACATAGCTGAGTTCCCACAGTTATGTGGGAATGCCCCATGAAGAGATGCGCCTGCCAGGTCCGAGACTGCTCCTGTGGAGGAACGGCAGGGGCTGTGACAGTATGTATCTAGGACAAGAGGGACTTGGACCACGCATGAGCCATGTCAATAAAGAGCACAAACAAAAAAAGATGGTGTACATAACCACTAGGATAACAGATCTGTTATCTTGTTATCTAAATCTGATCTTGTTATATCTTAGGGGAAAAAATTTTTAAAGCTCCTGCCCATCTCTAGAAATAATAAATTTACCCACTGGGAATAAGTGAGCATGTGGTACACAACAAATTGTCAACTGCATTACATTTTTCTGGACTACTTTGGAGATTTAGTTTCCTAAAAATAAAACTTAGATAACATATTCTCTTTTTATTCCCTATTCTTCAAAATAACACTAAATTATATATATGATTCATAAATCTAGTAGGTCTTCTTGGTATGGGCAAGGAGGAGAGAAGTTAACTTGTGCTCTGCTGATTGCTGAGTCTTGTTTAACTGAAAAATGTAATATGAAACCAAATTGTGCTTTCACATTTAAAAGTGGTAATCTATCAACATACTATATATTACATTCTTTCATCACACCTACTTCTCAAACTGCATTGTTCATAAATATGGAGTTAACACATAATGGTGACCAAACTGGTGTCTGTGCTCAGATTTAATCTAATCTAAAATTAAATTTGTATTAGAGTTGAGCGGACACCTGGATGTTTTCCTCGAAAAGTTCGAGTTCGGACTCGAACTTGACCCGAACTTGACCCCGAACCCGAACCCCATTGAAGTCAATGGAGACCCGAACGTTTGGGCACTAAATGCCTCTAAAAAAGTCCTGGAAAGGGCTAGAGGGCTGCAAAAGGAAGTAAAATGGGGGTAAAAGTAGGACAAGTGCCCTGCAAACAAATGTGGATAGGAAAATAACTTAAAATAACAAAATAAGCAGCCGCTTAGTAGATAACTCCCTAATTTCCACAGTATCGTTTAGCCACATTTACTAATACTAAGTAAAGATTACTTAGTATTAGAAATTCAGCCCCTACTCGCTATACTGCGAGTAGGGGCATGTCTAGTAAACAGTGAGCAGCCAGTGGCTGCTCACTGTAAAAAAATAAATAAAACATTTATAAACCTATTGGCCCCCACCCCTGAATGGCGGGTGGGGTCCCTAAAGTAAAATAAGGGGGGGGGGACCTATTGTCCTCTCCCTCGGCCCCCAGCCCAGCCCCATGGATTATGTGTACACCACTGTCATCACCTAAAAAAAAGAAAGATGATTTTGCCTAAAGCAGAATAATTAATTATGTGAAACCTAGAAACATAGAAACATAGAATGTGATGGCAGATAATAACCATTCGGCCCATCAAGTCTGCCAATTTTCTAAATACTTTCATTAGTCCCTGGCCTTATCTTATAGTTAGGATAGCCTTATGCCTATACCACGCATGCTTAAACTCCTGTACTGTATTAACGTCTACCACTTCAGCTGGGAGGCTATTCCATGCATCCACTACCCTCTCAGTAAAGTAATACTTCCTGATATATTTTTTTAACTTTTGCCCCTCTAATTTAAGACTATGTCCTCTTGTTGTGGTAGGTTTTCTTCTTTTAAATATAGTCTCCTCCTTTACTGTGTTGATTCCCTTTATGTATTTAAATGTTTCTACCATATCCCCCCTGTCTCCTCCAAGCTATACATGTTAAGATCCTTTAACCTTTCCTGGTAAGTTTTATTCTGCAATCCATGAACCAGTTTAGTAGCCCTTCTCTGAACTCTCTCTAAGGTATCAATATCCTTCTGAAGATACGGTCTCCAGTACTGCGTACAATACTCCAAGTGAGGTCTTACCAGTGTTCTGTACAATGGCATGAGCACTTCCCTCTTTCTACTGCTAATACCTCTCCCTATACAACCAAGCATTCTGCTAGCATTTCCTCCTGCTCTATTACATTGTCTGCCTACCTTTAAGTCATCAGAAATAATCACCCCTAAATCCCTTTCCTCGGATGTTGAGGTTAGGACTCTATCAAATATTCTGTACTCTGCCCTTGGGTTTTTACGTCCAAGATGCATTATCTTGCACTTATCCACATTAAATGTCAGTTGCCACAACTCTGACCATTTTTCTAGTTTACCTAAATCATTTGCCATTTGGCTTATCCCTCCTGGAACATCAACCCTGTTACATATCTTAGTATCATCAGCAAAAATACATACCTTACCATCAAGACCTTCTGTAATATCACTAATAAAAATATTAAAGAGAATGAGTCCAAGTACAGATCCCTAAGGTACCCCACTGGTGACAAGCCCAAGCTTCGAATATACTCCATTGACTACAACCCTCTGTTGCCTGTCACTCAGCCACTTCCTTACCCATTCAACAATATTGGAATCCAAACTTAAATATTGCAGTTTATTGATAAGCCTTCTATGTGCAAAAGTGTCAAAAGCCTTACTGAAATCTAGGTAAGCAATGTCTACTGCACCACCCTGATCTATAATTTTAGTTAACCTATCAAAAAAATCAATAAAATTAGTTTGGCATGATCTCCCTGAAGTGTTGTCTCTGATCTTGAAATCCATGTGTTTTTAGATGTTCAACAATCCTATCCTTTAACATGGTTTTCATCACTTTCACCACTACTGAAGTAAGGCTTACTGGCCTATAGTTGCACGACTCCTCCCTATTACCTTTCTTGTGAATGGGCACAACATTCGCTAACTTCCAATCTTCTGGGACTACTCCTCTTAACAATTATTGGTTAAATAAATCTGTTAATGGTTTTGCTAGTACACCACTAAGCTCTTTTAATAGCTTTGGGTGTATTCCATCAGGTCCAATTGACTTATTTGTCTTTACTTTTAACAGTTGAAATGGAACCTCTTCCTCTGTAAACTCACGTGTAATAAATGACTCATTTATCCTTTTTCTTAACTGAGGTCCCTTTCCTTCATTTTCATCTGTAAATACCGAACAAAAATATTCATTGAGACCTTTATCCTCTTCTACATACCTTCCTTCTTTTGTTTTTAATCTAACTTGTTTTACTTTTCTTTTCTCATTTATGTATCTAAAAAAAGTTTTGTCCCCCTTTTTTACTGACTGTGCTATTTTCTCTTCTGTGTGTGATTTGGAAGCTCTTAAAACTTGTTTAGCCTCTTTCTGCCTAATCTTATAGATTATTCTGTCTTCCTCACTCTGTTTTTTTTTATAATTACTAAATGCTAACTTTTTGTTTTTTTACTATTTTGGCCACATCTGCGGAGTACCACAGTGGTTTCTTGAATTTTTAGCTTTTACTGACAAGCTTAATGCAATTTTCTGTTGCCTTCAGTAGTGCAACTTTTAAATAATCCCATTTCTCTTGGACTCCATTTAAATTGCTCCAGTCTGATAATGACTCCTTTACACATATTCTAATTTTAGAAAAGTCTGTTTTTTCTAAAGTCTAAAACTTTTGTTTTTGTGTGGTGTGACTCAGTCACTGTTCTTATATTAAACCACACTGACTGATGATCACTGGATCCTAAACTATCACCTACGGTAATATCTGATACCAAATCTCCATTTGTTAACACTAAATGTGGATTAAGGTTTGCCAGATTTAGTGGATATCTTTAAAAAAATATTGTGTCCTTCAAATTTTGGTATTACAGTGAATATTAGGTTTAATAGTTTAAACACAAGGTATGAATAATTTGTTGGTCCATGGAAAATCTGATTTTTTTTGATAAAGAGATTTTGCTTTTTGCCTTCTCTTGATTTAACAGTAAAGACAAAGATGTATAAAAACATTATACATTCTCAATATGAATTTGCTTTAGCCTGTGTAAGGTAATGGTGCAAATACTTATCTCTGTTTACATGAGCCTGCATGTGTGTTTATAATTTGGATCTTTAATAAAAAGATCTTGGAAGAGACCACAGACTAAGTCCCTCTTTGGGATTGGTGTTAAGGGGGTCTCAAGGCATATCCAAAGGCAAGAGTTAGGGTATATTACATTTTGCTTTGGGATAAAGTATTTCTTCCCAGAGTTTGTCTTCATCTAATTGTTAATACATTTTAAATTTCATATAGCCAAGTGGCACTGTCATGGCCGAATCCATTTTTCTTTTTACCCCTACTACATCTACACCCTGTTCCAAATTATTATGCAAATTCTATTTAAGTGTCACAAAGATTAAATATTTTGTTTTTCAGTTTAACTCATGGATGGCATTGTGTCTCAGAGCTCTTTTGATCACTGAAAACAATCTCGGACACATGTGATAATTAGATTGCCAGGTGAGCCCAATTTAAGGAAAAACTACTAAAGGAGAGTGTTCCACATTATTAAGCAGAGCACCATTTTCATGCAATATGAGGAAGAAAAGGGATCTCTCTGCTGCCGAAAAGAGTGAAATAGTTCAATGTCTTGGACGAGGTATGAAAACATTAGATATTTCACGAGAACTCAAGCGTGATCATTGCACTATTAAGAGATTTGTGGCTGATTCAGAGCACAGACGGATTTGTGCAGATAAAGGCACATTGAGGCAGATTTCTGCCAGATCCATGCATCGGATGAAGAGAACAGCTGCTAAAATACCATTACATAGCAGCAAACAGATATTTAACGCTGCTGGTGCCTCTGGAGTCCCACGGACATCAAGGTGTAGAGTCCTCCAGAGTCTTGTAACTGTGCATAAACCTTTTATTTGGCCACCACTAACCAATGCTCACAAGCAGAAACGGCTGCATTGGGCAGAAAAATACATGAAGACTGAGTTTCAAACAGTTCTGTTCACTGATGAGTGCCGTGCAACCCTGGATGGTCCAGATGGATGGAGTAGTGGATAGTTAGTGTATGGCCACCTTGTTCCAACAAGGCTGCGACGTCAGCAAGGCAGTGGTGGAGTCATGTTTTGGGTCGGAATAATGGGAAGAGAGCTGGTCGGCCCCTTTAGGATCCCCGAAGGTGTAAAGGTGACCTCTGCAAAGTATGTGGAGTTTCTGACTGACCACTTTATTCCCTGGTACATAAGGAAGAACTATGCTTTCCATAATAAAATCATCTTCATGCATGACAATGCCCCTTTAGGATCCCCGAAGGTGTAAAGGTGACCTCTGCAAAGTATGTGGAGTTTCTGACTGACCACTTTATTCCCTGGTACATAAGGAAGAACTATGCTTTCCATAATAAAACCATTTTCATGCATGACAATGCACCATCTCATGCTGCAAAGAATACCTCTGCATCAATGGCTGCTATGGGGATAAAAGGAGAGAAAGTCATGGTGTGGCCTCCATCTTCCTCTGACCTCAATCCTATTGAGAACATTTGGAGCATCCTCAAGCAAAAGATCTATGAGGGTGGGAGGCAGTTTACATCCAAACAGCAGCTCTGGGAGGCTATTCTGACATCTTGCAAACTATTTCAAACAGAAACTGTCCAAAAACTCACAAGTTCAATGGATTCAAGACTTGTGAAGCTGATATCAAATAAGGGGCCCTATGTTAAAATGACCTGTTAAAATGTTTAAAAAAGTTAAAATGTTGTTATAAGTTTGATTGAAATAGCTTTTGATTTCAGTAAAAAAGCTGCAAACACAACAAATTAAAATTTTCAGTTCTTTACAACCTATAAAGTGTTTTGAAACTTACTATGCATAATAATTTGGAACAGTGCATTGCAAGTTTTTTATGTTTAAAAAAATACTGTTATCATTAGGAAGTTTGTTCAATAAAATGTGAATTGTACTCTTAATAGTTGATAACATGAGAATTATGCTGACTGTTATTTACATCAATTATTTAGGTAAATGAGAAAAATATAATTTGAATAATAATTTGGAACAGGGTGTAATTGTCCCCCTAGTCATATTACCTCTGTTTTTAATCTTTATTTTGTGCCCGGACCTAGGTCCTGGGCACCGCCATCTTTGTGTGGGTAGATGAAGTCCCTGTGGGACACTTCATCTGCCCACACTAAATAGTGCTGTGAAATTCCCACACGTGCCCAGTTAAACACGTGGGAATTTCCTCTATTCCTTCATTCCTCAGAAAAACGAAGGAATGAATAGAAATGGCAGACGAAACAAACAATAGCTCCCTTCTTGTAACCTTTATAAAATAGAAGGGCAGGGAGCAGTGCTCCCCACCACTTCCTAAGCCCCCTATGTCCTCCCTCACTCTATGAAGGTCAATATGACCCCCATATTAGCCTAAGGGAGATTGAAATCTCCTGAAGGCCCCTACTCGCTATGCCGCAGGTAGGGGCATGTCTACTAAACAGTGAGCAGCCTGAAACTGAGGGGGGGATATTGTCCTCCTCCCTGGCCCCCAACAATTTGCGGTGCCGTAAATGACAATGGGTGAAATTATTGTCCTCCCCCATGATCGCCGAGTGCGGGCCCTAAATTACAATAATAGCGGGCGGGACCTATTGTCCTCCCCCCGGCCCCCACCCATGAGCGGCGGTCGGGGGCCCTAAATTACAATAAAGGGGTGGACCTATTGTCCTCCCCCTGGCCCCACCCATGAGCGGCGGGTGGGGGCTAAGTGTAACCCCCGCTGTGTGACTAGGGGTCGCCAAGCCCCTAGTCACCCCCCCACCAAAATAAAATTCAATGAATTCCTACCTAACCCCTTCACCCGAAAAAATAGTGAGATGGGAGACAATAAAACTAAATACCTGGGAAACAAAAATCATACTTACCATTAGAGGTCTTCTTTTTTCTGAAACCTTCGAACTCATCAAAAAAAAAAAAAAAAAAAAAAACAAGTGCAAAAAAAAAAAAAATCAGCCGGAAAAAAACAAAAACCCGACACTAAAAATGAATCCATCTTCACCAGGCGAGGGCAAGGCCCAGACTGAGCTCCGCAGGGCAGGGAAAGGCTTATAAAGCCTTCCCACGTCCTTCAATTTGACTCAGAGCACTCTGATTAGTTGGCTTAGAATCAAACATCAGAGTGCTAGTCATTTTACACAGTGTGGGAAAGTTTTTTCGAGTTTTCCCACGCTGTGTAAAATAACTCAGAGCAAGTCCCGGATCAGCCAATGCCCCAGCTTAGTAGCAGGCTTAAGGGGTTGAGTGGCAGCAAGAGGCAGAGTACAAGTAGGTCCTCCCCATAGCCCCGGCCCCAAGCATATGACACATGTGGGTATTCCCAACATAAAAGTTCACTGATCTAAAAAATACACTTTAGGTTTTTTAGATTTATTCAAGTGGCTAGAGCATAAAATGCACTTTAAATGTAATTTCACAAAAATTAACCAAAGTTTTAAATTAATAATATACATTTCCACACCAGCCATTATATCCTTTCCCTTGCATCTAAATTAATTTAATAAATATTTATTGAAATATAACCAAAGGTGACAGGTAGGTATTAACACATTTATCATATTCTGTGGCAGATCTTACTTAGCTTGATAAAGTTTACAGTTAGGTTGAATACCATTACTGAAACTGTACATGCAGAGCTTTGCACTATAGTAAGAATTCAAATTGAATTTCAAATTTAAGTTCAAACTACAAACATTTTGTTTGGTGTCTCTACCCTTAAGTTCACCTTGAGTTCTGTAGCGGGGCAATACAGCTTTTGGGAAGAACGATTAGGAGATGGTTACAATAATCCATGCAGGAAATTAATAGAGCATGGACCCGCTCCTTGGTAGCATCTTGCGTAAGAAAGGGGCGGATGCAGGCCATGTGTTTAAGATGGAATCTGCAAGATTTGGCAACATACTGTATTTGAGGCTAAAAGGTGAGGCCAGAATCAAGTATGATGCCAAGACATTGTGCTTGCAAGGATGGACTTATGTGAATACTACTAATTTAAAGGGAGAGTGAAAGAGGAGGATCAGTATTAGGAGGAGGAAAGACAAGGACCTCAGTTTTAGAGAGATTAAGTTTAAAAAAGCAGGAGGACATCCAGTCAGAGATGGAAGAAAGGCAAGCAGTGATACATTGCAGGATGGCAGGGGAGAGGTTCGGGGATGAGAGAAATATCTGGGTGTCATCAGCGTACAAGTGGTAGTGGAATCCAAATGAGGTAATAAGTTTGCCAAGAGAGGCAGTATAAAGAGAAAATAGAAGGAGACCAAGGGCAGAGCCTTGGGGGACTCAGACCTAGACAGGACGAGGGGAGGAGGTATCATTAGAAAAGGAGACACAGAATGAGCGTTGGGAGAGATAAAAGGAAAACCATGAGAGGACAGAGTCACAGAGACCGAGTGATTGAAGAGTTTGAAGGAGGAGAGCATGATCAACGGTGTCAAAGGCAGCAGAGAGGTCAAGAAGAATTAGTATGGAGTTGTGCCCTTTGAATTTAGCTGTGATTAGGTCGTTAGTAACTTTGATAAGAGCAGTCTCAGTAGAGTAGAGAAGGCAGAAGCCAGATTGAAGCGGGTCAAGGAGAGAGTTGGAATTGAGGAGGTGATACATACGGGTAACAACAATTATGACTTATGACAATTTCTCTGCAGTACTCAACAGTTATGCTATTATTTCACATTATGTTAAAAAAAAAAAAAAACAGCCCATGTTACTATTAAGTTTAGATAGACAGGTGCTGTTACATTACCCAATGAAAGACAACAGTCTACCAAAAAAGTATATAACCAATTCTCTGTAGGCTATGATCACCATTTTTATTTTACATTATTTTAATAGCTTTAATATTTTTTTACTTTCTAGCATTGCATTCTGTATCTTTTAATGTTTAGAATATGAGTACCACTTTTTTAAATGTTAGTATCAAATTGAGTACTTATAAAGGTGCTGGAAATCAGCAGCAGACTTTCACAATCCAAACCATAAGTAGCATACTTTGATCATAAAAACATTTTCTTCAAAAGCTCAATCTGCAGTTGGCTGACAAGTAAAAATCTAGGACATCAGATTCCACTGTGGCTCATCTAGAATCTTTTATGGATTATGAAAAAAAACAAATAATGTCACAATGCAGACAGCAAACAGATAGCTGTAGAGTGTACACTGAATATGCTCATGTAACCTGCTCATATATTTCACAATGATGTACAAAAAGGAAATTCACTTTTATTGATCCAGGCTGTTGTCTCTCCAAGAAGTCAATGTGAATTGATGAATGACAAGAAAAGGTGGGTGGTTTATTTGACAGTAAAGATATTCAGGCTTTGAAATAACCCATCAGATAAAGTTTCAGACTGATTATCTACTACAGAGTCTATGAAGACTTGAATACAACTTAACCCCTTAAGGACACATGACATGTGTGACATGCCATGATTAGTGATGTCCCGAACGGTTCGCTGGCGAATAGTTCCTGGCGAACATAGCTTGTTCACGTTCGCCACGGATGGCGAACATATGCAATGTTCGGTCCGCCCCCTATTCGTCATCATTGAGGAAACTTTGACCCTGTACCTCACAGTCAGCAGACACATTCCAGCCAATCAGCAGCAGACCCTCCCTCCCAGACCCCCTCACCTCCTGGACAGCATCCATTTTAGATTCATTCTGAAGCTGCATTCTTAGTGAGAGGAGGGACAGTGTGCTGCTGCTGATTTAATAGGGAAAATGATAGCTAGGCTAGTGTATTCAGTGTCCACTACAGTCCTGAAGGACTCATCTGATCTCTGCTGTAATCTAATTGCAGTTGCCTGCCTGCCAGCATGTGTATCAGGCTAACAGCGTATACTGTGCCCACTTGCCCAGTGCCACCACTCATATCTGGTGTCACAATAGCTTGCATTTAAAAAAAAAAAAATTGACTGTAATATATTAGCAGTCAGTTACCTTCACACGTGTGCGTTTCAGGGCCTATCAGGGCACAGTGTCACACCAATACAACTCATATCTGGTGTAACAGTAGTGTACATTTAAAAAAAAAAAAAAATTGACTGTAATAGATTGAATAGCAGTTAGTTGTCTGCAAGCATGTGTGTCAAGCTCACAGCGTATACTGTGCCCACTTGCCCAGTGCCACCACTCATATCTGGTGTCACAATAGCTTGCATTTAAAAAAAAAAAAATGTGACTGTAATATATTAGCAGTCAGTTTCCTTCACACATGTGCGTTTCAGGGCCTGCCAGGGCACAGTGTCACACCAGTGCAACTCATATCTGGTGTAACAGTAGTGTACATTTAAAAAAAAAACTATAAATTTGACTGTGAAATAATAGCAGTCAGTTTCCTTCACACGAGTGAGTTTCAGGGCCTGCCAGGGCACAGTGTCACACCAGTGCAACTCATATCTGGTGTAACAGTAGTGTACATTTAAAAAAAAAACTATAAATTTGACTGTGAAATAATAGCAGTCAGTTTCCTTCACACGAGTGAGTTTCAGGGCCTGCCAGGGAACAGTGTCACACCAGTGCAACTCATATCTGGTGTAACAGTAGTGTACATTTAAAAAAAAAAAAAATTTGACTGTAATAGATTGAATAGCAGTTAGTTGTCTGCAAGCGTGTGTCAGGCTCACAGCGTATACTGTGCCCATTTGCCCAGTGCCACCACTCATATCTGGTGTCACAATAGCTTGCATTTAAAAAAAAAAAAACTTTTTTGACTGTAATATAATAGCAGTCAGTTTCCTTCACGCGTGTGCATTTCAGGGCCTGCCAGGGCACAGTGTCACACCAATGCAACTCATATCTGGTGTAACAGTAGTGTACATTTAAAAAAAAAAACTAGAAATTTGACTGTGAAATAATAGCAGTCAGTTTCCTTCACACGAGTGCGTTTCAGGGCCTGCCAGGGCACAGTGTCACACCAGTGCAACTCATATCTGGTGTAACAGTAGTGTACATTTAAAAAAAAAACTAGAAATATGACTGTGAAATAATAGCAGTCAGTTTCCTTCACACGAGTGGGTTTCAGGCCTGCCAGGGCACAGTGTCACACCAGTGCAACTCATATCTGGTGTAACAGTAGTGTACATTTAAAAAATAAATAAAATTTTGACTATAATAGATTGAATAGCAGTTAGTTGTCTGCAAGCGTGTGTGTCAGGCTCACAGAGTATACTGTGCCCACTTGCCCAGTGCCACCACTCATATCTGGTGTCACAATAGCTTGCATTTAAAAAAAAAAAAAACTTTTTTGACTGTAATATAATAGCAGTCAGTTTCCTTCACGCGTGTGCGTTTCAGGGCCTGCCAGGGCACAGTGTCACACCAGTGCAACTCATATCTGGTGTAACAGTAGTGTACATTTAAAAAATAAATAAAATTTTGACTATAATAGATTGAATAGCAGTTAGTTGTCTGCAAGCGTGTGTGTCAGGCTCACAGAGTATACTGTGCCCACTTGCCCAGTGCCACCACTCATATCTGGTGTCACAATAGCTTGCATTTAAAAAAAACAAAACTTTTTTGACTGTAATATAATAGCAGTCAGTTTCCTTCACGCGTGTGCGTTTCAGGGCCTGCCAGGGCACAGTGTCACACCAATGCAACTCATATCTGGTGTAACAGTAGTGTACATTTAAAAAAAAAAAAAATACAATTTTGACTGTAATAGATTGAATAGCAGTTAGTTGTCTGCAAGTGTGTGTTAGGCCTACAATAGTAAATTTACTATTTAGCAGATTAGCACTCAGAAAATAAGAATGTTTACAATTGCGCTGTAACCGCACTATTTGACGCTTCTATTTGACTCTCAGATATGAAGAGCACGCCCCAATTTACTATTTTTTTTTTTTTTTAAACTTAAAGTTTATTTGTTTTTGTTTTTGTTTTGTTCACTTTTTCGCAAACATTGTGGGAGGGGGTAGGGTACAGAAAGGAAAAAGGGAAGGGTTCAGGTATAGGGATACATCAGTTGGTTTTATTTCAACTGTACAGGTAGTAATATTTCAACTTATTACAGCATTGTTCAGATCGACAGTGATGAGCATTGGTTTTGGTAGCATGGTTGTGTACTGCGGCGTACTTACGAGGTAATGTTTGTTTCTGGTTTGGTGTTATGTTGCTTTGCACTGCGTCTTGGGGGGTTTTGTGCGTCTGAGGGCGGCTATGCCTTTACCAGTGTATGTACCTCTCCGGTGATTGCGGTCTAATGCTCGATACTCCTCCACGTATCTCTTTTTCTTTATTTATCAAGTAACTATTCAGTAATTATGTGATTTTGGGGACAGTCTCTCACCACACGGGCGTGTGGGGGTAGTTTGAGTCGGTGTCTCATTGGGTGTTGCTGAGCGTCCTAATTTTTCCCCACGTCTCGTGGGCCGTTCGGACGCTCGGGCGTGTGCCAAGCTGTGCCGTTGCCATTAGTTCATATGACCAGTTTTGATCAACCTGTTTCACCAGCTCGGTTATCGTTGGCGTGGTGGTTTTTTTCCAGAGCCTAGATATTAGTAGGTGGGCAGAAATCAGAGTGTGATATATAGTGATTTTAATATGTTTTGGGATGCCCCCTGGTATCATGAATAATAGGCATTCCTGTGGCTGGTCCAACCTTGTGTCAGGCAGTAATTTTTGGAGTAAATGAGTCACCGCTTCCCACAGTGGGCTTATTTTGTCACAGGACCACCAGACGTGGAGCATCGTGCCCACCGCCCTTCCGCATCTCCAGCATACATTGCTGGTGTGGGGCCATATTTTATGTAGCTTCGCTGGTACTAGGTACCATCGATACATGATTTTGCGTTGCAATTCTAGGTGGGTGGCGCACGCAGTGAGCCCACGATGTGCCGAGTACGCCCTGTCCCACTCATCATTAGAAAATGTTTGGCCTATTTCCCCGTGCCATTCTCTTTTTATGTGCTCTAGTGTGTGTGTTTGTGCGGAGACTAGTTTTTGATACCCCCAAGACATTGTCTTTTTGAGAGGCGCCGCTCCCACGCATTGCCTTTCAAATATCGTCATTTCTTTACTGTCGCTGATACCTGTTTGGTGTTTCAGTTTGTCTGCTACATATGATTTGAGTTGTAGGTAGGAGAATGTGGTCTTGGTGGGCAGTGTGTATTCCTTCTGGATGTCTAGCAGTGTTTTTAGTTTTCCCCTGTCTATAACTTGGTATATGTGGTGTATACCCCCTCTCTTCCATGTTTCCCATGCGAATGTGGGGATTTCGATGCCTATTGTTTGTATTGGCGTGGCCATAGATAGTTTAGGGCTCGACATCATTTTATGTTTCATTGTGTCCCACATTCTTAACAGGTTCTGTGTGCTGGGTAGTAGGGCCTCACGTGTGTGCTTAGGGCATCTATGTAACCATAATATAGCTTTGAGGTCTTGTTGAGGTGCCCAGTGGGATTCTATTGTTACCCATTGTGGGGTTTGGGTCGGGAGGTTTATTTGTGCTATGTTATGGAGGTATGCTGCTCTACAGTACGCCGTTAGATTTGGCAGGCCCAACCCCCCTTTGCTCACTGGTTGTTGCAACGTTCCCGCTGCTACCCGTACCTTTTTTCCTTCCCATATGAATGTGTTAAGGGAATGTTGCATATTTTTTAGGAACTTTTTCGGGATGGGTATTTGCAATGTACGAAAGAGATATTGAATTTTGGGTATAAGTGTCATTTTTACCGCAGCTATGCGGCCTGTCCAGGATAGAAACTTTCCCTTCCATTTTTGTATGGTGTCCATGATCACTGTTCGTAGACTTTCGTAGTTTAGTTTAAATAGTCGTGCTGGGTTTCTGGGAATCTTAAGTCCCAGAAACGACACGTAGTCGTCCCTCCAGTCCAGTTGAAATGTCATTTTCAGCCTGTCCACTAGGTCACTATCCTAATTTATCCCCAAAGCTTGCGTCTTAGTGACATTTAACTTGTAGTACGAGACTGCCCCATACTCATGTATTTGTGCCATCAGGTTTGGTAAGGATATTAACGGTTGTGTAATTGTTACCAGGATATCATCCGCGAAGAGGTTTAATTTGTACTCTCTCTCTCCCAGGGTTATTCCCCGTATGGATCGGTCTGCTCTTATGGCTGCTGCCAGTGGTTCCAGCGCTAGAATGTATAGTAACGGGGATAAGGGACATCCCTGTCTCGACCCATTAGTTATCGTAATTTGTTTAGACATGAATCCAGCATTCAGTACCCTTGCTGTGGGACGGGAATACAGTGCTTTTACTGCACTCAAAAATCCCTGGGGGAATTTGTATTTGCGGAGCACAGCTTCCAGAAACGGCCAGGCAAGCCGATCAAAAGCTTTTTCGGCATCCAGGGAGAGTAGAACACCCCCTCCCCGGATCCGAAGCAGGCTGTGCACAAGGTCCACTACCTTCCTTGTGTTGTCGGATCCCTGTCTACCCGTGGTGAAGCCCACTTGGTCGTCATGTATCAGTGTGGGGATGATGTGGGTGAGCCTGGTGGCTTGGACTTTAGCGTATAACTTGGTGTCAGTATTGAGCAGCGATATCGGTCTAAAGTTTTGGCTACACGTGGGGGATTTCCCTGGCTTGGGCAATGTAACAATATGCGCTTCTAGCATATCTGCGGGGGTTTTCTCTTTCTGCGTGGATACATTAAACAGGTTGGCTAGGTGTGGGGTCAAGGTGCTGGCAAATTTCTTATAGTAGGCGTTCGTGAGGCCATCCGGCCCTGGTGCTTTCCCAGGAGGGAGATGTGTGATGGCCTGCAGAATTTCGGCCTCGGTTATAGGGGCCTGTAGTGTGTTTATTTGTTCCTCTGTTAGTGAGGGTAGGGTTATTTTTTCCAGGTAGCGTTCTATGTTCCCAAGGGTTGGCTGTATGGTGTTTGGATCTTGCCCTAAATTGTACAGGGTCGTATAGTAGTCTGCAAATATGTCGCTGATGTCTTTGGGCGTTACTCTTTTCTCCCCATTGGAGTTTAGTAGGTACGGGATCTTTGTGTTCATGCTTTTTTGTGTTAGTCTTCTGGCTAGAAGTTTGCTCGCCCTATTGCCTTGTGTATATTGCGTCGCCTTGAGTTTTCTAAGGCTAAATCCCATTACTGCCAGGTCGTGTTCCCTAATGTCATTTAGTTGTTCCTTTATTTTCGTCTGTAGCATTGGTGACGGGGTCAGTTGGTTTTGTTTGTTGAGGCTATACAGTGTTTTCAGCCAGCTTTTCATTTTTGCCTGAGATTTCTGTTTCAGTGCGCTAGCTTTCCCTATGATTAATCCTCTGATTACTGGTTTGTGTGCTTGCCAGAGGGTTTCTGGGGAAATGTCTGGGTGTGTGTTCGTCTCAAAATACTGTTTAATGTCTTCCCCTAAACGCTCGCAGAAACGCTCATCATGTAGTATGGACTCATTCAGGCGCCAAGGGCTGCGATGTTTGTAGTCATAGGCATCCTGTAGTTCTAGGGTTATGGGGGCATGATCGGACCACGTGATGGTACCTATGGAGCAGGCCTTAAGCTGATTTAGGAATGAGCCTTTTATGTAAAACCCGTCTATGCGAGAATACGTGTTGTGTGCTTGAGAAAAGAAAGTATAATCTCTCTCTTCCGGGTGTAGCACCCTCCATGCGTCGTATAAGTCATGGTCTCTAAATAGTCGCGTTAGAGGTTTACATTCTCGTGTCAGTGTTGTGGACCTGGGTGTGTGTGTGGGGACCGTGGTGTCCCATCGCGGATCCAGAATGTGGTTCAGATCTCCACATATGGTGGTAACGCCTCTTTGAACCGGTGTGATTTGTGCAATCAGTTTATGCAAAAAATTTCTCTG
Organism: Pelobates fuscus; assembly: GCF_036172605.1. Lineage (NCBI taxonomy): Eukaryota > Metazoa > Chordata > Amphibia > Anura > Pelobatidae > Pelobates > Pelobates fuscus. Next base: position 269,013,933 of record NC_086317.1, on the reverse strand, counting down.
ATTTGTGTTGGGTGCATACATGTTGATTATCGTGTGTTCCAGATTATTAATTTCACACACTAGTATTATATATCTCCCTTGCGGGTCTATAGATTCGTATAACAGCTTAAAGGACACATCTCTACTGATTAAGATAGATACTCCCCTAGTTTTTGATGTGTAGGTGCTATGGTACTGCGTGGGGAATTGTGCCCGTGCTATGGTTATGGTCTGTTTAAGGTGGGTTTCTTGTAGGCATACAACATCGGGGTGTATTTTGTGCAGATCTCTGGTCAGGCAGTGGCGTTTCACCGGGGTATTCAACCCCTTTACATTATGACAGTATATTCTCATGTTCTATTGGGTATACTGGCGGTTGTTTCGTGGGTCATTGGGTGGCAAGATTTGTCTGTAGGTGCTACCTTCTTTAGTGAGTATCCTGATCCTAAGGGCTCGTGTAGCAGTCCCGCTGCTCATTCCCCATGTGACCAACTTTATTCTCTGGAGGTTCCCTGACATGGGTGTATGCTCTCCCTGATTTGCGCTTGTCTTGTGCTTAAGGGTTGACCTGCGGACTGGTCCCTGTTTGGAGGGTGAGGGTTGGAGAGGTGGGTATAGGTAGGGTGCAACAGTAATGCAGTCTTTTTCCATAACATAGGAAGAAAACATTACAACATTTAACATATATACAGTAAAATCAAGATCAGTGTACATTTCCCAATGAAGGGTGAGGCACTAACTAGATAGTGCCGGGTAGGAGCGTGGTAGTCGTGTGCGTGTATAAGAAGTAGAGATCAGTGGGTGAGCTCGCTAGGCCCAATATGTGCTGTAATTCATCACATGACAGCCATGTCCGTGTCGTGTGTTGATTACTTATCGGTAGATGCGGGTGAAGCCTGGGTTCTTTCTTCCCTTACAATGGCAGCCTGCTTCTACCAGTGTGTGCAACTACTTTTTTTTTTTTTTTTTTGTTTTGTTTGTAACGTGTCTCTGCCCTATCAATAGGCACTTTTTTACCCACGGGAACTATCTCTCGTTCCCGGTATCGTCTATACGTTGTTTCATCTGTTTGCATGTGTGTGGTGCAGCCTCATGGTATAGCCTTGTGTTATGCGGATGTGTGGTGTAATTATACTTGCGACTCGTTGGATGACCAGTCTTGGTCGGGACCTCGTTTGGTACCGCTACAGAGTCCATATATTTGTCAGTCAGTTCATTTTTTTTGCTTTTTCCACTCCGGTGGCATTCTGGCTCGTGGTGCAGCGTTCTTTCCCTCTGGGTTCGTTGCAATGTTCCAGCTGCGCAGGATTTTCCGACCCTCCTCTGGTGTGCTGGCCGTCGTCACCGTACCGTTTCTCCTTATTAGAAGGCGGATTGGGTATCCCCATCTGTATTGCACATCGTTCTGTCGCAGTGCTTCCGTGATGTCTTTGAATTCTTTTCTCTTTTGAAGTGTGGCCGCTGATAGATCAGTGAATACTTTGATGTGTCTGTATTTCTGTGGCAATTCACGTTCTCCCCTTGTGGCTTGTAGTAGTGCCTCTTTTACATGGAAGTAGTGCAGATGTGTGAGCACATCCCTGGGGGTATCTTGTGGTAGGAACGTTGGCTTTTGGACCCTGTGGTACCTGTCTAAAAGTAGTACCTCTGCGGGCAGGTCTGGTGCTAGTTCTTTAAAGTACCCTATCAGGAACGCATGGAGCTCCTGCTGCTTCACTTCTTCAGAGATGCCTCTTATTCGTAAGTTCTGGCGCCTAGAGCGATCCTCTAGGTCCATTACCTTGCGCTGTGTGAATTCCAATTGTTGCTGTACATGCTGCATCTGGTCAGCCATGTCATTATGTGCTGCAGCTTGGTCTTCCACTCTCTGTTCCACATGTGTTGTCCTGTCTCCCAGTTCTTGCACTTCTTTGCGAAGTTCCCGCAGGGTGCTCTGGATTGAGGTGAGAATTTTGCTGGACATGTCGTCCAGACAGCTCTGCAGGAAATCCTGCGTGACAGGCAGGTTTTGCGGCCCAGGAGACGATTGCAGCGGCACTGTGCCATTCCCGCCGTCGCCATCTTGGTCCCGTTCCGTGAGGCCTGAAGTTTTAGGCGTCGATGTACGGGTCTGAAAAAAGTCGGATCGGTCCGTTTTTTCCGTTTGTTTTTTCTGCTTCGTGTTAGCCATGATGTTTCCCAGTAGTCAGGTCTTTTGGAGTCAGCGATAAGCTTTTTTCTTAGCTTTGTTGGGCCGGCGGCTTGCGGAGCTCAGATCAGTGCGACCATCCGCGTTGCTCGCTAGGCCACGCCCCCCAATTTACTATTTAGCAGATTAGCACCCAGAAAATAAGAATGTTTACAAGTGCGCTGTAACAGCAGTATTTGACGCTTCTATTTGACTCCCAGATATGAAGAGCACGCCCCAAAATTACTATTTAGAAGATTAGCACCCAGTATATAAGAATATTTACAATTGCGCTGTAACCGCACTATTTGACGCTTCTATTTGACTCTCAGATATGAAGAGCACGCCCCAAATTTACTATTTAGCAGATTAGCACTCAGAAAATAAGAATGTTTACAATTGCGCTGTAACCGCACTATTTGACGCTTCTATTTGACTCTCAGATATGAAGAGCACACCCCAAAGTTACTATTTAGCAGATATGCACCCGGAAAATAAGAATGTTTACAATTGCGCTGTAACCGCACTATTTGACGCTTCTATTTGACTCTCAGATATGAAGAGCACGCCCCAAATTTACTATTTAGCAGTTTAGCACCAAAACAATTAGAATTTTTACAACTGCGTTGTAACCGCTGTATTTGACGCTTCTATTTGACGCTCACATATGAAGTGCAGGGCTCAAATTTACTATTTAGCAGATTAGCACCCAGAAAATAATAATGTTTACAAGTACGCTGTAACCGCAGTATTTGACGCTTCTATTTGACTCTCAGATATGAAGAGCACACCCCAAATTTTCTATTTAGCAGATTAGCACTCAGAAAATAAGAAAGTTTACAATTACGCTGTAACTGCACTATTTGACGCTTCTATTTGACTCTCAGATTTGAAGAGCACGCCCCAAATTTACTATTTAGCAGATAAGCACCCAGAAAATAAGAATGTTTACAACTGCGCTGTAACCGCACTATTTGACGCTTCTATTTGACTCTCAGATATGAAGAGCACGCCCCAAATTTACTATTTAGCAGATTAGCACCCAAAAAATAAAAATGTTTACAATTGCGCTGTAACCGCACTATTTGACGCTTCTATTTGACTCTCAGATATGAAGAGCACACCCCAAAGTTACTATTTAGCAGATATGCACCCGGAAAATAAGAATGTTTACAATTGCGCTGTAACCGCACTATTTGACGCTTCTATTTGACTCTCAGATATGAAGAGCACGCACCAATTTACTATTTAGCAGATTAGCACCCAGAAAATAAGAATTTTTACAAGTGCGCTGTAACAGCAGTATTTGCCGCTTCTATTTGACTCCCAGATATGAAGAGCACGCCCCAAAATTACTATTTAGAAGATTAGCACCCAGTATATAAGAATGTTTACAATTGCGCTGTAACCGCACTATTTGACGCTTCTATTTGACTCTCAGATATGAAGAGCACGCCCCAAATTTACTATTTAGCAGATTAGCACTCAGAAAATAAGAATGTTTACAATTGCGCTGTAACCGCACTATTTGACGCTTCTATTTGACTCTCAGATATGAAGAGCACACCCCAAAGTTACTATTTAGCAGATATGCACCCGGAAAATAAGAATGTTTACAATTGCGCTGTAACCGCACTATTTGACGCTTCTATTTGACTCTCAGATATGAAGAGCACACCCCAAAGTTACTATTTAGCAGATATGCACCCGGAAAATAAGAATGTTTACAATTGCGCTGTAACCGCACTATTTGACGCTTCTATTTGACTCTCAGATATGAAGAGCACACCCCAAAGTTACTATTTAGCAGATATGCACCCGGAAAATAAGAATGTTTACAAGTGCGCTGTAACAGCAGTATTTGACGCTTCTATTTGACTCCCAGATATGAAGAGCACGCCCCAAAATTACTATTTAGAAGATTAGCACCCAGTATATAAGAATATTTACAATTGCGCTGTAACCGCACTATTTGACGCTTCTATTTGACTCTCAGATATGAAGAGCACGCCCCAAATTTACTATTTAGCAGATTAGCACTCAGAAAATAAGAATGTTTACAATTGCGCTGTAACCGCACTATTTGACGCTTCTATTTGACTCTCAGATATGAAGAGCACGCCCCAATTTACTATTTAGCAGATTAGCACCCAGAAAATAAGAATGTTTACAATTGCGCTGTAACAGCAGTATTTGACGCTTCTATTTGACTCCCAGATATGAAGAGCACGCCCCAAAATTACTATTTAGAAGATTAGCACCCAGTATATAAGAATATTTACAATTGCGCTGTAACCGCACTATTTGACGCTTCTATTTGACTCTCAGATATGAAGAGCACGCCCCAAATTTACTATTTAGCAGATTAGCACTCAGAAAATAAGAATGTTTACAATTGCGCTGTAACCGCACTATTTGACGCTTCTATTTGACTCTCAGATATGAAGAGCACACCCCAAAGTTACTATTTAGCAGATATGCACCCGGAAAATAAGAATGTTTACAATTGCGCTGTAACCGCACTATTTGACGCTTCTATTTGACTCTCAGATATGAAGAGCACGCCCCAAATTTACTATTTAGCAGTTTAGCACCAAAACAATTAGAATTTTTACAACTGCGTTGTAACCGCTGTATTTGACGCTTCTATTTGACGCTCACATATGAAGTGCAGGGCTCAAATTTACTATTTAGCAGATTAGCACCCAGAAAATAATAATGTTTACAAGTACGCTGTAACCGCAGTATTTGACGCTTCTATTTGACTCTCAGATATGAAGAGCACACCCCAAATTTTCTATTTAGCAGATTAGCACTCAGAAAATAAGAAAGTTTACAATTACGCTGTAACTGCACTATTTGACGCTTCTATTTGACTCTCAGATTTGAAGAGCACGCCCCAAATTTACTATTTAGCAGATAAGCACCCAGAAAATAAGAATGTTTACAACTGCGCTGTAACCGCACTATTTGACGCTTCTATTTGACTCTCAGATATGAAGAGCACGCCCCAAATTTACTATTTAGCAGATTAGCACCCAAAAAATAAAAATGTTTACAATTGCGCTGTAACCGCACTATTTGACGCTTCTATTTGACTCTCAGATATGAAGAGCACACCCCAAAGTTACTATTTAGCAGATATGCACCCGGAAAATAAGAATGTTTACAATTGCGCTGTAACCGCACTATTTGACGCTTCTATTTGACTCTCAGATATGAAGAGCACGCACCAATTTACTATTTAGCAGATTAGCACCCAGAAAATAAGAATTTTTACAAGTGCGCTGTAACAGCAGTATTTGCCGCTTCTATTTGACTCCCAGATATGAAGAGCACGCCCCAAAATTACTATTTAGAAGATTAGCACCCAGTATATAAGAATGTTTACAATTGCGCTGTAACCGCACTATTTGACGCTTCTATTTGACTCTCAGATATGAAGAGCACGCCCCAAATTTACTATTTAGCAGATTAGCACTCAGAAAATAAGAATGTTTACAATTGCGCTGTAACCGCACTATTTGACGCTTCTATTTGACTCTCAGATATGAAGAGCACACCCCAAAGTTACTATTTAGCAGATATGCACCCGGAAAATAAGAATGTTTACAATTGCGCTGTAACCGCACTATTTGACGCTTCTATTTGACTCTCAGATATGAAGAGCACACCCCAAAGTTACTATTTAGCAGATATGCACCCGGAAAATAAGAATGTTTACAATTGCGCTGTAACCGCACTATTTGACGCTTCTATTTGACTCTCAGATATGAAGAGCACACCCCAAAGTTACTATTTAGCAGATATGCACCCGGAAAATAAGAATGTTTACAATTGCGCTGTAACCGCACTATTTGACGCTTCTATTTGACTCTCAGATATGAAGAGCACGCACCAATTTACTATTTAGCAGATTAGCACCCAGAAAATAAGAATGTTTACAAGTGCGCTGTAACAGCAGTATTTGCCGCTTCTATTTGACTCCCAGATATGAAGAGCACGCCCCAAAATTACTATTTAGAAGATTAGCACCCAGTATATAAGAATGTTTACAATTGCGCTGTAACCACACTATTTGACGCTTCTATTTGACTCTCAGATATGAAGAGCATGCCCCAAATTTACTATTTAGCAGATTAGCACTCAGAAAATAAGAATGTTTACAATTGCGCTGTAACCGCACTATTTGACGCTTCTATTTGACTCTCAGATATGAAGAGCACGCCCCAATTTACTATTTAGCAGATTAGCACCCAGAAAATAAGAATGTTTACAAGTGCGCTGTAACAGCAGTATTTGACGCTTCTATTTGACTCCCAGATATGAAGAGTACGCCCCAAAATTACTATTTAGAAGATTAGCACCCAGTATATAAGAATGTTTACAATTGCGCTGTAACCGCACTATTTGACGCTTCTATTTGACTCTCAGATATGAAGAGCACGCCCCAAATTTACTATTTAGCAGTTTAGCACCAAAACAATTAGAATTTTTACAACTGCGCTGTAACCGCTGTATTTGACGCTTCTATTTGACGCTCACATATGAAGTGCAGGGCCCAAATTTACTATTTAGCAGATTAGCACCCAGAAAATAATAATGTTTACAAGTACGCTGTAACCGCAGTATTTGACGCTTCTATTTGACTCTCAGATATGAAGAGCACACCCCAAATTTACTATTTAGCAGATTAGCACTCAGAAAATAAGAAAGTTTACAATTACGCTGTAACTGCACTATTTGACGCTTCTATTTGACTCTCAGATTTGAAGAGCACGCCCCAAATTTACTATTTAGCAGATAAGCACCCAGAAAATAAGAATGTTTACAATTGCGCTGTAACCGCACTATTTGACGCTTCTATTTGACTCTCAGATATGAAGAGCAAGCCCCAAATTTACTATTTAGCAGATTAGCACCCAAAAAATAAAAATGTTTACAATTGCGCTGTAACCGCACTATTTGACGCTTCTATTTGAATCTCAGATATGAAAAGCACGCCCCAAATTTACTATTTAGCAGATTAGCACCCAGAAAATAAGAATGTTTACAATTGCGCTGTAACCGCACTATTTGACGCTTCTATTTGACTCTCAGATATGAAGTGCACCTCACTAATGTACTTTTTAGCACCCAAAAAAATGTACGTTTTAAAACTGCAAAGTGACAGCAGTATTTGACGCTTCTATTTGACTCTCAGATATGAAGTGCATGCCCCAAATGTACTATTTAGCACCAAAAAAAAAAAATTGTTTTAAAACTCCGATGTAACTGCAGTATTTGACGCTGCTATTTGACTCTTAGATATGAAGTGCACCCCACTAATGTACTAGTTTGCAGAATTCTTTCCTAATCTGTCCCTGAAAGCAGTACCATTAGTAGGCATGGCTTTGATGGCTTCTAAGGGCACACAAGTCAAACGCTTGTTGTTTGGCTGCCCTGCAGCCTTTCAAAATGTGCCGTTAAATTGCTGAACACCGAACTCCAACCCGAACATACAGTGATATGTCTGTGTTCGGGGTCCAAAAAATTTAATGTTCGGTACAAACCCAAACTTTGCGGTTCGGGTTCGCTCAACTCTAGCAGTCATATTAAAAAAACAGAAAAAAAAACACGTTTCAACAGTTGTCTAAAAATCCAATTAGAACCCTGCAAGTTAAAGAACTAAAGTAACTAAAAAAATAGTTTTAGTCGATTCTGGTTCTATAACATCACACAAATCTTGCAAATCTTTAAGCAAAATATTCATGCTTCAACAGCCTGTCACACATTATTCCAAAGGTGCTACATTGGAATAAATGTTCTGGTTGTACAGGCCTTTAACCCCTTAGTGACCAGACCGTTTTTCAATTTTCTTACCGTTATGGACCAGGGCTCTTTTTACATTTCTGCGGTGTTTGTGTTTAGCTGTAATTTTCCCCTTACTCATTTACTGTACCCACACATATTATATACCGTTTTTCTAGCCATTAAATGTTTTTTCTAAAGATACCATTATTTTCATCATATCATATAATTTACTATAAACAAAATTATAAAATATGATTAAATAAAAAAAACCTTTTTCTAACTTTGACACCCAAAATCTGTTACGCATCTACAACCGCCAAAAAACACCTGTGCTAAATAGTTTCTATTAAAATTAACCCCATCGTGGCATACCATTTGTAAAAGTAGACAATCCACGGTATGTGGGGTATGTCCAGTTTTTTGTAGTAGCCACTTAGTCACAAACGCTGGCCAAAGTTAGCATTCATATTTGTTTTTTGCATTATTTTTTACACAAAAACTGCACGTTTACTGGTGGTTTCATTGTCGTGATAAGTTTTACTGTTTTAAGCACTCATATTTGTGTTCAGCGAAGTCTCCCGAGTATAACAACACCCCCCATGTACAGGTTTTATTGTGTTTTGGAAAGTTAGAAACATAGAAACATAGAATGTGATGGCAGATAAGAACCATTCGGCCCATCTAGTCTGCCCAATTTTTTAAATACTTTCATTAGTCCCTGGCCGTATCTTATAGTTAGGATATCAAAACACGAACACAGAACAAGTGAAAAACAGGCGCTAGTAATAAATGTCTAAAAGCAATAAATATTAATACCAAGAATCTTATAAAAAGAAGAAGCTGCACCTTAATTAGTGTAAAGCTCAAAAAACACACAGAACATGTAAAAACTCGAAAGTAAGGTGCGCTATGCCTTTAAGACAGGTTTTTATAAAGTACCACAGGTCCTATGTAGTGAAACATGTGATAAAGTGCAAAAAAGATATACTGTGCACATGATGTGTACAATTGTGATGAAGTAAATAAAACACTTACTTATACATACATATGTTAGTCCTCTCCAAATTCGATAAAAAAGGAGAGAAAAAAACTAATAGTGTAAAACAGTTATATAACAAGCATAGATGATAATATGTAAAGTGAAAGCCTGCTCTAACTGTAACAACTTCCAATAATAATCCCTCCTGGGATAAAAACTTCAGAGAAATGACGTTTTACTGCACAAATAAAAGCAGTTTACTCTTCCTTTCCTCCGTATACAGCAATGCCAGTTCACAAATCACAGTAAGAGTGCCAGCTAGTTTCTTCTGTGAGCAGCCGAACAAGCTGCAGGCAAAGACTTCTGGGGGAGTTACCAGATGTGCATTCTTACGTAGTGCGTGGTCAGCGTGATGACGCGTTTCGCCGTGTTCACGGCTTCATCAGATCCAGGCCTGGATTGGCCATCGGGCATACCGGGCAAATGCCCGGTGGGCCGCGATGGCCATGGGGCCGAGGCCGGCAGGGGAGATCACAGGAGTTCACTCTCACCACTAGGACCACCAGGGAAGGATGGCAGCATGGCCCCCCTCATGGCAGAACGGCCCCCGTCATGGCCGAACGGCTCTCCCCCCCTCCCTTCTTATCTTTAACCTGGGAGGGGGGGGCCGTTCTAAACATTTTAAAAATT